>NC_141875.1:654239385-654864385 GCF_056163025.1 Triticum urartu | reverse complement strand
GACAATCGTAAAAGGACAGTAGCAATTTATAGCAGCATTGCTAGGTATTAGTGTGGGCATTAGGATTAACTATGACAACCGTTAAATACGACATTACTTTAATGGTGCCATTGCTTCATTTTACCAGCAACATTACATTAACAGCTGCTACAGAGTCGGTATTTGGGCACAGGAGAGTAGGCAGACCAGGACAATTGCATCTCTAATGAAAAGAAGCAACTTATCTTAATGGGATATTTAGCAGGACATGAAAAAAGTGCCATTGATTCACATTACTGGAGGCATTACATTGAAAACAACATTGGTTTAATGTGTCCTTACTTTTAATAGTGCGACTGCTACATTTTACCAGTGGCATTACATAAGAGCGGCTCGAGGCAACAAACATCAGAAGAGGATATCTGGGTTGGTCCCATTTTTGTTCGGTATATAGCCACCTTATACTGTGTGAGGCTAGCTGTCGGTGTCAAAACCGGTGGATCTCGGGTAGTGGGTCCCAAACTATGCGTCTAGGCCGGATGGTAACAGGAGGCAGGGAACACGATGTTTTACCCAGGTTCGGGCCCTCTTGATGGAGGTAAAACCCTACGTCCTGCTTGATTAATATTGATGATATGGGTAGTACAAGAGTAGATCTACCACGAGATCAAGGAGGCTAAACCCTAGAAGCTAGCCTATGGTATGATTGTTGTATATGGAGTTGATTGCCTACGGACTACAACCCTCCGGTTTATATAGACACCGGATAGGGTTACGGTTACATAGAGTCGGTTACAATGGTAGGAGATCTTGAATATCCGCATCGCCAAGCTTTCCTTCCACGCCAAGGAAAGTCCCATCCGGACACGGGACGAAGTCTTCAATCTTGTATCTTCATAGTCCAGGAGTCCGGCTGAAGGTATAGTCCGGCTACCCGAACACCCCCTAATCCAGGACTCCCTCAGTAGCCCCTGAACCAGGCTTCAATGACAACGAGTCCGGCGCGCAAATTGTCTTCGGCATTGCAGGGCGGGTTCCTCCTCCAAGTCCTTCATAGAAGATTGTAAACACCAAGAGTAGTGCCCGGCTCTGCAAAATAAGCTTCCACATATTGCCATAGAGAGAATAATATTAACACAAATCAAATCTGCTGACGTATTCCGCAGTGCGTCATCACACTACAGCCAAGTCCTTCACTCGAATTGTTTTCACTTTTCCACCTCAGCATGTTTTGCGAGGCGGTTTCCTTGGCACGTCTTGTCAAAGCAGAGATCGTGTACCCCCCTTTTATGGGATTCTCATCAATACGGATGTGGGTAACCCAACCGCGCCACTTATCACGGTGCTTGGGAGGCAAGCGAGTTTTACTAGGCAGGTGGGGACGCAGAACCGAATCCACCCATATAAGGGACAAGGATCCACCTTTTTACCTATGCCTTCTTCCTCCCTTGCCTACCCATCTCCTGCGCACCCGAGCTCCAGCGCCCAAGCCCGCACTTCCCACCTCAACCTTCTCCAGCAATGTCCGGAGCGGGAGGCAAGTGGATGGTCTCCTCCGTCACGGAGGGCAAAGTCAAGAAGCTAAGGAAGGCCGGATACCTGTCCAAGGACATCGCGCACCGGCTTCCCAAAGAGGGGCAGCTTCTCCCCACCCCAAGGCCCCATGAGAGGGTAGTATTTCTCCCCCACTTCCTCCGTGGACTGGGTTTTCCACTCCACCCATTTGTCCGGGGGCTCATGTTCTACTACGGCCTGGATTTCCACGATCTGGCCCCGAACTTCATCCTCAACATCTCGGCGTTTATCATCGTGTGCGAGGCTTTTCTCCGCGTCCGCCCCCATTTCGGCCTCTAGCTCAAGACCTTCAACGTCAAGCCCAAGGTGGTGCACGGCAGCCAGGCGGAGTGCGGAGGCGCCATGGCGGGCAAGATGGCCAACGTCCTATGGTTCGAGGGCTCTTTCGTGGAGACCCTAAAGGGATGGCAATCCGTGTGGTTTTATATCACCGAGCCGCGTGATCCGAAATGGACCACTGCCCCCGAGTTCCGATCCGGACCCCCCACGCGGCTTATGTCCTAGAAAGAGACAGGCCTGTTGTGGGGTGACGAAAAAGAGGTGACCGGATTGCAAACATGCATCCAGTCCCTGGTGAACAAGCCAGTCCGGCTTGTTAATGTAATCCAGGTTATGCTCGTCCGCCGGATCCTCCCGTGCCAACAACTGGATTTTAATCTATGGGAGTTTGACCCGGCGCAGCATCAAACCCTCAGCAGGCTCTTCGACACGACGTACGAAGACGCCTGGAAGATGCTATTCAAGGGCGCCGAGGCTCCCACATCCGCTTCCGAGGACCGCGGATACAGCTCGCAGCGTCACGCTAGCGAGGTATGCCATCTACACGTTTTACAGGATGTTAAGCTTTTTTCATAGTTTGACTCTATGCGGGATCTAAACTCCCTTACCTTTGACAGGCTTGGCGGGCGATATCCGGACCGATTAACTATCCGGCTCCGCTGCCCGAAGACCCAACCCCAGCTCTACTAGCGAAGCTGCTGGTTCCGGCGCCTTATGTGGTGCCAGAGAAGAAGGCCAAGAAGAAGAAGACCACGGGGACTCGAAAGGGTGCCCGCAACATGGTGGTGTTGGCCTCGTCATCTGATGAGTCCGAGACGCCCTCCTCCCGCGAAAACAAGGAGGAGGAAGAAGAAAACTCTCCCCCCCCCTAGCGGAGGGAGGAGAGAAGAGGAAGGCCGCCCCAACAGGGGAGGCCGAGGGGTCTAGGAAAAGGAAGACCCCTCCGTCGGACTACGCCCCCAACGCCGAAGAGGGCAAAGAGGAGTGGCCAAACAGGGCCAAGCGTCCGGCGAAATCATAAGTTCGGATATCAGAGTAACTCATGATGTTCCTTTGTTGCACAGCTTTCCCTAATGTCGAATGTAATTATGCAGTCCACCCCGGGCCGAATTCGACGAATCGTCGGGCGGCTCCCTGGACTCATCGGACATGAACTCAGTTCCGCCCGCTGTCTCCCCCCGCACTGCAGACGACGCCGAAGTGGCATCGCGACAAGCTCCAGGGCAGGAGGAGGTGGTCCCGGAGGAGCCGCAAGGCAACTTCCCGGACTCCAGGAGTAAAGGGGATAAGGCTCCCCAGGGTTCTGAGTCCGGCTTTATGCCGGACACCGCGCCGGAATCTTCCACAGTTCCGGACCGCGGTAGGCGAACTCCTTCCAAGAGGAGCAAGCCTTCTGAGCCGGCGGCCTCCGTCCAACCGGAGGTGCCGGAAAATCTGCTGGAGGTGCTTGACGATGCCTCCATCGACGACGGGCACCATACTATTATGAGTACGGTGATCCAGAAGGTTCAGTCCGCTAAGAGCGGACTGACTGAAGCTTGCGCTAGCCTTCTAACAGGCTTCGAGGTAAGTAAAAATATGTAAAAATATTACCACATAGACAGTAGCCCCTGATGCTCTGTTTGGCGTTCGGAAAGAAAAGCCAAATAGAGGATCTATTAAATATCGCATGAGTCTAACAAAAAAGAGTCAATATGCGTATGCAGGCTTCGCTGCTATCCACCGCCGCACTAACTGCGGAGGTGGGTGTCCTGAAGAAGGACCTCGAGCGGACCGAGCAAGAGCTCGGCCTTGCCAAGCGGCGGCTCGAGGAGGAAGAAGGTAAGAAATACCTTACAGAAAAAGTGCCTATAAAAAGGCTTGATTGCAAAAAGAGTAATAGGATTGTGCTGCTTATTGTAGGGGCCACGACTGAGGTGGCAACCCTTAAGCAGGCGCTGTCTGCGGCCGAAAAGAAAACAGCCGCGGAGCGCACCGAGCGAGACAGACTTGGGGCTCAGGTCGGCGAGGTGCAGCAAGAGCTTCAGGCTCTCATGAAAAAACATGAGAGTTTGGAGCTGGAGTCGAAGGCGCAAGCATCCGAGCTTGCAACGGCCCTAGAGGCTGCCAAGTTTGCCAAGGCCGAAGCCCAAAAGGCCCTCCAAGAGTTGGAGGAGATGAGGAAGATAGCAGCGGGTAAGGCATTCTTTATGCAGAGCAGAAATATAAAAGTGAACTACCTATTACTTACCCGAATCCGGAGCTCTCCAAGGGCATTCGCAGATCTTCCCCGCAGCGTATCCGACGCCGCCGCATTCTACCGAGCTGAAGAGGGTAGCTCGATGGAGAAGGTGTTCTGGTCTCAGTATTCTGAGGCCGGACACCCTGTGCCCTTGAGCGACCAGCTGAAACAGCTGGTCGAGCTCCACAAGGCGGCCGAGCAGGCCATGAAGGGCTTCATAGTTCGGCTGTGGCCCGGAGAGGCCCTGCTTGGGAGCTATTTCGGGCTGGTGCGTCAGCTGGTGGAGGCCTGTCCGAGGCTTGAGGTCATCAAGCGCTCCGTCTGCATCGAAGGTGCCCGTCGGGCCCTTGCCCGTGCAAAGGTGCACTGGGGTAAGCTGGACGGTGAGAAGCTTGTGAAGGACGGGCCGCCGCCGGGGAAGGAGCATCGCAAGCCCGAGAATTACTACAAGGATGTTCTTGCAGGTGCCCGCCTTGTGGCGGATGAATGTACCAAGGATGTGATATTTGAATGAACTCGCCCGTGTTTATCCTGTGCGCTGAAAACTTGTTCATATGCGCTAAGCAATGCTTATTGAATTTAAAATATTACTTTTTGTGCGGCCGTTTATAAAAAATTGAGAGATGGCCATTCGTCGGCTTCTGCCCCCGTGCCACTAGTGCTGGGGTGTTCGGGATAAACTTGAGAGCTCTTTTTCCCATAGTTGGGTCCTTTGAGGGAGGCTCTCAGCACAACGAACCAGGCAATCGGACTATAATGCTTGAACACTCTCACTTAGCCATAGAACTCTATAATTTTTAATTTCGGCGAAGCCCCTAGTTCGGAAGACCGAGTTCGGGGCGCTATCTACGCCTTGGCCGGACAAAGCCAGCTCCTCGCTCGAAGCGACATAAGCCTTTAGGGACTTGAAAAACCTCTCAAACAGCGACCGTTCTCTCGCCACATCATGACAGTCAGTTTTAGCTTTCTCCACTGAGGTGCTTAACCCAGCTGAACCAGGGCACAATCGCAGTGGTTCTCCTAGTGCTACCTTAGCCGATAGAGCGGAACATAAGGCACCAAAACATAGGATCCGGGCAAACCCAACTATTGACCCAAATCATGATTCGGAGCCGATGCATGTAGTGCTATACGTTCGGGGTGCCACACTTGTGAAAGTGTACGGACTTCTCACACCATTATGAGGGGCACTGAAGCCCCTGGCGTGTTTGCCGTACCATGGTGTACGGGTGCAATCATGTCATTTAATAAACATAAATGTGAAAAGAAGATAATGCAAAAAATAGACAAGAAGCCAAGCATTGTTTATAGAGAGGCTATTTATCAAAGCCGAACGATACAAATAGTGCGGTAAGCAAAAGATATTGGACTATTCAGTATGTCCTGACCAGGGGCAGGCCGCGGAATTGTATTTAAAATAGGTATACCGCTCGTAACAGAGACCACCTGGGAGTTCCATAATGCGGCATGGCTTGTCATCTTGCATCGTTTGTGCGGCAGTCGAATTGCCGAACAGGTCGTCTGAAGTATGGAGTCCTGAAAGTAAGAAAAAATTAAAAAAAGAATCCGGCAGCCCCTAGTACGTTTTAAGCCGTATTTTGGGCGTGCCGTTATTGTGCCCCTTCCCCTGTGCCCATGGTATTTCAAGGGCGTAGTTATGTACGCGAGGTACTGGTTTCGCTATGTTGCGAAAGCTGGGGTTGGGGCCGCATTGCTATGCTTGCTCAGAGTGTGCCAGGCGGTCCTGCTGTGGGTTACTCCGGGCGCGCTTGGCAGTGTCTGGCTTTTTAATGGCCGGACTGGAGAATTGCCTGAGAAGGCTACTTTGTACCTCCGCTGCGAGAGCCGCCATATGCTCCTCCGTACGGAGGGAGCGTTCGGTGTTTCCGTTGACCGTAATTACTCCTTGAGGGCCTGGCATCTTGAGCTTGAGATATGCGTAGTGCGGCACCACATTGAACTTTGCAAATGCGGTTCGTCTGAGCAGGGCGTGATAGCCACTGCGAAACGGGACTATATCGAAGATTAACTCTTCGCTTCGGAAATTGTCCGGGGATCCGAAGACCACGTCAAGTGTTACTGAGCCTGTACAGTTGGCTTCTACACCTAGTATAACGCCTTTAAAGGTCGTTCTTGTGGGCTTAATCCTTGATGGATCTATGCCCATTTTCTGCACTGTATCCTGATAAAGCAGGTTCAGGCTACTGCCGCCGTCCATGAGGACTCTTGTGAGATGAAATCCGTCGATGATTGGGTCGAGAACCAATGCGGCGAAGCCGCCATGACGGATGCTAGTGGGATGGTCCCTTCGATCAAAGGTGATCGGGCAGGAGGACCATGGGTTGAACTTTGGGGCGACTGGCTCCATCGCGTATACGTCCCGTAGCGCACGCTTCCGCTCCCGCTTGGGAATGTGGGTTGCGTATATCATGTTCACCATCCGCACTTGTGGGGGAAAGCCCTTTTGTCCATTGTTGTTCGGCGGCTTGGGCTCCTCGTCGTCGCTGTGCAGCCCCTTGTCTCTGTTTTCGGCCCTTAACTTGCCTGCCTACTTGAACACCCAACAATCCCTATTAGTGTGATTGGCTGGCCTTTCGGGGGTGCCATGTATCTGGCACAAGCGATCGAGTATTCGGTCCAAACTGGACGGGCCGTGAGTATTCTTTTTGAATGGCTTTTTCCGCTGACCGGATTTATAGCCTTCGAATCCGGCATTGACTGCCGTGTCTTCATTGCTGTCGCTGCTAACGCGGCGTTTTTGCTTATTTCAACGTGTCCTGCCACTTTTGTCCTTGGTATCCGAATTACCAGGGTTCTTTGATAAGTTGTTACTGTGAGCTAGCCAGCTGTCTTCTCCCGTGCAAAAGCGGGTCATGAGTGTCGTGAGGGCTGCCATGGATTTTGGCTTTTCCTGTCCCAGGTGCCGGGCAAGCCACTCATCGCGGATGTTATGCTTGAAGGCTGCTAGGGCCTCTGCATCCGGACAGTCGACTATCTGGTTTTTCTTTGTTAGGAACCATGTCCAGAATTGTCTGGCCGATTCCTCTGGCTGCTGAATTATGTGGCTTAAGTCGTCGGCATCCGGTGGTCGCACGTAAGTGCCCTGGAAGTTGTCGAGGAATGCGGCTTCCAGGTCCTCCCAAGAACCGATTGAGTCTGCTGGCAAGCTGGTAAGCTAATGCCGGGCCGGTCCTTTAAGTTTGAGCGGGAGGCATTTGATGGCGTGTAGATCATCGCCGCGTGCCATGTGGATGTGAAGGAGATAATCCTTGATCCATACCGCCGGATCTGTTGTGCCATCGTATGATTCAATGTTTATGGGTTTGAAACCCTCTGGGATTTTATGATCCATTACTTCATTCGTGAAGCATAGCGGGTGTGCGGCGCCTCTGTACTGGGCTATATCACGATGCAGCTCGGAAGAGCTATGTCTGTTGTGTTCGGCCCGGCTGGATTTGTTGTATCCGGAGTGAAGATCATTGTCACATGCCGTAGGGCGCCTACGCGATCCGTAGATCAATCTTGTCTGTCTTGCCTTATCCTCCAGTATGTCTCGCAGGTCGGGCGCATTTTCCCATGCCTTAGTTGAGCGGCGTCGGGGCATGGCTTGGGTGGAGGGCCGAGAGGCCTCTCTGTCGCGGCCGCGAGGTGGCCGGTCTTCCATGTCATGCGCTGGTGATGTAGGTGCTTCCTCCTCTGATCAAGGTAGCGGCCTATGCTTCGGGTAACTCTTGGAGGGGCGTTCGAGTTCATACTCTTCGGCCGCAAGGACTTCAGTCCATCTGTCAGCTAGCAAATCTTGGGCAGCTCTAAGTTGTTGTTGCTGTTTCTTGAGGCTGCTTGCCGTGGCTAAAAGCCTGCGTTTAAAATGCTCTTGTTCGGCGGGGTCTGATGGTATGACGAATTCGTCGTCATCGAGGCTTGCCTCGTCTTCGGAGGGAGGCGTATAGTTATCATCCTCGACCTCTCGGTCTGCCGCTCTCTCATGAGGGCTGGCTTCTCCATCTTCCTGTGCCGAATCTTGCTGAGGTGGGTGTTCTTCGGTGCTATCCGGGGTAGTATTATCTCCCATGCCGGAATCACCGTTTTTGCTTTGGCGGGATTTAGAGCGGCGCCGCTGACGCCGACACTTTGGCTGTTTCTTGGGGGCGTCATCCCCCACAGTTCCATCGCCATCTCCATCTTTTGGAGTACCCACCATATATATGTCATATGACGAGGTGGCCTTCCAGTGCCCTACAGGTGCTGGTTCCTGTTCGTCTCCTACATCATCGTCCATGCCGTCGATGTCTTCGGAGCTGAAGTCAAGCATGTTGGTTAGATCGTCGACAGTGGCTACAAGGTGGGTGGTGGGTGGGCTTTGAATTTCCCCATCGTCCGTATCCCACCCTCGCTGACCGTAGTCCGGCCAGGGCTCTCCTGATAAAGAGAGAGACTTAAGGGAATTCAGGATGTCGCCAAAAGGCGAATGCTGAAAGATGTCTGCGGCGGTGAACTCCAATATCGGCGCCCAATCGGATTCGATTGGCAGGGGCGCGGGGGGTTCGGAGTCCGGGGAGGAGTCCGGATCCTCGGAGTCACGGGTCGTGCAGAGTGCGGGGCTAGCGTTCGGCTCGATCGCTTTCGGGATTGCAGCCCCCGAGGTGACGTCCAACTGCTCATCCTCGATTAGCGCAATAGGCTCCGAATTAGGGGTCGGAACCGATGCGTGTGCGGCCTCCAGGACACTGTCCGGGGGCAGAGCTAGATCATGCCCCTCGAGATAGTGCGGCGCACTTGGCCGTGGCTCGAACCCGTCGAAGATCAAGTCTCCGCGGATGTCAGCCGTGTAGTTTAAGCTTCCAAACCTGACTTGATGTCCAGGGGCGTAGCTTTCGATCTACTCCAGGTGGCCGAGCGAATTGGCCCGCAGAGCGAAGCCGCCGAAGACGAAGATCTGTCCGGGGAGAAAAGTCTCACCCTGGACCGCATCGTTGTTGATGATCAAAGGAGCCATCGGGCCTAAAGGCGACGACACAGAGGAACTCTCAATGAAAGCACCAATGTCGGTGTCAAAACCGGCGGATCTCGGGTAGTGGGTCCCGAACTGTGCGTCTAGGCCGGATGGTAACAGGAGGCAGAGAACACGATGTTTTACCCAGGTTCGGGCCCTCTTGATGGAGGTAAAACCCTATGTCCTGCTTGATTAATATTGATGATATGGGTAGTACAAGAGTAGATCTACCATGAGATCAAGGAGGCTAAACCCTAGAAGCTAGCCTATGGTATGATTGTTGTATATGGAGTTGATTGCCTACGGACTACAACCCTCCGGTTTATATAGACACCGGATAGGGTTAGGGTTACATAGAGTCGGTTACAATGGTAGGAGATCTTGAATATCCGCATCGCCAAGCTTGCCTTCCACGCCAAGGAAAGTCCCATCCGGACACGGGAAGAAGTCTTCAATCTTGTATCTTCATAGTCCAGGAGTCCGGATGAAGGTATAGTCCGGCTACCCGAACACCCCCTAATCCAGGACTCCCTCACTAGCAAATCTAGTGCTGGACTTACTCTGTTGACTTGTCCCCCAGTCCCTACTTTCTTTCCTTTTTCAACCAATACATCGGGTTTATATTGAGTTTGTAATGTGTTCCCTTTATTTCCCTATTAGACCTAGAGACCAATTGGATAGCCAGTCTCTGCTACTTTTCGCCCCATTATTTCCTCTTTCGACCAAGTCCTAGATTCAGGTAACAAATCTCCCCCACCCCACCCCGTTTCTTCTTTGTTTGAACCAAGTAGTACTAGATTCGAGTACATGAACTAGTTTTACCTCTTAATAGTAAAAAATTAGGTGGTTTTTGAACAACCGATCGATCCTATCTATGAGGGGGCCTGCGAAATAGTAAAAGATACAAATGCAGTGACGTTAGGAGCTCGGGAAGTAGAGCAAGGCCGGTTTTGAAGGAATTTATACCCGAGGGTCGCCGGGATGTCGCTAGGTGGGCGGCGGGAGGCCGGATCTGCCCACACTACGGCAGAGAGGAAGAAGGGGTGGGAGGCCCTCCCCCGCCAGCGATGCTTGGGAGAGAATGACAAGGCACGCTGATCGGGACGCGCCGGCAGTGGGTAAGAGCCATCGCCGAGGACGACCGCGTGAACATTGCACCTTCTCACCTTCCCCGGCGGAGAGGATCCGGCTGGATCTGTGACCAGCGGTGAGCAGAGAGAGAGAGAGTGTGTGGCCACCGCTGTCGTGTTTAGATCTAGAGAGGACGAGATAGTGTGAAGAGAGCAACACCAGCAAGCAAGCGCGGAGGCTCCTGCCTATATAGTGGAGTATTGGTTTTCTTTTGTCTATCGGCTGGAGCCGGCTTGACCTCGGCAATGACTGTTGAGAAGTCTTCATGCACGTGCCCCGGAGGCGCAGTTGTCGTCATTTTGATCTGAAGCACCGGATTATAACATATAACATGAAAAATGCCACATGACACGAAATCATAACCTCACTGCCCAAAGGAGACAAGATGAATCCTGACGGACAAACTAGACGAGGATCAAAGCTCAAATTAAAGATAAACTCGTAGAGAAGGGGTCCGTCGATAGATGTCCTAATTAACATAGCCGGCTTGACCTAGATGGCAGTCGAGTAGTCTTCGTGCATGTGCCCCCAATGACTAGCCCAACTCAGTTGTCGTTATTTAATCCTCGCAGTGATCCAAAGCACATGACACCTAATTTTGCGAGATGACAAGAAACCTTTTTTTAGATTTCTCACCAGAACTACAACCCTGTACAACACAGCCTGCACGGTATGTGGACGATAGCCAATCCCGACATGTCTGCTGGAGTCTGGTCACATGCATGGACGAACTGATCTTCCGTGTCTTGCAGGGATCGTCCAGGTACCAACGTATGTACTCCTACAACACTTCTCTAGTAGTACTATCGCTCGTCTCTCTCTTTTATTAACTCACCCAACTTGTGGGGCCGGGGAGTGTGCCTATGGTTGGTTCTCAATTGCGGTCCCACATGTCTGTGCGAACGCAATATGACACACGTTCCATTCGGAAAGCGGCGTGCCAGACCGACCGACCATCTGGGGTGCGACGCGAACGCGACGGGCGTGCTATATACTCCATACATGTGTACCACCATTTTCTTGAGGCTTTGCTCCATGGCGCAATCCATGGATACAAAATTAGTATAATGTACTATTTAATAGTTGAGGGCGGGGCTTTTCCCGCGTGGTAGGCGGGACAGTTCCGCCTAGTCGGTTCGACAGAGACGCGAGAAGATGAGGGAGTAGGCTGCTGCAAACATAGGGCTGTGTGATTTGACTGTGAGTTACTGCTGGACAGGTGGGGCCCGGTGATTTGACTTGCCATTATCATTTTAACTGCGGCGCTACGACCGGCGCGAGTCTCCCGATTCTTGACCACCTCCATACAGGTGCCTCTCCCGATGCTCCACCATGTAGATGCTGGCTCTTTCTTGAGAGCCCACTCCTCCACTTTTTCCTTGCCTCTTTCCCCCACATATGCAAAAATGCCATGTAAAGCGGGCTTATAGCCCACTATTGTACTTGATCCTATAGGTGCTAAGCCTGCCACATAGGCATAAAATCTGATGTGGCAAGTTAATTAAGAAGAGAGAGACTAGTTGGTGACCCCGGGAAGAAACAGTGATAAGCGCGTGTACCTAGATGAAGCAAACTTAGCAACAAAAAACTAAGCACCTATGCATTGTGGACTTGAGTTGCTAAGCCATTTAATGCCCATAGCACCTCATCTAAGCACCATTTCATTGGAAGAGGTCACTCCTTGGCAAATGCAATAAATACTACGAAGAAAGAGATAGAGAGAAGTAAACAAAAATACTCTTATAGCCAACCTTATAGCTAACCTTGTTGTATGAGTGACTAAGTGATGACTATGTATGACATGCCAACATTAGATAGCCTAACGCACCGTGTTAAATCTCCAAGGGCGCGACTGTGCGAGCGAGGCGACGGTCGTGGTAGGCGCGACCATGATACGGGCTGCTGGCAGCCCTTGGATCTGAGATCGAACGGTCGCATGCTAAGTTGCTGAAAATTTGCAAAATAACCCTCCAAGATAGGATATTCACCCATAGATCTAGAATCACGCCATGCAACCGTTCGATCTCAGATCCATGGGCTCTCGGAAGCCCATATCATGGGAGAATGGAAAGCTTCGTATCACATGTAATTTTCCCGACCCTTGACATGATATCGAAGGCCATTTAATTGGGCGTCGAGTAGACATGACATCTAATTGGGCCCCCATAGTACTGTGCATGAATCCATTTATCCACCAGGAAAGCCACTACCCTACCATTCGCACGCGCCCCCACTCGACATTTTTACAATCGATAAACCACTCCTAGTCGTCCCGTCCTTTGACATTACGGTAGTTCCACTAATCCTAACCCTCCTCCCAAATCCATGGCGTCCCAAATCTCCGGCGATGAGTTCAACATCATCTACACCCATTCTTCCATAATGGTGAAAGAATGCCTTGCTCGCTTCGAACGCATGTTCAAAAACTCAAATGATGAGTGGGTCACTGGGCTAGATGTTGAGTACACCACAGTCCTGGGAAGCGAGAAGAATCTAAAGGAGGCAGAGAAGAAGAAGCCTGCCGTGATCCAGGTTTGCGTGCATGACTTATGCATGGTCTACCACATATGCCATGCCGACGTTGAGTGCGAGGAATTTAAGAAGTTCCTCAAGAGCGGCCGAGTCAAATTCGTTACTATAGAATTTAGAAACGAAAAGGAAATCCTGGGTCGGATAGGCCTCATTGTAGGCGACCCCTTCGACCTCCAGAAGGAAGGGCTGGTGCCCTCCCGTGATCAGCCTTCAATGCTGACCCTGGCAGGAGCCATGGTTCATCCTTCGTACGGTGAACTGAAGAAACCTACTCACATGTTTCATCATGCATGGCAGTGGACTGTACTAGATATAGACCACATCCACTACACTTCAATGGATGGCTACCTTTGTTTCAATATCTACACGGGTTGGATGAAGAGCAAGAGCCAAGTTTGCGGTTCAAGAAAAGAAGTATCGCCCAAGAGGAAGAGGGACAAGGACGAACTCGAGGACATGGACGAGGACTCCGAGTAAGGTGGCAATGTCGTTGCTCATGGTGGTTCTAATGCAGTGTCTACCGGTTTAGTTGCTTAGTTTAATTTCTGGTGTGCTTAGTTTTATTTGAGGGGTGTGTTGTGCTGAGCCCCCAGCAGAACCATGTTATATTTCTTCTTGTTATATTTCATACATTTCATCTTTTAGTTGGTATAGTACTAGCACTTGTTTCTTCACATTATATATGCACAATATATATGGCCACCATCATATAGCCAACAGTTTAGTTGTCAAAGAATTCTAGGGTGCTTAGTTTTGTCAAAGAATTCCAGGGTGCTTAGTTTTATTTGAGGGGTGTGTTGTGCCGGACACCATTAACTTATCATTGTGAGAATCGGCTTATTTTTGTCATGTAACATGGTCAACGGGTTTGACGTGAAAATAACAATGTCTAATGGCATTTCTGATCAAACATCTAACTTAATGATGGCATTTTTTAGATATCTAATTGCATTTTTGAGCAGGCATCTCACGGATCGATGGCATTTTTTGAGTAGTTGTAAATTCTAATGGCAAAACTAAGTAGTGATACACAACTAGTGGCATAAATAATAAGAACCCAAGAATTAAATAGGTATGCTAATTTCTTTATTTCTTTATACCTTTGTGTGCGAAACAATATACGCTGCCTCCACCTAGATTTTCTTTACAGAGGTAACATAGAACTATATGAGTGCCCTGTTAAATTTTGGAATTATTCCAGGTTCATTTGGCCTTTTTTATACATTAATTGAGTTTCTGGTCATTTAATGTGCATAATTCAAATTTGAACTACAAGCACATGCTCCCGTGCACCAAAGTTGATTGAAAAATCACATGTGTGTCCTCGGGTGAATTTCTATGTCCCATGCAAGAAATGGGAATGAAATTCAAACATCTGGGCATCGTGGTTCGGCCGAGAACATTGAGAAGCTTGGTTTTAAAATTCTTGTAAATCCAAAACATGCCTGAAAATCATGAAACGTGGCATGGTGTCATGTCATGGTACTACCATGCTGTGGTAAACAAATTTGCAGAATAGGAACAAGTTTTGGTATAAGTTTCTTGCAAATCGAAGCTTCTCCCAAGAAGGCTCGTGGTTCTGAGAGGGAACGTGTCACCTTTGTGTGCATAATTCAAATTTTAAATACAAGCACATGCTCCAGTGCACCAAAGCTGGTTGAAAAATCACATGTGTGTCCTCGGGTAAATTTCTAGGTCCCATGCCAGAAATGGGAATGAAATTCAAACATCTGAGCGTCATGGCTCGGCTGGAAACATTGAGAAACTTGGTTTTTTAATTCCTGTAAATCTGAAACACGCATGAAAATCATGAAACTTGGCTTGGTGTCATGACATGGTACCGACATGCTGTGGTAATTTTGCTGTCCGATTTGCGAAGGCGCACACATTAACAATCAACAAAGTCATTTTTGGAACAAGTGCGGACAGGTTACAATCGAAAACACAAGTGTTATTGAAACCGTGGGTGTTCTATTTACCATTTACGTGCCGCCATGCATCCCCTTTTTTATTAGCTAGGAGGCGCCGTGCAGGGTAGCTATTTGAGTACGGGAGGCGTGCGATCAGAACCCTGTGCGTGCTTATCGGGAGGAGAGCCCTTTGACCTCCATCTGCCGTCCACCTCTCTCCCAAGGTCTTCATTAATGGCGCCAGAGCCTCTGTTTAATGGCGTGTCAATGTGTCACTCGACTAAGATTTAAGAGAGAAAAAAGAAAATCTAAAAAGAAAATTTTGCATGGATCTTGATGTAAGATCCGACAGACCTATATAGCATCTACTGCGACTTATGGCAAGACTGATGAATATATATAAGGACGACGAGAGTGGATAATAATTGTCTTACATAATTAGGAAGATAATTAAAAAAGCCACATGCGGCTACACCTGAAATACACAAGGGCAAAATAAGAAGGAAGACACATACAACGATCTGGCTCGCTGATATCTACTTTCTTTATGCGCTGCAGGTCGCGGAGACTAGTTCTTGCGGCGGGCGATGATCTCTTTCATCAGTTTCATGTCCTTAATAGGCTGCTTTGCAGCATCCATGGATTCCTCCACCAGCCTGTTGTGCTCGATGCGGAGCATGGCATTCTCGTCCATAAGTTTCTTGATGATGACGCCCGTCCTCTGCAACAAGGCAGCGGTCTCCTCCTCCTGCTTCGCCCTTCCGGCGATCTTCGCCCCTAGCAGGTCGTGCTCGCCCCGGAGCTTCGCATTGCCCTCCCTTAGTTGCCGGATGACGCCGGTAGCCTCTTCCTACAACCTTGCCCAGCTAGAGATCTAGTCCATTTGGCTATGGACCATCGTATGCATGCGCCTGTAAGAGTCCTCGCCTGCCCGCGAGAATTTTTCCCAGGCCGCCGCGGCGCGGCGGGACCTCCGTGCTGCTTCGGCGGCGCGGTGGGACATCTCTGCTGCTTCCACGGTGTGGCCGGACCAGTCTGCTACATCGACGGCGTGGCGGGACCTCCGTGCTGCTACTGCTGCGCGGCTGGACATGTCGGCTGCTTTCGTGGCGAGGCAGGACATGTCTTGTGCTTCTTCTTCCATGCTCACCTCTCCTTGGTGGAAATCTCTCGACCCAGAACTCATGCTGGCCATGGCTTGATTGACTTGATCGTTTTTTGTGGATGAGAAGTTGAGGAGGAATGTGCAGTCATCTTAGCATAGGAGTATTTATAATCAAGTACTACTAATGTGCTCCTAAGTGGGAAACCATTTAGGTTTTGATCAGTGTGAACAGGTTTGCAATTAAATATAGCATGGTAGTAGTAGTAATTTGGAATGTGACGAGACGTGCTCAAAATTTATTGACGGTTCTAGTTTCGATGTGCGGCACTATTCCCGGATGGCGTAACATCGGCACTCTTTCTCGGTCGTGGTGTAGCATATGCCATGGTAATAGTTCTTTTTCTACTGCTGTGTACATGCAAAAACTGGCACCGTCGGATACATATCTTACGCTTGGCGTTCGATAGGAATAGCCTCGTGGCGAGCTATAGACTAGTCTTTTTTTCAGACGCATTACACCTATCTCTCGGGACTTCTCGCACGCACCATCACTGCTCCCTACGTCGATGCCACCCACATACACTTGTACTCTGAGAAGAGGTGCACGCACGCACTCGTCCTCTCTCACACACGCATCTGTAGCTACAAATTGTAGTGTTCTCAACCATCCGATTGGCTCTATCATAGGTTTCACGTTGCTCCTTGGCCTTGAGATTGAGAAGTTTAAAACGCGAAGGCTAAGATGGAGGCGCGAGGTTTTGGTTAATGTGCGGGCCGCACACGACACCAACATGACACGAGCTTCGTCTGCCTGGTGCACATGCAGTCGGGTGAGTTGTTCAAGTATAGACACAACTAGATCGTCGTTGGTATCCGCGCCTCGACTTTGGCTGGTCATAGTGGAGAGTAACATAGACTAGTTACTATTCTATGTTACTAGTACCTTCATAGTGGGTACTGTCATATAGTATATGCATAATTGGGCGACGAGCGCTCTCTATATGTACCACCTTTTTTATTTAATTTCATCTTGTTAGTTTTGCTGCATGGTGCAATCCATCGATACTACTACTGTACAAATGTATACATTTTTTAAAAGGCTAGAGGGAGGGTGAGGGAGTCCTGGACTAAGGGGTCCTTGGGCGTCCGACTTGTTAGCCATGGGCCGGACTGATGGGTTGTGAAGATGCGAAGACCGAAGACTGTACCCGTGTCCGAATGGGACTCTCCTTGGCGTGGAAGGCAAGCTTGGCGACCAGATATGTAGATTCCCTTCTTTGTAACCGACCTTGTGTAACCCTATATCCTTCTGGTGTCTACATAAACCGGAGGACTTAGTTCAGATAGGGGAGATTCATTATCATAGCCATATAAGCTAGACCTCTAGGGTTTAGCCATTACAATCTCGAGGTAGATCAACTCTTGTAATACTCATATTCATCAATATCAATCAAGCAGGACGTAGGGTATTACCTCCATAGAGAGGGCCCGAACCTGGGTAAACATCGTGTCCCTTGTCTCATGTTACCATCGACCTTAGACGCACAGTTCAGGACCCCCTACCCAAGATCCGCCGGTTTTGACACCGACAGTGGGGCAGTCTAGCTTGGTTCTTTTCACGAGAGGCGAGAGCCTTTGTTATTTGATGGCTCATTAGTGCTGGAAGGTGGGGCCTTGTGATTTGACTGCTCATATAAATGTGTTGACGACCTGAGGAGGAGCAAAGAACCGTGCGGTATACTGAAGTTTTCCACTGGAGTAGTACTACGACGGAGGAGCACGAAACACAACAACCTAGTGCCATATGGTGATAAAAAATGATCTAATTTGCTAGTCATCTCATTGTTAGCCTTGTTCTATTCATGCCTTGTAGAGAACATGACACGTGCGGCGAAACACCCGAAGCAAAAGAAGAAACACAAGAGCAAAATAAGAAGGAAGATTATCACCCCAAATGATCTAATTCGCCGTGGAGTCGTAACTGCTTCTTCATCGCCTCCACGACCTCCATCTCCTTGCGCGCCTCTTCTGCCATCTTCTTCATTCTATCCATGACGCGGGATTTCTCGACGTGAGCCTTCATCATCTGTTCCACAGCCGCATTATGTACCTTGACAACAGCCGGGTGCTTGATGCGGAGCTTCGCCAACTCCTCCTTCTGTTCCATGACGAGGGCCTGCAGCTTCTTCCAGCCGGCGTTCTTCTCCTTCAGCAGGTCGAGCTCATGGCAGAGCTTTGCCTTGTCCTCCTGAAGTTGCAGGATTTCGCCGGTCGCCTTCTTCTCCAAGGCAATGCTCTTCTTCAGTAGCATCACCAAGCCGGCAGTCAACTCCCCCTGCTTATTGAGCTCAACGGGCATGTCATCGAGGCTCTCCTTCAGTAGCTCCACCAAGACGTGGATGAACTCCTTCTGCTTATTGAGGTGCTTATTGAGCTGATCGGGCATGCCGTCGAGGGATAACGACTCCAGCGCCCCCAGCTCGGCATGTTCGCCTCCATGGCTAGGGAGCTCCTGGGAGCCATCGCCAGCCCATGAGAGATCTTTCGAGGTCTCTGCGTGGTGGCGAGCCCTCTTTTTTTTCCCGCAGCCTTGGTTACCGCTCCCTTCTTATGAGTAGTTCTCGACCTAGAGCTCTGCGCACCAGACATGGCAAGGATGTACGAAGAAGAAGCACTTATGAGGAGGAAAGGTAGAGTAATTTTCGGTTATGTAGTTCCCCTTTTTATAACCTAAGTACTAGCACTAGTACTAATACCTGCATAGTGGGAACACGTACAGGTTTGGTACGTACTAGTAGGTGTGAGCAGGCTTGCACTTAATTGTAGCACTAGTACTTTCGAATGTGATGGGAACAAGGTAAAGATAAATTGATGGGTTTTGGTTTCGAGGCCCGAAATGGCTCCCGATGAGTTTAGTGGAACATAAATTTCAAGTAGACTACACTGCTCAGATGCATAAATATTATGTTACTTTCAAAAATTGGCACAAAATACGAAGAAGACCAATGGAAGTACTACTAGCAACCTGTCGTGGGTTTGTCACGGCAGATGTCCTTGTGAAAGGACTTAGTTGTGGAGCCATCGCTATGGGTTAGCTTAAAGGGGTTAAACCGGACAAGGGGACATGGGGAGTTTTATACTAGTTCGGCCCCTTCGAGGAAGGTACAAGCCTACGTCTAGTTGTGATTGGTATTGCTAGGGTTTCGAAAGCCACGGAGCGAATCCGCTTTGTCTAGCTCTCGAGTTGTTGTCTGTCCCTAAACCACGGTCGGGTCGTCCCTTTATATTCATAGGTTGACGCCCGCCGGGGTACAGAGTTCCGAAGCTGGATCATAAACATGTCCGGTTCGGTCTCTACTCTTCCTACCTTACAATACAAGTTACATGACTAGGTCGGTTTACATTTACAGGCTGTAACCCGCCTTCGGGCCTTGGGCCTTCCGTAAAGCGCCATCATCCTTGCATCTTCACGGGCTTCTAATCTTCAAAGAGTCAACCCGGCATAAGGCCGGTTTACCTCCAGTAGTAATATCCCCAACATTAGGCCCCAGATTGGTTTGAACTTGTTCATGTCAATATTCTACACTTAGAAAAAAAATCTTCTCTCATATGTTCACCTTGATCTTGTAAACCGCCGTGACGTCATACTTCCAAATTATGATGAACAGCCCTGACGTCATCCATCCGTCGATGTCGGGAGATTACCTTCATTTAATGTGTATTCAGTCACCGAGGCAACACCTTTATTAACTTATCCACTTTTTGGGCTCCTCGATTCCCGCACTTGCCATTTTACCGCTTCGCCTTATAAATAGGGGCAGATGACCCCTTTCTTTTCTTTCCGCTACCCATTCATCTCTTCTTCTTCCTCTCGACGACCCCGCACTCGAGCGCCACCATCATCTTCGAACCTCGCCTCTGCTTCATCATCGGCCACTGCATCAACCTGTTCGCACGAGAGTTCCACAGTGCCCTTTCCGCTGCTTCCGTGGTCGCAGTAAGTCCTTTCCCCCTTCTTTCCTAGATCCATTAGGGTTTCCTCGCTGTTCTTGAGGTTCGTCAGAGCTTATAGCGTTGTTCTTCCTTTGGCCCGTAGATGAATGCTTCGTACTTATCATATCTCTTGCCGTGATGAATCTTCTGTTACCCTCACAAATCCTTATACAAAAACTGCTGCAATCCTTCATAAACTGTTTCGGGTCTTACCCATTTTAGGTCGAAATATTTTGCTTTTCTATCTTACCTTGGATCCAAAAGTTTTATACATCTCTGTGAAATCTGTTTCTCCTCACGCCATTATAGGTGGTTTAACTTTGCATAATCAATCTGTACCATTAGCCCTCTGATAAATTGGAAGAGCCTTTTGTCTCCTTAATTATATTCCGGTTTAACAGTGTCTGAGTACCCCTGTCGTGGTATTAACTTTTATGCATTATTGCATTGATCTCCGTTTTATGCCATGTCCTCTATCAGTATGTCTCTTACTCCATTGTATCGTGCATATAATCATGCGTGATTTATAAACCGACCTTTCATTTTCAGCTTGTTTGTTTCGCAATGGCCAAACAATTCACTGCCTGCAACTGGGCTCGTTCCCGGGTTACTGAGACTCAGTTGAATGAGATGGTCAGCATTGGCTCCCTACCTAAGAAAACTGAAATCAAATGGCGAGTTCCCGGAACAGAAAATCCTCCGACCCCAAGGCAGGGCGAGGTGGTGGTCTTCGTTGATCACATAGGTCGTGGCTTCAAACCTCCACTGTCAAAGTTTTACCAAGATGTGCTTGCCAGCTTCCAACTTCATCCGCAAGATATTGGTCCCAACTCGGACTCCAATTTATGCAACTTCCAGGTCTTCTGTGAAGTATATTTACAAGAAGAACCAACTACAGAACTGTTCCGGGATTTCTTCCACTTAAACCGGCGCACAGAGTTTGTAAATGGACCGAACACAGAACTTGGTGGTGTCTCGATTAAAAAGTGGAAAGAAGTTGAATTTCCTCATGCCAAACATCATAGCCACCCAAAGGAATGGAACGAAACTTGGTTTTATTGCAGAGACACTTCACCTGAAGATGAAAATCCCCTCCCCGGCTTTCGTGATCACAGACTATCCAACACCCACCCAATGCCACAACGCCCGAGCTCTTCAGAAAGGGCAAAATACGCTCCTCAACTCGCCAAACTCCGGGCCTTTATGGCGAACGGTTTAACAGGCGTGGACTTTGTGCGCTGTTGGATATCCTGGCGTATCTTGCCGCTAAGACGGTGTCCCGGTTTAATGTGTGAATATACCGGTGAGGTTGACGACCCTCAACGCCATTGCAACATCCAATTATCTGAGGAAGAAGTCACTGAAGGTGTAAAGAAGATTCTGAATGAATCGAAACTGATCTGTAGTCAAACCGGTCTGAGTCCCTTCTATGCCAAAAACAAACCACCTGCTGCAAGCATTATATTCCCACCTCATCTCTAATATTTTTACCTTATGCAACCTGTAATCCTTCTTCTTTGTATATAGGGAGATGATCCCTTCTGGAAACAGAAAACCATAGAGAAAGCGGCAAAGCCGACTGGAGACAAAGCGGTCAAGCCATCCCGCCCAAAGACCAAAGCCGTAAAACGGACGTCAAACGGAAAACGGCTGACCGGATTAATATGGAGCTTGATGATGATACTGATGATCCAGAAGTTGAGGTAGAACTTGACTCACTTGGCTCTCTTTTCATGCATCTCATTAACAATGATCTTCCTCAGGAGGACGCAGAAGATAGTCAAGCCGATGATGTAGAGGTAATTACCCTTTCCTCCGGTTCAGACTCTATGCCAACACAAAAAACTTGCCAAGAAGTCCGGAAAGTAAGCTTTTCTCATCCTCTTGCTCACTTGGATCCAACATTTATTTTGAAGACTCAGCAGCATGAAGCTCACCGGACAACCCGGCATAGTGGCCAACAGGTCACTTCAGCCGGTTTACCTGATACTCTGGTTTGGAAGCGCCAGTCTGAGGTCTCTCCTACTTCTGACCATTCTTACCCCAAGGAAGGTTATTTCAGACAGCCTCTTAATCCGTTCGATTCAAATTATCAGGTGACACCTCCTTCATCTTCCGGTGAATCGACAACAACTCAACTCCCCCCTTTCAAAACTGTGGCCAGGTAAGTTGTAAAAACCTTTCCTTTCAATGCACCATAAATCCTTTGAATAGGATGTTAATCCTCTTTTATTCTGTTTGCAGGGCCAAAGCCAGACCCAGTAAGAAAGCTCGGACCACCAATCCGCTCGAAGATCTGGTCGTCGAAGAATAAGAACCAAGAGGTGAACCGGAACAAACTCGTGAACCGGAAAGCCCTCATCCTGAAGCTGCTTCTGATAACCCGCCCCTTGAAGGCCAAAATACTGATGAACCAGCAGACGCTAATCCTGCCGCGCCTGATGCTGAACCGGCAGAACCAAACCGGGCTAGTCCGGTGAAAGATGCTGAAATTCCAATATCATCAACCAAAAACCCTGAAGGCCAAGGTGATGATGTTATTATTACTAGAATGGGCCACAGCTCTCCTGGCCATCCCGTCATTTTGGCTCAACACAGTGCCAAAGAAGAGCAAGCTGCCAGGGAAAAAGGTAAATGGAGCAGCGATTTATCAAGCTATGCTCATCTTAACGCTGATGAGCTCCATTCTGGCTTCTTGAACCGTCTGCACTCAAACCGGGATTATGAAGCCGGTTTGGTGAACTTGATGAAAGAGCGATATGAGGTAAATTCCTCTCCCTTTGTTTATTGATTTATAGCTGAAATACTATCCCAAGTAGCCCCAAGGGCCGTTTTATGATTGTTAATCATAAACCGGGTCTTTGTAACACTTTAAGCATCTCATCATTGATCCTTGCAATGGCAGGTCTCTAATAATAGATAAGACTCATCTTGAAATAGTTAGATAACTTTCTACAGCATAGCCCCCAAAGGCCGGTTTAACTTGGCAAGTTAATCCGGTTTTTAATCCACATATCCGTTTTAGAACAGACGCACATTAGCCCCCAAGTGTCAAGGATAATGCTTGCATTGTTCTGGAGACTTGTATAAAGTGCAGTACTTGAGAGCAAATAGGAATTAGCCCCCAAGTATGAAGTGCATAACTTTGTTATATGCTTTGTACTTAGCACATATATATGCTGTCTATTTAACATACCTTCAATGTGGCAAGCTGAACTGAGAAGCAAAGATGCCCGAAATTCTGACTTGCAAGAGAATGTGAAGTCACAACAAGCCAAGGCTGAAAAAGCCAAAGAGGAGCTGACCCAGGCCCTGGCCGTGATGGAAAAGTTGAAAGAATCTTTCAACAAAGATCGTGCTGACTGGGAAACCGAGAAATCCGGTTTAACCAAAAGAGCTATAGACGCCGGGGCAGCCCTAAAGCCAGTGGTAGATGAACTAGCCGGTTTGAAACACCAAATCAATGCTATGACCTCTGCTATCTTTGGTAAGTACCTGCTTTATGTGTGTTGCATAAGTTGATGAACCTTATAACTGACCAAAATGTTGATAAAATCTTTGACAGGTACCCGGATCGCTCATCTTGGCACAGATATGCGGATGAAACTCAAAGCGGCATACACATTGATTGAATAGCTGTACTCTGGGTCTCAGCGGGCTATTTGCATGCCAGCTTATAACAAACCGGCTCCCACTTTGATTAAATAAACTCTTGAGTATTGGCCATGTTACCAGCGCGCATCGTCGAGTTGAAGAAAGCAGCTGCCAGAGCCGGAGCTTTAACTGCACTTATTCGAGCAAAAGCCTGGATTCCAGATCTTGAAGCGGAAGACATCATCAAAGGATACCCAGGTGTTAAAGAAGATGATTCCAACTTTGACAATGATGATCTCTGGCGACTGACCAAATAGATGCGGCCAGCAGCTAGCAAGTTGGTCGATGATACAGATTTGTCGCATTTTCAACCGTTTTACAATGCGGAGGGGAAGAGGCAGCCGACCGACATCCATGAAGTTGAAGAACTTGTGCCTCCGATTCGTAAGCACACTTATGCTCCTGATATTAACCCCTCCAATCTTATCCATGAAGAAGCAGTGTTTCAAGCTTTAACTGGAATCGATTGGTCAATGGTTGATTTCCAGCGTTTGGGGAGGGATGAAGAAGTGCCCACACCAACTGACCCTCAACCATCAAACCGTCCAGACGAAGCATCCTAAACTGGTCGCCGGTTTACTGTCCACCGTGTGCCGATCTTGTGAAAAACAAATATGCCATTGGAGCCGTTTTGAAGGCTTCTTGTAATAGGATAGCTAAAAACTCCTTTATTTGCCATGCCATCAAGCATGTTTTGTAATGCCTCATGACAACTTGTGCCACCCTTTGGGATATATTTATGCATAACCCATGATGAATTGTGTTCCTGGGTTTAACAACTTAAAAGTGTCTAGCGGTTTACCGCTAGACTGGTCAATATATCCAGGAAGTGTATAGGACATAGATGAAATAATCAAAGTGTTTGTACAAAAAGCAGTATACATAACATACCTCATTGGTTGACCAACGGTGTATACGGCAAAGGTGTTAATACCAATCCAGAGCGTTGATAACCTCATCTCTATACTGCTGGTTTATATATTAAACTGGACCGGGATAACTACCGGGTTTTCTTTATAACACTGGTGATTTAGTCAGACCAGACCGGGTCAATAAACACCGGTTTATAACTGATCATGTGTCAACAACTTGTAGTTGAGAAGCAAGCCGGGTCAAGGACACCGGTTTATCAAAAAATACTTATGAATTTCAACAAACAAAACTCAAACAGGAAAATATGCAAGGCTTTTTACGAGCTGCCAGGCTCCAAATCGAGGTTTTTCATGGGCTGCCAGGCCTCTAAGTTAAACCATTTAACAAAGCCTTTTAAGATGGGCCTCCAATTAACCAATCATCGTTTTAACTTTAACAAGTTCAGGGTCTATAAAAGATTGACATGTCAAACGTTTGATGGGTCATACCAGGATTACCTGGACAGGAGTGGCTTACTTGATGAAGGCAGGTTAACCCGGGTTTTTAGGTGAATACACCAGGCTTCCAAGCTGTGGCTTGATAGCCAATTACGAGGGTCCTTTCAAATTCTTTGTTGCTTGCACAAAGAGCCCCCAAGTAACTTTGTGAGCTGTGCTCCGTGGGTGCCCATGTTTGAGTTTGTGCTTTGTGCAACACTCTCTTTGGCCCCACATAATTTCCTGTCTGGCTAAACGCCTATCAAGAGGTGTAGCTGTGGTGTGATAAAAACCAAGCCCCCTAGTGATATCCCTTTGTCATTTCAAAATGATCAAGAGGTGTAGCTATGGTTCAGATATGACCAAGCCCCCTAGTGATATTCTTTATATCCGTGCGGCTGTAGAGACCGGTTTAACAAAAAACTCCGCTTTGTCAGTAGAAACTCTTGTGAGAACACACATGATGTAAAAAGAACAGAGACCCCGCTTTAATGGAGGCTCCGGTTTATTATATAATATATACATTATCATAAATATGTACATAGGAAGAGCCTATGGCTCAAGTATAGTAAGGCCGAAGAAGAGCTATGTTCCATGGCCGCTTGGTCTCCTCCTCCGATTGACGTGAGTCTTTATGCTCTCGAACATCAATGAGGTAGTAAGACCCGCTGTGCAGATTTTTGCTGACCACAAAGGGTCCTTCCCAAGGTGGGGATAACTTGTGCATATCAGTCTGATCCTGGATGAGCCGGAGCACCAAATCGCCTTCTTGAAAGGTTCTGGTTTTAACCCGGCGGCTGTGATAACGTCGGAGATCTTGTTGATAAATTGCTGATCATGCTGCTGCAAGATCACGCTGTTCATCCAACAGGTCCAGAGAATCCTGACGTGCCTTCTCATTATCAGCTTCAACATAAGTTGTCACACGGGGCGAATCATGACGGATGTCACTAGGAAGAACGGCCTCCGCTCCATAGACAATGAAGAAAGGTGTGTAACCCGTAGACCTATTGGGTGTGGTGTTGATGCTCCATAACACAGAAGGTAGCTCCTCAACCCAACAACCCGGCGTCCGCTTTAAGGGAACCATAAGCCTGGGTTTGATACCCCGTAGAATTTCTTGATTTTCCCTCTCTGCTTGACCATTAGATTGGGGGTGAGCCATCGACGCTAGATCGAGCCGGACGTGCTCACGTTGACAAAATTCTTCCATCTCCCCTTTTGACAAGTTAGTACCATTATCTGTTATAATGCTGGGTGGAAAGCCAAACCGGAATATCACCTTCTTGATGAATTGAACCGCCGTGGCTGCATCACACTTGCTGACTGGCTCTGCCTCCACCCATTTAGTGAATTTATCAACTGCTACTAACAGGTGGGTCTTTTTGTCCTTAGAGCGCTTGAAGGGTCCAACCATATCAAGCCCCCAAGTTGCAAACGGCCACGCAATTGGAATCATCCGCAACTCTTGAGCCGGAACGTGCGCACGGCGGGCAAAATTTTGACATCCATCACATCTCTTGACTAAATCCTCCGCATCAGCATGCACCGTCAACCAGTAAAAACCGTGGCGAAAAGCTTTGGCAACCAAAGACTTTGAACCGGCGTGGTGACCGCAATCCCCTTCATGGATTTCTCGCAAAATCTCACAACCTTCTTGAGGAGAAACACAACGCTGAATTGCTCCTGAAACACTGTAACGATGTAACTCCCCGTTGAGTATGGTCATCGACTTTGAACGCCGGATTATCTGTCGAGCCAACATTTCACCGTCTAGTAACTCGCCCCAGTTCATGGAAGCCAAATATGGGATTGTCCAATCCGGTATGGCATGCAGAGCTGCCACCAACTGAGCCTCCGGATTAGGAATAGCCAAATCTTCTTCGGTTGGAACCTTGACTGACGGATTATGCAACACATCAAGAAGGCCATTGGGCGGGACCGGTTTACGCTGGGAACCAAGACGACTTAAAGCGTCCGCCGCTTCATTCTTCTGCCGGTCTATATGGTCCACCTGATAACCCTTAAAGTGACCAGCCACTGCGTCCACCTCTCGCCGATATGCAGCCATGAGTGGGTCCTTAGAGTCCCAAGTGCCAGACACCTGCTGAGCCACTAGATCTGAATCGCCGAAGCACTTAACCTGACTCAAATTCATCTCCTTAGCCATCCGAAGACCGTGGAGCAAAGCCTCATATTCAGCTGCATTGTTAGTACAAGGGAACATTAAACGAAGGACATAACAAAACTTGTCACCTCGTGGGGAAGTTAGTATGACTCCAGCCCCCAAGCCCTCCAACTGTCTGGATCCATCAAAATGAATAGTCCAATATGTATTATCTGGTTTCTCTTCAGGTGCCTGTAACTCCGTCCAATCATTGATGAAGTCCACGAGTGCCTAGGATTTGATCGCTGTGCGGGGTATATATTTGATCCCATGAGGTCCAAGCTCAATAGCCCACTTGGTAATCTGGTCAGTTGCTTCTCTGTTTTAAATGATATCGCCCAGAGGAGCTGAGCTGACCACTGTGATGGGATGGCCCTGAAAATAATGTTTAAGCTTCCGGCTTGCCATAAATACTCCATACACCAGCTTTTGCCAATGCGGATACCTCTGCTTTGACTCAATGGGCACCTCGCTGATATAATAAACCGTCCGTTGAACCGGATATTCCTTGCCAAGCTCCTTGCGCTCTACTACAATGGCTACGCTAACAGCCCGGGCATTAGCAGCCACATATAATAATAACGGCTCCTTATCGATTGGAGCTGCGAGCACGGGCGGTTCAGCTAGCTGCCTCTTCAGATCCTCAAATGCTTTATCAGCTGCCTCACTCCAGACAAAGTTATCTGTTTTCTTGAGCATCTAATATAAGGGGATGATACACGCTGGTTTAGCCAAGGACGTAATTGCTGCATTTTTTTCCGGATTAGCCTCAATGCCTCTGTTTGACACCAGAAAACCTAAGAGCTTGCCTGCCGGGACACCAAAGACACACTTCTCCGGATTGAGCATCATCTTGTAAATTCGGAGATTCTCAAAGGTTTCTCTTAAATCATCTATCAATGTCTCCTCCTTTCTGGATTTTACCACAATATCATCCACATATGCATGAACATTGCGTCCAATTTGTTTATGAAGGCAATTCTGAACACATCGCTGGTAAGTTGCCTGGGCACTCTTGAGTCCAAAAGGCATGGAGACATAGCAAAAGGCTCTAAAGGGAGTTATGAAATCTATTTTCTCCTGGTCCTTAACCGCCATTTTGATCTGATGATAACCAGAGTAATCATCCGGAAAACACAAACGGTCACAACCTGCCGTAGCATCAATTATCTGATCAATGCGAGGGAGAGCAAAGGGGTTTGCAGGGCAAGCCTTGTTTAAATCTGTGTAATCCACACACATGCGCCAAGTGCCATTTTTCTTAAGAACCAGCACCGGATTAGCTAACCACTATGGATGAAAAACCTCGACAATAAACCCTGCGGCCAACAGACGGGCTACCTCTTCACCGATAGCCTTACGTCTCTCTTCATTGAAGCGGCGGAGGAACTGCCGGACCGGTTTAAACTTAGGATCAATGTTGAGTGTGTGCTCAGCGAGTTTCCTCGGTACACCTGGCATGTTAGAAGGTTTCCATGCAAAGATGTCCCGATTCTCACGGATGAACTCGATGAGCGCGCTTTCCTATTTGGGATACAGGTTAGCGCTGATGCTGAACTATTTGGATGAATCGCCAGGAACAAAGTCAACCATCTTAGTGTCTTTAGCCGACTTGAACTTCAGCGCCGGATCATGTTCCATAGTCAGCTTTTTCAAAGAGGTCATGTCTACCGGATCAACTTGCTCCTTATAGAATTTCAACTCCTCCGTGGCACAAACCGACTCAGCATAAGCCGCATCACCTTCCTCACACTCCAAAGCAATCTTTCTGCTTCCATGTACTGTGATAGTCCCCTTATGACCTGGCATTTTAAGCTGTAGGTAAACATAACACGACCTCTCCATGAATTTAGCATAGGCCGGCCGCCCAAACAAGGCATGGTATGGACCTTTGATCTTTACCACCACAAATGGAAATGTTTCTGACCTTGAATCATAGTCATCTCCAAAAGCTACCTCCAAAGCTATCTTTCCACTAGGATATGCAGACTTACCAGGCACCACACCATGAAAGACCGTATTCGACGGTTTAAGATTCTTATCTGTCAACCCCATACGGCGGAATGTATCATAATATGAAATGTTGATACTACTTCCCCCATCCATGAGTACTTTGGTAAACTTGTATCCCCCAACTTGAGGGGCTACCACCAGGTCCAGGTGACCTGGATTATCAACCCGGGGTGGGTGATCCTCTCTACTCCACAGAATAGGTTGCTCAGATCAGCGTAAATACTGAGGTACTGCCGGTTCAACAAAGTTTACTGCCCTTTTGTGAAGCTTCTGATCACGCTTACACAAACTAGTAGTGAAGACATGATATTGCTCGCTATTTAACTGCTTGGGATTGCTCTGATAACCCGACTGCTACTGCTGCTGATTCCCCTGATGGTTGTAACCTCCCTGGTTACCTTGGTGCCCTTGATTGATGTGTTCGGTTTGGTTGCCTTGAAATTCTAAACCGGAACCGCCACCTCCGTAATCCGGCCCATGGAAACCTCCTCCTGAACCGCCGGGCGGGCCGTTATCATACTGGAACATATTGGAATTCTTGAAATCCTGCATGATATAACAGTCCTTCCAAAGATGTGATGTCAGCTTCTCCTTTGATCCATGCTTTGGACAGGGCTGATTCAACAGGCGCTCCAAATTGGGGCCTGAACCTCCGCCCCTCTGGGGCTGCTTGCCCTTACGGCACTGGCCATTCCCCTGTGCATTGGTGTTAGCAACAAAGTCCAAGCTGTTGTCGGCCTTGCGCTTACCACTGTTTCCATGGCCTGCCGGATTATGCTGCTGACCTTTGGCACTGTTGTTCTTCTTACCTTTCCATGGTTTATCCTCCTATGAGTTCGGGTCCTTGGTATTATCTGAATCGGCGTATTTAACCAAAGCGGCCATGAGCGTTGACATATCATTGTAGTGACGTTTGAGTCTTCCCAACTTCTGTTTGAGTGGTAAGAAACGGCAATTGCCCTCTAATGTTAACACTCCAGTGTCTGCATTGATACGATCTGATGAATGCAAAATCGCTGAGACCCGTTTGACCCAATGGGTCATGGATTCCCCTTCCTCTTGGACACAAGCGGCTAGATCCACGATTGACATCGGCTGCTTACAAGTATCTTTGAAGTTCTGGATAAACCGGTGTTTTAACTCAGCCCATGATCCGACAGAGTTGGTTGGTAAGCTCTTCAACCAAGTGCGAGCTGTTCCTTCCAACATCATGGTGAAATATTTAGCACACACTGCTTCATCCACATCTAACATCTCCATTGCCATCTCATAGCTCTCCACCCACGCCTCTGGTTGCAAATCGGTGGTGTAATTTGGTACCTTACGAGGTCCCTTGAAATCCTTGGGCAGTCTCACATTATGCAAAGCGGGGGTAAGACACGGCACCCCTAAGGAACTAAACACCACACCTGGCTCTACTAAGGCCGTAGGGTGAACCGGAGTATGTTGTCGTGCTCCGTGTCGAGCTGCCAACTCGGCCTCCCGACGTGCGCGGCCATGGTCCACAACATCCTGCGCATTAGCGCCTCCCCCTGCCGGGTTGTTTCCTCGTGGTGAATTTCGGCGACGTGCACTACTAGACACGGTCGGTTCGTCCTCCACGTGTCTGCTATAGCTTCGGCTTGGACGGGGAGTGGAATGAATCCTCTCATGACTGTGTGAATACGCCTGCTGTTGATTTAGCGCTGTTTGAAGGAGATCCCTGGCCCGACGTGCTTCCACCGCAACTGGTGACTCGCCGTCGGTCGGGAGGGCTGCTAGGCGTGAAGCGGCGTCCAAAATGTTGTCCAACGGGTTGGAATAATGCCCAGGAGGTGTTGGTACATACTGTGACACAATGTTGTTCTGGCGAGGCGGGTCCATCGTGCAAGGTTGAACCGGCGCTCCTATTCCCGGTGCCTCCACCCGGTTTAGTATGGGTTGGTTACCAGATCCTGCTCCTGGTGTGTTGAAGAGATTCTACGGCTCATAAACCGATGGAAGACGCGATCGGTACCTTCTTCTCATGACTTCCTTTGAAGCATTCTGATCCAGCCTAATCCGGTAGGCATGTGCTTCCAATTCAGCCCGCTCTGTAGCCATCTCTGTTTCCAGGTCCGCTTTAGCCTGGGCTATCTCATCTTTTACCTTTGCAATCTCCGCATTGTGCTAATCCCTGGCTGCTGCATCCACCTCTGCGGCCATCAACGTTGCCAATGCGTCGAACAAATCAGACAGGACTTGGGCTCGAGGCGGCGCTGAGCTTCCTGCCCCTGCCGGTGTGGCCGTTGTTGAACCGGAGAGCATTGCTGCGGCGGTAGATGAATGAGGCACCGATTGTGTGTCAGCCATGAAGATGGCGGCCCGGTTTGGCAGGTCAGGGGAATCCAGAATACTGTTGCCCTCGGATCCTCCATTAATCCGGCCGTCCTGCAACTGGTAAAGTGATTCGGTCTCTCCAGAAGACTCATCATCAGAACAGACCATGGTCTCTCCCTCGGACACCGGCCCTTCCTCGTACCTCGATCCATGGATGACACCTATGAAAGCATGCCTTGCCTCGGGCTGAACCAGCGAAGAACTTGCACGCCGAGCCGTTTCGATGATGTCGGTGCAGATGTCCGGCTCAGGGGCCGGTTCGCCGATCTTGCCGATGAAGACGTGAATCCCACCAAAGGGGACCCGGTACCCGTATTCGATTGAATCGGCCTCGGGACCCCATCCTGCGTTGTCGATGTAGAGCTTGCCGCGACGACTCTTCGTCATCCGGCCCACAGCGTATCCCTTAAGTCCATCAAAGCTGTCCTTCAAGAACTCAAAACCATCATGGGATAGCCCCACGGTGGGCGCCAACTGTCGTGGGTTTGTCACGGCAGATGTCCTTGTGAAAGGACTTAGTTGTGGAGCCATCACTACGGGTTAGCTTAAAGGGGTTAAACCGGACAAGGGGACACGGGGAGTTTTATACTAGTTCGGCCCCTTCGAGGAAGGTAAAAGCCTACGTCTAGTTGTGATTGGTATTGCTAGGGTTTCGAAGGCCAAGGAGCGAATCTGCTTTGTCTGGCTCTCGAGTTGTTGTCTGTCCCTAAACCGCGGCCGAGTCGTCCCTTTATATTCATAGGTTGACGCCCGCCGGGCTATAGAGTCCCGAAGCCGGATCATAAACGTGTCCGGTTCAGTCTCTACACTTCCTATCTTACAATACAAGTTACATGACTAGGTCGGTTTACATTTACAGGCTGTAACCCGCCTTCGGGCCTTGGGCCTTCTGTAAAGTGCCATCATCCTTGCATCTTCACGGGCTTCTAATCTTCAAAGAGTCAACCCGGCTACATAAGGCCGGTTTACCTCTAGTAGCAATATCCCCAACACAACCCATGATTTAACTACTCGCATGCGTGCAGTGGAGTAGTAATGTCTTTCTTCCGCCCTCACGTCCACTCAATTTGCATGCGCTGTATTAATTGACCATCAATGAAGTGAAGGACTTTACACACGTCAAATTATCACATGGGGTGGATCTTGGTACAAAATTGCGTCCGCCGTGTACCCGCGTATGCGTGCGAGGGAATGAGTGCGTGCGTGGCGTGCGTGCACATCTTCACTTCATGCATGTACTGCCAGTGTGGCTCAGGGAGGACGAGTACATTCTTCTGGAACCAGCAACACGTCACTGTGATCAATCCACACAAGGATGTCGCGACAACGCCTCCACATGTGCCACGTGGCTTCATGAACTGTAAGAGAGACACTGTGTAGCGTGCCATTGTGTTTTGCACATACTCGAAGTACTAGTAAGGTACACGTGCATTGCACGCGTCAGATTTTGCAACCAAATTATGAATAAATACCACACTATAGCATGTAAGCTCTAAGTCATATATGCCTGATGTAGACCTTCGTTTAATTCTTATAGTTCATCTCATTCAAAATCAATTAGTTTTTATAAAAAACCTAGGGCCTCTTTGATTCGTAGGATTTCCAAAATGCGAGAATAGGAAGAACATGGTATTAGAGTGGAATGTTGTCTTGAATCCTACAGGATTGTACGAGTGTTTGATTGTGCATAGAAAAAACGCAGAATTCTTTCAAAGAGGTTTGAGTGGATGGGATGTTTCCTATGAAATCTAGTGCAAATGAATCATATGGAAAAATTCCTATGGTTTACAATCCTACGAATCAAACAACCAAGATAGGAAAAATTCCTAAGGATTAGAATCCTCCAAAATTCCTTTGAGAATCCTTTGAATCAACCAGGCCCTTAATCTATTTTATGATTCATGGAGTTGTGCGTTGTAAAGCATAAAGTAAAAACAAATAATGGCAATTCAACTAGAAAAAAAGTTTGGGCAGTTATGATACGGAAGATTCTAGAACAAAGGAGAACCAGTGTTGTTTTGAGATTTGTGCATTATGCTTAAGTTCAACCATGGAGTTTGCTTGATTGTACATGTGGCAAAATCCGGTGGGGGGCTAGAAGATGGTGCAAGGGGCTGAGTGGAGGGAGACTATGAAGGAGTGCACAACTGCGAGATCGATATTTAGAGAGGGGGCGAGAAATGCGCTGTTGCGTGCAGTGGTGGAGCCATGAAAAATGTCCCATGAGCTAGGGGGGCCAAGCATTGCTAGTCCTTTACGAGGAGGGCCAATTCATCAACTTAAACCATTTTTACCAGCAATTGTCTAATGATCACATTCATATTAGACTCGATATATAGTGATGTTAGGGGGGCAGGGCCCTTGCTGCCCCATGTCTTCGCCATTGAGCGAGCGTCTGAGAGATGAAGCGGAAGGCATGGATGATGAGAGGGGGGCATTGGATATATAATTAATGTGGGTGTATTAGCTATATATGTAATCCTATATAGAGAGGTATAGATAGATCGATGTGGACGTGGGAAAGAGGGCGAGACCTCACTAGATATATAGATTGATCGGTTTATGTGGAAAAACTATGAAAGACCTAGCTATATACACACACATAGAGGAACATCGATCGTTGCGCATGCACGTGAGAGATAAAGAATGCCCGATATGATGGAGAGGGGGATGTGTGTGTGGGTGCCTGTCAGGACCCCAATTCCAAGTCACATCGATCTAGCCGGTAACACCTCATATCACTTTGCGGCCTCACGCACGGTATTCCCACGGGTGTCGCCTTACCATGGCCCGGGACCGTTTGTGCCTTTTGGCTCACGTATATGATAGTGTCGCTAGCACCCATATGACAGAGAACCCAGGCCAACATGGCTAGTCGTGAACCCAAAGCGGCACCAACCTATGGGGACAGGCATACATGAATCACATCGAGCATGTCGGTCAGCAGCATGTGAATCCGGGCTGTAGCACTGGGCTAACAGGACTCCGTAAAACCGGGTTGTAGCAGGCTAGGCAGGACTCTGGATGTCACCGCGCGACATTTCCCCAAAGGGACAGACACAGGAACGAAGTGAAACACATGCCGGCCAGTCAAGTGTCCTGAGCAGTAGTGCTGGGCTAGCAGGACTCCGGTGAACCGGGCTGTAGCGGACTACTATGGCTCATGGAAGCACTAGACTACATTTCCCCATAAGAGAGGCTGCCAAGGATAAACAACTAGATTGTCGGATCCCACACATACCAAGCATTTCAATCATACACACAATATGCTCGATATGGGTAAATACAACACGGCATCACAACATAACTCTACGACGCAAGTATTTATTCATTAGGCTCCGAGGAGCGAGATATTACAAACATGGGTCTCATGACCCATCATTCAGAGCATACAAATCAAGGCACATGCAGAAGCTTAACATGTCTGGGTACAGACATCTACAAATGAAAAAGGCCGAGAAGTCTGACTATCTACTAGATCGTGCCGAGGGCACAAGATCATAGCTGAGGTATCAAGCTAAACGTCGAAGTCCACATGGAACTACTAGCGAGACTGAAGTCTCTCTACAAAGCATAAATTAAGCAAACGTGAGTACAAATGTACCCAGCAAGACTTACATCAGAACTAACGACATTTGCATCGGTATCAATAAAGGGGTAGTGGAGTTTAACTGCAGCAAGCCAGCTTTGACTCAGTGGCTAACCTGAACTACGACTGCAAGCAACTCTTTGAGGTGGCGCACACGAGTCCACATATTCACCATATCAATACACCACTATGGATCTGCTCCCGTCTCCCTACGAGAACGCCATCCATAGCACTCACGCTTATCTTGCGCATTTTAGAGTATCCACTTTCACTTGTCTATGAACTATGCAAGGGGTCCAAGTTTCAATATCCGAGGAATCCGGCTATTCGATTAGATAATGATAACCCTGCAGGGGCGTACTTCTTCACACACGCTCCCACCACTTATCACCATATACACGTCATGTATCTCGGCAACCTTCAAGCGGAAGCCCGGCGAGGGTGTCGACCCCGACCTGACTAACCACACAAGTCTCTAGTCCAGGTTTATTGCCTATTCGGGTTCCATCCGCGAGGAGATCCGGCCGGAGTTTTGCTCACAGCCCCAAACGATGTGTGCAGGGTTCCCGAGACACCAAACGGGCGCCCGGTACACCGTGCCACGGTGTATCTACCGCATCATAGCCCACCCCTAGGGTCAGCGCTACGCACGGCCGCCAACACATAACCTATAAACACCAGAAACTAGTTGCAACTCCTGGACAGAGGACTAGGGCAGTTAATAAGTCGAGAGGGTCAATTAAGGATCCCAATGAGTGGTAGTAGCTGTTCATGGATCACAAACACAGAACTCAGTTCCTGAGGATGGTTTCAATGAGACAACCCACCATGTACTCCTACATGGCCTCTCACCGCTACCTTTACCAAATCGTGATCACACACTTAGCTCACCCATAGTAGGACATGTTCACAACTTTCCAATTCACCCCCGATGAATCAGACTTGACACAACTCTAAGCAATAGCAGGCATGACAAAAAAGCATGAATGAGTAGGCACATCAGGGCTCAAACAACTCCTACTCATGCTAGTGGGTTTCATCTATTTACTATGGCAATGATAGGTCATGCAGAGGACAAGGGGTTCAACTACCGCAGCAAGTAACAGATGAATCGTTGTTGTCCTAATGCAGTAAAAGAGAGCAGGAGCGAGAGAGTGGGATTGTATTGGAATGAACAAGGGGGTTTTGCTTGCCTGACACTTTCGAAGATAGCATAGTTCTCCATCGGTGTCATCGATCACATCATCGAAGCAACGCCTATTGAGAGGGGACAATTACCGGCAACAGAGAGGAAACACAATCAATGCAATGCAACAATATGATGCATGAATGTGACATGGCAATATGCTGTGATTTGAGCTAATGCAGCTAGCAACGATTTAAATGGAGTTGGTTTGAACCCAAAGTTCAAATTCAAACTCCATATGTGATTTCTTAAATGCCATTTAATTGGATTGTCCTAAACAGCAAATTTAAGTTGTTCCAACATGCATGAAAATGCCAGATTCAGATTCTTTGGATTTTTCGGATCATTTTTCATATATAAATCTTTTCAATCTGAGTTATAGATTATTTTCTATGATTTTTAGAAGTTTCGAACATTTTCTAGAATTTCCTGATTATTAATAAATCCAGAAAATGTATTACAGCGTCAGCATCCGGTCATGCTGACGTCAGCAGGTCAACAGGGGCTGGTCTGGGTCAAACCTAACCAGTGGAGTCCACTGGTCAGTGACCAAGTGCTGCCTAGGTCACAGACAGGTGGGGCCAGTCAATGGCCATGTCAGCGAGGTCAACGCCGATGCGTGGGGCCACTGTGATTAAATAAAACTAAACAGAAATTAAACTGGTGTTAGTTAAGGGCGTGGGGCCCAGTAGTCAGTGAGAGAGGGGGTTAGTTAGCCCCGTCATTAGCAGTTAACGACGTTGCCACGTCGGCCCGCCGGCGTTCAGCCGCCGGCGACCATTTGCCGCAGCGGACGTGCGTCGGGAAAGCGCTAGGGGCCACGGTTTGTCGTGTAGAAAGCATCGGGGAGAAGCCCTTGCTCGGGCGCATCCAATGGGCCAGACAGGCGGTCGTAGGGCGGCCGGAATCTCGCTGGCGACGAGCTTTTGCAACGGCGCAGCTACGGGTTTGCACGGGCGCGGCGTGGCGGAGCACGGGGAGCTCAACCAAGGGCATAGACGGCGTCGTGGGGTCACCAGGAGCACGTCTGTGCCACTAGGGCGAGCAAGCGAAGATCGGGAGCGGGTGGATCAACGTCCATGGTGGACGGAGGCTCCGGTTACTCGCGGGGCAGTGGCTACGGGACAAAAACGATGACGTGGTTAAGGGGGAAAGGACCGGGAGCTCACGGTGAGGCTGACGACAGGCTCAGCTGGCTCGTGGACCACCGGAAGGTGACGAATCCGTCGATGGAGTCCGATGGCCGTGCTCGGGGAAGATGACTCGTAGCGTCGATGTGGGGCTCCCGTGGTGGCGTGGCTCGGGGTGGAAGAAAGAGGGGGTCCAGGCGGAGCCTCTGGGCCGGTTAGAGAAGCGAGGGGGAGGCGGTGGCCGCGGTGGTGCTTGTCGGTGGCAACGGTGGCGCTCGGACCGTGCGAAAGGGAGAGAGACTGAGGGGAGGAGGAGCACGGGGAGGGTGAGAGAAGACCAGAGGCATTGCGTGGAAATGCAGGAGGCGTCCAGGGCGCCGAGGGAGCAGCCAGGCAGGGAGGAGGTGGCCCGCGCGTGCGCGCGCGCATTGGGCACACGCCCTCCTGCCTACTGGCAGGAGGTTGAAGACAGTGGCGGCTGTGGTGGGATGGGCTGCTGCTGGGCTGCATAGTGTTGGGCCTCTGGGCTGAAGGTAGGCGCCAGGTATTTCCTCTCTCTCTCTTTCCCATTTCTGTTTCAATTTTTCTATTACTTTTATTCTGTTTTGAATTAGTAGAAATACTAATTCATTTTGAAAAATATTGAAAATGATTGTGGCATATGTTTGGATTATTTCCAACAACCTTAAAATACTTTCAAGATTATTTGGACATTTAAAATTACTTATAGGATTTAAATGTCCAAATGCAAGTACTTATGATTTAATTCAAAAATCCAAAAATGACCTAGAAAGGTGTGCACCATTTTTGTGAGAGGTTCTAGACCAATTCAAAAATGATGAACTTTTTTAAAGAGCATTCTGGGTTCTTGAAAATGTTTTTAAGTTGAACCTATTTGATTTAATTTTGGTGCTAGGGTTTTTCATCCCCATTTCAACTTTAATTGAAAAATTAACATGATGCATGGATGCTTTAAGTCAACTAATGGCAAGAAAATTCTATGGCTGTGACAACTCACCCCTACTAAACAAGAATCTCGTCCCGAAATTCAAGACGTGAGGTAAGAAGACAGAGGGGACACAAAGCTAACACAATCTTCACGATCCAGGTTGCACTTTGTAAGAACGTTGATTTGTCACCATCTTTGTCCTGACGTCTTGCTTCGGAAACTTCAACCAACACGACAACGAGAGAGAAAAAAGGAAAACTCTAGAAGAATCGATCCTCTAGAGGATCGAACAATTCAGGATCAACTCGGAATGAGATGTAGAAACATCTCTTGAGCTAAGAGACAAAACACACATTAGGGGTGATGGAAAGAAGCGGATGACAAGGGTTCAAATTGGTAGACAATAATTCCACACCTAAGAGGGTGGTGAACGGTTGTCAACATAGCGAGGATTTGAATTGCCATGATTCTATAACGGGGCATCTTAGGGAAGGTGACTCGTAGAGCTATTCCCTTAAGTGGCAAAAAGAATTACTGTTGATACAAAGATCATTGTAACTCTTTATACCAGCCTAAGGCAATCACAATCGATCTTTTGAAGGAGTTCGAGAGAATGACATACTCGGACTAGAATGGATGATGTGGACTACCTTGTTGAAGACAACACAATGGATTATTTTTGCTTATCATATGGAATGGATGGGACCCATGGTAGGACCACTTCTGAAGATGATCCTGAACAACAATTGCTGAGAAGGGCAGTCCATGGGAGATTGACAGAAGGCAGTGCAAGCTGGGAACAAAATGCAATGTCGGGAATGTTCCAACCATCATATCTGCCTGAGATTCAGATCTGGTTAGAAACATGATACTTCAGACTCACATGTCTGAAAAGAAGAGTTTCAACACAAGTCGACGAGATAACGTTGCGAGACTCTCGGGAGATGAACTACGATAGCAAGCTCCAAAACATGAGCAGGTTTTGCTACACACCTATGAACACACTGCCCTAGACAAGTGTGACCACGTGGCAGTCTTATAATAAAACACTACCGAGTTCAGGTGGGGAACCATAATCGAGGATATTGAGGTCCTTGCATAAGGCATGCTCTTAAGAAGGAACTTCCTTTCCTTGAACCAATCAATCAGTGGCTTGGTGTACTAGGGGATACATATGGAATGAAGATGATCAGTCTATCAGACCATAGAATACTTTGCACATGCATGACTGACTTGGGATGATTCCAGAGGAAGCAAAACAAACTTTCTCGGATTCACGGCGGCAGCTTACATCAAATGCACGTGAATCAAAGGAGGTCACTTCTTTCATCCAAACATATACTTCATGAACGGGGCATGAAGAAAATGCTTACACAAGTTTCCAACACTAGATGGGTGTTCAACACAAATCATGGAGGAGACAAAATGCTGCTGATGGGCTCAACAGCGACTCATCAGAATTTCCATATCACTGGACTTCCACCATTATCTGAACACGGCGATAGCATTGGTCAGACCAAAAGATGTAATGGTGTATGCTCAAGGGATCAACCACGAGTAAGACAACATTATGAACATCATTGGTTCTGGCTTGATTTGACGATAGCCCATACTCAAGTCAAAGTTTTGACAAGGCAATAGATGCAACAACTGATCACGAGGACCAATCTATGGAGATATTATCTTTCTTCAACGCACACACACAAAAAGATATCCCTTAACATGGACTAAGTCAGACAAGCTTTTATCTTCCAACTCTCCAAGTTGTTGTCTAGCTCAACCAACTAGCTCAGGGATATCCAACACAGATTCTTGGAGAAGGAGTGATTTATTGGAAAACCAACTTGATCACGAACTCAACATAACAGTCAGGGGACAACCTGGTAATGCTTCCGAGAAGATATTTGGAAAATCACGAACCACCGATATGTTACTAAGCTCGAGAACAATCTTGCTTTTCAGAGCAAGACGATATGGAGAAATAAGCAAGGGATTGAATAATCCTAACTCATTGATCGAAGAGTGCACCGGAAATAAGGACAAGGTAGAATGATCAATCCTAGAATAGTGTTTCGATAACCAACACGCTAAGAATGATATTAGTGTCCATTAACTACCGAGCAACACGGTTGCCAGGAGTATTGATTTCACACATCATGGTTCACTTGCCGGCATTCCGGTTGCGACAACACGGGACCGAGGAATGAAAATGATGGCAAGAAGTATCACTGCGTCAAGAATTCATGAGAGATGGTGCAATTCTCATGACAATCCTGGCATAAAGGGGGTAATACTCCAGGGTAGAACAGAGCAAAAGCTGGATTGGCATTTTGATCTGCGAAATACAACTGCTTTGACCCAATCCCAGAGATGGATGAGGTACTGGGGTTTGTTTCTCCTAGTCATTTCGGAATAGAATGGCTTGACGGACCACAAGAATAATAGGCATCGATGAGCACAAATGCACGACATACTCTTGACTATCAATTGATAGATGAAGGTCGGAATATAACTGAAGAGGGTCAACTCAAGGAACATATAACGTTTTGAGTTGTGGATGCATAGATTAGTATGTCGAACTAAGTTCAACAGGTTTCTTCCGGATAACCCATGCGGAAAGATAGAACTGGCAGAATCACAATTATGAATGGGGAACTCATCAAGAGTACTCTGGCTGTGATCTTTTGGTTAAAAGAACTTCTGGCAAGAATGGTTCATGGTATTTGGAAGAAGGAAATACTACGGACCTCGAGGACTATCGCAAGGGTTACTAATATCCTAAAGGAACGAGCAACACTATCTACACGAATTAAGTAGAGTGAATCTTGGGTTCAAGAACCTAGGAATAGAATACCTACTACTAAATGGCATCACGGGATGCTTTCGAGAATGGTGGCCAGAATCATCACACAGGAACACAAAACATGGCTAGATTACTAGGTGACTCCCTAAAACACCTAGGGTCATAATAATAACCCCAACATATATGTCGAGGCAACAGAGTACCTCAATAGACCGTTAGTGTGCTTAATCTTGCCCAAAAGGACATCGAAAACGGGAAGAAGAGATTTGCAAATGCATCAAACTAGTTAGAGACCTGGGATGACTCGGATAGCATAACGGCTGTAAATGCTCAAAAATATCTGAGACATCCTGCAAAATAGTGGCATGACCGCTCAACATCACTATATCAAGGTTCTGAGGCCAGCTATGAATACACGGAAGTAGTAGAAACTGAACTGAGACTTGAACTCAACAATCCTAGGCAACTACGGTTTTGTAACATGCCATCCTGATAGATAGATGAGAAGGCCTAGTTCCTTAACCCGCGTAGAATGAGAAGAGAATGACTCAGATCAGAGGGCATAAGGTAAAGGAGTAAAAAGAGCCTTACGTTCCCTTCCACAATCAATTCGCCTACATAACTAAAGCATTTCTAGACACAAGTTCTTCCAGTTTGGCTTGGTAATCCTACAGGCATTCAGGCTCTGATAGCAAAGCTGTCAGGACGCCGATTCCAAGTCACATCAATCTAGCTGGTAACACCTCATATCACTTTGTGGCCTCACGCACGGTATTCCCACGGGTGTCGCCTTACCATGGCCCGGGACCGTTTGCGCCTTTTGGCTCATGTATATGATAGTGTCACTAGCACCCAGATGACAGAGAACCCGGGCCGACATGGCTAGTTGTGAACGCAAAGCGGCACCAACCTATGGGGACAGGAATACATGAATCACATCGAGTATGTCGGTCAGCAGCATGTGAATCCGGGCTGTAGCACTGGGCTAACAGGACTCCGGAAAACCGGGCTGTAGCAGGCTAGGCAGGACTCCGGATGTCACCGCGTGACATTTCCCCGAAGGGACAGACACAGGAACAAAGTGAAACACATGCCGGCCAGTCAAGTGTCCTGAGCAGTAGTGCTGGGCTAGCAGGACTATAATGAACCGGGCTGTAGCGGACTACCATGGCTCATGGAAGCACTAGACTACATTTCCCCATAAGAGAGGCTGCCAAGGATAAACAACTAGATTGTCGGATCCCACACATACCAAGCATTTCAATCATACACACAATATGCTCGATATGGGTAAATACAACATGGCATCACAACATAACTCTATGACGCAGGTATTTATTCATTAGGCTCCGAGGAGTGAGATATTAAAAACATGGGTCTCATGACCCATCATTCAGATCATACAAATCAAGGCACACGCGGAAGCTTAACATGTCTGGGTACAGACATCTACAAATGAAAAAGGTTGAGAAGCCTGACTATCTACTAGATCTTGCCGAGGGCACAAGATCGTAGCTGAGGTATCAAGCTAAACGTCGAAGTGTACATGGAACTACTAACGAGACTGAAGTCTCTCTGCAAAACATAAATTAAGAAAACGTGAGTACAAATGTACCCAGCAAGACTTACATCAGAACTAACTACATATGCATCGATATTAACAAAGGGGTAGTGGAGTTTAACTGCAGCAAGCCAGCTTTGACTTAGTGGCTAACCTGAACTACGACTGCAAGCAACTCTTTGAGGTGGCGCACACGAGTCCACATATTCACCATATCAATACACCACTATGGATCCGCTCCCGTCTCCCTACGAGAACGCCATCCATAGCACTCACACTTATCTTGCGCATTTTAGGGTATCCACTTTCACTTGTCTATGAACTATGCAAGGGGTCCAAGTTTCCATATTCGAGGAATCCGGCTATTCGAATAGATAATGATAACCCTGCAGGGGCATACTTCTTCACACACGTTCCCACCACTTATCACCATATACACGTCATGTATCTCGGCAACCTTCAAGCGGAAGCCTGGCGAGGGTGTCGACCACGACCTGACTAACCACACAAGTCTCTAGTCCAGGTTTATCGCCTATTCGGGTTCCATTCGCGAGGAGATCCGGCCGGAGTTTCGCTCACAGCCCCAAACGATGTGTGCAGGGTTCCCGAGACACCAAACGGGCGCCCAGTACACCGTGCCACGGTGTATCTACCGCATCATAGCCCACCCCTAGGGTCAGCGCTACGCACGGCCGCCAACACATAACCTATAAACACCAGAAACTAGTTGCAACTCCTGGACAGAGGACTAGGGCAGTTAATAAGTCGAGAGGGTCAATTAAGGATCCCAATGAGTGGTAGTAGCTGTTCATGGAACACAAACACAGAACTCAGTTTCTGAGGACGGTTTCAACGAGACAACCCACCATGTACTCCTACATGGCCTCTCACCGCTACCTTTACCAAATCGTTTTCACACACTTAGCTCACCCACTGTTGGCGTTCCGGGAACGGGGGACCCCAGACTTGCCTGCCTGCGGCCTTCGGCGTGGCTCAAAGGGGGGCCCAGCACGGCCCGTCTTCATCAACACAGACCCAAGACCCTCGCGAGGGGCCAAGCCTCGCGGGGCGGACGACACGGAGCTTCCCCAGGCATGGCCTCATCAGGCTGGCTCGCGAGGAGGCGGAGAGATCAAGGTGGGGTACCTCACGAGGTGCCCATGACGCAAGCCATGATGACCAAGGGTGCCAGGCGGGCTCCAGCTCGCGTAGTGTCCTCCTTTCCTCTTTGGTGCAAAGGGAGCAAGCGCAGGCGAGAGCATCAAGCAAAGGCACCCGTTTCGGTGCAACAAGACCAAGACCAGTCCAACGGCAGGGAGGAAGTCATTGTGGAGCCCAAGCCAGCGTCACCACCAGAGCCTTTGGCAGGCGAGGACCAACTTTAGTCAAGATAAGTGTACCAGATGTTCCCCTTCAAAATGGCCAATTGTTGGCGCCCTTCCCGCTCAATATTTGGGAAGAGGCCTAGGGCCTTTGCCTATAAATAGGACTAGCCACCCCCAGGGTAGAGGGGGTTCGAGATCGATCAGAGAGAGATCAAGAGGAAAATCAGAGAGAGAATCGAGAAGAGAGAGAGAGAGAGAGACGGGTGACTGAACTCCTCCTAGCAGTTCATCCCCTCAGCCAATAATAGACCCTCGCGAGGCTGTTCTTCCTTGTATTGCTCATCATCATCAGCCCAAGAGGCAATCCACCACACCACACACTAGAGTAGGGTATTACACCACAACGGTGGCCCGAACCAGTATAAACCCTGTGTCTCTTGTGCTGTTCTTTCCATAGCTTAGATCTTAGCGAGGCGGAGGGGTGCAGGTAGGTAGATGGCGAAATCTCCGTGCGCACCCCAGTGTTCGAACCTCAAGGGTCTGTCGGAACCCGAAATCCAACATTTGGCGCGCCAGGTAGGGGTGCGCCGGAATTCGTCTTCCACCACCCCGTTCTCCTCCGACCATTGCGTCCATGTCTGACGCTCGTCGGGCCCGCATCGAGCGCCAGGCCGCCCTCGCTTCCCGCGTCGCCCAAACGGCTCCTGTCGGCGGGTGTCCTCGCCGTTCCCCATCACCTGCCGTCAACGCCGCCACCGGCCCAGCGGGAGACGAGCAGCAAGCGTCGTCTCAGCATCCGTCCGTGCGGCAAGACGGCTGCACCGCTACTCCCTCGCTCACCCCAGCTGGTTCTTCGTCCCGCACGCTCCGCGCACCCATGGAGGCTCGAGCTGCGCTCATCGCGGCAAACGAGCTCCTGCACTACCGTCCCATCGACGACGTCTACGAAGAATGGCTCAACCGCGTCGCCGAGCTCGTCCGCACCGCAGGGGGCTCTCCTGCGCCGTTCGTTCCGCTGCACCGCACCCCGCCCCGCGCGGGCGGCGAAGCTCCGGCGGCGCCCCAGCCGCCTCCTCCTCAAGAAGGCGCCATGGCTCCAAGGCGCGTGGCCCCTGGGCGGAACCCGCTCCGTCAGGTGCCAGTGCGGCAAGAGCAGAGCTGCCAAGAAGTCCCTCGCCTGCAAGAAGCTGCCCGGGCGCTCCCTGCTCCAGCACATCGGGACCATGCTCTTGCTCCCGCACGTCAAGACCCCGTGCTGCTCCCAGCTGCAGCGCGTGGGGACATGCAAGACCAAGCTCTCCGCCACCGAAGGCCTCCCGTGGCCACAGCATGCTGCCGTGCCTTCACCACCGAGCTACGCAGCGTTGCGTGGCCCGGCAAGTTCAAGCCAGACCTGCCTCCTCGTTACGACGGCACGGCCGACCCTGCGGAGTTCCTCCAGATCTATGAGTTGGGCATCGAAGCTGTCATAGGAGACGAGAAGGTCATGGCGAACTGGTTTCCCATGGTGCTCAAGGACGGGGGCCGCACCTGGCTCCTGAACCTGGCTCCAGGCACGATCTCCTCCTGGGACGAGATGCGCACCCGCTTCATCGCCAACTTCCAAGGTACTCGCGACCGGCCACCCGCCGTGAGCAACATGTGCCGCATCAAGCAGCAACCCGGAGAGACCCTGCAGAAGTACATCCAGCGCTTTAACAACGCACGCCTCAAGATTCCCAAGGTGACCGAGGAGGCCATCATCTCAGGCTTCTCCGACGGCGTGCACGATGTCAAGATGAAGGAGGAGCTGGCGATGCATGAAGACCTGTGCACTTCCTTGGAGCTATTCAACTTGGCAACCAAGTGCGCCAGGGCTGAGGAAGGGCGTCTCTCCCTCCTCGAGCTGCCTGCCGCAGACCCAGAAGAGAAGACACTACTAGGAAAAGGCCTACTAATGGCGCACCTAATTTGGCCATTAATGGCGCATTAGTGGTGCGCCATTAGTAGCACGCCATTAGTATATTTTACTAATGGCGCACCACGGGTGCACCATTAGTATCTGGTATACTAAGTATATACAACAGTGCGCCATTAGTATGCCTCCCAGGGGGCCATGTATACCCAGGTGCTTTGGCATACTAATGGCGCACGACAACGAGATGCGCCATTAGTAAGTTCGGCATACTAATGGCGCACTGTCTAATGATGCGCCATTAGTATCCTTTGGCATACTAATGGCGCACTATGGTGTGATGCGCCATTAGTATGAATATTAGGTTTTTTTTATTTTTTAATTTTCTGTTTTTTGCACAGGTTACAAAATGTATAATTGGACAAAATATAAACAGCACACATCAACAACAGATTCATCAAATACAATAGAAGATTAGTCTCTGAATACAATTCATCATTTTAGTCTCCGAATACAATTCATCATATTAGTCTCCGAATTGAAAAGACCGAACAAAGATAGAACATTATATTACAAGTCTCGAGACCGTGAGTTTGTCTTCACATTACAAGTCGATATCGATCATCTAAACTACCATCACATAGAAGAGAGATGCGGTCATCACGATGAGCATCATCACGATGAAACTCGTCTTCATCCGGTTCCTCCAACGCTCCCTCCCCTCTCCCGCTAGATAGCGGGCGTATCTAGATTCGGCCTCGGCCCTAGTGGCGTACCCTTTGTAACTGTTACCGCTGAATTGGTAAACCTGTCTCCGACACTCCTCCCAGTCGTCGTAGACTCCGGGAACCTTACCCTTGTACATGACATACCACGGCATCGCTATGCAGTAGCCAAACGAAATGTTAGTACCAATTCACAGACAATACATAAGCAATATATAAGTATGCAACAGAACGATCGGAACAGAAAAGCAAGACATTAATAGCATCGATTACATCTTAAGTTGAATGACTCTCAAAACCAAAGAGACATACTACAAGTTCATTAAAGTTTAATTACAACATAAGACTCAAGGGACCGGAGCGTGGATGAAGCCGCCGTCTATCGTGGGAGTCATGAAAGAACAGGCGTTGTTAGCCTGCATTTGTAGGATTGTGTCGATGTCACTGTTGGACGGTTGATTTCTGAGGTAGAACTGCCCTGAGGTACGAAGGACATCTTGATGGATGATTTCCGCAAACTCCGACTGGATGCGAAAGAATTCTTGTCTGATGTCCGCGTCCTGGATTGCCGACACGCTCGCGGCCCAATCTTTGAGTCTACTCGGTAGCAGAAGTTGATGATGGTCCCGTACGATCGCCCGCATGTGATGGATGGCGTAGTAGGCACCCTTCTGACCGCCAGGCGGCTGCTTGACGCAGCAGAACATCGTATTGTGGGAGAACACGTGCTTGCCGTACTTACGAATAGGCCTGGTGAAGGTGCCTCCAGATTTGACGTAGCCGGGGAGAACATCATCAAGAACCTTCTTGACATTTGTGTAGTCTACGTTCGACTGACGGTCCGGGTCGAAATACGTGGCCATGGAATATTTGGGGCTTAGGAGGATGAGCGTGCAACGTGTGTCACTGCAGAAAACACAGAATGTTAAAAGAAAAACGATCGAAATCTAAGAATTCATATGTTACGGGGCGGTTGAGGGGAGGACTTACTCGGGAAAGTAAGGAACGAGGATGTTATCCTTATCTTGGTTTGCCAGAATGACGCCTTCGAGGTAAGAACTCGCGACTTGCCGGTCCCCAGCGCTGCCCAAGATCTTGGCAAGCATGTAGAAGGGGTCGACTATCACAATGTCCGGGGTCTTGTCGCGAATGATCCGCATCTCCATACTCAGCAAAAATAGCCGAACGAAGGTGTAGTGCAGCGGATGAAGGTTCAACATAGCGTGGATGTCATCAAACCGCAGGACGATCGTACCCCCGATGGAGTTATCCACAAAGCCCTTGCCCTCTAGCACCTTGGCCGCAAAAACCGGGTATGCCACATCCTTCTCTCCGAGACGCCGCTTCTCCAAAGAAAGAACACTGTCATGCAGACTCCGCATAGCACCGGTTGCAGCATCGAGCATATTTCTCGGTAGCATCGGCCTACCCGCCACATGCACCCTCCTCGAGATATCCTCAGGTGAAGGTGGCCCGTCCTGAGCACGGATCGTACTTGGTGCCGGCTGGCCCGCACCCTTGTTAGTCTTTCTTTTGTGTGCCTTCTTCTTCTCCTGTAATGGGACCGAGTTCTGCTCACAGACCGCCTTCTTGAGTGTGTTGGGGCTGATCATATTTCGCACCTCGCCTATCTGAGGCTCGGTGAAGTCGGCAGCTGGAGGCGTTTCCTGAGAGCTGAACTGCAGACGACGCCTGTTGCAACTTGGCTTCTCCGCGATACCAGCTAGATCGCGCACGTCTTTTGTTGGGTTGGGTTCTTGAGAAGGAGGCCCCATGAAGTCGCCACCGTACCCATGATCGGCAAAGTACTGATCGACGTTGGCAAATGTATCGTCGTCGTCGTCGTTCTGATCCTGTGCCATATGCATGTTTGGATCCAGTGGCATAGGGATGTCCGGCACCGTTGCGGCGGTCTTGCCATGGGGCCGACTTGGCGGCGGCACGACTGGCGGTGTTGTCTTTGGGGTGGTGTCCCCCGCCTCCAAACGAATCTGGCTCTTTGGCCAAAGCAGGGGCCAGCTCAGGCAAGCGCTGAGGGTCATCACGTCATCATCGTCGGCCCTGACGGGTCGAATCGGAGGTAACAACTCGTCGCAGCCTGGCAGCACCCGAACCAGTTGAACCCTAAACAAGTTGGGTGGCATCTGGGTACCGTGGAACAAGGGGTTGCCCGGTTGAACGATTTTGCCCTTGGCGACATCGACCAACTCGTTGTTCACGAAGTGCAGGAGAGTGCACGGAACGTCGGCGGCGCCCTGCGAAAACATGTAGGGCGTTAGGGATGCCCAGTCAAAGGCAAGGAGATGAAGTCCTCGGCTGAGAGAGGCTTAATTAGTTACCGTGATGATGGCGTCAAGCTCGGCTGATGTCGAGGCACCGCCAACGGCGGGCGTGCAGTTCACGGAGGGGCCGCTTGCTGCAGAGGTGCCGGCCGGCGTACACCCGGGTGCATGAAGCTCCCGTGCTGCCTCCGCCAGAGACACCAATGGCCCCGCCATTGCGTTCTGCGAGTTGCTGGCCGTGAAGCTAGGAATCGGGGGCGGCCCCTGTTGGCCGCCCGCAATCCACGCACTAATCCCCTGGATCAAGGTAGGCACAATGGCGGTGATCGTCGCTCTGAGTTGTTGTTGCACTTGCTCTTGGAGAATCTCCGGAATCCGCGCCACCTGTGCCCTGAGTTCTTGAACCTCGCGCGCCTAGCTTTCCGAGCTGGTCTTTTTCTCCTTTCGCCCACCAGTGTTATAGTATGACGACCGTTTTGTCGACAAGCCTTTGCCGGCCACACGACCAACTGACGTCGGCTTACTGAGCTTATCCTTGTTCTTCATTACATTCAACGCCCTATTTAGAGTGGTGTCCCAAGGGTTGCTCTTAGTCGACCCCGCGCTACTGCTTTCAGTCGCTTGCGGAAGGAATGTGAACCATTTAGAAATTTGGCTTCATTAATTAGAATGCAACCATATGGAGCTAATTACGCGGGGCTGTATTCCTTACCAGAACAAGCTCAAGCGCCCTGGTCTTCGGATCCGTGGTAAGCTCCTTTGTTTTCGGGTCCTTCTTGTACCGGGCCCTGATAAAGTTCCTGGTCTGCTTGTCACCGTATTTATCGAAGAGGGGCGGTAGGCCTTGCTCGGCACGGTCCGCCTCCTCCTTGTCCCATATAGGCTCCGCCACTCTGTAACCGCCGGGACCGAGTGTGTGTTCCCCTAAGTTCAGCTCCCGCATTTCTTTCCCCCACTTACTTGATTCGGAGCTTGCGGTGCTCGAGCAATTGATCTTGAAGTCGTTGTAGTCATCTTCGGTGATCGAAGGATTTTTCTCCTTGATCTTCTCATAACTCTCACCTTTCTCAATCATTCTCTTCACATTGCTTTTCCAAGTAGACAGGGCCGTGCTCATCTTCGTGAGGGCAGCATTGTTCACTTTATTCCCTTTGAGGCTTGTGTTTTCAAATTCAGCGGGGAACTTGTATCGTTCCTGCAGCTTCGTGAAGAGGAGGTTGCGCAAATTCCCTCGGTCAGGATGCCTGAGGTTCTTGGTGTTGATCGAGACGGTGCTCTGGAGAATGCACCCGAGCTGAAGCGAGTACCCCTTGACTATTCGTTCGGGCGCCGTTGGATTCCCGTTGGAGTCCACTTCAGTAACTTCCTCCTTGAGGGTGCGGAGCACGGTCGGGCGCCGGTCCTTCCGTTTCCTCTTCGGTTGGCTGCCATCTGTGCGTGCGCCGCCATCATCAGTGGTGGCATCCTCGGCGGCACCATCAGTGGTGGCATCAGTGGGGTCATCCTCGGCGGTACCATCAGTGGTCTCAGGATCGGTGGGGAAGGCGGCGTCCTCATACAAGTGAGGTTGTTCCTCCATCTCCTGGGACAGCTCCCAGAATTTCTTGCCGCCCGAACCCTCGGCCTCATCGTTGTTGGCCATGTTTCTCTATAAATAGGAACAAAGTTTGGTCAAAAAGTTGGTTATTGTCAAGGAACAAGATCATGGTCTCATCATTTAGGGTTTGTCGACACCGAGGCATCCTAAAAGCTAAGCTTTTATCATCTAGGGTTTTTCGACGCCGAGGCACCCTAAAAGCCTAAACTTTCATCATTTCGGTTTTTATCGACACTGAGGCACCCTAAAAGCCATGCATTAGTCACAAGTACACCGGGGCACTTGATCCTACTTAATTAACTATTAAGATACCCCGGCCCATGCATTAGTCACAAGTACCCCATATGTCCTATTTTTAGCAAAGTCATGCTAAAATTCACGGAAAATTTCAGCATGACCTTTGCTGAAAATAGGACATATGGAGTACTCGAATTTGCCGGAACGGAAGTTAATCGATATTCCAGCAAACTCAAGGGCCTCTCGGGTGGACAAGGCAAAAAAGGACACGATGGTCGGAGACATGACCTTTGCCTAACAGTTCTGAACTCCTGCCAAAACCGAACACAACATATATATACCAAGCATCTTGCCAGCTAGTAGACCAGCTAGTAGACCATCATTTGTCAGGCCAAATTGAGGCCAAACAGAAAACCAATGTGGGCATGGCACAAAGTCCATGACCCAGAACAGGAGACATACCAAGCACTATTTCTCACAATCCCAAGGAGAATAACTGGCAACAGAAAACAAAACACTTATGGTAGTATGTTGATGTCCAGCCAATGCACAGAAGTTAAAGGCACCCATTTAACTACGAAACAGCATTTTTTTGGAGCAACACTCTTAACACTGGAGAATGAAAACTGAACTCAGTCATTACTCATTAATACAACTTTTTGGTAGCAAACTAGATTGACAGCTCTTGCATAAGAGAACAGGAAAGTAGTGATTGTATAATAAATCATATAACTTACAGGAGGGGTTATCCGATATTCTGTCTTTATAACTTACAGGAAAGTAGTGATTGTATAATAAATCATATAACTTACAGGAGGAAGCATGCTGGAAAGTACATGACTGAATCTGAATTAATGCCAAGTACATCCAAATTATGCAAGAAGTGTAGATTACAAAAGCTAGACACTCATCACTATAGTAGTCTACAGCAACTGCAGAATCACCAACACTGAAAGTCAAATGCATTGCCTTTGTTGCATTGCCAAGAGGCATCAAAGATTCCTAGACATGTCACAGAATAATGAATCAGAGCAGTATTTTAGTGCCCTCCTCCCTGATCAGGGCGCAGAAACATGTTCTAGTGGGAGGAATCAAGAAAATTGACGTTAGCAGTACTTACATAGTAAGTTGTGGCAAATTAACATTCTGACAATCTTTAAAGCCATCCCAAAAGGGAACAGCCTTGGGAAGAAAAATCTATTGCTCTAGCATAGTTAGGCTCCCCAATTGGACTTTGGTATTGGGGATCACATGTATGTCCACCTAAACCACCATTATTTAGCTCACTAATTGATCCTTGTTCTGAACAACTTACTACCTTTTAATATTCCCAAGTAGGGAAACATAGAGAACTGAGGAAGGTTAAGATCTAACAAGAAAAAAAATCATTAAACTAAAGCACTAACCAATCCCATATAGATACGTGACTAGCCGTACATATATAGCTTTACAAGATGCAGTCCTGGGAGCAAGCACAGTCCATATTTAACTGCGCAAGTGCATCTGCGATCTCTAGAAAAAGGAACTGCTTAGCTCATAAAGCATCTAGGGCTAAAATAATTTGGTGCCAGACAGCCCACAACCCATAAATCTATCTATTTAGCATCTGTGAAGTTTCCTCCCTACAGACTCGAAAAGGTTTTCATGGCATTTTTTTCTATTATTTAAGCACTTTTTTCACGGGAAGGTACACAGGCACTTTTAGCCTCTTAGGATATTTCCTGTACTTCAATTTTTGAAGGCTTTAGAGAATTTTTTGGAAGACTACTAATACTTTTTGTGATGTAATTTGCTGCCAGAGGGAATCATGTGGCGTGTGTACGCAACGGTAGTGGGAACTGGGAAGATACTAAAACGCCTAGCTTTCCTGATAAGTCCCCGGGAATCATGTGACTGAATCTGAACTGCAGAATCATTTTCGTATTGTATGATGCTAGTCCATTTGATTCCTAATACATGAATGTGTGGCTTAATTGATTGAATTTGATGTTGCAGTTAGTTATCCTTTTTTTTCCAGTTGCACAAAAGGTCTTGCAGAGAACTAACATACAAAAAAATTGTTGATCATGCACACAGTCATAAAATTAGTTGACATCTCCTTGAATGGTCTCCTTGCTATGTCGTGCCACAATATTCATGTTCTTACAAATGAGATATATATACCTATCTTATAAGCACGGTAGCAATATTCATGTACTTGTGCATCACGATGAAGGGGAAAGGGAGGGGATCGACAGAGGAGCTCACCGTCACCTGCAGGTGAGCAAAGCAGGCTCGGGGGAGAGCTCGCCGGAGCGAATTGTCGACGGAGTCCGCCGGGCCGAAGAGGAAGCCGGTGGCGGGGAAGGTGTCACGGGGGCGTCCGGAGTCCTGCGGCTTGTCCGGGGAGACGTAGTCGAGGGAGGTGGAGTGCTTGGGCACCCCAACGTGGTGCGAGGTGGCCAGCGACGGGCGCGTTGCGCGCGGGTTGCCGATGCGGATCTGGGGGAGAGGAGAAGGCGAGAGGGCGAGGGGAAGGGTGAGGGGAAGCGCGAGGGGGCAAGTGGGGAGGGGGCGAGGAGGCAGGGCGCAGTGGGTCGGGGCGGCGAGGGCGGTGGGGGTCGGCGGCGACGGGGGCGGCTCGGGCACGGCGACGGGGGTGGCTCGGGCACGGGGACGGGGACGGCGTAGTGAGGGGAGAGAGATAGAGGGGAGAGAGAGGATGGCGTGGGCGCTGAAATCTCATACTAATGGCACAATACTAATGGCGCACCACCCCTCGGTGCGCCATAAGTATATCCATACTAATGGCGCACCCCACCGTGGTGCGCCATTAGTATTTTCTTTTTGATTTCTGCTCGAGCCAACAGGTTATCTTCCACCTGACCTGATCCACACCAAGTTCCCTCTACTAGCTCGACTAGTCAGCAGCCAGTTCTCACAGCAGGAGGTCCTGGGTTCGATTCCCAGGCTCCACAATTTTTTTATGCATTTAAAATGTTGTTTGATACTTATTTGTGTTTAAATATGTTCAAACTTGTTTAAATCATAATAGTAATATTTTTTTATAAGACAGTAATAATTTTTTAAAAAATTACATCAAACAGTAATGCTGGTGGAGCGGGGGAGGGTGCGCGGGGTGCGGGGGGTCGGCGGCGGCGGTTGAGTAGGGGAGGGGTGCGGGGGGTCGGCGGCGGCGGTTGAGTAGGGGAATTGAGGGTGCGGGGGGTCAGCAGCGGCGGCCGGCGGACCGGGGGGTGCTCGGCGGCGAGGGGGACGGCCGGATCTGGCGAGGTGGGATAGCGATCGATATGGAGGGGGATCGAGATCGAGTGTCCATGAAATTTAAAAATATTCATGATAGTTCAAAAAGTACCGATGAAATACCATCGAGAAATGAAGGTTACGATCTAAATACAATCGATCTTAGTTAGCTATCTGTTCACAATCTTCTTGCCCTTGTTTTTCGCAAATGGAGTTCTTCTGTGGAACGGACGTCCTTTAGGTAGGGTGGTCCTGCTTCTTCTTGTGGTGTATGCTGCTACTTCATCATCGTCGTCACGTTCGATCCTCGGGTCGCCATACTTGTCGAAGTGTTGCTCATTGGCTACTCCATCCATTCCGATGATCTTCCTTTTGCCTCTCCTCACGACATCACGACTGGGCTTTGACGGGTCGGTAATGAAGAAGCATTGGTCCACTTGGGAAGCCAGTACCCATGGCTCATTTTTCGCGGTGACGTTTGCGCCCGCGGTCTTGGATTTGGCTTCGGGTATAACCATGGTGGTGAAATACCGGTCTTCTTTTAAGATGCTCTTGGCCCATCTGACACGGAACATCGGGACCTTCTCGCCAGCGTAGCTCAGCTCCCAGATCTCCTCGATCCTTCTGTAGTATCTGTCCTTGTCGTTACCGGTGTAGGATTCCATCGTTACCCCGGAGTTCTGATAACCATCGCTCTTCATGTCCTTGGCCTCGGTGTAGAATGTGTAGCCGTTGATATCGTACGCCTCATATGTCATCAGGTTGTGCTCGGCGCCCTGTGACAAGGCGAATATGAGTTGTTCTTCCGCAGAAGAATCCTCATGTAAAGGGTACGACAGAAGCTTCTGCTTGAACCAACGCGTGAAACATGAGTTGTGCTCTTTGAGTATATCTCCGTCCGTCCTCTGTTGGCCTCGGTCATTGTACGTCTTCTTAATAAAGGTTTTGTGCTGTACCACCCAAGGATCGACCACGTCTATGTGTTGTAGCGTGACTAGGTTTGCTCTTTCAAAGTCGGCGAGTCGACCCTCGAAGTCGACATGCATTTCGCGACGACCCTCACGGTGACCCCATCCAGCGAGCCTGCCGCGGTGCCTGTTGACGGGCAGACCAATGGGGTTCTCGATGCCTAGATAATTCGTGCAGTAGGAGATGCACTCTTCGGTCAGAAAGCCCCTGGCTATGCTTCCCTCTGGACGTGACATGTTGCGAACGTATCCTTTGATGACACCATTCATCCTTTCGAACGGCATCATGCTGTGCAGGAACGTCGGCCCGAGTTGGATGATATCGTCCACGATATGGACCAGCAGATGCACCATAACGTCGAAGAATGCGGGCGGGAAGTACATCTCAAGCTCGCATAGTATCACCACGATCTCTTCCTGTAGCCTTCTGAGTTGCCTCACGCCAACAGACTTCCGAGAGATGACGTCAAAAAAGTTGCATAGGCCAAATAGGGTTTCACGGACGTGCGCGTCCATGATCCCACGGATTGCAACTGGAAGTATCTGCGTCATCAGCACGTGACAGTCGTGAGACTTCATCCCGCTGAACTTCAGCTTCGCTGGGTCTAGATATCTTCTTATCTTCCCCGCGTAACCGTAAGGAAGTTTTACTCCTATGAGGCAGGTGAAAAACTGCTCGATCTCCTCCTGACTTAGAGTGAAGCACGCGGGAGGGTAGTCATTTCCGGTCTTCTTGGCCTTTTTGCCTTTGTGACGACTTTCCGTGTCCTGCTTCGCATCATCATCATCATCATCATGATGATCATCATATATAGCGTGAAGCTCCTGCCTGATGCCCATTGATTTCAAGTCTGCCCTTGCTTTCGGCCCATCTTTGGTCCTCTCTGGCATGTTGAGCAGGGTACCAAGCAGACTCTCGCACACGTTCTTCGTGATATGCATGACATCAAGGCTGTGAGGCACACGGTGGATCTTCCAGTACGGCAGACCTCATTTTCCATACCTTCAGCAGCGGCTCTGGCGCCTTTCGCTTCTTTCCCGGCTCTGGCGCCTTTTGCTTCTTTCCCGGCAGTGGGCAGTCTTTCCAATTTTTCAATAGCTCGTCTATTTCCTCGCCGCTCCTCGTACGTGGGCGTCCTCGGGGTTCGGTTTCACCATCAAACAGATCCTTGCGTTTTCTCCACGGGTCATCGTCGCGAAGCCACCTTCGATGTCCCATGAACACGGTTTTCGAAGACCCGGGATCTCTATCTAGCTGGCGATACGTTGTGTCATCCATGCACCTGACGCATCCAGAAAATCCGTGGACCACCTACCCCGTGACATATCCGTAACCAAGATAGTCGTGCACCGTCGTGAGCAGCGCGGCTCTCATAGGGAAATATTCTTTCTCTGCGGCGTCCCACGTATTGGCTGGCGTTTTCCATAGCGTGTCAAGCTCCTCTTTCAGCAGCCCCAGATACAGATTGATGTCGTTCCCTGGTTGTTTCGGTCCTTCAATTAGCATACTCATGTGAATGTACTTCCTCTTCATGCACAACCAGGGGGGAAGGTTGTACATCCACACAAACACAGGCTAGGTGCTATGTGTGCTTCTCTGGCTGCCAAACGGATTGACTCCATCGGTGCTCGCGCCCAGCACGATGTTCCTTGGATCATTCCCAAATTTTGGGTCTTCGAAGTTCAACGCTTGCCACTGGCTCGCATCCTTAGGGTCACTCAGCATCTTGTCTTTTTTATCTATCTCCGGATCATTTGCGTCATCTTCTCGCTTCTTCTCCTCCCTATCCGCGTGCCAATGTAGGAGCTTTGCTACCTTAGGGTCCGCGAAATACTGCTGCAGACGAGGAGTGATCGGAAAGTACCACACCACTTTTCGAGGAGCTTTCTTCCTCTTCTTGTATCGAGTGACGCTGCACACCGGACATATGGTAGAGTCCGCGTGCTCATCCCGATAAATGATGCAATTGTTCATGCACACATGATATTTCACGTGCGGTAAATCCAGAGGACACACGATTTTCTTCGCCTCCTCCAAACTGGTCGGGCACTTGTTCCCCTCGGGAAGACGTTCGTGCCAGAATGACATGTTCTCGTCGAAGCATGCGTCGGTCATTTTGTGTTTTACCTTCGTCTCCAGAGCCATGAGCGTTACTTTCAGGCGGGTATCCTCGGGCCTGCATCCTTCATACAATGGAGTAACCGCGTCTAACTCAAGTTGATCCATCTTGGCTTTCTCTCGGGCGGCAGCTCTTGCGTTATCCGTCTGCTTGAGAAGCAGCTCTTGAATATGAGGGTCCTGCACCCAGCCCATCGATGGTCCAGTGTCGTCTGCTCCGCTGGCATCATCATCTTCATGATCATGCCCGTCGTCTGCTCCGGCATCTTCCTCATCATCATGTCCTGCATCTTCTACATGATGACTGTGTACAACATCACCGTCGTGATAATCTCTTGGGGATTCTTCGTCTTCTCGCCCGCCCGAGCCGCGGTGGTTGTCTTGCTGCCCTTCCTCATTTCTTGCCCGGCCCCCATGGACGACTTCGTAGTCATCTTCATCACCTTGCCACCGATAGCCATCCATGAAACCACGCAAGAGCAGGTGGTCCCGCACCTGCCCGGATTCCGGGTCCGCAATAAGGCTCTTCAGCTTGCATCTTCGACACGGACATCTTATCTCCGTCTCGTTCTTTTGAAGCATCTCGGCCTTCGCGGACCTCAAAAACCTATTCACGATGCCTTCGGTCATCATGCGGACCATGGTCACCTGCGGGGTAGAGCAAAACGATATTTTAGAACCAAGAAAAAATTTGGCATGACTTTCCCTAAAAATAGGACCAAAAAGAATGCTTAATGCCAAAATTCTCGCCGAAACGGAAATGAATCAACATTCCGGCAAAATATTGGCAACTATCGAATTTCAAATACCGGTACACCTCCAAACACAAACACATATGCAACACCACAAACATATGCAACACCACGAACATATGCAACACCACGAACATACATAGATCTAGCTAGGCCATAAAAAGTGCATGTGCACATTGTTGTAGGGAGAAAAACATAAATATAGCTTCCCCCCTTACTTACCTATCAAAACAAGGTAATTTAACCGCTTAAATTGAATGAATCTATGGTGGAAATGAGGTGAAAAAGAGGAGGCACCCGAGACAAGGAGGAGGTGGAGAGAATGAAGTGGGGAGAAAGTGAGTGTGGGTAGGAGAGGCTGTCCAAAATATCTTGTTGCTGCCCACTTAGTAATGGCGCACCAACTCTAAATGCGCCATTAGTAATCCAGGTTACTAATGGCGCACCTCCTGGTGCTGCGCCATTAGTAGTTTTGCAAAAAAAAATACTAATGGCACACTGTCCCACAGTGCGCCATTACTAGTTTAAACTAGTAATGGCGCACGGTGGGAGACTGCGCCATTAGTAGTTTTGCAAAAAAGGGAATAAAAAATATAATAAAAAAAACAACATTAGTGGCGCACTTTCCGGCTGGTGCGCCATTACTAGTTACAACTAGTAATGGCGCACTGTAACTGGATGCGCCATTAGTATGTTTGGACAGGCGCACTAGTTAAAAAATTTTTTTGATACTAATGGCGCACCCTGGGCCAGGTGCGCCATTAGTAGTTTCAACTCTAATGGCGTATCAGTAGGTGGTGCGCCATTAGTATATACTAATGGCGCACTACCTGTCTGGTGCGCCATTAGTATCAATCCCATCTATAGCCCTTTTTCTAGTAGTGAGAAGCCCAAGGCCAAGGATGTGAAGCGCAAGGGGGCTGCCGTGCTCACGGCAGAACCAGACACCAAGCGGGGCAGAGATCAGCCCGAATCTTCCAAGGGCAGTCGGTAATGTGTGTACCACGACCTCCACACCCACAACACCAACGAATGTCAAGAGCTCCGAGCCGTGCGAGAAGGAAGGATCGGCCGTCGCCCCGACCACGGTGACCGGGGCTACGGTCGAGGAGGAGGAAGGAACGCACGACGCTGGGAAGACCGCGGCCCGCGCCAAGGGTGGCGCGATCAACCTCACGAGGATCGCTGGCAAGACCTGCCTCGCGAGGGAGACTGGAGGGATCAACCTCGCGAGGATCGCCCGCAAGGCAACGCAGGCCTCCCTCCGCTGCCACCACAGCCATGGAGAAAGGAGGACCGCCATTAGGACGAGGGGGCTTCCAAGAGCCGTGCGCGATCACCTGCATCCTAGGCGGGGCTCAAGCCCCAGCCTCTCAACGCATCTTCAAGCAGTTCGCCCGCGAAGTGAATGCAGTCCTCCCCAAGCTCGAAGCCACGCGCCCTCTCAGGTGGTTGGCGTGCGCCATCACGTTCAGCTCAGAAGATCAGCTCAAGTGTGCGGCTATAGCCGGAGTCCTCCCGATGCTTTGTTCCCCAATCATCAGCAACGTGGTGGTCACCAGGACCCTCATCGATGGCGGGGCAGGGTGTTGGAAATATGCCCTAGAGGCAATAATAAAAGCATTATTATTATATTTCTTTGTTCATGATAATTGTCTTTATTCATGCTATAACTGTATTATCCGGAAATCGTAATACACGTGTGAATACATAGACCATAATATGTCCCTAGTAAGCCTCTAGTTGACTAGCTCGTTGATCAACAGATAGTCATGATTTCCTGGCTATGGACATTGGATGTCATTGATAACGGGATCACATCATTAGGAGAATGATGTGATGGAAAAGACCCAATCCTAAGCATAGTACTAAGATCGTGTAGTTCGTTTGCTAGAGCTTTTCCAGTGTCAAGTATCTTTTCCTTTGACCATGAGATCGTGTAACTCCCGGATACCGTAGGAGTGCTTTGGATGTATCAAACGTCACAACGTAACTGGGTGACTATAAAGGTGCATTACAGGTATCTCCGAAAGTGTCTGTTGGGTTGACACGGATCGAGACTGGGATTTGTCACTCTGGATAACGGAGAGGTATCACTGGGCCCACTCGGTAATGCATCATCATTATGAGCTCAAGGTGACCAAGTGGTTGATCACGGGATCATGCATTACGGTACGAGTAAAGTGACTTGCCGGTAACGAGACTGAACAAGGTATTGGGATACCGACGATCGAGTCTCGGGCAAGTAACATACCGATTGACAAAGGGAATTGTATACGGGGTTGATTAATCCTCGACATCGTGGTTCATCCAATGAGATCATCGTGGAGCATGTGGGAGCCATCATGGGTATCCAGATCCCGCTGTTGGTTATTGACCGGAGAGTCGTCTCGGTCATGTCTGCTTGTCTCCCGAACCCGTAGGGTCTACACACTTAAGGTTCGGTGACGCTAGGGTTATGAAGATATGAATATGCAGTAACCCGAATGTTGTTCGGAGTCCCGGATGAGATCCCGGACGTCACGAGGAGTTCCGGAATGGTCCGGAGGTAAAGAATTATATATAGGAAGTGCTGTTTCGGCCATCGGGACAAGTTTCGGGGTTATCGGTATTGTACCGGGACCACCGGAGGGGTCCCGGGGGCCCACCGGGTGGGGCCACCTGTCCCGGGGGGCCACATGGGCTGTAGGGGGTGCGCCTTGGCCTTCATGGGCCAAGGGCACCAGCCCTACTAGGCCCATGTGCCTAGGGTTTCCACCACGGAGGAGTCCAAGTGGTGGAAGGCACCCCGAGGTGCCTTGGGGGGGGGGGAGGGAAACCCTCCCCTGGCCGCCGCACCTAGGAGATTGGATCTCCTAGGCTGCGCACCACCCCCCTTGGCCCTCCTATATATAGTTGAGGAGAGGGAGGACTTCATACCTCAGCCTTTGGTGCTTCCTCTCTCCCCGTTACGTCTCTCTCTCGTAGTATAGGCGAAGCCCTGCTACTGTGACGACCTGCATCCACCACCACGCCGTCGTGCTGCTGGATCTTCATCAACCTCTCTTCCCCCCTTGCTAGATCAAGAAAGGAGGAGACGTCATCCGTTCCGTACGTGTGTTGAACGCGGAGGCACCGTCCGTTCGGTGCTAAGATCATCGGTGATTCGATTCACGTCGTGTTCGACTACATCATCCTCGTTCTTTGAACGCTTCCGCTCGCGATCTACAAGGTACGTAGATGCATCTAATCACTCGTTGCTAGATGAACTCCTAGATGGATCTTGGTGAAACCGTAGGAAAATTTTTGTTTTCTGCAACATTCCCCAACAGTGGCATCAGAGCTAGGTCTATGTGTAGTTCTCTTGCACGAGTAGAACACAAAGTAGTTGTGGGCGTTGATTTTGTTCAATATGCTTGCCGTTACTAGTCTTATCTTGATTCGGCGGCATCGTGGGATGAAGCGGCCCGGACCGACCTTACACGTACTCTTACGTGAGACAGGTTCCACCGACTGACATGCACTAGTTGCATAAGGTGGCTAGCGGGTGTCTGTCTCTCCTACTTTAGTCGGATCGGATTCGATGAAAAGGGTCCTTATGAAGGGTAAATAGAAATTGGCATATCACGTTGTGGTCATTGCGTAGGTAAGAAACGTTCTTGTTAGAAACCCATAGCAGCCACGTAAAACATGCAAACAACAATTAGAGGACGTCTAACTTGTTTTTGCAAGGTATGCTATGTGATGTGATATGGCCAAAAGGATGTGATGAATGATATATGTGATGTATGAGATTGATCATGTTCTTGTACAAGGAATCACGACTTACATGTCGATGAGTATGACGATCTACAAGGATGATCATGGAGCCCCAAGATGGAGATCAAAGGAGCTATGTGATATTGGCCATATCATGTCACTATTATTATTTGATTACATGTGATGTTTATCATGTTTTGCATCTTGTTTACTTAAAACGACGGTAGTAAATAAGATGATCCCTTACAACAATTTCAAGAAGTGTTCTCCCCTAACTGTGCACCGTTGCTACAGTTCGTTGCTTCGAAGCACCACGTGTTAATCGGGTGTGATAGATCCTTTCGTTCACATACAACGGGTGTAAGAAGTTTTACACATGCAAAAACACTTAGGGTTAACTTGACGAGCCTAAGCATGTGAAGACATGGCCTCGGAACACAGAGACCGAAAGGTCGAACACGAGTCGTATGGAAGATACGATCAACATGGAGATGTTCACCGACGATGACTAGTCCGTCTCACGTGTTAATCGGACACGGATTAGTTGACTTGGATCGTGTAACACTTAGATGACTAGAGGGATGTCTAATCTGAGTGGGAGTTCATTAATAATTTGATTAGATGAACTTAATTATCATGAACTTAGTCTAAAATCTTTACAATATGTCCTGTAGATCAAATGGCCAACGTTGTATTCAATTTCAACGCGTTCCTAGAGAAAACCAAGCTGAAAGACGATGGCAGCAACTATACGGACTGGGTCCGGAACCTGAGGATCATCCTCATAGCTACCAAGAAAGATTATGTCCCACAAGCACCGCTAGGTGATCCACCCGTCCCACAAAACCAAGACGCTATGAATGCTTGGCAGACATGTACTGATGACTACTCCCTCGTTCAGTGCGGCATGCTTTACAGCTTAGAACCGGGGCTCCAAAAGCGTTTTGAGAGACATGGAGCATATGAGATGTTCGAAGAGCTAAAAATGGTTTTTCAAGCTCATGCCCGGATCGAGAGATATGAAGTCTCCGATAAGTTCTTTAGCTGTAAGATGGAGGAAAATAGTTCTGTCAGTGAGCACATACTCACTATGTCTGGGTTACATAACCGCTTGACTCAGCTGGGAGTTAATCTCCCGGATGACGCGGTCATTGACAGAATCCTCCAGTCGCTTCCACCAAGCTACAAGAGCTTTGTGATGAACTTCAATATGCAGGGGATGGTAAAGACCATTCCTGAAGTATTTGCAATGCTGAAATCAGCAGAGGTAGAAGTCAAGAAGGAACATCAAGTGTTGATGATGAATAAAACCACTAAGTTCAAAAAGGGCAAGGGTAAAAAGAACTTCAAGAAGGACGACAAGGAAGTTGCTGCGCCCGGCAAGCAAGCTGTCGGGAAGAAGTCAAAGAATGGACCCAAGCCTGAGACAGAGTGCTTTTATTGCAAAGGGAAGGGTCACTGGAAGCGGAACTGCCCCAAATACTTAGCGGATAAGAAGGCCGGCAACACCAAAAGGTATATTTGATATACATGTGATTGATGTGTACCTTACCAGTACTCGTAGTAACTCCTGGGTATTTGATACCGGTGCTGTTGCTCATATTTGTAACTCACCACAGGAGCTGCGGAATAAACGAAAACTGGAAAAGGACGAGGTGACGATGCGCGTCGGGAATGGTTCCAAGGTCGATGTGATCGCCGTGGGCACGCTACCTCTACATTTACCTACGGGATTAGTTATAAACCTCAATAATTGTTATTTAGTGCCTATATTGAGCATGAACATTGTATCAGGATCTCGTTTAATACGAGATGGCTACTCATTTAAATCCGAGAATAATGGTTGTTCTATTTATATGAGAGATATGTTTTATGGTCATGCTCCGATAGTCAATGGTTTATTCTTAATGAATCTCGAGCGTATTACTACACATGTTCATAGTGTGAGTACCAAAAGATGTAAGGTTGATAATGATAGTCCCACATACTTGTGGCACTGCCGCCTTGGTCACATAGGTGTCAAACGCATGAAGGAGCTCCATGCAGATGGACTTTTAGAGTCTCTTGATTATGAATCATTTGACACGTGCGAACCATGCCTCATGGGAAAAATGACCAAGACTCCGTTCTCAGGAACAATGGAGCGAGCAACCAACTTATTGGAAATCATACATACTGATGTGTGCGGTCCAATGAGTGTTGAGGCTCGCGGTGGCTATCGTTATGTTCTCACCCTCACTGATGACTTGAGTAGATATGGGTATGTCTACTTAATGAAACACAAGTCTGAAACCTTTGAAAAGTTCAAGGAATTTCAGAGTGAGGTTGAGAATCAACGAGACAGGAAAATCAAGTTTCTACGATCAGATCGTGGAGGAGAATACTTGAGTCACGAATTTGGCACACACTTAAGAAAATGTGGAATAGTTTCACATCTCACGCCGCCTGGAACACCTCAGCGTAACGGTGTGTCCGAACGTCGTAATCGCACTCTATTAGATATGGTGCGATCTATGATGTCTCTTGCCGATTTACCGCTATCTTTTTGGGGCTATGCTTTAGAGACTGCCGCATTCACTTTAAATAGGGCACCGTCGAAATCCGTTGAGACGACACCGTATGAATTATGGTTTGGGAAGAAACCTAAGCTGTCGTTTCTAAATGTTTGGGGATGCGATGCTTATGTCAAGAAACTTCAACCTGAAAAGCTCGAACCCAAGTCGGAAAAATGTGTCTTCATAGGATACCCTAAAGAAACTTATGGGTATACCTTCTACCTCAGATCCGAAGGCAAGATCTTTGTTGCCAGGAATGGATTCTTTCTAGAGAAAGAGTTTCTCTCGAAAGAACTAAGTGGGAGGAAAGTGGAGCTAGATGAAGTATTACCTCTTGAACCGGTAAATGGCGCAACTCAAGAAAATGTTCCTGAGGTGCCTGCACTAACTAGAGAGGAAGTTAATGATGACGATCAAGATACTTCTGATCAAGCTCCTACTGAAATTCGAAGGTCCACAAGGACACGTTCCGCACCAGAGTGGTACGGCAACCCTGTCTTGGAAATCATGTTGTTAGACAACAGTGAACCTTCGAACTATGAAGAAGCGATGGCGGGCCCGGATTCCGACAAATGGCTAGAAGCCATGAAATCCGAGATAGGATCCATGTATGAAAACGAAGTATGGACTTTGACTGACTTGCCCGTTGAACGGCGAGCCATAGAAAATAAATGGATCTTTAAGAAGAAGACAGACGCGGATGGTAATGTGACCATCTATAAAGCTAGGCTTGTCGCTAAGGGTTATCGACAAGTTCAAGGGCTTGACTACGATGAGACTTTCTCACCGGTAGCGAAGCTGAAGTCCGTCCGAATCATGTTAGCGATTGCCGCATTCTATGATTATGAAATATGGCAAATGGACGTCAAAACGGCATTCCTTAATGGTTTCCTTAAGGAAGAATTGTATATGATGCAGCCGGAAGGTTTTGTCGATCCTAAGAATGCTAACAAGGTGTGCAAGCTCCAACGCTCGATTTATGGGCTGGTGCAAGCATCTCGGAGTTGGAACATTCGCTTTGATGAGATGATCAAAGCGTTTGGGTTTACACAGACTTATGGAGAAGCCTGCGTTTACAAGAAAGTGAGTGGGAGCTCTGTAGCATTTCTCATACTATATGTAGATGACATACTTTTGATGGGAAATGATATAGAACTCTTGGACAGCATCAAGGCCTACTTGAATAAAAGTTTTTCAATGAAGGACCTTGGAGAAGCTGCTTATATATTAGGCATCAAGATCTATAGGGATAGACCAAGACGCCTCATAGGTCTTTCACAAAGCACATACCTTGATATGATTTTGAAGAAGTTCAAAATGGATCAGTCCAAGAAAGGGTTCTTGCCTGTTTTGCAAGGTATGAAATTGAGCACAGCTCAGTGTCCGACCATGACAGAAGAAATAGAAGAGATGAGTGTCATCCCCTATGCCTCAGCCATATGTTCTATTATGTATGCCATGCTGTGTACCAGACCTGATGTAAACCTTGCCGTAAGTTTGGTAGGAAGGTACCAAAGTAATCCCGGCAAGGAACACTGGACAGCGGTCAAGAATATCCTAAAGTACCTGAAAAGGACTAAGGAAATGTTTCTCGTTTATGGAGGTGACGAAGAGCTCGTCGTAAAGGGTTACGTCGACGCTAGCTTCGACACAGATCTGGATGACTCTAAGTCACAAACCGGATACGTGTATATGTTGAATGGTGGAGCAGTGAGCTGGTGCAGCTGCAAACAGAGCGTCGTGGCGGGATCTACATGTGAAGCGGAGTACATGGCAGCCTCGGAGGCAGCACATGAAGCTATATGGGTGAAGGAGTTCATCACCGACCTAGGAGTCATACCCAATGCGTCAGGGCCAATCAAACTCTTTTGTGACAACACTGGAGCTATTGCACTTGCCAAGGAGCCCAGGTTTCACAAGAAGACAAGGCACATCAAGCGTCGCTTCAACTCCATTCGTGAAAATGTTCAAGATGGAGACATAGAGATTTGTAAAGTACATACGGACCTGAATATAGCAGATCCGTTGACTAAACCTCTCCCTAGGGCAAAACATGATCAACACCAGAATTCCATGGGTGTTCGATTCATCACAATGTAACTAGATTATTGACTCTAGTGCAAGTGGGAGACGGTTGGAAATATGCCCTAGAGGCAATAATAAAAGCATTATTATTATATTTCTTTGTTCATGATAATTGTCTTTATTCATGCTATAACTGTATTATCCGGAAATCGTAATACACGTGTGAATACATAGACCATAATATGTCCCTAGTAAGCCTCTAGTTGACTAGCTCGTTGATCAACAGATAGTCATGATTTCCTGGCTATGGACATTGGATGTCATTGATAACGGGATCACATCATTAGGAGAATGATGTGATGGACAAGACCCAATCCTAAGCATAGTACTAACATCGTGTAGTTCGTTTGCTAGAGCTTTTCCAATGTCAAGTATCTTTTCCTTTGACCATGAGATCGTGTAACTCCCGGATACCGTAGGAGTGCTTTGGGTGTATCAAACGTCACAACGTAACTGGGTGACTATAAAGATGCATTACAGGTATCTCCGAAAGTGTCTGTTGGGTTGACACGGATCGAGACTGGGATTTGTCACTCTGGATAACGGAGAGGTATCACTGGGCCCACTCGGTAATGCATCATCATTATGAGCTCAAGGTGACCAAGTGGTTGATCACGGGATCATGCATTATGGTACGAGTAAAGTGACTTGCCGGTAACGAGACTGAACAAGGTATTGGGATACCGACGATCGAGTCTCGGGCAAGTAACATACCGATTGACAAAGGGAAATGTATACGGGGTTGATTAATCCTCGACATCATGGTTCATCCGATGAGATCATCGTGGAGCATGTGGGAGCCATCATGGGTATCCAGATCCCGCTGTTGGTTATTGACCGGAGAGTCATCTCGGTCATGTCTGCTTGTCTCCCGAACCCGTAGGGTCTACACACTTAAGGTTCGGTGACGCTAGGGTTATGAAGATATGAATATGCAGTAACCCGAATGTTGTTCGGAGTCCCGGATGAGATCCCGGACGTTACGAGGAGTTCCGGAATGGTCCGGAGGTAAAGAATTATATATAGGAAGTGCTGTTTCGGCCATCGGGACAAGTTTCGGGGTTATCGGTATTGTACCGGGACCACCGGAGGGGTCCCGGGGGCCCACCGGGTGGGGCCACCTGTCCCGGGGGGCCACATGGGCTGTAGGGGGTGCGCCTTGGCCTTCATGGGCCAAGGGCACCAGCCCTACTAGGCCCATGCGCCTAGGGTTTCCACCACGGAGGAGTCCAAGTGGTGGAAGGCACCCCGAGGTGCCTTGGGGGGGGGAGGGAAACCCTCCCCTGGCCGCCGCACCTAGGAGATTGGATCTCCTAGGCTGCGCACCACCCCCCTTGGCCCTCCTATATATAGTTGAGGAGAGGGAGGACTTCATACCTCAGCCTTTGGTGCTTCCTCTCTCCCCGTTACGTCTCTCTCTCGTAGTATAGGCGAAGCCCTGCTACTGTGACGCCCTGCATCCACCACCACGCCGTCGTGCTGCTGGATCTTCATCAACCTCTCTTCCCCCCTTGCTGGATCAAGAAAGGAGGAGACGTCATCCGTTCCGTACGTGTGTTGAACGCGGAGGCACCGTCCGTTCGGTGCTAAGATCATCGGTGATTCGATTCACGTCGTGTTTGACTACATCATCCTCGTTCTTTGAACGCTTCCGCTCGCGATCTACAAGGTACGTAGATGCATCTAATCACTCGTTGCTAGATGAACTCCTAGATGGATCTTGGTGAAACCGTAGGAAAATTTTTGTTTTCTGCAACGTTCCCCAACACAGGGCTCAACGTCCTGTCCGTGGAAACATTCAACAATCTCCAAGTGCCCTACAACCAGCTTCAGCCAACCAAGCCTTTCTCCGGAGTCACCGACGGCTCCACGGTCCCGATTGGGCAGGTCCACCTCCCTGTCACCTTCGGGGCACGCAACAACTACCGCACCGAGCTCATCGACTTCGACGTCGCTCACATTCGCCTGCCGTAAAACGCCATCCTTGGGTACCCAGCGCTGGCCAAGTTCATGGCCGTAACTCACCACGGCTACAACGTCCTCAAGATGCCAGGAAGTGGCGGAGTCATCACGGTGCCCTGTGAAGAGAAGGACGTGGTGTGTTCCCTGGAACGAGCCTTTCAGGCCGCGTCACTGGAAGACCCGGATCGCGGAAGCAGGAGGCTTCCCGAGACCACCCCCAAGAAGAAGAAGACATCGTCCGGCCCGGCCCCTCAGGAGGCAGGCCCCTCAGGGCCCGCGCCTGCCCAGGGGGAACCTCCTTCCATCGCATAGGAAAGCGCGCCCGGCGCCCTCCTCAGGCAGGGCTCGGGGGCTCTCCCCTGGAGGGCCACCGACCTGGCTAGGGTCACGAGGGAGGCGCTTGGGCACCACATGGAGGTGTGTTTCGAAGCACGTTTCCCTCAAGAAGGAGTAAGGCAAGGAGAGCTAGACCCTCAGGAGTTCGTCAGCAAGGCCATTCAGGAGCTACAGGAGTCAAGAGTCATGAAAGGCGGCCGCCGCCTACCAGCTGTGGCTCCCCATCCAGGCGAGGATGGTGGGCTGCGTGTCTGCATCGACATACCAGGGCTCAATCGAGTCGCCTCTCTGGAGCGCCTCTGGCCCTCGCGAGTGGGGCGCTGCGAAGGTCCACCCCACAGCTACGTTCGCATGCCTTACGACTTGCCGAACGCGGCTGCCACGTACCAGCGCCTCATGAGGGGTATCATGGAGGCTCAAGAGGCCAGGCGTTCAGCAGCCCTGGCGGAGATGGAGATGGTCCGCGAGGAGCCACCAGCGCCTCCGGAGCCTCCCGAGGCCCCTGGGCCTGGGGGCTCGTGAGGATCGGCTTCCGCAGCCCACCGAGTCTGCTACACCAACACTCCTTCGTCCTCAACATCATCAGGTGACATCTTTCAAGTTTCTTTTCCAGCTGGGAGCGCCCCCCAGGGCTGCATTATTTCCAGGCCGCGTGGGTCCGTCCCTGCGGCATGTACCCCTTTTGTTTCATGTTGTTAGCTTACTTTGTTGGGGGCGCCCCTCGGGCTGCATCATCCCCAAGTCGCTCGGGCCTGACCCAATGATGTCCACCTTCCCAGCATCTATTTGAATGAATCCACGCCTTCGCGGCTAATGTGTTTGACCTAGTTGCCCGCTCAACTGACGCCAACTGACGGAGCTGCTCCCAAACGGCACGACGCTTGCGCATGGGTCCATCCCTGCAACGCCGACAAACCTGAGTGGCTGAGCTCTGGCCGCGGCAGCCCCGCATGGCGCCACCTCGTCAAGCCTTCAGTGCCTCATCGCCCCTCGGAAGCAACCAACGGCTGACTGTCAATTGTCATGGCAACCCCTCATTCTTTCTATGATGGGTCTACAGGATCTCCAAAAGGAGCAGCGTCAGGCGAGGCCCTTGCGGTGTCTCCTTCACTCTCATCCACGCGAACCGCTTGCACGTTAAAGGGGGGGTGCCTGAGCATCGCAACTCAGGGCTCCTACTGGCTCTCCAGCCCTCACCCTCTGGCCTTGTCCACGGCATCGCGACCTGGCATACCAGCGACGACTGAGACTCACTCGAGGGCCGGGACCCGAGGACGTAGAGCAGAAAGGGGAGCAAAGGCGAGAGGGGAGGGACACGCGAGGACCTCGCCGAGCAACCTCACACCTGCCGATGCACGGACCCGGCGACACACCAGAGAGCGGTCCCTGATTCTCGAGATAAGTCACCACCCAGAAGCACCAGCTACCGTGGCACCATCCCCGCACCTAATGCAATCCCGTGTTAGCGACGCCGTTCTCCTTTCTCACCGAACGACGGCTGCTTGAGCGCCAAAGGGGACCTCCTGAGCATCGTGACTCAGGGGCTCTTACCGGACCCCGGGTCGCTCACCTCCTGGCCTTGACCACGGCATCACGACCTGGCATACCAGCGACGGCTGAAGCTGCCTTGGGACCGGGACCTGTCGGCGCAGAGCACCAAGCCCTCATGAGGTTCGAAAGGGAGAACTGAGCTAAGACGGAATGAGCAACTCGCACAATTCTACGACAAGGGTTATATTAACAAAACAGGATCACAGGCACCTTACAAGCCCCCACGGGATGCGTCTTTGATTCCTCGCAGGGAACAGATCCTAAAAGGACGCTAACTGCATGCGCCCCTGCAAAAGACGCCATCATCAACAGTGGGCCATCAAGCACCGGCGCCAACCCCATCCAGATCAGAGTCGGCAACGGCCTGACGAGCCTGCCCTGCTCCAGGAGCGGCGCCGGCTCGGGGGCTCGTAGCTATCGTCGCTCGTCTCCGGAGTCGCGAAGAGCTCGCCGAAGTCGCTGGAACCTCCGACGCCTCCGCCGCCTGAGGAGCCGCCAAGGGAGCGGTCGGCGGGCCCAGTCCTCACCGCAGCAGGGTCCCGACCACCTCTCCCAGGGCAGCACTCCAGCCGGCGCCCGTTCGCGTCGAAGACCTTGAAGAACATCACCGAAGCACCGTCGTACTCCAAGTGGATCGCGAAGGCGCCTCTTGTCCTGCAAACCTGGGTGATTTCGCTCCAGCCTTGAGTCATGAAGACCTCGCCCGGGGCAACGACCGCGACGTCTGCCTCGGTCGCGAGGGTGCTGCAGCCAGCGTGCTGCAGACAAAGCTCCATGAGTTCTCCCTGCGGGATGATGGAGGCGAAGAAGGGAGGAAGGCGAATCCAAGACTGAGGAGGCATGGCAGCGTGGAGCACGAACTCTCGGGAGGAGCCCTCAGTGTGGACCCCAGGGGGGACGACGCACACCTTCGTGACCCGTCGGCGCCGACGGCGGTGCCGCCCGTGGCGATCGGCATCGACTCCTTCAGAGCCCTCGATGTGGGCGTACAAGGGAAGCAGAAACCCCGGTGGTGGCCGCTTGCACCAGGACCTCGACACCACCTGATGGGCCTCCTCGTCCCGGCCGCGGAGGGCGAGCCGTTTCTTCGGCGGGAGTGGGTCTGGTTCCTCTCGGGGAGCCTTTCCCTTCTCTACCGTCGAGAACCGGCGGATCGGAACCATCGCAGCAAGACGGAGCAAGGACCGGGAAGAAGGAGAAGCAAGAAGGGATGGACTGGAAGGGCGTGCGCCGTTCCGTACTAATGGCCAGCGAAGGCCAACCGCCGACCTCCACGATCGTAGGTAATAATGACCCGCTTTGCATGCAGGGACTTGTCCAATTCGTGGAGTTGCCGGGGCGCCACGGGGAAGTGGAGACGCCCACGCCCAATCAACCGCCACGCGGCACCCAAGGCCGCAGGCTGTTAGGGCCCGTGGCGCTTCGCTCTTGCCCTTCCGCCTCCCTGCACGCCCAAGTCCGGGCGTGCCTTGGACCCGGGGGCTACTGTCGGCGTTCTGGGAACAGGGGTCCCCAGACTTGCCTGCCTGCGGCCTGCGGCCTGCGGCATGGCTCAAAGGGGGGCCCAGCACGGCCCGTCTTCATCAACACAGATCCAAGACCCTTGTGAGGGGCCAAGCCTCGTGGGGCGGACGACACGGAGCTTCCCCAGGCACGGCCTCATCAGGCTGGCTCGCGAGGAGGCGGAGAGATCAAGGCGGGGTACCTCACGAGGTGCCCGTGACGTACGCCATGACGACCAAGGGTGCCAGGCGGGCGCCAGCTCGCACAGTGTCCTCCTTTCCTCTTTGGTGCAAAGGGAGCAAGCGCAGGCGAGAGCATCAAGCAAAGGCACCCATTTCGGTGCAACGAGACCAAGACCAGTCCAACGGCAGGGAGGAAGTCATTGTGGAGCCCAAGCCAGCGTCACCACCAGAGCCTTTGGTAGGAGAGGACCAACTTTAGTCAAGATATGTGTACCAGATGTTCCCCTTCAAAATGGCCAATTGTTGGCGCCCTTCCCGCTCAATATTTGGGAAGAGGCCCAGGGCCTTTGCCTATAAATAGGACTAGCGACCCCCAGGGTAGAGGGGGTTCGAGATCGATCAAAGAGAGATTGAGAGGAAAATCAGAGAGAGAATCGAGAAGAGAGAGAGAGATTGAGAGAGAGAGAAAGAAAGAGAAGGGTGACTGAACTCCTCCTAGCAGTTCATCCCCTCAGCCAATAACAGACCCTCGCGAGGCTGTTCTTCCTTGTATTGCTCATCATCATCAGCCCAAGAGGCAATCCACCACACCACACACTGGAGTAGGGTATTACACCACAACGGTGGCCCGAACCAGTATAAACCCTGTGTCTCTTGTGCTGTTCTTTCCATAGCTTAGATCTTAGCGAGGCGGAGGCGTGCAGGTAGGTAGAAGGCGAAATCTCCACGCGCACCCCAGTGTTCGAACCTCAAGGGTCTGCCGGAACCCAAAATCCGACACCCACAGTAGGACATGTTCACAACTTTCCAATTCATCCCCGATGAATCAGACCTGACACAACTCTAAGCAATAGCAGGCATGAAAAACAAAGATGAATGAGTAGGCACATCAGGGCTCAAACAACTCCTACTCATGGTAGTGGGTTTCATCTATTTACTGAGGCAATGACAGGTCATGTAGAGGATAAGGGGTTCAACTACCGCAGCAAGTAACAGATGAATCGTTGTTGTCCTAATGTAGTAAAAGAGAGTAGGAGCGAGAGAGTGGGATTGTATCGAAATGAACAAGGGGGTTTTGCTTGCCTGACACTTCCGAAGATAGTATAGTTCTCCATCGGTTTCATCGATCACATCATCGAAGCAACGTCTACTGAGAGGGGACAATTACCGGCAACAGAGAGGAAACACAATCAATGCAATGCAACAATATGATGCATGAATGTGACATGGCAATATGCTGTGATTTGAGCTAATGCAGCTAGCAACGATTTAAATGGAGTTGGTTTGAACCTAAAGTTCAAATTCAAACTCCATATGTGATTTCTTAAATGCCATTTAATTGGATTGTCCTAAACAGCAAGTTTAAGTTGTTCCAACATGCATGAAAATGCCAGATTCAGATTCTTTGGATTTTTCTGATCATTTTTCATATATAAATCTTTTCAATCTGAGTTATAGATTATTTTCTATGATTTTTTAGAAGTTTTGAACATTTTCTGGAATTTCCTGATTATTAATAAATCTAGAAAATGTATTACTGCATCAGCATCAGGTCATGCTGATGTCAGCAGGTCAATAGGGGCTGGTCCGGATCAAACCTGACCAGTGGGGTCCACTGGTCAGTGACCAAGTGCTGCCTAGGTCACAGACAGGTGGGGCCAGTCAATGGCCACATCAGCGAGGTCAACGCCCACGCGTGGGGCCATTGTGATTAAATAAAACTAAACAGAAATTAAACTGGTGTTAGTTGAGGGCGTGGGGCCTAGTAGTAAGTGTGAGAGGGGGTTAGTTAGCCCCGTCGTTAGCAGTTAACGATGTTGCCACGTCAGCCCGCCGGCGTTCAGCCGCCGGCGACCATTTGCCATGGCGGACGTGCTTCGAGAAAGCGCTAGGGGCCGCGGTTTGTCGTGCAGAAAGCATCGGGGAGAAGCCCTTGCTCGGGCGCATCCAATGGGCCAGACAGGGGGTCGCGGGGCGGCCGGAATCTCGCCGGCGATGAACTTTGGCGGCGACACAGCTACGGGTTTGCACGGGCGCGGCGTGGCGGAGCACGGGGAGCTCAACCAAGGGCATAAACGGCGTCGTGTGGCCACTAGGGTGAGCAAGCGAAGCTCGGGAGCGGGTGGCTCAACGTCCATGGTGGACGGCGGCTCCGGTTACTCGCGGGGCAGTGGCTACGGGACAAAAACGACGACGTGGTTAAGGGGGAAAGGACCGGGAGCTCACGGTGAGGCTGACGACAGGCTCAGCTGGCTCGTGGACGACCGGAAGGTGACGAATCCGTCGATGGAGTCCGATGGCCGTGCTCGGGGAAGATGACTCGTAGCATCGATGTGGGGCTCCCGCGGTGGCGTGGCTCGGGGTGCAAGAAAGAGGGGGTCCAGGCGGAGCCTCTGGGCCGGTTAGAGAAGCGAGGGGGAGGCGGTGGCCACGGTGGTGCTTGTTGGTGGCGACGGTGGCGCTCGGACCGTGCGAAAGGGAGAGAGACTGAGGGGAGGAGGAGCACGGGGAGGGTGAGAGAAGACCAGAGGCATTGCGTGGCGATGCAAAAGGCGTCCAGGGCGGGGAGGGAGCAGCCAGGCAGGGAGGAGGTGGCCGGCGCATGCGCGTGCGCGTTGGGCACACGCCCTCCTGCCTACTGGCAGGAGGTTGAAGACGGTGGCGGCTGTGGTGGCCTGGGCTGCTGCTGGGCTGCACAGTGTTGGGCCTCTAGGCTGAAGGTAGGCACCAGGTATTTCCTCTCTCTCTCTTTTCCATTTCTATTTCAGTTTTTCTATTACTTTTATTCTGTTTTGAATTAGTAGAAATACTAATTCATGTTGAAAAGTCTTGAAAATGATTGTGGCATATGTTTGGATTATTTCCAACAACCTTAAAATACTTTCAAGATTATTTGGACATTTAAAATTATTTATAGGATTTAAATGTCCAAATGCAAGTACTTATGATTTAATTCAAAAATCCAAAAATGTCCTAGAAAGGTGTGCACCATTTTTGTCAGAGGTTCTAGACCAATTCAAAAATGATGAACTTTTCTAAAGAGCATTCTGGGTTCTTGAAAATGTTTTTAAGTTGAACCTATTTGATTTTATTTTGGTGCTAGGGTTTTTCATCCCCATTTCAACTTTAATTGAAAAATTAACATGATGCATGGATGCTTTAAGGCAACTAATGGCAAGCAAATTCTAGGGCTGTGACAGTGCCTTCATGGGAGACCGACCTGAAGAAAAAGATTGCATGTGTGCGATGGATAATGCCGACTGGTAGTGTGTGTGCATGCATGCACGAGAGAAAGTTAGTGGTACAATTATAAAGAGAAGACCAATGTGTGGGTGTAAAAGGCTAGGCGAGGTCATAATCAATGTAAAGTTGAATTCAAATATTTGAATAAGAGATCATGATGTTTGAAACCCATGCATGCATGAATATAACGGAGATCTACGTGGTGTGGTTTGGAAATGAGCATGTTGTAATGTATACACATTGAACAAGGTCAGACTGGTTCGAATTTGAGATACCGATGGGAGACATCATTTGGCCACATTGCATCCATGCATAGACACACTATTCCAATTGGAGATGATGGGTGGCTTTCGCATCACATATCTATATCTATACCCATATATATATATATATTATATTATATTTTATATTTTTATATAGTGTGCGGATAACTTTAACTTTGAAAGATGGTCGTTGGATGAGGCCAATCCGATGGTGCAGAGCTGGCAAATTTGAGCACTACTGGCCGTTGGATATCATCTAGATTCCACCAGATTTTGCCACATGTACAATCTAGAAGACTCTATGGTTGAACTTAAGCATAATGCACAAACCTCAAAACACACGCACCTCTTCTTTGTTCTAGAATCTTCCGTATCAGAATTGCCCAAATGTTTTTCTACATGATTTGTTTTTACTTTATGCCTTACAACGCACAATTCCTTGAATCTTAAAATAGATTAGCTTTCTTATAAAAACTAGATGATTTTGAATGAAATGAACTATAAGAATTAAACGAACATCTACATCATGCATATATGACTCAAAGCTTACATGCTATAATGTGGTATTCATTCATAATTTGGTTGCCAAATCTCATGCGTGCAATGCACGTGTACCTTACTAGTGTAAATGGTGTCTATGTGTGTGTTGTGCGTGTTAAACACATTGTACGTAGTATATCATACTAGTCTAAATTGTATTTTTTGGGTACACTTTAAGCTTGTTCTCCCAAAATTTCAAGCCGCGCCTTGTTATGCTGAAATTTCAAGCTAGCGTCTCTGTCTATCGTGTTGCGAAACTCCTGCCTCTTCAACCCGCGCCTTGTTACCCTGAAATATTTAAGATAAATCTTTGTCTCGTTGTGCTCCCACAACTCCCTCCACCTCAATCCGCGCCTTGCTATTCCAAAATTACAACGCATGCGAAAACTCCCACCTCCTATGAAATCCCGACATGTGAAATGCCCGTGATACCCCTGAACCGAAAGAACCGCCTCAAATCGGTGGGGGTACTTTCGTAACTTACTCCACATTTCGGACAAGCACGTCTGTGGGAGTCCTGGATTAGGGGGTCTCCGGACAGCCGGACTATCTCCATTGGCCGGACTGTTAGACTATGAAGATACAAGATTGAAGACTTCGTCTCATGTCCGGATGGGACTCTACTTGGCGTGGAAGGCAAGCTAGGCAATACAGATATGTGTATCTCCCCCTTTGTAACCAACCTTGTGTAACCCTAACCCCTCCGGTGTCTATATAAACCGGAGGGTTTTAGTCCGTAGGACAACATACAATCATACCATAGGCTAGCTTCTAGGGTTGTGCCTCTCCGATCTCGTGGTAGATCCACTCTTGTACTACCCATATCACCAATATTAATCAAGCAGGACGTAGGGTTTTACCTCCATCAAGAGGGCCCGAACCTGGGTAAAACATTGTGTTCCCTGCCTCCGGTTACCATCCGCCTTAGACGCACAGTTCGGGACCCCCTACCTGAGATCCGCCGGTTTTGACACCGACATTGGTGCTTTCATTGAGAGTTCCTCTGTGTCGTCGCCGTTAGGCTTGATGGATCCTACTATCATCGATAGCGATGCAGTCCAGGGTGAGACTTTTCTCCCCGGACAAATCTTCGTGTTCGGCGGCTTTGCACTGCGGGCCAATTCGCTTGGCCATCTGGAGCAGATTGAAAGTTACGCCCCTGGCCACCGGGTCAGGTTTGGAAGATTGAACTACAAGGCCGATATCCGTGGAGACTTGATCTTCGATGGATTCGAGACTCTGCCTTGTGCGTCACGCGGTCACGATGAGTACGATTTAGCTCTACCATCGGACAGTGTCCAGGAGATCGCACAGGCAGCCGCTCCGACCCTCAATTCGGAGCCAGTTGCGCCGTCCATGGATGGGTGGATGGACCCCACCACGGAGGCCTTACCCTCAGTGGCTATCGAGCCAAACATCGACCTTACCTTACACGAGAGCCGTGTTGTTAAACTGTCGGATCCTTCTTCGGCCACGGACTCCGAACCACCTACGCCCGTTCCTATCGAATCCGATTGGGCGCCGATCATGGAGTTTACCTCCGCGGATATTTTTCAGCACTCGCCCTTTGGCAACATACTGAACTCATTAAGGTCTCTCTCCTTGTCAGGAGGATCCTGGCCGAACTATGTCCGGCAGGACTGGGTTGCGGACGACGAAGAAATTCCCGGCCCTCCCACCACCCACTTAGTAGCCACTGTCGATGACTTAACCGACATGCTCGACTTCGACTCCGAAGACATCGATGGTATGGACGACGATGCGGGAGACGAAGGGGAACCACTGCCCACAGGGCACTGGACAGCCGCCTCATCATACAATATATATATGGTGGATACACCCAAAGAAGGCAATGGCGACGAGATAGCGGAGGATGACCCCTCCAAGAAGCAAGCCAAGCGCCGACGTCAGCGGTGCCGCTCTAAGTCCCGCCAAAGCAAAAGTGGTGATACTGGCATAGGACATAATAAAACTCCGGGTAGTGCCGAAGACAACAACAATCCCCTCCAGCAAGATTTAGAGAAGGAGGATGGAGGAGCAAGCCCTCCTAAGAGAGCGGCAGATGGAGAGGCGGAGGATGATAATTACATGCCCCCCTCCGAAGACGAGGCAAGCCTCGGCGACGACGAATTCACCGTGCCAGAGGATCCCGTCGAACAAGAGCACTTCAAACGCCGGCTTATAGCCACAGCAAATAGCCTTAAGAAAAAGCAGCAGCAACTTCAAGCTGATCAAGATCTGCTAGCTGACAGATGGACTGAAGTCCTCGCGGCCGAGGAATATAAACTCGAGCGCCCCTCCAAGAGTTACCCAAAATGCAGGTTGCTACCCCGACTGGAGGAAGAAGCGTATGACGCGGCTGATCGGCCACCTCGTGGCCGCGATAGAGAGGCATTCCAGCCAAAAACTCAGCATGCACCCCGACGCCATTCAAATAAAAAGGCATGGGGAGATACGCCAGACCTGCGAGACATATTGGAGGACAAAGCAAAGCATGCAAGATCGATCTACGGATCACGAGGGCGCACCACTATGCGAGACGATAAACATCACGCCGGATACAGCAAAAGTAAATCCGGTCGGGCCGAGCACAGCGGGCAAGACCCATTCGAGCTGCGTCGCGATATAGCCCAGTACAGAGGCGCCGCACACCTCTTATGCTTCACAGACGAAGTAATGGATCATCAAATCCCAGAAGGTTTCAAACCTATGAATATTGAATCATACGACGGCCCAACAGATCCCACGGTATGGATCGAGGATTTCCTCCTCCACAAACAAATGGCCCGCGGTGATGACTTACACGCCATCAAATACCTCCCACTAAATCTCAAGGGACCAGCACGGCATTGGCTTAACAACCTGCCAGCAGAGTCCATTAGATGTTGGGAAGATCTGGAAGCCGCATTCCTCGACAACTTTCAGGGCACTTATGTGCGGCCACCAGATGCCGATGACTTGACCCACATAATTCAGCAGCTAGAAGAATCGGCCAGGCAATTCTGGACTCGGTTCCTAACAAAGAAAAATCAAATCGTCGACTGTCCGGATGCAGAGGCCCTAGCGGCTTTGAAACACAACATCCGCGACGAATGGCTAGCCCGGCACCTTGGTCAGGAAAAGCCGAAATCTATGGCAGCCCTCACGACACTCATGACCCGCTTTTGTGCGGGAGAAGACAGCTGGCTGGCTCGCAGTAATAACATATCAAAGAACCATGGTACTTCGGATACCAAGGATAGCAATAGCAGGTCACGTCGCAATAAACATAAGCGCCGCATTAACAGCGATAATACCGAGGATATACAGTCAATGCCGGATTCAAAGGCTCTAAACCCGGACAGCGGAAAAAGCCATTCAAACAAAGTACGCCGGGTCCGTCCATCTTGGACCATATACTCGATCGCTCGTGTCAAATACACGGCACCCTAGAAAAGCCAGACAATCACACCAACAGGGATTGCTGGGTGTTCAAGCAGGCCGGCAAGTTAATTGCTGAAAACAAGGACAAGGGGCCACATAGCGATGACGAGGAGCAGCCCCGGCAGCCACACACCGGAGGACAGAAGAGGTTTCCCCCACAAGTGCGGACGGTGAACATGATATACGCAACCCACATCCCCAAGAGGAAGCGGAAGCGTGCGCTCAGGGACGTATATGCGTTGGAGCCAGTCGCCCCAAAGTTCAACCCATGGTCCTCCTATCCGATCACTTTCGATCGCAGGGACCACCCCACTAGTATCCGTCATGGCGGATTCGCCGCACTGGTTCTAGACCCAATCATTGACGGATTTCACCTCACTCGAGTCCTTATGGATGGCGGTAGCAGCCTGAACCTGCTTTATCAAGACACAGTGCGCAAAATGGGTATAGATCCCTCAAGGATCAAACCCACAAAAACGACCTTTAAAGGCATCATTCCAGGCGTAGAGGCCCATTGCGCAGGCTCAATTACACTGGAAGTGGTCTTCGGATCCCCGGATAACTTCCGAAGCGAAGAGTTAATCTTTGATATAGTCTCGTTCCACAGTGTTTATCATGCACTGCTCGGGCGAACCGCATTTGCAAGATTCAATGCGGTACCGCATTATGCATACCTCAAGCTCAAGATGCCAGGACCTCGCAGGGTTATTATAGTCAATGGAAACACAGAGCGCTCTCTCCGGACGGAGGAGCACACCGCGGCCCTCGCAGCAGAAGCGCAAAGCAGCCTCTCAAGGCAATCCACCGGTTCGGCGTTTCAAGACCCGGACACCTTCAAGCGTGCTCGGAGCAATCGGCAACTAGACCGCCTGGCGCGATCTGAGCTCGCGTAGCAATGCGGCCCGCACCCCAGTCCTAGCCAAACAGCGAAACTCGTGCCACACGTACATAATTACGCATTAAAAATACCATGGGCACAGGTGGGGAGGGGGGCACAACTGCGGCACGCCCCAAGATGCAGCTTAAACCGCACTAGGGGCTTCTCGTTTGGTTATTTTTCTCTTTTTCAGGACCTTAATCTTTGGAAACTCTGTCCGGCAGCACTATTGCCGAACACATGATGCAGCAACCAAGGAGGCAGAAAGCTACGTCACACCACAGCATTCCCAGGTGGATTACAATAACGAGCGAAATATTTGATTTAATACTATTCCTCAGCTTGCCCTTGGAAGGGAAATAGCCCTACTCTTTGCTTATCGCACCATCTGTATCATTCTGCTTTAACGCACCTTGTTGAATAAACAATGCATAACATTACGACTATTATTGCATTTTTGTTATATATATATGTGTGTGTGTGTGTGTGTTCGATAATGACGCCTTGCAACCTTACACTTTGGTACGGCCAATACACCAGGGGCTTACGTACCCCAAAATATGGTGTGAAAAGTCCGAACACTTTCACAAGTGCGGCACCCCGAACTTATAGTATTATATGCATCAGCTCCGAGTCATGTCTTTGGTCAAATATTGGGTTTGCCCGGCTCCTATGTTTTGGTACCTTACGTTCCCCTCTATCAGCTAAGGTAGCGCTAGGAGAACTACTATGATTGTGCCCCAGTTCTGCTGGGCCTAGCACCTCAGTAGAGAAAGCTAAAACTGACTGTCATGATAAGGCGAGAGACTGGTCGCTGTTCGGCGAGGTTTTCGAGTCCCTAAAGACTTATGCCACTTAGAGCGAGGGGCCGGCCCTGTCCGGCTTAAAGGCGTGTATCGCGCCCCGAATTCGGCCTTCCGAATACCATGGGCTTCGCCGAAATTTAAAATTATAGAATTCTATGGCTAAGTGAGAGTGATAAAGCATTATTAGTCCGGTTACCTTGTTCGTTGTGCTGAGCACCTCCCTCGAAGGACCCAAACATGGGAACAAGAGTGCTCAGTTTTATCCCGAACACCCCAGCACTCGTGGCATGGTGGCAGAAGCCGAGGACTAGCCATCTCTCAGATTAGATAAACAGCCAAACAGAAGGTAATATTTTAAATTCACACAAGCGTTGCATAGCGCATATGAAACAAGTTTTCATCATACAGGATCACACGAGCAAGTTTACTCAAATATTACATCCTCTGAACATTCGTCCGCTACAAGACGGGCACCCTTCAGGACACCCTCATAATAAATTTCGGGGGTGCGATGCTCCTTGCCCTGCGGCGGCCCTTCCTTGATCAGCTTCACAGCGTCTAGCTTGGCCCACTGCACCTTCACACGGGCGAAAGCCCGACGTGCACCTTCGATGCAGACGGACCGCTTGACGACCTCCAGCCGTGGGCAGGCATCCACAAGCCGCCTCACCAGGCCGAAGTAGCTCTTCCGAATGGCGTCGCCAGGCCACAGCCGGACTATAAGGCCCTTCATGGCCTGTTCGACCGCCTTGTGCAGCTCGACCAGCTGGTTTAGCTGGTTGCTCAGAGGCATCGGGTGTTCGGTCCCAGTATACTGAGACCAGAACAACTTCTCCGTTGAGCTTCCCTCCTCGGCCTGGTAAAACTGCGCGGCATCCGACACGCTGCGGGGCAAATCTGCGAATGCTCCTGGAGAGCTCCGAATTCGGGTAAGTAATCGGTAATTTAGTTTTACATGCTTGCTCTGCATATAGAATGCCTTACCCACCACTATCTTCTTCATTGCGTCGATCTCCTGGAGGGCCTTTTGAGCTTTGGCCTTGGCACTTTTTGCGTTCTCGAGGGCCGCGGCAAGCTCAGACTCCCGCGTCTTCGAGTCAAGCTCCAACGCCTCGTGCTTCGTCACGAGAGCCTGGAGCTCTTGCTACACCTCACCCACCCGAGCCTCTTGCTTTTCTCGCTCGGTGCACTCCTTGGACGCTTTATCTTCAGCCTCGGACAGCGCTTGCTTTAGGGTCGCCACTTCGGTTGTGGCCCCTCGCAAATTCATGATGATCCTGTCATTTTGCAATCACACTCTTTGTATACATATCCACAGACTAGGTACTACTTACCTTTGTTCTCCTCGAGCTGCCTCTTGGCAAGGCCGAGCTCGTCCTGGGACCCTTTAAGGTCCTGCTTCAGTACGGCGACCTCCGCAGTCAGTGCGGCGGATGCCAGCAGCGAAGCCTGCATATGCATATTGACATACTCATATTAGACTCCTGCGATATTGTTTGATTCTCTGTTCGGCTTTTCCTTGTGACCACCGAACAGAGCATCAGGGGCTACTGCCTATGCGGTAATATTTTCCTATATTTTAAACACTTCCCTCAAAGCCTGTTAGAAGGCTGGCACAGGCTTCAGTCAATCCGCTCTTGGCGGACTGAACCTTCTGGATCACCGCACTCATGATAGTGCGGTGCTCCTCGTCGATGGAAGCGCTGCGAAGCGCTTCCAGCAGATTGTCCGGTGCCTCTGGATGGACAGAGGTCACCGGTACAGGCGTCTCGCCCCTCTTAGATGGAGGCTGCCTGCCCGAGTTCGGAACCACTGGAGGTTCCGGCGCGGTGTTTGGCTGAGGGCCGAACTCGGAGCTCTTAGGGGCCTTGTCCCCTTGGCTCCCGGAGTCTGGGAGGCCGCATTGAGGCGCCTCCGGGACTGTCTCCCCTCGACCCGGTGCCTCGTGAGACAGCACCTCGGCGTCTTCTGCAGGATGAGGGGAGGTGGCGGTCGGGACTAGATCTCTATCCATATCCGACGAACCCAAGGAGCCGTCCGATGATACATCGATACGGGCTCGGGGCGGCCTGCATAATCATATTTTGGCGTTCTGTGAAGTAGTGTGACAAAGGAATACTATGACTTACTCTGGTATCCGAATACTTATGACTTCCCCAGGGGCTTGGCCCTGGGCATCCACTCGTCTTCACCTTCAGCGGCGGTGGTGGAATTGTCCGGAAGGAGAGTCCTTCCCTTCTTGGACCCTTCGGCCCCCCAGTTGGGGCGGCCTTCCTTTTCTTGTCTCCCCCGACTAGAGGGGGAGCGTCTTCTTCTTCCTCCTCATCTTCGTGGGAGGAGTGCGCCGAGGAATCCTCGGACGATGAGTCCGATATCACCTCACGCGGGGAACTCTTTCGGGTTCCCTTGGCCTTCTTGGTCTTCTCCGGCACCTTGTAAGGAGCCGGAGTCAGCATCTCCGTCAGAAGAGCGTCCGCAGTGTCTTCAGGCATAGGGGCCGGACAGTTAATCTGCCCCGACATCTCCACCCCGTCCTGTCAAAGGCATGGAGCTCAGACCCCGCACATGATTAAGCTAGGGGAAATAAAATATCCTACTAGATGTATAGAACTCACCGAATGCGCTAGGCGCTTTGCGCTTAGCCCATGGTCCTCGGTGAGAGAGGGAGGGACCTCGGCACCCTTGAACAGCACCCTCCAGACGTCCTTGTGCGTCGTATCAAAGAGCTCGCTCAAAGTCTGGTGCTGGGCCGGGTCGAACTCCCACAAATTAAAATCCCATTGTTGACACGGGAGGATCCGGCGGATGAGCATGACCTGAACTATGTTGACAAGCTTGAGCTTCTTGCTTTCCATGCTCCGGATACATTTCTGGAGTCCATCCAGCTCCACCGATGAACCCCATGACAAGCCCTTCTCTTTCCAGGAAGTGAGCCATGTAGGGAATTCGGATCGAAACTCGGGGCAGCCACCCATTTGGCGTCGCGCGGCTCGGTGATGTAGAACCATGCCGATTGCCACCCCTTTATGGTCTCCACAAAGGAGCCTTCAAGACATATAACGTTTGGCATCTTACCCACCATCGCTCCGCCGCATTCTGCTTGTTGGCCACCCACTACCTTCGGCTTGATATTGAAGGTCTTTAACCACATGCCGAAGTGGGGCCGGGTGCGGAGGAAAGCCTCACACACGACGATAAACGCCGAAATGTTGAGGATGAAGTTCGGGGCCAGATCATGGAAGTCCAGCCCGTAGTAGAACACGAGACCACAGACGAATGGATGGAGGGGAAACCCCAGTCCGCGGAGGAAGTGGTGGAGGAAAACTACTCTCTCGTGAGGTTCAGGGGTAGGAACGATCTGCCCCGCGGCGGGCAGCCGATGCGCGATATTCGCGGCCAAGATCTGGCTCCGCGCAGTTTCTTGATGTGTCCCTCCATAACGGAGGAAGCCATCCATTTGCCTCCCGCTCTGGACATGAGTGGAGAAGGTTGAGGGGAAGGATGTAGGCTTGGGCATTGGAGCTCGAGTGCGCAAGAGTGGATGAGCAAGGAGGAAGAAGGCGTGGGTAGAAAAAGGTTAAACCTTGTCCCTTTATATGGGCGGCCAAGACTATGTGCCCCCACTAGCCTGGTAAAACTCGCTTATCCCCCAAGCGCCGTAATCGATGGCGCGGTTGGGTTACCCACGCACGTATTGATGAGAATCCCATGATAAGGGGACACGATCTTTGCTTTGACGAGACGTGTCAAAAAACTGCCTCGCGTTATGTGCGGGGCTAGTTAAAAGAAACGGTTCGAATAATCACCGGGCCATGACGTAATGTCGTGTTGCCAAAACAAGTCAGCAAATTGGATTTGTGGAAATATTATTCTCTCTAAGGTGGTATGTGGAACTTATTTTGCAGGGTCGGACACTATCCTTATATTCAAAATCTTCCGTGATGTATTCGGAGGAGGAACCCGCCTTGCAATGCCGAAGACAATACTGCGCGTCGGACTCATCATCATTGAATGCCTGGTTCAGGGGCTACTGTGGGAGTCCTGGATTAGGTGGTCTCCGGACAGCCGGACTATCTCCATTGGCCGGACTGTTAGGCTATGAAGATACAAGATTGAAGACTTCGTCTCGTGTCCGGATGGGACTCTACTTGGCGTGGAAGGCAAGCTAGGCAATACAGATATGTGTATCTCCTCCTTTGTAACCGACCTTGTGTAACCCTAACCCCTCCGTTGTCTATATAAACCGGAGGGTTTTAGTCCGTAGGACAACATACAATCATACCATAGGCTAGCTTCTAGGGTTGAGCCTCTCCGATCTCGTGGTAGATCTACTCTTGTACTACACATATCATCAATATTAATCAAGCAGGATGTAGGGTTTTACCTCCATCAAGAGGGCCCGAACCTGGGTAAAACATTGTGTTCCCTGCCTCCTGTTACCATCTGCCTTAGACGCACAGTTCGGGACCCCCTACCCGAGATCCGCCGGTTTTGACACCGACAGCGTTCCTAAGCCATGGTTCCCCACTCCCATCCCATCCGCCCACCCATTCTTACAACGAGGCCGGGAAAAACCATGAAGCCCCACACCCGCCTCCGTCTGCCACCCAGCCGGAGCCTCTTCCCCGACGATGTCGTCCACAACAACACCTCGACGTCCCTCATCCACCGTACCGGATGAGGATCCGTTGTCGATCTGGTCGTCCCGCCGGTTCAACCACCCCGTCCTCCACCTCCAAGGAGCTGCCCTGACATTCCCCTCGTCTTTTGCGCCACCTCCATTCCCACACTGCTATCTTCACCTGCACCATCGGAAGAGCATCATCATCACCGTTTCCTCGGATGAAGCTGCGGCCTAATCGGCGCCACCAAAGAGGTTGTACACTAATCGCTGCATTTTCTTCTTGATTCGATCTCCGGTGCTGCCGACGCTCGGTTCCGAGCCGACACGGTGTGGCTCCATCCACGGCGGCATCGCCGGCCACTTCCTCCACGGCGTCGCTCCCTCGGCGGTGACGTCGACATCAGTAGGAGCTGCTGCTGCTTTAGCTCTTGCTCGCGCTGCTGCTCTGCTCTTGCTCTCGGTCGCCTGCCTTGTCTCCTCTTGCTCTTGCTCTTTCTCGCGCTGCTGCTCTCCCTCTTGCTCTTGCTTGCGATGCTGCTCCGATTTAGCTACACTTCAGTCGACTGAATCGACTTTTGGGTCAGTCGATTTTCAGGGGGTGGGGGGGAGGGCTCGCCGAAGTTAAGGAAGAACCAGCCATAGCGAGGAGGGGGGCTGGCCGGAGAGGTACCCCACTATCTATCTTAGGGTTCAGGGTGGGGATGGCGGTGGGGCGGTGGTGTGGGGATCGCCGGAGAAAATGCTCGGCACGGGGGGGGGGGGGCCTAGAGGGATGGCCAGGGTGGCGGCGGGCCGGCGGTGGGGAGTGTTTTCTAGGCGGGCGGGGCGGCACACCGCCGACCGCGGGCGGATGTTTGGTCGGTGGTTGCTGGCGGCTCAGGGGGATGGAGGTTGAAGATGAACTACAGGCCCTTGCTTTCGTATCCAACGGCTGCAAAATCGACTGACCAGAGATGAAAAAGTCAGTTGACTAATGTGTAGCCTCACCTCTAGTGCGCCATGTAACAACCACAATGCGGCTATATCACCCACGTGTCGGGTCACGACTTAGAGGCATAGCCGCATGGTAGGTTTGTCACAAGAGGGGTAATCTTCACACAATCCCATGTACTGAATAGAAAGGGATAAAGAGTTGGCTTACAATCGCCACTTCACACAATACATAAATAATCCATACATCATCCAAAGTACAATCAAAGGTCTGACTACGGAACCAAAATAAAGGAAGACAAACCCAAATGCTGGATCCCCGATCGTCCCAACTGGGCTCCACTACTGATCAACAGGAAACGAAACAACACAACGATCAAGATCTTCATCGAGCTCCCACTTGAGCTCGGTTGCGTCACCTGCAACTGTTTGGAAATATCTGTGAGTCACAAGGACTCAGTAATCTCACACCTGCGAGATCAAGACTATTTAAGCTTCTGGGTAGGGGAAGGTAGTGAGGTGGAGCCGCAGCATATGCAAATAAGAGCGAGAAGAGAAGCAACACAATGGTCGAGAAGCTAGAAGTGATCCTGAAACTACTTACGTTCAAGCATAACACAAGAGCCATGCTCAGTTCCCGGACTCTGCCGGAAAGAGACCATCACGGCTACACACGCGGTTGATGCATTTTAATTAAGTCAAGTGTCAAGTTCTCTACAACCAGACATTAACAAATTCCCATCTGCCACATAAACGCGGGCACAGCTCTCGAAAGTTTATACCCTGCAGGGATGTCCCAACTTAGCCCATCACAAGCTCTCACGGTCAACGAAGGATATTCCTTCTCCTGGAAAGAACCGATCAGTCTCGGAATCCCGGTTACAAGACATTTCGATAATGGTAAAACAAGACCAGAAAAGCCGCCCGGTGTGTCGACAATCCCGATAGGAGCTGCACATATCTCGTTCTCAGGACAACACCGGATAGGTCAAGCTATGAGTAAAACCAACCCTCAAGTTGCCACGAGGTGGCCCCGCAGGCTGCCCGGTTCAGACCAACACTTAGAGAAGCACTGGCCCCGGGGTTTAAAATAAAGATGACCCTCGGGTTAATTACTCCCAAGAGAAAGGTATAGGTTGTTAGGCAAATGTAAAACCAAGGCTGGGCCTTGCTGGAGGAGTTTTATTCAAAGCGAACTGTCAAGGGGTTCCCATAACACCCAATCGCGTAAGAGACGCAAAATCAAGGAACATAACATCGGTATGACGGAAACTAGGGCGGCAAGAGTGGAACAAAACACCAGGCATAAGGCCGAGCCTTCCACCCTTTACCAAGTATATAGATGCATTAATTAAATAAAAGATATTGTGATATCCCAACATATCCATGTTCCATCATGGAACAAACTTCAACTTCACCTGCAACAAACAACACTATAAGAGGGGCTGAGCAGAAGCGGTAACATATCCAAACAATGGTTTGCTAGGAAGGTGGGTTAGAGGCTTGACATGGCAATATGGGAGGCATGATAAACAAGTGGTAGGCAGCGCGACATAGCGATAGAGCGAACAACTAGCAAGCAAAGATAGAAGTGATTTCTAGGGTATGGTCATTGATGTCTACTACACAACCATCTTCTTGTAGACGTTGTTGGGCCTCCAAGTGCAGAGGTTTTTAGGACAGTAGCAAATTTCTCTGAAGTGGATGACCTAAGGTTTATCAATCTGTGGGAGGCATAGGATGAAGATGGTCTCTCTCAAGCAACCCTGCAACCAAATAGCAAAGAGTCTCTTGTGTCCCCAACACACCCAATACAATGGTAAATTTTATAGGTGCACTAGTTCGACGAAGAGATAATAGTTTTCTTTGGTATATGGGTAGTAGATAATAGTTTTTGTAATCTGAAAATATAAAAACAGCAAGGAAACTAATGATAAAAGTGAGCGTAAACGGTATTGCAATGCTAGGAAACAAGGCCTAGGGTTCATACTTTCACTAGTGCAAGTCCTCTCAACAATAATAACATAATTGGATCACATAACTATCCATCAACATGCAACAAAGAGTCACTCCAAAGTCACTAATAGCGGAGAACAAACGAAGAGATTATGGTAGGGTACGAAACCACCTCAAAGTTATCCTTTCTGATCGAGCTATTCAAGAGTCCGTAGTAAAATAGCACGAAGCTATTCTTTCTGTTCAATCTATCCTAGAGTTCGTACTAGAATAACACCTTAAGACACAAATCAACCAAAACCCTAATGTCACCTAGATACTCCAATGTCACCTCAAGTATCCGTGGAGTATGATTATACGATATGCATCACACAATCTCAGATTCATCTATTCAACCAACACAAAGAACTTCAAAGAGTGCCCCAAAGTTTCTACCGAAGAGTCAAGACGAAAACATGTGCCAACCCCTATGCATAGATTCCCAAGGTCATGGAACCCGCAAGTTGATCACCAAAACATACATCAAGTGGATCAATAGAATACCCCATTGTCAGCACGGGTATTCCACGCAAGACATACATCAAGTGTTCTCAAATCCTTAAAGACTAAATCTGATAAGATTACTTCAAAGGGAAAACTCAATCCATTACAAGAGAGTAGAGGGGGAGAAACATCATAAGATCCAACTATAATAGCAAAGTTCACGATACATCAAGATCGTATCACCTCAAGAACACGAGAGAGAGAGATCAAACACATAGCTACTGGTACATACCCTCAACCCCGAGGGTGAACTACTACCTCCTCGTCATGGAGAGAGCCGGGATGATGAAGATGACCACCGATGAGGGATTCCCCCTCCGGCAGGGTGCCGGAACAGGGTCCTAATTGGTTTTTGGTGGCTACAGAGGCTTGCGGCGGCGGAACTCCCGGCCTATTATGTTCCCCGATGTTTTTAGGGTATATGGACATATATAGGGGAGCCACGAGGGGCCCACGAGGGTGGGGCGCGCCCAGGGGGCAGGCGCGCCTCCCTGCCTCATGGCCACCTCGAAGATTCCCTGACGTCTATTCCAAGTCTCCTGGATTGCTTCTGTTCCAAAAATAACTCTCCCGAAGGTTTCATTCCGTTTGACTCTGTTTGATATTCCTTTTCTTCGAAACACTGAAATAGGCAAGAAAACATCAATTTGGGTTGGACCTCCGGTTAATAGGTTAGTCCCAAAAATAATATAAAAGTGTACAATAAAGCCCATAAACATCCAAAACAGATAATATAATAGCATGGAACAATAAAAAATTATAGATACATTGGAGACGTATCAGCATCCCTGAGATTAATTCCTGCTCGTCCTCAAGTAGGTAAATGATAAAAACAGAATTTTTGATGTGGAATGCTTTCTAGCATGTTCTTCAATGTATTTTTCTCTATTGTGGCATGAATGTTCAGATCCGCAAGATTCAAGATAAAAGTTTATTGTTTACATAAAAATAGTAATACTCCAAGTATGCTAATCAACCAATTATGTCTTATGAAAATACCATAGCCAAAGAAAACTTATCCCTACAAAATCATATAGTTTGGCCATGCTTCATTTTTGTCACACCAAATGCTCTCATCATGCACAACCTCGATGACAATCCAAGCAATTGTTTCATAATTAGCCTTTTCAAAATCTTTCAACTTTTACGCAATATATGAGCGCGAGCCATGGACATAGGACTATGGGAGGAATAGAATATGATGATTGAGGTTGTATGAGAAGACAAAAAGGGAGAAAGTATCACATTGATGCGGCTAATCAATGGGCTATGGAGATGTCCACCAATTATGTCAATGCAAGGAGTAGGGATTTCCATGCAACGGATGCACGAGAGCTATAAATATATGAAAGCTCATCAAAGAAACTAAGTGGGTGTGCATCCAACTTGCTTGCTCACGAAGACCTAGGGCATTTGAGGAAGCCCATTATTGGAATATACAAGCCAAGTTCTATAATGAAAGATTCCCACTAGTATATGAAAGTGACAACATAGGAGACTCTCTATCATGAAGAGCATGGTGCTACTTTGAAGCACAAGTGTGGTAAACGGATAGTAGCATTTCCCCTTCTCGCTTTTTTTGTTTTTTTGGGCCTTCTCCTCTTTTAGGGCCTCTTTTTTCTCTTTTTTTTCGTCCGGAGTCTCATCCCGACTTGTGGGGGAAAGCATATGTTGAAGCTAAAAATGAGAAGGCACGTCAGGACTCACTGGACCTGTTAGATGAGGAGCGTGATCTCGCAGCGGCGCGGTCGGCGATTTATCAATAAGATCTCCAACGTTATCACAGCCGCCGGGTTAAGACCCGAACTTTTCAAGAGGGTGATCTGGTGCTCCGGCTCATCCAGGATCAGACTGATATGCACAAATTATCCCCACCTTGGGAAGGGCCTTTTGTGGCCAGCAAAAACCTGCACAACAGGTCATACTACCTTATCGATGTTCGAGAGTACAAAGACTCACGCAAATCGGAGGAGGAGACCCAACGGCCATGGAATATAGCTCTTCTTTGGCCTTACTATACTTGAGCCACAGGCTCTTCTTATGTACATACTTATGACAATGTATATATTATATAATAAACCAGAGCCTCAGCTAAAGCAGGGTCTTTGTTCTTTTTTACATCATGTGTGGTTACATGGGGGCTTCTACTTACAAAGCAGAGTTCTATTAACCCGGCCTATAAAGCCACACATATATAAATGAAATCACTAGGGGGCTTGGTCGTATTCGAACCATAGCTACACCTCTTGATCGGCTTAAGACCAAAAAGGGAAATCACTAGGGGGCTTGGTTGTATTTACACCATAGCTACACCTCTTGATAGGCTTAAAGCCAAAAGGAAATTATGTGGAACCAAAGAGAGTCTGTTGCATAAAGCACAACTCAAACATGGGTAACTACTGAGCATAGCTCAAATATTACTTGGGGGCTCCTTGCTTCTCAAAGAACAATGAGCTTGCACCCTTGTAATAGGCTATCAAGCTAGGCTTGGAAGCCAGGTGTATTCACCTAAAACCCTGGGTTATCCTGCCTTTTTAAGTAAGCCACTCCGTCCAGGTAAACCTGGTATGACCCATCGAACATTTGACAAGTCAATCTCATAGACCCTGAACTTGTCAAAGTTAATACGGTGATTGGTTAAAGATTGAGGTCCATCTTAATAGGCTTTGAAAAATGGTTTAACTCAGCGGCCTGGCAGCCCATGAAAAGCCTTGATTTAGGGCCTGGCAGCCCATGAAAAGCCTTGCGTATTTCTTTTGGATTTGCTGTTTTAAACCTCTTTTGATAAGGGATTTATGAATATTTTCTGATAAACCGGTGTTTATTACAACCCGGCATGGCTTTCAACGCTAAGTTGTCAGTACATGGTCAGTTTTAATCCGGCAATAATATTGCTCCGGTCTGGTTTGACTACAGGTCACCACAATTATATGCATAAACCGTTGTTTACCATCACCCGAAAAGATTTCGGTATAAACCGACAAGGATGCAAGGGGTCATCAACACTCCAGATTGGTGTTATCACCTTTTTGTTATAACAACAGTTGGTAAGCCAAAACGAGATATACCACATGTATCATCTATTTTATATCTACATATTACAACCCTGGTTCGGCATCCAGGTTATATATATGTTTGGGCACCATGACCCGTCCAGCGGTGAACCGCTAGGAAACTTTCAATTTTTTTTGCAGGAATAAGCAAAACAAAGCCACTGTGGATTATGCATATAATAGATCCCAACAGCATGGCGAGTTATCAATGTCAAGCAAAACAAGTATGCTCGATGGCATAAGCAGATAAGTATTTGAACTAGCCTATTACAAGGCACTTTAGTGAGCACACAGGATAATTGTTTCAACAAGATTGGCAAATGATTAAACCAGCTTCCTGATTAAGATTCTTCATCCGGATGGCTTGAAGATTGAGGGTCATCTTGAGCGGTCGCATTCTCCTCATCCCTACCCAGTCGCTGGAACAATCGTTGACCAATCGATTCCAATTAAGGCTTGAAAAACGGCTTCTTCATGAATAAGGTTGGAAGGGTCAATATCAGGGGATAAGTATGCTTACGAATCGGCGGAACAAGATCTTCTACATCATGAATCGGCGCGGGCTATCTTTTCCCCTCAACATCGTAAACCAGTTGATAATGAGATAGATCTGAGTCATCTGCCAATTTGCTTGCTATAGGCCGCATTTCCTTTGTCAGCCTTCAGAGATCGTCATTGTTGAAATCTGAACCATCTTCCTTCACACCAGGATAACCTTTGCTAATGTCGAACGGATCAAGATCAGGAATCCACACCTTGGCCCGGATTAGTGCCGTCAGTGCGCCTGACCTTGCGGCTGATTTCTTCAGTTCATCCAACCGGGCAGGCAGCATGGCCAGCTTTTCGATGGTTTCTTTTATCAGCGTTGGAGGAGGCTTGTTATAAGCTGCAGTGCAAATGGCTCGCTGGGATCCAGAATATAGTTGTTCTATCAAAGTATAGGCCGCTTTAAGCTTCATCCACATGTTGGAGCCCAGATGAGTAATGCGGGTCCCTGTCATGGTAAAGCATCAGTAAACCGGCCTTTGATAAGATATTATGGATTTTAAAAACTTCATATGCGGATACTGATCGAATACAGCAGAGGTCATGGCATTAATATGCCGTTTTAAGCCGGTCAGTTCTTCAACCACCGGCTTCAGGGCTGCTTCTGCGTCTTCGGCCTTCTTTGTTAAACCGGCCTTCTCTGTCTCCCAGTCTACACGCTCTTTAGTAAAGGTTTCTTTCAGCTTCTCCATGGATGATAAGGCATTAGTTAGTTCTTCCTTGGCCTTGGAAGCCTCCGCTTGCTGAGATTTAATGTTCTCCTGAAGGTCAGCGGTTTGAGCATCCTTCTTACTCAGCTCGGCCTACAAAGGCAAGATATATCATCAATGGGCTATGTATATTTGAAGTACCAAGCGACAACAAGTTATGCACTTTGTACTTGGGGGCTAATGCCTATTTGCTCTGTCATCAAAACATTTTGAAAGTCTCAAGTACAATGCAAGCATTATCCTTGACACTTGGGGGCTAATGTACATTTTTTCAAATCGGAGAATTGGTTAAAATCCCGGTTCACCATGGAAAGATAAACCGGCCCTTGGGGACTACATAGAGGAAAATTACAGGAATACAACGATAAAGTATCGGTTTATTTCAAAGGATCACCTGACATATGGAGGATAAGTATGCAAGGATTGAGATATTACAAAGTCCCGATTTATGATTACCATCATAAACCGGCCCTTGAGGGCTACTTGAGTTGGTACTTACAAATTGGATTTAAGAATGAAAAAGTGATGAAAATACCTCATAGCGCTCCTTCATCGGATTCACCAAACCAGTTTCATAGTCACAGTTTGAGTGCAGACGGTTTAGAAAACTAGAGTGGAGTTCTTGAGCACTAAGATGGGCATAGCTTGATAAATCGGTGCTCCATTTGCCTTTCTCCATGGCAGCATGCTCTTCCTTGGCACTATGTTTCACCAATATAACAGGATGGCCAGGAGAGGTGTGGCTAATACCAGTAATGATAACCTCGCCTTCTTTGTCTCCAGCAGCGTTTTTTGGAGTTTATGGAATGTCAGTCGTCCTTACTGGACTAGAAGGTCTGTCATCAGCCCGGATTGCACTTGCCGGTTCATCATTTGGCACAGCAGTATGAACTTCTGCTTGTTCATCAACATTATGATCTTGAGGGGGTGGTTCATCAAATGTGGCCTCAGTATTTGGACCCTCCGGTTCTGCAGTTTGCTCCGGTTCAATAATTACATGGTCTTCGGGCGGGTTATTCACCCGATCCTTCTTACTGGGTCTGGCTTTGGCTCTAAACAGAACAAGATGCAAAGGTTAGCATAGCATATAAAGTGTGAAACATTAAAAGATTGGGTTGAAATACTTACCCAACCACGGTTTTGAGAGGAGGGAGTTGTGTCGTTGTTGACTCGCCAGAGGATGAAGGAGGTGTCACCTGATAATTCGAATCGGACGGATTAAGAGGTTGTCGGAAATAGCCTGCCTTGGGATAAGAAGTTTCAAAAGTGGGTGAGACCTCAGATCGGCGTTTTTGAACCGGGGTGTCTGGTAAACCGGTTGAAGTGACCTTTTGGCCGCTGTGCCGGGTTGTGCGGCGAGCCTCGTGCTTCTGCTTCTTCAAAATAAATGTTGGATCCAAGTGAGCAAGATGATGAGAAAAGCTTACTTTCCGGACTTCTTGACGTTTTTTTTGTGTTGGCAGAGGATCTGAACCGGAGGAAAGGATAATTACCTCTGCATTGTTAGCTTGGCTACCTTCAATGTCCTCCTGATAAATATCATTGTCAATGAAATGCATGAAAAGTGAACCAAGTGAGTCAAGTTCTACCTCTGCTTCCGGTTCATCCGGGTCATCATCAAGCTCTAAACCGATGGGTGCAGGTGCCTTCCTCTTGGTGGTTTTCTTGAGGCTTTTGTTTTAGGACGAGAAGGCTTCACCGCTTTCTGTTGAGGTTTCTTTTTCCAGAATGGATCTTCACCCTGTTTAAGAATGGGCGGAGGGTATTCAAAGATTGCACAGTACAAAAATATCAGGTGTAAAGCGGAAGCACAAACAATACTTACAGCGGGCGGTTTGTTCTGTGTATAAAAGGGGCTTAAACCGGTCTTGCTGCAGACAACTTCCGACTCATTCAACATTTTCTTAACAGATTCAGTGACTTCTTCATCTGTTAACTGGATATTGATATGGCGTTGGGAGTCTTCTACGTCACCAGTATACTCACACATTAAACCGGAGCGGTGACTTAACGACAACATGCTCCAGGATATCCAGCAATGGATGAAGTCCACGCCTGTTAAACCGTTGGCCAAGAAGGCTCTCATCTTGGTGAGTTGAGGTGCGTACGAGGCCCGTTCCTGGGCACTTAGTCGTTGCGGAAGCGGATGAGTATTAGCAAGCCGGTGAGCACGGTAACCCGGCAGAGGGTTTTCATCTTCAGGAGAGGTGTCTCTGCAGTAGAACCAAGTTTGATTCCACTCTTTTGGGTGACTATGAAGTTTGGCATGAGGAAACTCAACCTCTTTCCTTTTTTGAATCGAGACGCCACCAAGTTCCGTATTGGGTTCGTCTATGAATTCAGTGCGACGGTTTAAATGGAAGAAATCCCAGAACAACTCAACAGTTGGTTCTTCTTGAAGGTACGCTTCACAAAAGACTTGAAAGTTGCAAATATTGGATACCGAGTTGGGTCCAATATCTTGAGGATGGAGCTGAAAGCTAGCAAGTACATCTCGAGAAAACTTCAAACCGGGCGGTTTAAAGCCACGGCCTATGTGATCAACAAACACCACTACTTCACCCTGCTTGGGGGTATGAGGATTTTCCGGCCCAGGAACTCGCCACCAGATTTCATTCTTCTTCTGTAAGGTACCAATCTTGACCATTCTGTTCAGTTGCTCCTCTGTAACCCGGGAGGGGACCCAGTTGCAGGAATAAAACTGCTTGGCCATTGCAAGCGAAAAGCTGGGAAGAAAATAGTGCCGGTTTACGATTCATTAATGGTGATGCATAAGGTACAACAGGGAAAAGGAATCCAAGTATGTGAAAATTGGTAAATCGACGATAGGGTATTTATGAATGACAAGGCAATGAACAGAAGCAGAGGTATATGCATACTTTTAAACCGGAGTATAAATAACTCAGCGATTTAAAAGGGGACTAATGGTACCTGCCGGATTATCATACTTCAAAAAGTTAAACCGCCTATATTGGTGTGAAGGGTACAGATCTAAAAATACCTAAGTGAGGGAAACAGGTTTCACAAGATTGTATTGAAATTTTGGATCTACCGTAAGTTAGGAAAAGGAAAAATATTGAGACTTAAAAAGGTTTGGTCCTGAAGCAGTTCACAAAAGGTTCAGATCAAGTTGTTAGGTATTTAAGGTTTGGTTTAAATGGGTGAGATAAGGAGTACCATAGCTACTGTGCGGAACATGTCAAGATCAAGCTCTACTATTTATGGGCTGACGAAGAACACGGGAAGAGCGGCATGAACCCGTGTGAACCCTAAGGGATCTACAGATGAAAGAAGGAAAGACTTACAACAGCTGTTAAGGTAGCGGAGGTGTGCCGCGTCTTTCTGATGCGACCAGGTCGATGCAGCGGCCAACGGTGATGCAGAGGCGAAGCTCGACGACAGTGGCGGCGCTCGGGTGCGGGGGCATCGCGAGGAGGAAGAAGAAGCGAAGAGACGAAGGGGGAAAAAGAAAATGACCCTTGGCCCTATTTATAAGGTAAATGGCGAGGTGACAGGCATGAGAATCGAGGAGCCCAAAAATTGGATATATAACAGAGCGGTCGCCTCGATTGTCGAAGGCTCATTAAACGAAGGTGAGATGTATAATTTATAAATAATAAATGACGTCATGGCGATTTATCATGATCCTGGAAGATGACGTCACGGCAGTTTAGAAGATCAAGGTAAAGATGCAAAGGAGGAATTTTTCTAAGTTTTGAAGATTGACATGAACAAGTTGAAATCAATCTGGGGCCTAATGTTGGGGATATTACCAACAGGTGCAAACTGGCTAGGAGAGGCCGGATTACCCCATGATGGTTGCTTCATTCAAAGGCCCATGAAGACAAGGATGGTGGCGTTTTAGGAAGGCCTAAGGCGGGTTAAAGCCTGTAGACATAAACCGGCATGAATATGTAACTTGTATTGTAAGTTAGAAGGAATAGAGACCGAGCCGGACACGTTTATGATCCGGCCTCGGGACTCTATAAACCGGCGGGCGTCAACCTATGTATATAAAGGGACGACCCGGCAGCGGTTTAGGAACAACACACAACAACTCGAGAGCCAGGCAAAGCGGATTCGCTCCCTGGTCATCAAAACCCTAGCAATTCCATCACAACTAGATGTAGGCTTTTACCTTCATCGTAAGGGGCCAAACTAGTATAAAACTCTCATGTCCCTTGTCCGATTTAACCCCTTTAAGCTAACCCGTAGCGATGGCTCCATGACTAAGTCCTTTTATGAGGACATCCTGTTGGAAATATGCCCTAGAGGCAATAATAAAAGCATTATTATTATATTTCCTTGTTCATGATAATTGTCTTTATTCATGCTATAATTGTGTTATCCGGAAATCGTAATACATGTGTGAATAACAGACACCAACATGTCCCTAGTAAGCCTCTAGTTGACTAGCTCGTTGATCAACAGATAGTCATGGTTTCTTCACTATGGACATTGGATGTCATTGATAACGAGATCACATCATTAGGAGAATGATGTGATGGACAAGACCCAATCCTAAACATAGCACAAGATCGTATAGTTCGTTTGCTAGAGTTTTCCAATGTCAAGTATCTTTTCCTTAGACCATGAGATCGTGTAACTCCCGGATACCGTAGGAGTGCTTTGGGTGTACCAAACGTCACAACGTAACTGGGTGACTATAAAGGTATACTACGGGTATCTCCGAAAGTGTCTGTTGGGTTGACACGGATCAAGACTGGGATTTGTCACTCCGTATGACGGAGAGGTATCACTAGGCCCACTCGGTAATGCATCATCATAATGAGCTCAAAGTGACCAAGTGTCTGGTCACGGGATCATGCATTACGGTACGAGTAAAGTGACTTGCCGGTAACGAGATTGAACGAGGTATTGGGATACCGACGATCGAATCTCGGGCAAGTAACATATCGATTGACAAAGGGAATTGTATACGGGGTTGCTTGAATCCTCGACATCGTGGTTCATCCGATGAGATCATCGTGGAGTATGTGGGAGCCAACATGGGTATCCAGATCCCGCTGTTGGTTATTGACCGGAGAGTCGTCTCGGTCATGTCTACATATCTCCCGAACCCATAGGGTCTACACACTTAAGGTTCGGTGACGCTAGGGTTGTAGGGATATGTATATGTAGTAACCCAAATGTTGTTCGGAGTCCCGGATGAGATCTCGGACGTCACGAGGAGTTCCGGAATGGTCCGGAGGTAAAGAATTATATATAGGAAGTGCTGTTTCGGCCATCGGGACAAGTTTCAGGGTCACCGGTATTGTACTGGGACCACCGGAAGGGTCCCGGGGGTCCACCGGGTGGGTCCACCTGCCCCGGGGGCCACATGGGCTGTAAGGGGGTGCGCCTTGGCCTACATGGGCCAAGGGCACCAGCCCCAAGGAGCCCATGCGCCTAGGGTTTCCAAAGGGGAAGAGTCCCACAAGTGGAAGGCACCCCTAGGTGCCTTGGGGGGGAGGGAAACCTCCCTTGGCCGCCGCCCCCCTAGGAGATTGGATCTCCTAGGGCCGGCGCCCCCCCCCACCTAGGCCCTCCTATATATAGTGGGGGAAGGAGGGCTTTTTCATCCATGCCTTTGGTTGCCTCCTTCTCCCTCTCCAACACCTCCTCCTCCTCCATAGCGCTTGGCGAAGCCCTAAAGGAGTACTGCAGCTCCATCACCACCACGCCGTCGTGCTGCTGCTGGAGCCATCTTCCTCAACCTCTCCTTCCCTCTTGCTGGATCAAGAAGAAGGAGACGTTACGCTGACCGTACGTGTGTTGAACGCGGAGGTGCCGTCCGTTCGGTGCTAGGATCTCCGGTGATTTGGATCACGTCGTGTTCGACTACCTCATCCCCGTTCTTTGAACGCTTCCGCTCGCGATCTACAAAGGTATGTAGATGCATCCGATCACTCGTTGCTAGATGAACTCATAGATGGATCTTGGTGAAACCATAGGAAAATTTTTGTTTTCTGCAACGTTCCCCAACAGTGGCATCATGAGCTAGGTCTATGCGTAGTTCTCTTGCACGAGTAGAACACAATTTGTTGTGGGCGTTGATGTTGTCAACTTTCTTGCCGCTACTAGTCTCATCTTGCTTCAACGGTATTGTGGGATGAAGCGGCCCGGACCAACCTTACATGTACGCTTACGTGAGACCGGTTCCACCGACTAACATGCACTAGTTGCATAAGGTGGCTGGCGGGTGTCTGTCTCTCCTACTTTAGTTGGAGCGGATTCGATGAAAAGGGTCCCTATGAAGGGTAAATAGAAGTTGACAAATCACATTGTGGCTTTCACGTAGGTAAGAAAATGTTCTTGCTAGAACCCTATTGCAGCCACGTAAAACTTGCAACAATAATTAGAGGACGTCTAACTTGTTTTTGCAGCAAGTGCTTTGTGATATGATATGGCCAAAGTTGTGATGAATGATGAATGACATATATGTGATGTATGAGATGTTCATGCTATTGTAATAGGAATCACGACTTGCATGTCGATGAGTATGACAACCGGCAGGAGCCATAGGAGTTGTCTTTATTTTTGTATGACCTGCGTGTCATTGAGAAACGCCATATAAATTACTTTACTTTATTGCTAAACGCGTTAGCCATAGTAGTAGAAGTAATAGTTGGTGAGCAACTTCATGGAGACACGATGATGGAGATCATGATGATGAAGATCATGGTGTCAAGCCGGTGACAAGATGATCATGGAGCCCCAAGATGGAGATCAAAGGAGCTATGTGATATTGGCCATATCATGTCACTATTATTATTTGATTGCATGTGATGTTTATCATGTTTAGCATCTTGTTTACTTAGAACGACGGTAGTAAATAAGATGATCCCTCATAATAATTTCAAGAAAGTGTTCCCCCTAACTGTGCACCGTTGCTACAGTTCGTTGTTTCGAAGCACCACGTGATGATCGGGTGTGATAGATTCTAACGTTCACATACAATGGGTGTAAGACAGATTTACACATGCAAACACTTAGGTTGACTTGACGAGCCTAGCATGTGTACAGACATGGCCTCGGAACACAGAAGACCGAAAGGTCGAGCATGAGTCGTATAGAAGATACGATCAACATGAAGATGTTCACCGACGTTAACTAGTCCGTCTCACGTGATGATCGGACACGGCCTAGTTGACTCGGATCATGTTATACTTAGATGACTAGAAGAGGGATGTCTATCTAAGTGGGAGTTCATTGAATAATTTGATTAGATGAACTTAATTATCATGAACTTAGTCTAAAATATTTACAATATGTCTTACAGATAAAATGGCCAACGTTGTCCTCAACTTCAACGCGTTCCTAGAGAAAACCAAGCTGAACGACGATGGCAGCAACTATACGGACTGGGTCCAGAACCTGAGGATCATCCTCATAGCTGCCAAGAAAGATTATGTCCTACAAGCACCGCTAGGTGATCCATCCGTCCCACAGAACCAAGACGTTATGAACGCTTGGCAGACACGTGCTGATGACTACTCCCTCGTTCAGTGCGGCATGCTTTACAGCTTAGAGTCGGGGCTCCAAAAGCGTTTTGAGAGACATGGAGCATATGAGATGTTCGAAGAGATGAAAATGGTTTTTCAAGCTCATGCCCGAATCGAGAGATATGAGGTCTCCGACAAGTTCTTCAGCTGTAAGATGGAGGAAAATAGTTCTGTCAGTGAGCACATACTCACTATGTCTAGGTTACATAACCGCTTGACTCAGCTGGGAGTTAATCTCCCGGATGACGCGGTCATTGACAGAATCCTCCAGTCGCTTCCACCAAGCTACAAGAGCTTTGTGATGAACTTCAATATGCAGGGGATGCAAAAGACCATTCCTGAGGTATTTGCAATGCTGAAATCAACAGAGGTAGAAGTCAAGAAGGAACATCAAGTGTTGATGGTAAATAAAACCACTAAGTTCAAGAAGGGCAAGGGTAAAAAGAACTCCAAGAAGGACGGCAAGGAAGTTGCCGCGCCTGGCAAGAAAGCTGCCGGGAAGAAGCCAAAGAATGGACCCAAGCCCGAGACTGAGTGCTTTTATTGCAAGGGAAGTGGTCACTGGAAGCGGAACTGCCCAAAATACTTAGCGGACAAGAAGGCTGGCAAAACAAAAGGTATATGTGATATACATGTAATTGATGTGTACCTTACCAGTACTCGTAGTAGCTCTCGGGTATTTGATACCGGTGCAGTTGCTCACATTTGTAACTCAAAGCAGGAGCTGCGGAATAAGCGGAGATTGGCGAAGGACGAGGTGACGATGCACGTCGGGAATGGTTCCAAGGTCGATGTGATCGCCGTCGGCACGCTGCCTCTACATTTACCTACGGGATTAGTTTTAAACCTCAATAATTGTTATTTAGTGCCAGCTTTGAGCATGAACATTGTATCGGGATCTCGTTTAATTCGAGATGGCTACTCATTTAAATCCGAGAATAATGGTTGTTCCATTTATATGAGAGATATGTTTTATGGTCATGCTCCTATGGTGAATGGTTTATTCTTAATGAATCTCGAGCGTAATGCTACACATATTCATAGTGTGAGTACCAAAAGATGTAAGGTTGATAATGATAGTCCCACATACTTGTGGCACTGCCGCCTTGGTCACGTAGGTGTCAAACGCATGAAGAAGCTCCATGCAGATGGACTTTTAGAGTCTCTTGATTATGAATCATTTGACACGTGCGAACCATGCCTCATGGGTAAAATGACCAAGACTCCGTTCTCAGGAACAATGGAGCGAGCAACCAACTTATTGGAAATCATACATACTGATGTGTGCGGTCCAATGAGTGTTGAGGCTCGCGGTGGCTATCGTTATGTTCTCACCCTCACTGATGACTTGAGTAGATATGGGTATGTCTACTAAATGAAACACAAGTCTGAAACCTTTCAAAAGTTCAAGGAATTTCAGAGTGAAGTTGAGAATCAACGTGACAGGAAAATCAAGTTTCTACGATCAGATCGTGGAGGAGAATACTTGAGTCACGAATTTGGCACACACTTAAGAAAATGTGGAATAGTTTCACAACTCACGCCACCTGGAACACCTCGGCGTAATGGTGTGTCCGAACGTCGTAATCGCACTCTATTAGATATGGTGCGATCTATGATGTCTCTTACCGATTTACCGCTATCTTTTTGGGGCTATGCTTTAGAGACTGCCGCATTCACTTTAAATAGGGCTCCGTCGAAATCCGTTGAGACGACACCGTTTGAATTATGGTTTGGTAAGAAACCTAAGTTGTCATTTCTAAAAGTTTGGGGATGCGAGGCTTATGTCAAGAAACTTCAACCTGAAAAGCTCGAACCCAAGTCGGAAAATGCGTCTTCATAGGTTACCCTAAAGAAACTGTTGGGTATACCTTCTACCTCAGATCCGAAGGCAAGATCTTTGTTGCCAAGAATGGATCCTTTCTAGAGAAGGAGTTTCTCTCGAAAGAAGTAAGTGGGAGGAAAGTAGAACTTGATGAAGTATTACCTCTTGAACCGGAAAATGGCACAACTCAAGAAAATGTTCCATGAGGTGCCTGCACCGACTAGAGAGGAAGTTAATGATAATGATCAAGATACTTCTGATCAAGCTCCTACTGAAATTCGAAGGTCCACAAGGACACGTTCCGCACCAGAGTGGTACGGCAACCCTGTCTTGGAAATCATGTTGTTAGACAACGGTGAACCTTCGAACTATGAAGAAGCGATGGCGGGCCCGGATTCCGACAAATGGCTAGAAGCCATGAAATCCGAGATAGGATCCATGTATGAAAACGAAGTATGGACTTTGACTGACTTGCCCGTTGAACGGCGAGCCATAGAAAATAAATGGATCTTTAAGAAGAAGACAGACGCGGATGGTAATGTGACCATCTATAAAGCTCGGCTTGTCGCTAAGGGTTATCGACAAGTTCAAGGGGTTGACTACGATGAGACTTTCTCACCGGTAGCGAAGCTAAAGTCCGTCCGAATCATGTTAGCAATTGTCGCATTCTATGATTATGAGATATGGCAAATGGACGTCAAAACGGCATTCCTTAATGGTTTCCTTAAGGAAGAATTGTATATGATGCAGCCGGAAGGTTTTGTCGATCCTAAGAATGCTGACAAGGTGTGCAAGCTCCAACGCTCGATTTATGGGCTGGTGCAAGCATCTCGGAGTTGGAACATTCGCTTTGATGAGATGATCAAAGCGTTTGGGTTTACGCAGACTTATGGAGAAGCCTGCGTTTACAAGAAAGTGAGTGGGAGCTCTGTAGCATTTCTCATATTATATGTAGATGACATACTTTTGATGGGAAATGATATAGAACTCTTGGACAGCATCAAGGCCTACTTGAATAAGAGTTTTTCAATGAAGGACCTTGGTGAAGCTGCTTATATATTAGGCATCAAGATCTATAGAGATAGATCAAGACGCCTCATAGGTCTTTCACAAAGCACATACCTTGATAAGATATTGAAGAAGTTCAATATGGATCAATCTAAGAAGGGGTTCTTGCCTGTGTTACAAGGTATGAAATTGAGCTCAGCTCAATGTCCGACCACGGCAGAATATATAGAAGAGATGAGTGTCATCCCCTATGCCTCAACCATAGGTTCTATTATGTATGCCATGCTGTGTACCAGACCTGATGTAAACCTTGCCGTAAGTTTGGTAGGAAGGTACCAAAGTAATCCTGGCAAGGAACACTGGACAGCGGTCAAGAATATCCTGAAGTACCTGAAAAGGACTAAGGAAATGTTTCTCGTTTATGGAAGTGACGAAGAGCTCGTCGTAAAGGGTTACGTCGACGCTAGCTTCGACACAGATCTGGATGACTCTAAGTCACAGACCGGATACGTGTATATTTTGAATGGTGGGGCAGTAAGCTGGTGCAGTTGCAAGTAGAGCGTCGTGGAGGGATCTACATGTGAAGCGGAGTACATGGCAGCCTCGGAGGCAGCACATGAAGCAATATGGGTGAAGGAGTTCATCACCGACCTAGGAGTCATACCCAATGCGTCGGGGCCAATCAAACTCTTTTGTGACAACACTGGAGCTATTGCACTTGCCAAGGAGCCCAGGTTTCACAAGAAGACAAGGCACATCAAGCGTCGCTTCAACTCCATTCGTGAAAATGTTCAAGATGGAGACATAGATATTTGTAAAGTGCATACGAACTTGAATGTAGTAGATCCGTTGACTAAACCTCTCCCTAGGGCAAAACATGATCAACACCAGAATTCCATGGGTGTTCGATTCATCACAATGTAACAAGATTATTGACTCTAGTGCAAGTGGGAGACTATTGGAAATATGCCCTAGAGGCAATAATAAAAGCATTATTATTATATTTCCTTGTTCATGACAATTGTCTTTATTCATGCTATAATTGTGTTATCCGGAAATCGTAATACATGTGTGAATAACAGACACCAACATGTCCCTAGTAAGCCTCTAGTTGACTAGCTCGTTGATCAACAGATAGTCATGGTTTCCTGACTATGGACATTGGATGTCATTGATAACGAGATCACATCATTAGGAGAATGATGTGATGGACAAGACCCAATCCTAAACATAGCACAAGATCGTATAGTTCGTTTGCTAGAGTTTTCCAATGTCAAGTATCTTTTCCTTAGACCATGAGATCGTGTAACTCTCGGATACCGTAGGAGTGCTTTGGGTGTAGCAAACGTCACAATGTAACTGGGTGACTATAAAGGTATACTACGGGTATCTCCGAAAGTGTCTGTTGGGTTGACACGGATCAAGACTGGGATTTGTCACTCCGTATGACGGAGAGGTATCACTGGGCCCACTCAGTAATGCATCATTATAATGAGCTCAAAGTGACCAAGTGTCTGGTCACGGGATCATGCATTACGGTACGAGTAAAGTGACTTGCCGGTAACGAGATTGAACGAGGTATTGGGATACCGATGATCGAATCTCGGGCAAGTAACATATTGATTGACAAAGGGAATTGTATATGGGGTTGCTTGAATCCTCGACATCGTGGTTCATCCGATGAGATCATCGTGGAGTATGTGGGAGCCAACATGGGTATCCAGATCCCGCTGTTGGTTATTGACCGGAGAGTCGTCTCGGTCATGTCTACATATCTCCCGAACCCGTAGGGTCTACAAACTTAAGGTTCGGTGACGCTAGGGTTGTAGGGATATGTATATGCAATAACCCGAATGTTGTTCGGAGTCTCGGATGAGATCCGGGACGTCACGAGGAGTTCCGGAATGGTCCGGAGGTAAAGAATTATATATAGGAAGTGTTGTTTCGGCCATCGGGACAAGTTTTGGGGTCACCGGTATTGTACCGGGACCACCGGAAGGGTCCCGGGGGTCCACCGGGTGGGTCCACCTGCCCCGGGGGCCACATGGGCTGTAAGGGGGTGCGCCTTGGCCTACATGGGCCAAGGGCACCAGCCCCAAGGGGCCCATGCGCCAAGGGTTTCCGAAGGTGAAGAGTCCCACAAGTGGAAGGCACCCCTAGGTGCCTTGGGGGGGAGGGAAACCTCCCTTGGCCGCCGCCCCCCTAGGAGATTGGATCTCCTAGGGCCGACGCCCCCCACCTAGGCCCTCCTATATATAGTGTGGGAAGGAGGGCTTTTTCATCCATGCCTTTGGTTGCCTCCTTCTCCCTCTCCAACACCTCCTCCTCCTCCATAGCGCTTGGCGAAGCCCTGACGGAGTACTGCAGCTCCATCACCACCACGCCACCGTGCTGCTGCTGGAGCCATCTTCCTCAACCTCTCCTTCCCTCTTGCTGGATCAAGAAGAAGGAGACGTTACGCTGACCGTACGTGTGTTGAACGCGGAGGTGCCGTCCGTTCGGTGCTAGGATCTCCGGTGATTTGGATCACGTCGTGTTCGACTACCTCATCCCCGTTCTTTGAACGCTTCCGCTCGCGATCTACAAAGGTATGTAGATGCATCCGATCACTCGTTGCTAGATGAACTCATAGATGGATCTTGGTGAAATCGTAGGAAAATTTTTGTTTTCTGCAACATTCCCCAACACATCCGCCGTGACAAAACCACGACAGTATGTCCAACAGGTAGCATGTTGGGATGCAGATGTGTTGAACGGAGCTATGGTGGGAGGAGATGACGGCTCCGGGGAGTTCAAAATCATCATTGATAGATAGACGAGGATAGTCGAGATTAAGAGGCGCGAGGCGACACTGAGTGCACCACCCAAATGCCAGGACTTGTGTGTGGCAGCCATCCTTGGTGGGAGAAGGGAGATGATCTCCCAAGGATGTCGTCCGGGAGATCACTGATGCGGTCCGCTGGATATTCTACTGGTTCCTCAGGTCCAGGGGCGTGACCGCTTCTGGCCACGCAGCCGGGTCCAAGATCTACATGCGGTGGTGGCGCTGGCTGGAGCCTCATCTGTGTACATACCAATCTGAAAGAACAAAATGGCAGAAACATACATGTAGGACATTCAAAATCAATTCTCAAGATCTGGAAGAAAAAAAGCACAAACATATATGTAGAACATTCAAAATCAATTCTCAAGATCTGTCCATGAATTATTAGCATGCAAGCTAACCCTAATCGGATTATTAGCAATAATCCTTTGTACAGACAAACAATTAATCACTAACTTTATACAGATAACATTCAAACAATCAATACACTACGTGCATCTAATGGATCTTAATTACTCTGGTTTCATGGACTGAGAGAACATAACCATATGATTTGTATTCCAAAAAAATAGCGGGGGGGGGGGGGGGGGGGAGTAACCAGAGAAAACACATGATATGTTTGCTGCACAAATGGGTATATAGATGACTAACTGGTTTTCCGTCGAAGTCACAGTCGTTCCCGGAGTGGCTGTTGACCTCCGGCTCCGGCTGGGGGGGGGGTACGACGGCGCCGATGGAGTCAAGGTCATGCTGCTGCCCGCGCGAGACCTCGTTGGCGGCGGCGACAACCTCTGTGCCCAGCTTCACGCGTTGCGCGGGTGCTTCACCGGCCCCGGCATCGCCACTCCCTCTGATGGTGCGCTTCGGTGGCATCCTCATACACTCCAGAGTCCAGACGTTGGTGACCACTATGGACCGGGGGTGCGGCCGCTTATTATGGTTGGCGGCTCGGGCGCACCATTAATACGGACCAGTGTGAGCGAGGCGGGCCGTAGTAAAAGGTTGTCTCGCCTGCCGGTGAGCCTGCGCGGTGGACATCTGCCATTCCTACCATCATTTCACATAGCTACTCGCGCGCCTCCTGGTTGCCTATGCGGCGAACTGCTCGCATGCATTTCGTCAACTCACGCCTGCTCGCACGGCACATGGGGTGCGTGGTAGCACGTATATTTTTTGGTTTATTGATGATTCATTCTGCTGCTTTACTGCTTAATCGAAGCATGGCATGGTCTAATGCACATGGTCCGAATAAATAATCCATATGAGATATTGGTTTCCACTTATTAACAATCTCCCGTTTGTAATAAGATTATATCAAAACATGTCTCAAATTTGATGAAAAATACAATATCACAGTCTACTGGTGTCCATATATGACACCACGATAAATTTCATGAATTTTAACTAAGTTTTAGATTTACTGAATTTTAAAATCTATATTCTCCATGTTTTGAAATCTCTTGCATGGGGAAACATGCACCCAGGGACACATATGATTTTGCAATCCATTTTGGTGCACATGTAGCTCAAATTTGATTTTTGCACATTAAATCCCTAGAAAATCAATCAATGTATAAAAATAGTCGAATGATGTCTATTTTTTAAAATTTTAACACGACACTCCTTTGGTCACATGTTCACTGCAAAAAAAGGTTGACATGCCTCAGAGTGGCTGTGGTGGTGCAGGATGTGTGTGCCTGTGTGTGGGGGTGGGGGGAGGGGTCCGGCAGTACACTACGAGTCGTGAACCTCCGTGTGGGATTATTGATCATTTTGTGAGTCATATATGCCACATCAAAGTTGTGAATTGGTTATTTAAAGCATTACACAACCCTTTCATACATACATGTTCGGGCCACATGCATGCATTGGTGGTCCTCTCGGACACTCTCCCTCGTGCGGTGATCAGCTACGTTCCCATTCGTTAGCCCGCAAAGGTTTTCAGTTTCCACCGACAACGAGAGGCATTAGACCAAAAGGTGTATTCATCGTGGCATGTGTGTGGTGTGGATCATGGTGAGATTCCATATCAAAGTTCGAGCACGTGCGTACACACCCTCCCACCGACTTGAAGTGAGGGGGCTACGCATCATGGTGTAGTGCGTTTCCGGTTTGTGAAGCATGTGCCACATCAAAGTTGTGCATTGGGTATTCAAACATCACATAACACATGGGCACATGCACGCGGTGGTTTTGTCCTATGACACTCACTCATGTGTGACTCTCTCTGTGGGCCCACGAGGTTGCCTACCAGTTGAACGCACAATGAGAGAGAGGTTAATTTGACAAACAAGGATGGTTCTTTTTTGGTTTGTGTTACATATATGCACGGTAGGAGTATGCACGTGTCAAAGAGGGGGCAACATGACTACTCTATATGTGTGTGTATGTGTCATAACCTCGCTCCATGTGGGGACTTTTCGGTTCCCGAGGCAGGTGCCACAACAAAGTTGTACATTATATTGGTATTCAAACATCACGCAATACCATGTAGGAGGTGGTTTCCCTATAGGAACTCACTCGTGTGTGGCACTTCCATCCGTGGGCATGCGAGGTTGTCCTTCATCACTTTGACCCAACGAGAGAGAGAGGTTAATTTGACCATCAAGTAATGATTCTTTTTTGGTTTGTGCTATACAGTAGAAGTACATATATACCACGCGTCGAATGGGGGCGTACATATAGCACATAGCACGCATCATGAACCTCGTGCTCTCTGCGGGGACTTTTTAGTTTCCTATATATGCGGTGCCACATCAAAGTTGTGCATTGTGTATTCAAACATCACACAAACACCTCTTTGGGCCACATGCAGAAGGTGGTACGTAGTCCTATATAGGATGATCACTCGCGTGTGACGTATGCTTCGCTTCTGTGCTGGGCCCGCGAGTTCATCGTCCATCACTTTGACCCAGCGAGAGAGAGGTACGTTTGACGAACAAGGAGGATTAATTATTTTAGGGCTTTGTTACTAGGTGTATAGTATGTGTCGAAGGGGTGGTGACATGAACCTCACACTGTGTGGGGACTTTGCGGTTTTTGAGGCAAATGCCACATCAAAGTTGTGCATTAGGTATTCAAAACATCACAACCACACACTTCTCCATATATATGTTTTGGCACACGTGCAAGCGCGATGGTTGTTGTCCTATATATGGCAATCACTCACGCTATTATCGGCGATGCTTCCATCTGTCGGCCCGCTTGGTCCATCACTTTCACCGACAGCGAGAGAGGTTAACTAATTTGACTTTGGAGGGGATTAATTTTTTGTTTGTCTCATGATATAGACCATGTTGTGAGATTACATATATAAATAGTGCATGTGTACACATGAATCCATCCCGCTGGATCGAAGGGGGGGCAAGCACACGATACGTCATGAACGAGCTCTTGCTCTGTGTGGGGACCTCTATGATTTTCAATGCATGCACCACATCAATGTTGTGCATTGGGTCAGGTATTCAACACATATGCATGCATCACACACCTTCCTAAATATGTTCGGGACACACACATGCAATGGTTGTTTTGGACACACGCTCACTCACTTGGTTATGGGCGGCACGACTATATATATTCGTGGCCGTGCGTGGACGTCCATCATATCGACCAATGATGAGAAAGGTTACAAGGGAAGATTCTTCTTCTTTGCTTCGAGTTACGTATATTAGGTCGACCGTTCCAAGCCTAATTAAGTTTGAGCGCATGCTACGCGTCGTGAACCCTCGCTCAGTGTGGGGATTTTATGGTTCCAAAGCATGGTGCCAAATCAAATTTGCGTATTCAAACACCACACACACCACTTCCATATACATACTTGGGCCACATGCACAGAGTGGGTTTGTCTTCATACAGTACTCCCTCATGAGGTTATCGGCGACAAGCTAGCCCATTTTGCGGGGCCATGTGGACGTCCATCACTTTGACCAATAATGAGCGGGAGAGGTTGTACGGCCAAGCACACATTTGTGGGTCGGCACACGGTCCACCTTTGTCTGGAAGCAAAAGGGGAAATTTGACCATATATATATGATGGACTCCTATAGGTTTTGTGTTACGGTAGGGTGAGATTTCATACCTAGCTATTTGGGGGCATGCATTCGTAGCTAGGATTCCCTTACCGCTGACACGAAGTGGGGTTCGTAGGGGGTGGTTGACTAGCAATACTGTGCTTTTGTGCGAGATGTGCCACATCAAAGTTGTGCATTGGGTGTTCGAACATGAAACCACCCTTTTCATACATATATTTGGTCCACATGCAAGTGTGTTCATGTTTTGACCCTCTCCCGCGTTATTCTTTTTGCCAAATTTATAAACAGCACACGAGTTGGATGTAGAAACCGTTTGCGATTGGGTACGCAACAGACACGGTTCGGTCAGACTACCTGTGTGCCACGTCCGTGCCCTGCAGTCACTCACATCAGGAAAGTAGATTGGGCCCCACAAGGCTTGCCTCCCGGTCTCCAAAATATCTACTGCCTCGTAATCTCAAAAATATCTACCGCCTCGAAGATTTTAATGTTTGATAGAACATGATTAGTATGTGCGTACCGTGTGCGATGTCTGTTACTCCCGTTGTGCTTTAATCCCTCGATTCAAATTTTCAGTAGCCCCGGAATTTTACTCCCGCCTCTGCATCCCTCGCGATCTCAAAAATATCTGCTTGCCCTTGATTCAAATTTTCAGTAGACCCGCCTTGTTACTCCCGCCTCTGCATCCCTCGCATTCCCAAAAATATCTGCTCGCCCTTGATTCATATTTTCAGTTGCCCCGGCATTTTACTTCCACCTCTGCATCCCTCGCAATCTCAAAAATATCTGCTCTCCCTTGATCCAAATTTTCAGTAGCCCGTCATTTTACTCCCGCCTAGTAAATTTTTAAGTTGTCACGGTATTTCCACAAACACCACCTTGCCCCCCCTCCACACACACCACACACTCCCCAAAACCTCCGCCCACACAGACACACACCACCCCTCCCTTGCTCGAAACCATTGGTAGGTCGCCGCCATCGCCGCCGCAGCCGCCTCCATCCTCAACCTCTGCCTGTGTGCCGGGGAGCTCGAGGAGCCAATGGCCAAAAGAGGTTTATCGTGGCCTCTTCTCCCAATGCCGATGAGGTGGCCGCCGAGGTGTCCCCGTCGTCCTCCACGGGCTCTTTATCGATCCACCGTCGCTGGTCGCCCGTTCCGCCCGCCACCGTGCCCCTACACTTGTTTGAGGACTTCCCCATCCTCCCTCGGGCCCAGCCGCCGACGAGGTCCTACCTCCGGGTTCGGCAGCAGCGCTGGGGGACGTGGGTTGTCAAGATTACGGATCGGGAGACCCACACCCGTTGGTGGCTCGGTAGCTTCCACACGGCCGTGCTCGCGACCATGGAGTACGACCGCTGGCGGGTCCGCTACCACAGCGCGGCGGGTAGGCTCAATTTCCCCTTTGGCACATGTCCGGTCGACCTCGGTCCGCCAGAGCCAGGGTGGTGAGCTCGGCTATGACGCGGGAGGACCACGAGGCCTAAGAGCGCCTCGAGGCCGAGGCCGCCGCCGAGGCCTACATGTAAGAGCTCCGCCGGCAGCACCCGGAGCTCGTGGAGGCGAAGCGGGTGATCTTTGCCGGTGCGGAGGGCGGCGAGGTTATCGTGCTCTCCTTCGATGACTAGGTCGAAGGCGGAGAGAATGGTGGCGCGGAGGGCATCAAGGTGGGCGGCGAGGATGAGGAGATCGACTTCAACGAGTGAGGAGTGTCTTTCCGACGACCCCGACGACGGCACCGGCCCGGACCGGCTCGTGACACACCGTACCTAACGAGGAAGGATTGGCTCGACCTCTACTTCGATCGAAAGTAGTTTAGCTTAGGTTACATTTATGTTTTATGTTCGGTTATGCAAAACTATCTATGTTTATGTTTGAACCTGCTTTGAACTTGATCAAATTAAAGTTTACAACGTTAAGTTTAGGGGATCGACTAGAAACGGCCAAAAATTGCTGGAGTATATATATATATATATATATATATATATATATATATATATATATATATATATATATACCTAATATTAAAAGACAGAGGCTTTCATAGTTCTTCATACTTCATCCCATTATATTCGTTGATTGTATGTTAACCATAAAAATTGACGGCCGAGATTTAAAGTATATTACGTTACGTGTCTAAACTTATGTGGACTTGGCACGTACAAAGTACGTGAATAAGAAGTTGGGAAAAAGGAAGGAGATTTTTTATGAGTTCAGATCGGCATGTGCATTGCATGTACGTGTGATGATATAGGAATCTAACAAGCGAACACATAGAAGAAAAGGAAAACTACAGCTACAGTACTATTCCCAAGTTAAAAGAAAGATAAAATACTAACTATTCTTAGTCACGGATAGATAGAATCAGCTGCAAAACCTAACGTGCTAGACAGACATGTATCCATCATAATATCTATGTCGAGTTAACGCATCGGTTGCTAGAAACGACGAATCGATATTGGTGCGCGCTCCTCCAAAGTCTAACCCGGCTAACCCTCCTCGCGTTTCCAACCCACGCACACAGCCCGGTCGTATGTGCAGCGACCAGCACGGGAGGAACCTTCCCCGAGGACCCCGTATGGTGAACGCCTTGACTTGAATAAGGGTCCAGACGCCCAGCCGACACGGCAGGAGCGCCTCACATGAACGCTGCAACACGCCAACCCATTGTTGGGTCGTGTCGGACGTGGATGTGATATGGGCGGCCTCCTTGCTGTTCCCCTCGCTATCATGGGGAACTACGAACGCATGAAATCCTAGGGGACGCCATGGTCGAGCGAGGGAGGGGTCACCTGCGCAAGGCCGGTGGCGACGTGTGGGGGAGGAAGACGAGGGAGTAGGATGGTCAGGGGAGCAGGGGCACTCGAGATGGCGGCTGCGGTGGAATAGAAGAACCTTGGAGAGGTGCCAGTGGGCAGCAACACCGGCAAGGGCTCCAAGGACCTCGGGGAAGCCATACTCATCATCGTCGTCGAACCGGCTGCCGGGCTCTGCGCCACATCCACATCTCCCGTAGTTGTTGCCGCTTCTCCTCCGCGGCGTCTATGTGGCAACGGCGACCCCGCCCCCATGCTCGTAGTCGTAGCTGCTTCTTCCGATTTGTTGTGCCTTCGGATGGACAGCTGTAGCGGCTGCAGTTCCTCTCCCCCGTCCCAACTACTCCTCTCCGGCGAGCTTGTGTTGTTCCCGCTGCATCACCGCTGAAATCGGCTTCTGGATGGTCTTTGGTTTGTGGCTCCTCCCGATTTGCCCGCTCGCGGCGGCCTCGTTCCCAAGGCCAGTCCGGCAGCCCCGCGCCCGGGGATTGCCATGGCGGCGCAGCCACCCGTAGCCTCCTCCACATCCATCCCCGCTACGTCACTGAATCAGATCAGATTTCTTCATCGAGCCCATCATGAGGATCTTCAAGGAAGACGTGGGAGTGATGACCATGGTGCGGGACGGCCGCGACCTCGGCTGGCTGCTAGCGAGGGACGAGCCCGTGGTCAAGCTCGACTGCCTGTGCTACCTCTTCAAGGTGCCAGACGAGGACAGTGTGCTCCTCAACAATGGCGTGACGACCGTGGTGCGGATCGGCCGCGACCTCAGCTAGCCGATGGTGAGGAACAAGATCGTGATCAAGCTCGACTGCCTGCACTACCTCTTCAAGCTGTTAGACAATGACGACGTGCTCCTCAACTACGACATTGCCGACACCACGCTCCTGCCATCCCTCGACGCGCTTCTCAAGTCCGACTCCTGCTTCTCCACGCCTTTGGCACCTTCTAGGGCCTCAAGGCCGCCCCATTGGCGTCGGCGTCACGGTACTAGAATGACTTGTGACCGAGTGTGCAGAGCTGCAACGTCACATGCTCGCCAAGGCCATCGGCGCGGACACCAGCCACCTCATCAAAGGCATCTTCATGTGCAGCGAGGCCTACACCAGCCCGGTACATACTGCTCCGGTCCGGTCTATCCCTTGGTTTTTTACGACAAGGCAACTGCTCAGAATCCATTGTCGTGCAGGTTCAAAAGGTGCCCAACCTGATTAGTCCGCAAGTAGCCGGCGGAGCGAGCTAACACTTCGCAGCACCGATGAAACTGACGACAACAACCAGGCAAGTCCGGTGAAGCATGGAGAAGTCAACAAGAGCCTCAGGAGTTACTACTTGTTCATCATTCATTCAAGATTTACTTCTTGTTCATCATTCATTCATTCAAGGTATAACTCAACTACTCACATTACAAAAAAAGACACATCCGTTACATTTTGGGCCGAACGAATTTTTTTTTGTCATATATATGACACTTCTATGACAATAATTGTGATAAAATCCGGTATCATCATAGATGTGGTGGGCTCCTATTTCTATGACAATAATTGTGACAAAACCTGGTATCATCATAGATGTGGTGGGCTCCTACTTCTATGACAAAAAATCATGACAGAAAATGGGCTTTTCGTCATGGGCGGGCCGGAGACGCAGCTGCATGACATTCTTTGGCCGTCCATGACGGAAAAAACCATGGTAGAAGCGAGGGGGAGGAAAATTTCGGGGAGTTCCCGGTTATGGTGGGAGGTCAGGGGCCGAGCGATGCGCGTTTCTCTGATACACGTACGCGCGTGTGTGCGAGGCATTGGCTCTAACTGAACCCGAGCGAGGCGTTGGGCTCTAACTGAACCCGAGCGATTGCACTGCAGGCTACGCGTTACTGAACCCGAGCGATCGATCGATGGCTGTTAACTGAACCCGACCGAGCGATTGCTTCGCTACTGCTGCTAACTGAAGCCGATCGATTGGATGAACAGTGAGCGTTGCGGGGGGGGGGGGGGGGGTGGATGAACAGTGAGCGGTGGCGTTGCCTCTGGATGAACAGGACCCTGTGGTGTGGAGGGCTGGATGAACAGTAGACGATGGAGGGGTGCCCGTAGAGGGGTGGTTGAACAGGACCCCGTGGTGTGGAGGGCTGGATAAACAGTAGACGGTGGAGGGGTGCCCGTGGAGGGGTGGTTGAACAGTAGCCGGTGGAGTAGCGCGCGGTGGATGCTGGATGAACAGGAGCTCATGGAGGCTGGAGGAGGTCGACGGTAGCCCGTGGAGGCTGGAGGTGGTCGACGGTGGAGATGAACAGTATCTCGTGGAGTCCCGTTTTGTGGTATGCCACACCCCTCCCGATGAACAGGACCCCCGTTTCGACCGTAGGGGGTCTGTTTCGTCCGTTTTGTGGTACGCCACACCCCTTCCCGATCAACAGGACCTCCATTTCGACCGTAGGAGGTCCGTTTCGTCCGTTTTCCGGTACGCCACACCCCTCCCGATCAACAGGACCCTGTTTCGACCGTAGGAGGTCCATTTCCTCCATTTTGCGCTATGCTAGGCCTCATTTCCATCGCCTATTCCGTCCAAGCCCTCCCGATGAACACAACCACGCATTCCGTTCCAACCCAGCCGGTTGGCTCCCACGCGTTCCGTTGCCTCCCGATGAACACGACGCATTCCGTTGCCTCCCCATGAACACGACGCATTCCGTTGCCTCACTGGTAGAAAAAAGGGCGTATAGTCCCGGTACGTAAGGGCCTTTAGTCCCGGTTCAAGAACCGGGACTAAAGTGTCGGTACTAATACCTCCACCCTTTAGTCCCGGTTCAATCCAGAACCGGGACTAAAGGCCCTCCACGTGGGTAGTGCGCAGAGCCCAGTCAGGAGACCCTTTGGTCCCGGGCACCAACCGGGACCAAAGGGTCTCCTGACTGGGCTCTGCGCACTGCCCACGTGGAGGGCCTTTAGTCCCCGTTGGTGGCACCAACCGGGACCAATAGGCATCCACGCGTCAGCACTTCTGTGGCTGGGGTTTTTGTTTTTTTTGAAAGGGGGGGGGGGGGGTTGGGGGTTTTAGGGGGTTAATTTAGGTGTTTCATATATTGTGTTAGCTAGTTATAATTAATAGAGAGAAGTGTCCTCTGTTATGTCTGTGCTTGGTCGACGTTACGTACTATACATACGTATATAGAGAGGACTAGACACGCTAGCTAGCTAGTAAGCAAACGAAGGAAACAGAAGATCGTCATGAACATATATGCATATATACAGAGAGAAGTGATATCGACCACCTCTCCTTCTCTGAGAGATTGGTCGAACAACAAGTTCTCGTATATCTATCTGACACTACCGGCTACATATATACAGTAATTATCTCTTACAAATATAATCATACGGATTCAGGGTTAACATAGAATTCTCCGTCTTCAGGGATCACGTGGTCAAGAAAGAATGCCGCCAATTCCTCTTGAATTCCTCGCATGCGAGCTGGTGCTAGGAGTTCATCCCGCTTCCGAAACATCTAATTTAAAAAAGGGGGTCAATACATATATATATGAATGAATGAAACTCAACACAAATGATGGTAATAAAATAAAATTGTGAATGTTGTTATTTACGTACTTCATATTGTTCGTAAGTGTAGCCCCGCTCACAGGTCGTGTGGCGGATGGACTCGCAAACATAGTAACCACAGAAATCATTTCCTTGTTGCTGCCACAACCACTTTACAAGAAATAGAGGTTAATCAAACTGATAAGCAAGAATGCCAAATGGTATTGATGAAACTAGCGCTTGAATGACTAGTAGATGCGCTTAAAATGCTACTATAGCTAGTACTTACTTTCGGGTGTCTAAATTGCAGCTCCTTCGGCAGTCCCGGAGCTTTTCTGGTGAATTTTCTCCAAATCCTGCCGGACAAAGAAAACAATTACTTGATATATCAGGAAATGAACAAAGTTGCTGATATGGTGGATAATGATCGATTTAACTTACTTCTCGAGTATTTGAGTCATGTCTGCATAGTCGTTGGGATCTTTTCGTCTTGAGTCTAAGACGGTTACTAGTCCGTGCTCAAGCTTAATATGTAGGAGAATATAGTGGAAACTGCACACGCATGCATAACTCATCAATTACATTACTATAACCTTGACTAATATATAAGGGAAACCGAATACGCACAAGACAGTAACACTCACTTGAAGTTGTAAGGAAAGAGTATTATATCTTTGTTTTGATTTATTATCAACGATTCTAGCATGCTGGCCTCGGTTTTTGCGGCATGAAATTTAACCTGAGTTGCATCTATGAGATTTGTGTTAATGAACCCAATATCACCGACTTGTCTTTTCTTCAATTCGATGATCTTCAATCTGCATAATATAGTGAGGATGATTATAAATACATGCAATGAAAGAGCTAAGCTATATAGAGAAACTTAATGACAGAAGTAGTACTACTTACAGACAGTAGCAGGTGACAGTTGCTTTATCGAGGACCAATTGATTGAAGAACTGATAGAACTCCTCAAATGGAACAGGCAACAGATCAATTCCAACGAGGTCATGCTCCGGTTTAACTCTCGCATACAAAGTACTCCTCCCCCCAGAGTCTCTGCAGATTTTCAAGTACCAATCATGCAATCTTTGCATCATCGTTGATAGAGATCTTTCATCTTTGACGAGAGGCTTCCCGTACTCGTATCTTTGTATCTGCACGTCCATGGGGTCATAATGTACTTCGTCGGGCAGGTAATCTGCAGGATTGCTATAACCGGGCACCATCCTCGGATCATTATCGAAGTTGTGGCTAGGCACCTTGAGTGGGGGGCACGATTGCTTCGCTTGTTCGCCGAGCTGGGCAATTTGTTTCCCAGCTCGTCGTTGTTTCAGCCTTTGATCACTGACAGTACTTCCCGACCGCTCCGCTTCGGCAAATTCCTTTCCAATAATGCGGTCATAGTTTCCTTTCAGCGAATCAGACTTCGGTGGTTTTGTCAGGGCAGCCAGAGTGCGCTTCACTTTCACCCGATCTACCTTCTCCTCCGGAGGTGGATGTTTCTTTGCTTTCACCCCTTCAAAGAATTTCTTCACTTCTTCTCGCGCGATCTCGGTGTTCTCCTCCTGGGTCCTCTCGTATGGTAACTTCTCTGGAGTCTTCAGAGAAGGACCGAATCTGTATGTCCTCCCGCCTCTGGTTGTACTGCTAGACGCCGACCGAGCAGACGTAGCGGTTGTCTTCTTTACTTGCTTAAGCGGCGGAGGAGAAGGACTACGACGCGCCGGAGCAGCTGGAGCGGCGGCAGGTCTCTTCCGCCCTTGCTGACGAGGGGGAGAAGGAGGAGGCGGGCTGCTCGGGCGCGTCGGCGCAGGCGGAGAAGGAGGCGGAGTGCCGCCGCGCGCCGGAGAAGGAGCCGGCCGAGGGCCCTGATCGTCACTCGCCGGAGGAGGAGGAGGCGGTGGAGGCGGAGTGCCCTGACTCGCCGGAGGAGGAGGAGGAGGCGGTGGCGTCCAGTTCGGAAGGTTGATGAGGTCCTTCCGCCATAGGCATGGAGTCTTCAGAGCAGACCCCAGCCGAGTCTCCCCTTCACCGGTAGGGTGGTCAAGCTGGAGGTCCTCAAATCCCTCCGTTATCTCATCCACCATCACCCTAGCATATCCTTCTGGAATCGGCCAGCAGTGAAAAGTTGCGCCGGGTTCAGTAGGATAAACAGAGCCAACAGCCGCCTTGACCTTCAAATTCATCCATTGCGTCATAAGGTGGCAATTTTGAGACTCCGTGATAGCATCCACGGGATAGCTGGCAGGAGCCGTCAAGGCATGCTCTAGCTGAAGCAGCTCGGTGGAAGCCACGCTGCTTCTGCGCTGAGATGGCGGGGTAGCTTCGGGGGAGGCTTCGGCAGTACGTTTGCTGCGATTTGCTTCTCGTTCCTCTATCGCGTCCACCCTTGCTTGCAGCGCCTGCATTTGGGTCTGCTGCACTTTTTCCTCCTCTCATGGGATTTGTAACCGCCTGCGTCTGGAAACCCAACCTTCCACGGAACGGAGCCTGGCGTGCCTCGTGTCCGTCTAGGGTGCTCAGGATTCCCGAGGGCCATTGTGAGCTCGTCGTTCTCTCTGTCTGGAAAGAACGTCCCTTCCTGCGCTGCTTCGATATACTGCTTAAGCTTACTGGCTGGTATGTCCATTTGATCGTTCGTCCAAATGCACTTCCCTGTTTCAGGGTCCAGGGTTCCGCCAGCCCCGAAGAACCAAGTCCGGCAACGGTCTGGCCAGTTATTTGTCTCTGGTTCGATCCCTTTATGAACCAGATCATTCTCACTCTTGGACCACTTAGGCCGGGCTACGTGGTAGCCACCTGACCCCGTGCGATGGTGAAGCTTCTTCTTCGAAGCATTTTGCTTGTTTGTCGCCGACATCTTCTTACTCTTTTCTGATGTCTTGTGGGCCACAAATGCGGGCCAGTGATCTCTGATCTTCTCATATCTGCCCTTGAATTCTGGTGTCTCATTTTTTTCGACAAACTTATTCAGCTCTTTCTTCCACCTCCTGAATAGTTCTGCCATCCTCTTCAGAGCAAACGACTTGATTAATTTCTCTTTAACTGGGTTCTCTGGATTATCCTCAGGCGGTAGGGTGAAATTGGACTTCAGCTCAGTCCAAAGATCATTTTTCTGCATATCATTGACATAAGACACCTCAGGGTCTTCTGTAGCTGGCTTAAACCATTGCTGGATGCTTATCGGGATCTTGTCCCTAACCAGAACCCCGCACTGAGCAACAAATGCGCTCTTTGTCCGGAGGGGTTCAATAGGTTGGCCGCCGGGCGCGATTGCTATGATCTCAAACTTTTCATCCGAGCTCAACTTTTTCTTCAGGCCTCGTCTCTTTACCGAAGTTGTGCTCGATTCGGAGGGCTAGAAAAAAGAACAAAGACTTAATTAATATGTGTACATACCAAAACAATGAATGCATCAATCAGCTAGTCAGCATAGGCTTAACTAATATATATACCTGGCCGGACTCGGTTCGGTCACCGGAGCCGTCATCACAGTCTCCTTGCACCGGCATTGGGTCACCGGAGCCGTCCTCATGTTCTTCTTCTTGCACCGGCATTAGGTCACCGTAGCCAGCTTGTTCACCCTGTCCTTCCAGACCATCGGTTTCATTGAGAAACAATGAGATGGCATCACTTCCTTCTGCGATTATGTCCCTCAACAACGCTTCTTTTGTTGCTTCGTCTAGGGCGGTGTCCATAGTTTCTACAAATATTTACAACATGGCAATTATTATTCAAACATGATAGATGGATATATTAGTGCCAAACGTAGAACTAGCTACCTAATCATAGTAAGCTATCGGGAGGGGGTATATATCGACAACGACGACACTACATCTATGTCCCTCGACGACCCTCGTTCCCGATAAAAAAAAGAGGAAGAAGAAGAAAAATAAGAGGAGAAGAAAGAATAGAGGAGAAGATCTCCTCTATTCTTTCTTCTCCTCTTTTTTTCTTCTTCCTCTTCTTTTTTTATCCTCTTCTTCCTCTCATGTTCGATAGGATCGCCGAGGGGTCGGGAGGTTGCATAGTGTCTCAGGATTCAACAAAACCATGTCTTCATCGTTAGGCGAAATTAACATGTGCATGATGGTACGGAGCTCTTCAAAGTTGTTCTGGAACGGACTCCCAGATAGGATAATCCGCCTTTTGGTACAAAGTTCAGCAAGAGCCTTCCGAATATCGCTATTTGGAAGGCCTTTGCTGAATTGGTACCAAAGGCGGATTATTCTATCCGGGACTCCATCCCAAAACAACTTTGCAGAACTTCGTACCAACATGCCCTGGTTACTTCCGGCTAATGATGAAGGCATGGATTTCTTCAATACTTTGACACTAGGAAACCTCTCTCGACCCCTCGGCGATCCTCGACCCCTCGAACCCTCGACGACCCTGGAACCCTCGACCCCTAGACGACCCTCTTCTTCCTCTCATTTTCGAGAGGATCGCCGAGGGGTCGGGAGGTTGCCTAGTGTCAAAGGATTCAACAAAACCATGTCTTCATCATTAGGCGAAAGTAACATGTGCATGATGGTACGAAGCTCTTCAAAGTTGTTCTGGTACAGAGTCCCAGATAGGATAATTCGCTTTTTGGTACAAAGTTCAGCAAGAGCCTTCCGAATATCGCTATTTGGAAGGCCTTTGCTGAATTCGTACCAAAAAGCGGATTATTCTATCCGGGACTCCATTCCAGAATAACTTTGCAGAACTTCGTACCAACATGCCCTGGTTACTTCCGGCTAATGATGAAGGCATGGATTTCTTCAATACTTTGACACTAGGAAACCTCTCTCTACTTCCAGCTAATAAGAAGAAGAAGAAGAACAAGAAGAAGAAGAAAAGAAGAAAAAAAAGAGGAGAAGAAGAAAGGAATAGTGGAGAAAAGAGAAAATAGAATATATTCTATTTTCTCTTCTTCTCCACTATTCCTTTCTTCTTCTCCTCTTCTTTTTCTTCTTTTTTCTTCTTCTTATTTATTTCTCCTCTTCTTTTCGGTAGAGGAAACCCTAAATAGCTAGCAAGTTTCGTGGGTGTGAGATACATGTGGCCTTTGGTGTCGGACACTACATCCACGTCCCACAAGTGACGTGGGCGTCGAAGCCCGCGCCACTTGTGGGATGTGGGTGTAGTGTCCGACACCGACGGTACATGTATCTCACACCGACGATACTTTCTATTTAGGGTTTCTCCTCTACCGCTCCTCGACCTCTCGACGACCCTCGTTCCCGATAAAATAAAGAGGAAGAAGAAGAAGAAAAAAGAAGAAAAGAAAGAATAGAGGAGAAGACTTCCTCTTCTTCCTCTCCTCTTCTTCTCCCTCTTCTTCCCCTTCTTCCTCGCCTCTCTCATGAATGTCCGACGTTCTCGACCCCCCCCCACGTGTCGAAGAAAAAAAAGAAGAAAAAAAAGAGGAGAAGAAGAAAGGAATAGTGGAGAAGAAGAGAAAATAGAATATATTCTATTTTCTCTTCTTCTCCACTATTCCTTTCTTCCTCTCCTCTTCTTTTTCTTCTTTTCTCTTGTTCTTATTTATTTCTCCTCGTCTTCCTCTCCCCTCTCGGCGACCCTAGACACCCTCTCGACCCTCAACCCCTAGGCGACCGTCGACCCCTCTCTTTTTTTCTTTCTCTTCTATTTTATCCTCTTCTTCCAATACCGCTCGGCGACCCTCAACGACCCTCGTTCCCGATAAAAAAAAGAGGAAGAAGAAGAAAAAAAGAGGAGAAGAAAGAATAGAGGAGAAGATCTTCTCCTCTATTCTTTCTTCTCCTCTTTTTTCTTTTCTTATTCCTCTTCATTTTTTATCCTCTTCCTCCTCTCATGTTCGACGACCCTCGACCCCCTCTTCTTCTCCCTCTTCTAATTCATTTGTTCATATGAATATACAAACATTTTCATATTTACAATAATTAATATCACCAAAAAAAATCTATGAACAGAAAAAAATCCTAATTTTTCTAATCCTAATCTTTTGCATATATAACATAGCTAGATATATATACACACAGAGAACATATGTATACATATATATAAAAAATCCTAATATTCTTCTCCCTCTTCTAATCCTAATCTTTTGCATATATACATGAACATAGATATATACACAGAGAACATATGTATACATATATATAAAAAACAAGCATATATATATGAAAAAAATCTAGGGCGCCGGCCGGACCAGAGGAGGACCGCGGAGTCGGCGGCGAGGATGGCGACGGGGCAGTGGGCGCGCGCTTGGGGTAGGAGACGCGGGCGACGGCGACGGCGGGCCGGGGCGGCGGGCGTCGGGCAAGGGGCCGGCCGGCGCGGCGACGGGGGCAGGGACGAGGGCGACGGCGACGGGGGCGACGGGGGCGCGGCGACGGGGGCAGGGACGAGGGCGACGGCGACGGGGGCGGGCCGGGGCGGCGCGCGTCGCGGGCGACGGCGACGATGGGGGCGGGCGACGGCGGGGCAGCCTGGCGGCGTCGGCAACTGCAACTGCAAGATGAGAATGAAAAATTGCAAAGTGTGGCCTTATATAGCAGAGGCTTTAGTCCTGGTTCGTGGCAGCAATCGGGACTAAAGGTGGGCATTAGTCCCGGTTGCTGCCACGAACCGGGACCAATGGCCTCTTTTCGGCAGCCCAAAGGGCGGGAAGCGAAGCCCATTGGTCCCGGTTGGTGGCACCAACCGGAACTAAAGGGGGGCATTGGTCGCGGTTGGTGCCACGAACCGTGACCAATTCCCCCCTTTAGTCCCGGTTGGTGCCACCAACCGGGACCAATGCCCTTGTGCTGCCCGCGCCCATAAGTTTAGTCCCACATCGCTAGTTGAGAGCGCCCGGCACTGGTTTATAAGGTCTGCTGCCTCCTCCCTCTCGAACTCCTCTGAATAGCAGGCCTATGGGCCTAATTTGACACTACTTTGCCTGTGGGCCTATTGGGCCTTCTGCGGGCCTGAATCCTGGCCCATGTAGGGTTTCTAGTCGTATTCAGGCCGTGGAGGCCCAGTAGGTGGCATTTTTTTTGGTTTTTTCTTTTTTATTTCTATATTTTTTTGGTTTTTTATTTTTTTATTTCTACTTAAAACTAAATACTTACAGTTTTTTAGTGATTTCTTTTTGCTTTTAGGTCACAAAAATTATAAATTTTCTATTAGTGCCATTAGTTTTAAATTTTAAATAGTTTAAATTTGAATTTTTAAAAATTTGTGTGAATCACTAGTTTATGAATAACTTTACTATAAAATTAGAATTTTTTTCTATTTATTTTTTATTTCTACTTACAACTAAATACTTACAGTTTTTTAGTGATTTCTTTTTGCTTTTAGGTCACAAAAATTATAAACTTTCTGTTAGTGCCATTAGTTTTAAATTTTAAATAGTTTAAATTTGAATTTTTAAAAACTTGTGTGAATCACTAGTTTATGAATAACTTTACTATAAAATTAGAATTTTTTTCTTCTTTGCTATTTATTTTTTATTTATACTTACAATTAAATACTTATAGTTTGATTTTAGGTCACAAAAATTATATTCTTTTTGCTATTGAAGAATATTATAGTTTTATTTAGTTGATCATAACATAATATTTTAATTGATTGTTTTTATTTTCATAAAAGTTTTGTAGTTCATTCTGTTTGCTATTAATTCATTCTTTGAGCTAAATGACTCTGAAATTGGAAAGCAGTTCAAAATGAACTCTGAAAAGGTTGAAAGTTGGCATGGTATCATCATTTCACCCACATAGCATGTTCCAAAAAGTAGAGAGGGTTACGACAAAAACTTGATGCACTTCGTGTACAAAATGGACAATCACTTTCGAAGTATCAAAGTTTCGAACCATAAGACATGAAAACATTTCAAATGAACTCTGAAAAAGTTGAAAGTTTGGATGGTATCATAATTTCACCCACATAGCATTTGCTTATTGCGGGAGAAAGTCTTCACTTTTTCTTTGCTTGTGTCATTTGCTTATTGCACCGTAACCATGGATAATCTTCATTGTTTATCAGGATGCTTGGGTCAGCCTTGAAATTGAAGGGAGGAATTTCATGAAACTTTTCATAATCTTCAGACATGTCTGCCTTGCCGTCCACTCCCAGGATGTCCCTTTTTCCTGAAAGAACTATGTGGCGCTTTGGCTCATCGTATGATGTATTCGCTTCCTTATCTTTTCTTTTTCTCGGTTTGGTAGACATGTCCTTCACATAGATAACCTGTGCCACATCATTGGCTAGGACGAACGGTTCATCAGTGTACCCAAGATTTTTTCAGATCCACTGTTGTCATTCCGTACTATGGGTCTACCTGTACCCCGCCGCCTAACAGATTGACCCATTTGCACTTAAACAAAGGGACCTTAAAATCAGGTCCGTAGTCGAGTTCCCATATGTCCACTATGTAACCATAATATGTGTCCTTTCCGCTCTCGGTTGCTGCATCAAAGCGGACACCGCTGTTTTGGTTGGTGCTCTTTTGATCTTGGGCAATCGTGTAAAATGTATTCCCATTTATCTCGTATCCTTTGTAAGTCAATACAGTCAAAGATGGTCCCCTGGACAACAAGTACAACTCATCACAAACAGTGTTGTCACCTCTGAGACGTGTTTCCAACCAACTGCTGAAAGTCGTGATGTGTTCACATGTAATCCAGTCGTCGCACTGCTCTGGGTGTTTGGAGCGCAGACTGTTCTTGTGTTCATCGACATACGGGGTCACCAAGGTAGAGTTCTGTAGAACTATGTAGTGTGCTTGAGACCAAGAATAGCCGTCCTTGCATATTATTGAGTCTCTTCCAAGAGTGCCTTTTCCAGTCAGTGTCCCCTCATACCGCGATTTAGGGAGACCTATCTTGTTAAGGCCAGGAATGAAGTCAACACAAAACCCGATAACATCCTCTGTTTGATGGCCCATGGAGATGCTTCCTTCTAGCCTAGCACGGTTACAGACATATTTCTTTAGGACTCCCACGAACCTCTCAAAGGGGAACATATTGTGTAGAAATATGGGCCCCAGGATGACAATCTCGTCGACTAGATGAACTAGGACGTGCGTCATGATATTGAAGAAGGATGGTGGGAACACCAGCTCGAAACTGACAAGACATTGCGCCACATCACTCCTTAGCCTTGGTACGATTTCTGGATCGATCACCGTCTGAGAGATTGCATTGAGGAATGCACATAGCTTCACAATGGCTAATCGGACGTTTTCCGATAGAAGCCCCCTCAATGCAACCGGAAGCAGTTGCGTCATAATCACGTGGCAGTCATGAGACTTTAGGTTCTGAAACTTTTTCTCTGGCATATTTATTATTCCCTTTATATTCGACGAGAAGCCAGTCGTGACCTTCATACTGAGCAGGCATTCAAAGAAGATTTCTTTCTCTTCTTTCATAAGAGCGTAGCTGGCAGGACCTTTATACTGCTTCAGAGGCATGCCGTCTCTTTCGTGCAAACGTTGCAGGTCCTCTCGTGCCTCAGGTGTATCTTTTGTCTTCCCATACACGCCCAAGAAGCCTAGCAGGTTCACGCAAAGGTTCTTCGTCACGTGCATCACGTCGATTGAGGAGCGGACCTCTAGGTCCTTCCAGTAGAGTAGGTCCCAAAATATAGATTTCTTCTTCCACATGGGTGCGTGTCCCTCAGCGTCATTCGGAACAGCTAGTCCACCGGGACCCTTTCCAAAGATTACGTAGTGTAAATCATTGACCATAGCAAGCACGTGATCACCGGTGCGCATGGCGGGCTTCTTCCGGTGATCTGCCTCGCCTTTGAAATGCTTGCCTTTCTTTCGACATTGATGGTTGGTTGGAAGAAATCGACGATGGCCCAGGTACACATTTTTCCTGCATTTGTCCAGGTGTATACTTTCAGTGTCATCTAAACAGTGCGTGCATGCGTGGTATCCTTTGTTTGTCTGTCCTGAAAGGTTACTGAGAGCGGGCCAATCGTTGATGGTCATGAACAGCAACGCCTTAAGGTTAAATTCCTCCTGTCTGTGCTCATCCCACGTACGTACACCGTTTCCATTCCACAGCTGTAAAAGTTCTTCAACTAATGGCCTTAGGTACACATCAATTTCGTTGCCGGGTTGCTTAGGGCCTTGGATGAGAACTGGCATCATAATGAACTTCCGCTTCATGCACATCCAAGGAGGAAGGTTATACATACATAGAGTCACGGGCCAGGTGCTGTGATTGCTGCTCTGCTCCCCGAAAGGATTAATGCCATCCGCGCTTAAAGCAAACCATACATTCCTTGGGTCCTTTGCAAACTCATCCCAGTACTTTCTCTCGATTTTTCTCCACTGCGACCCGTCAGCGGGTGCTCTCAACTTCCCATCTTTCTTTCGGTTCTCACTGTGCCATCGCATCAACTTGGCATGCTCTTCGTTTCTGAACAGACGTTTCAACCGTGGTATTATAGGAGCATACCACATCACCTTCGCAGGAACCCTCTTCCTGAGGGGCTCGCCGTCAACATCACCAGGGTCATCTCGCCTGATCTTATACCGCAACGCACCGCATACCGGGCATTCGTTCAGATCCTTGTAGGCACCGCGGTAGAGGATGCAGTCATTAGGGCATGGATGTATCTTCTCCACCTCCAATCCTAGAGGGCATACGACCTTCTTTGCTGCGTATGTACTGTCGGGCAATTCGTTACCGTTTGGAAGCTTCTTCTTCAATATTTTCAGTAGCTTCTCGAATCCTTTGTCAGCCACAGCATTCTCTGCCTTCCACTGCAGCAATTCCAGTACGGTACCGAGCTTTCTGTTGCCATCTTCGCAATTGGGGTATAACCCTTTTTTGTAATCCTCTAACATGCGATCGAACTTCAGCTTCTCCTTTTGACTATTGCATTGCGTCCTTGCATCAACAATGACCCGGCGGAGATCATCATCATCGGGCACATCGTCTGGTTCCTCTTTATCTTCAGCAGCTTCACCCGTGGCAGCATCATTGGGCACATCGTCTGGTTCCTCTTGATCTTCACCAGCTCCCCCCGTTGCAGCATCACCGTATTCAGGGGGCACATAGTTGTCATCGTACTCTTCTTCTTCGCCGTCTTCCATCATAACCCCTATTTCTCCGTGCCTCGTCCAAACATTATAGTGTGGCATGAAACCCTTGTAAAGTAGGTGGGAGTGAAGGATTTTCCGGTTAGAGTAAGACCTCGTATTCCCACATTCAGTGCATGGACAACACATAAAACCATTCCGCTTGTTTGCCTCAGCCGCATCGAGAAACTCATGCACGCCCTTAATGTACTCGCGGGTGTGTCTATCACCGTACATCCATTGCCGGTTCATCTGCGTGCATTATATATAATTAAGTGTCCAAATTAATAGAAGTTCATCATCACATTAAAACCAAAGTGCATACATAGTTCTCATCTAACAACATATAGCTCTCCAGAGCATCTAATTAATTAAACCATACATTGAAACTATGTAAAACATTTCAATGCAAAAACAAATGCGATCATAATCACAACCAAGGTAACAATTGATCCAACGGCATAATGATACCAAGCCTCGGTATGAATGGCATATTTTCTAATCTTTCTAATCTTCAAGCGCATTGCATCCATCTTGATCTTGTGATCATCGACGACATGCGCAACATGCAACTCCAATATCATCTTCTCCTCCTCAATTTTTTTTATTTTTTCCTTCAACAAATTGTTTTCTTCTTCAACTAAATTTAACCTCTCGACAATAGGGTCGGTTGGCATTTCCGATTCACATACATCCTAGATAAATAAAATCTATGTCACGTTGGTCGGCATAATTTTCATAAACAATAAATGAACCAATAGTTATGAAGATAATATACATACCAAATCCGAATCATAGACAGGACGAGGGCCGACGGGGGCGGATACCAAAACCATCGCACTATATAAGATGCAATAATAAATGTAAGAAAATGACACAAGTATCTATCTAAACAGACAAGTAAGAATATTTTTCCTTTCAGAAAGAAGATAAGAACAAGAGGCTCACCACGATGGTGTCGGTGATGAGATCAGCGCGGGTGATCGACGGCGGTGAAGACGGGGACGGGGCGTGACGGACCGCTAAATCTAGAAAAATCTCGAGGAAAATGGAGCTTGGAGGTCGAGCTTCGAGAGGAGAAAGTTTAAGTAGTGTGGCTCGGGCATTCCATCGAACACCTCATGTGCATAGGAGGTGAGCTAGAGCACCACAAACCCCTCCCCTCGCCGGCCAGAGAAAAACAGAGCACTGGAGTGCTCTACTCGCAGGCGAGGGTATATATAGGCACCTCATTGGTCCCGGTTTGTGGAAAGAACCGGGACTAAAGGGGAGCCTTTGGTCCCGGTTCAGGCCACCAACCGGGACCAATGGTGGTGGGCCAGGAGCGAGGCCCATTGGTCCCGGTTCATCCCACCAACCAGGACCAAAAGGTCCAGACGAACCGGGACCAATGGCCCACGTGGTACGGCCGGCCCCCTGGGCTCACGAACCGGGACCAATGCCCACATTAGTCCCAGTTCTACACTGAACCGGGACTAATGGGCTGAGCCGGCCTGGACCATAGGCCTGTTTTCTACTAGTGCCTCCCCATGAACACGACGACGACGCTGTTTCTCTGTTCCGACCCAGCCATGTACACGAGCCCTGGCCATACGTATGCGCGAGTAGGCGTTCGAGACCCCGCCCATATGTACACATACGTGGCCGTATTTTCTTTCTTGCACCTTGGCCGCTGTACGTACGTGTACATGCTATGTGCGCACCTCTACTACGACACGTGCACGCCTCTACATCCACCAGTATATATGTACGTACATGTTCGCGACCAGAATGACAATGCTACGTACGCTTCGACCAGGTGGGTCCCGACTGTCAGGCACTTCCTTGCGTGCGAAGATGTAGCTGGTGGGTCCTAGCAGTCAGGGGGGGAACGTTTTTTTCGCGAAATACGGTGGCCCATCCGGTGGGTCCCTGCTGTCAGGTGGAGGAATAATTATTATGCACGTAATAAGGAGGCACTTCCTTGCTACTGCCGTGGACCCAGCTGTCAGCCTCTCCACGTACAGTCCATGTCCGATGAAAGCCGTTCCTTGACCACGTTGACCACGCCGCGCCGAGAGCACCAGGGCGATGGACGACGGCGAGGCCTAGGAAGGGGACGACGCGGAGTCGGGGAAGACGCGGCAGTGGATGCCCACGCGTAGAGGAGTACCAGGGTTCACTGGTTCGCTGCGGTGTGAGGCTGCCGTCACGGTAGAATAACAGGGGGTGTGGGTGAGTAGAGGGATGGCTTGGCCAGCGGTGGGAGTAGTAGGGGCTGTGAGGCCTTCGTCATATCGTAGCCGGCCACAGGAGGCAGGAGCACGAGGCACGACCGGCGCTTGTTTGGGCGGCTGGAGCAAGAAGACCAGGGTTGAAGAAGCACTACGGCCGTTGGATGGACATCGTACGGTCACTGGAGCTAGAATCGTGCATATTGACTAAGTTGACAAAGCCCTCCGTCCCTGTCAACTTAGTAGGCCCACAAGTCAGCCTGCCACTATACTGGGTCCCAGCTAACAGGAGGAGTATTCATTTTTTTGTGTGTAATAAGGAGGCACTTCCTTGCGTGCGAAGATATAGCTCGTGGGTCCGAGCTGTCAGCGGCGGTAATGTTTTTTTAGCGAAATACAAAGGCCCTTTCGGTGGGTCCCTGATGTCAGGTGGAGGAATCATTATTTTGCGCGTAATAAGGAGGCATTTCCTTGCGTGCGGCCGTGGACCCAACTGTCGGCCTCTCCACGTAAAGTCCACTTCAGATGCATGTCGGTCGTTGACCACGTTGACCAGGCCGCGCGGGAGCACCAGGGCGGTGGATGATGGCGAGGCCTATGAAGGGAACGACACGGAGGCAGGGAATACTCGGCAGTTGTTTCCCACGCGGAGGGGAGTATGACTGTACGAGGGTTTACTGGTTCGTCTGCCGTCGCCGGAGAATAACAACAGGTGTGGGTGAGTAGAGGGATGGCTAGGCCAGCGATGGGAGTACGGTGGGGCGGTGAGGCCTGCGCGGCAGCAGAGCTGGCCGCGGGGAGGAGGGAGCAGGCAGTCCCGCCGATGCTTGTTTGAGCGGCTGGAGCAGGAGGAGCAGAGATTGAAGAAGCACGACGGCCGTTGGATGGCCATCCAACAGTCACTGCTTGTGCGTCAACCTTTTTTAGGAAAGCCTCAAATCTGTGGAAAACAACATACAGCCCATCTGCCATTATTTCTAATAATTTACAGCCCATTTGCTAATTATTAAGGTTTTTTGGAGCCCATATTCTTTTTGTTAGCATTACAGCCCATATTGTGGCCACGGTTAAAAAATTATACGAAATTTTGCATATTTCGGTGCGGTCTGAACTGTTTTTAATCCCGAAATTTCGACTCATGTTAAACTGATTTTAAAAATAAATGTATATCAATATAAAATCCAACAAATTCTCCACGCATAAAAATTAATGTAATTTAAAATCTCGAAATGAAAAAAAGATATTTGAAACTAATTGCCGGTTTGATGTGTTATAAAAATGTACAACCCATTTCTCATTACTGATGGGCCATTTTCTCGGCCAGCCGAATGAAAGCTCTCCTCGTCTTGAAAGATTTACAGCCCAACAGGCCTGACAAAAGCGACTTACTTGGCAAATCACAAAAAAACTAGGCTGTGGCCGTGGACTCAACTGTCAGCCTCTCCATGTACAATACCGTTTCGATGGAATGTCGTTGACCACGTTGACCACGCCGCACTGAGAGCACCAAGGCGGTGGACGACGGCGAGGCCTAGGAAGGGGACGATGCGGAAAATGTGTTCCGAGTTTCAAAAAAATGTGTTCCATACGATAAATAGTATGCGCTACGTACGGTACGGGGCACTAAAGGATCGAACCGTGCAACGACTTCCAAAACATTGTGTTTGTCGTTCTAACAACACATTTATTCAACCAACAGACGAAATATACTACTGATTGTACATTGAAAACAGCAGCAGCAGCAACCAGGGCTGGGGGTGCAACAGAAGCAGTAAGCAGGCCAGAAGAGTGAAGACACACCTCTCTCTTCCAAACCAAACATCAGCCATCATTACAAAAGGGCTACCAAAAAAGAACAAGTGTAGGCATCAAACTAAATAAAGATCCTAGTACACCAAGTGTACGCATCTAACTAACTGTCTCAGTTAGACGTTACTATTTATTAAGCTGTGGAGATTGGCTGATGGCTTGAACCAGATGGGTGCCTGACGGGGGAAACTCCAGCCAGCAGGTCGAAGTCTTGCGACCCTCTCTCCTAGTTTGGGCTGCAGAGCGTGGCGGCACATATCAGGGTATGGTGCATGCAGAGACGCATGGTACGCTGTGTACACACAGTTTTGCCTGATGAACGAAACCACGCTGCCATCATGATCCTTGCCGTCGGTTATCTCCTGGTTAATCGGATAATTCAGTCCGACAAATAGAGAGCGTGTACCAAGGCTACTTACCAGCCTCCAGTCAAAAATTCCTGAAGGCCCAGAGAAGCTGGGATCCTGCTCAAAGACCTTGCAGTGACTGTGATTGTATTCCGCGAAACAACACGTCCGGTACGTGCGAACGATCATCAATCTTTTGCCGTCGTCTGATCGAGCCAGGAACCACCTGCAACTGCCACGCCGCTTTTCTTTGAAAGGTTCTGGGATTAGGAAGGGTAGGGACACCAGGAGGCCTACAACATCATATCAAGTTGGAGTCAAATAAAAAAGGGCTCTTGATTTAGTCAATCTTAAGAACAACATGTTATGAGCATGAATATTTTTTCAGCAAATGTTGACAGTAATATAAGCAAGCCATCATGATATCATAGGAAAGTAACATACTGCTGTAACAGCCATTTGTAGCGATGACTAGAGTAGGCCAGCAATACGTCCAACCATAGAAGGAGTCGACAGCGTAAATGAAGCCCTTGTGTTCAATGGCATCAGAGAACCATGGAGGATGTATGATCCTGCGATGGACGTGCATATTTATACACTTACCGCAGTGACCTGTCAGATAGGAGAGACCGCGGTTGAAGAACACAATTAGCCTGGAGTCTTTATAATTCGCAGATCTTGTGGGCACTTGGTAGATTACAACCTTGAGCAAATCAAACTTGGTATCATGTTGGCTAATGTAAGATTCCGAGTATTCTGGGCCGTGGTGCCAAAGCAGTGCAGTGTTAATCGAAGGAAGGGGGATCAATCGCCGGGTGTAGACCTCCACGAGCATCCAGCTGCCGCGACCGTCGATGAGCACCATCCAAGACGTGTTCATGCCGACCCAGTACATACCGTTAATGTAGTTGAGGCTGACGGGGATCGGATCGCAGTCAAGGGGGTTGGTGCTCGCCACCCTATGATCGTTATGCTGCGTGATACGCCGTTTCTGAAGATCAAGCGGCATCAGCAAGCAAGGAGCTGGCTTAAAAAGCTCCGGCCTGAGGGCTTTGAGTAAATGGTACAGCCCCGACGAGCACGCGGCGAGCGGCATGGTACTGAGATTGTCCACACGCGAAACAATGAGCTTGATTACCTCTGTGGGGAGCGAATTCTAGCCACTCTTTCGGCGGATGCTGCTCGGTTCTGCGATTGTTAGTGCTTGGGTTTTGGACGAGGGGGGAGGCGCCTTAGCGGCGATGGAAGATTGGACGAGATTATGTGCGGACAAAGATGGAGAAGCGAATATGTGCTGCGGGAAGTGGACATGTGATGATGACTACGGCACGTCGCTTGACTTACGAGACACATACCAGCAGCGTAGGGTCATGTCGATGCCAGAAAACTTGCTTGAGTGATCATAGTACTGGTACTCCCTACAGTGCTATGCCCTAACTTGCTTGAGTAGAGTAGTAGAGTAGGACTCTGCTCTACTACTAGCACCAGAGGAGTAGTATATTCTAATCTAAAATAGTTACAAACCTCAATGCCCGAGCAAGGAACGACTATGAACCATGCTCAAAGACCGTGTCTACGTGGTGTTTGGACATGGGCGACAACCTCAACGCCAACGGTGCTGCTCCCGTTGCACCATATGTGTTTCTGTCCTTCCTGTTCAAAATCGTGGTAGAATTCATGATTTATTTTGTGCTTATTCGGATTAAATCTCCTAGTAACTTGCTCATATATTCAACTGGTGCAACGTCCCCTATAGCCACTCCCGTTTCATGGACGGCCTGGTCGATGCCTCCAAGGAGACCTTTGTCCACTGCTATATATGAGTGCCCGATGCCGTTTTGTGGCTCGCCGGCGGACATGGTGCATCACCTCACGGATGCGTGCAGCGGTCACTGCTGGCCCTTGGTCGAGAACATCAAGTACAAGACGTGCTACCCGTTCACCATGCCGGACTCGCTGGAGGATCACCGCCGCCTGCTAGTCTCGGAGGAGGACGACAGCGTCTTCCTCTTGATCGTGGGGACCGGCGAGGCCCACGCAGGCCGCCGCCCTGTCTCTATAATGTGCGTCAGGGGCGACACCGCTAACGCTGACACTGACATGAGGCCGATGTACGGGTGCGTGGTCAGTGTTACTACCCCTCCGGGTCGCGTGGGCGGCGACACCGACCTCATCGAACAGACTTGGACTCTGGGGAGCTGGGACTATCCCACCAATGTGGACTTTGAAAACCCATGGCATCCTTTACCCCCCGACACGGTGCACGGGGACTCCAAGGAGGTTCACCTGGACATACGCATTATCAAGTTAAATGTTGATCATTAGTCTTCGCTCAATGTAATCCGCTGTCTAACCATGTGGAGACTTCCATGCAGGATCTTGCTCTATTGGAGTATCGCACATGAATAAAATGGTCCGTTTATGGTTTAGTCTAGAATCTTCCATGTATGAATTTTTACTACAGTACTGGTGAAAGACTTACGATGAACCATTTCTTACATCTCCTCTGCCCGCTTGCAAGTCATCTTGATTTAATCCCTTCGTCTAGGTGTATAAGGGCATGGTTAATGTTACTTAATAGTATAGCCAACTGTTGACTATAAGAAAGTGCCATGTCATCTGTAGCCAACATGTATAACAATCGATACTCAAAAACTAATTCTTAAAGATCATTTCTTGCAAAGCACAATAAGTGTTATTTCTTCACAAGTTTTGGATGCAGGTTGAACAGTTGAACGCTTTTGTTTGCAAAAGATACCTTTTTATCTATTTCACCCGGATATTTGTGAGCTCTAGAGATGAAATAATATCCGAAGAAATCTATCGATACCCATTACACATGAGATGACCCCCACATCCTTTGTCAAAATAAACAACTCCCCTATCAATGCATTTCACTCTTCGGTGCAACACACGGGCACCTTACTACTATAGATTAGTATGACCAAAAATTGAACTAACATTATATATAGTACGATAAATGCTGATGCGTGTCACCTAAAATTACATCATTCAAAACTATGTTGAAATACGAATCCAACGATCTAGTTTTTGTTGACATGCACTAACATTTTGTCAGTTAAATCTTCAGTCAAATTCAATGGGGGACTAATAAACCATGACCGATGTAGTACAAGTGTAGAGGGCGGCGCTGCATAGGACTCTCACCTCTCACCCCGCTCATGGCGCGGCAGTAAAGACATCATATCACAAAACCCAACCACTCCCGGTAATAAGTGGCCTGCTAAAATAAACGGACAAGCAACCATCACATCCCTCCGTCTTTTTTGCATTTCATCTCTCTACATTTACTTTCTCCGGTTCATCTCGCACACTCGATCCCTAGCTACTACTCCTAGGGCCAGTTCTTTTGGCAGCTTCCCCAGCTTTTCCCACAAGACTAGTCATAGTGGAGAGTAACAATAAGGCGCCTCACTCATTTATTTGGGCTTCTAAACTACTACTCTGTCCTGGTTTATTCTTCACCATTGTAATTTGTGCTAAATTTTGACCAAAGATTTAACTGGTTTATTCCTCACCATTGTAATCCCTTCGTCTAGGTGTGTAAGTCATCTTATGAAAACCAAATAATCCCAAAACACTTAGGCGCGGTGCATTAACTTCAAACTCGTTTCTTGTTTCTTGACATATCAACCAATAAGAGATAAAGAGTGTGCATGCTTTTAATGACTTGAGATATCAAACACGACATGCGGTGGTTAGTTCATTGCATGAAATACTATTAATTAGCAAATAAACATTAACGTTTCTCGTTTTCTCCTCCTCCTTGGTCACGGTGCACAGCCTAAGATGACTTACTCACCTAGACGGATGGAGTAGTGCATGTGACATGCACTAACATTTCATTAGTTAAATTTATGATCAAAATTTGACACAGATTACAATGGGGACCAATAAACCAGGACGGAGGTAGTAGTTACGGGATTACTAATCTAGAAGCCTAAAATAACTGGCCCCTGGTACTCCTACTAGTAGTAGTACTCAAGTTGGAATTCCAATTGCACGGCACAACTTGTTAGGCAAAAAATTTGATACAAGGTGTAGGAAGCGGTTTGGGAATTTGCATGCCTTTCCAACCAGTGAGATACTCCGTACAAAGTACGACAGAGAAATAACCACAGAGAAGGAAGCTAAAAGTAAACAATCAAACGAGCATTTTTGCATTTGTTTTGCATTGAATCGTTTCACAAGCTTGACTAGTGTTGTTTTTCTACTTTTACAAAAACTGCATCGTAATGTGAAAACGTGCATTTGCACGTACTAAGTAATAGTAGTACTCCCTCCGTCTAGGTGTATAAGTCTTCCCTCCTTCTTGGTCACGGTGCACAACCAAAGATGACTTATTGACCTGGACGGAGGGAGTAGCACAGGTTGCAAGCATATATCGAGAGAGACGTGTAGTGCGATAGTATATAGTAAAGTTTGTGCTATATGCACGTATTTGCAAAATGCGTACAAATACACAAGGTTTCCAAACTTTCCCTTTTACATACTTAATTAAGGACGCTTAAAATTCCTGAACGTTCAGGATTTATCATTTGCGTCCCAAAACTAATGAGATTGTCTTGCGAAACAAAAATTATACTCCTCCTAAAAGCCACGACGCTCGCAGGAGCGCTGGCAGCGCGCCAAGAGTGCCCTGGTGCGCGGCCGTTTCCCAGCGCGCTGACACAACGCCTCTTCCTCAGCCTCGCAACTCGTGAGGTGCTGATTGGCCGCTTGCCGGCGGGCGAGCGCGATCTCACCGGTGTGGTGATCCGGCGCCAACATGTACTCCTCCTCGCTGGAAGCGTGCACCCGGTCCACGTACCGCCAAGCGTAGATGTGGCTCTTGGGCCCGACTGCACTCAGGGCGTCGGCACGAGCGTCCTCCGCCATCCTCACGGCCCTCGCACGAGCCTTCTGCCAAAGAGCCAATTGCCTGACTCTCTCGGACGTGACATAGGCCTCCCAGGCAGCTTGTTCCGTGGTGCGCTTCTCTTCCTCGGCCTTCTTCTCCGCCTCTATTTTGGCGCGCTCTGCTGGAGGCAAAGCCTCCCACAAGGCGACATCCATTTCTTTCCAAAGCTCCTCAAGGCTGGGGGGCTCGGCGGGCGGCGCGACGTTCTCCTCGTAGCGGGGAGCCGACGCGTCCTCCGGTGCGTGTGCTGGCAAGATTGGGAACGCCAACGCGTCCACCTCGACGCGTCGCGGCGAGGAGCGGAACACCGACGCGTCCTCCTCGACTAGTGGCGGCAAGGAACGGAACAGCGAAGCGTCGCGTCACGACAAGGAGCAGAACACCGATGCGTCCTCCTCGACTAGTGGTGGCGAGGAACGGAACGGTGACGCGTCGCGTAGCGGCGAGGAGCGGAACACCGACGCGTCCTCCTCGACTAGTGGCGGCGAGGAACGGAACGACGATGTCGGCGTTCTGGGAACGGGGGTCCCCAGACTTGCCTGCCTGCGGCCTGCGGCGTGGCTCAAAGGGGGGCCTAGCACGGCCCATTTCATCAACACAGACCCAAGACCCTCGCGAGGGGCCAAGCCTCGCAGGGCGGATGACACGGAGCTTCCCCAGGCACGGCCTCATCAGGCTGGCTCGTGAGGAGGCGGAGAGATCAAGGCGGGGTACCTCACGAGGTGCCCGTGACGCAAGCCATGACGACCAAGGGTGCCAGGCGGGCGCCAGCTCGCGCAGTGTCCTCCTTTCCTCTTTGGTGCAAAGGGAGCAAGCGCAGGCGAGAGCATCAAGCAAAGGCACCCGTTTCGGTGCAACGAGACCAAGACCAGTCCAACGGCAGGGAGGAAGTCATTGTGGAGCCCAAGCCAGCGTCACCACCAGAGCCTTTGGCAGGCGAGGACCAACTTTAGTCAGGATAAGTGTACCAGATGTTCCCCTTCAAAATGGCCAATTGTTGGCGCCCTTCCCGCTCAATATTTGGGAAGAGACCGAGGGCCTTTGCCTATAAATAGAACTAGCCACCCCCAGAGTTGAGGGGGTTCGAGATCGATCAGAGAGAGATCGAGAGGAAAATCAGAGAGAGAATCGAGAAGAGAGAGAGAGAGAAGGGTGACTGAACTCCTCCTGGCAGTTCATCCCCTCAGCCAAGAACAGGCCCTCGTGAGGCTGTTCTTCCTTGTATTGCTCATCATCATCAGCCCAAGAGGCAATCCACCACACCACACACTGGAGTAGGGTATTACACCACAACGGTGGCCCGAACCAGTATAAACCCTGTGTCTCTTATGCTGTTCTTTCCATAGCTTAGATCTTAGCGAGGCGGAGGGGTGCAGGTAGGTAGAAGGCGAAATCTCCGCGCGCACCCCAGTGTTCGAACCTCAAGGGTCTGCCGGAACCTGAAATCCGACATTTGGCACGCCAGGTAGGGGTGCGTCAGAATTCATCTTCCAGCATCCCGTTCTCCTCCGACCATCGCGTCCATGTCTGATGCTCATCGGTCCCGCACCGAGCGCCGGGCCGCTCTCGCTTCCCGCGTCGCCCAGAAGGCTCCTGTCGGCGGGCGTCCTCGCCGTTCCCCGTCACCTGCCGTCAACGCCGCCACCGGCCCGGCGGGGGACGAGCAGCAAGCGTCGTCTCAGCATCTGTCCGTGCGGCAAGACGGCTGCACCGCTACTTCCTCGCTCACCCCAGCTAGTTCTTCGTCCCGCGCGCTCCGTGCACCCATGGAGGCTCGAGCTGCGCTCATCGCGGCAAACGAGCTCCTGCGCTACCGTCCCGTCGACGACGTCTACGAAGAATGGCTCGACCGCGTCGCCGAGCTCGTCCGTGCCGCAGGGGGCTCTCCTGCATCGTCCGTTCCGCTGCACCGCACCCCGCCCCTCGCGGGCGACGAAGCTCCGGCGGTGCCCCAGCCGCCTCCTCCTCAAGAAGGCGCCATGGCTCCAAGGCGCGTGGCCCCTGGGCGGAACCCTCTCCGTCAGGTGCCAGTGCGGCAAGCGCAGAGCTTCCAAGAAGTCCCTCGCCCGCAAGAAGCTGCCCGGGTGCTCCCTGCTCCAGCACATCGCGACCATGCTCCTGCTCGCGCACGTCAAGACCCCGTGCTGCTCCCAGCTGCAGCGCATGGGGACATGCAAGACCAAGCTCTCCGCCACCCAAGGCCTCCCGTGGCCATAGCAGGCTGCTATGCCTTCACCACCGAGCTACGCAGCGTCGCGTGGCCCGCAAGTTCAAGCCAGACCTGCCTCCTCGTTACGACGGCACGGCCGACCCTGCGGAGTTCCTCCAGCTCTATGAGCTGGGCATCGAAGATGCCAACGGAGACGAGAAGGTCATGGTGAACTGGTTTCCCATGGCGCTCAAGGACGGGGCCCGCACCTGGCTCCTGAACCTGGCTCCAGGCACGATCTCCTCCTAGGACGAGATGCGCACCCGCTTCATCGCCAACTTCCAAGGTACTCGCGACCGGCCACCCGCCATGAGCGACATGCGCCGCATCAAGCAACAACCCGGAGAGACCCTGCAGAAGTACATCCAGCACTTCAACAACGCACGCCTCAGGATTCCCAAGGTGATCGAGGAGGCCATCATCTCAGCCTTCTCCGACGGCGTGCGCGATGTCAAGATGAAGGAGGAGCTAGCGATGCATGAAGACCTGTGCACTTCCTTGGAACTGTTCAACTTGGCAACCAAGTGCGCCAGGGCTGAGGAAGGGCGTCTCTCCCTCCTCGAGCTGCCTGCCGCATACCCAGAAGAGAAGAAGCCCAAGGCCAAGGATGTGAAGCGCAAGGGGGCTGCCGTGCTCGCGACAGAACCAGACACCAAGCGGGGCAGAGATCAGCCCGAATCTTCCAAGGGCAGTCGATACTATGTGTACCACGACCTCCACACCCACAACACCAACGAATGTCAAGAGCTCCGAGCCGTGCGAGAAGGAAGGATCGGCCGTCGCCCCGACCGCGGTGACCGGGGCTACGGTCGAGGAGGAAGGAACGCAGGACGCTGGGAAGACCGCGGCCCGCGCCAAGGGTGGCGCGATCAACCTCGCGAGGATCGCTGGCAAGACCCGCCTCGCGAGGGAGACTGGAGGGATCAGCCTCGCGAGGATCGCCCGCAAGGCAACACAGGCCTCCCTCCGCTGCCGCCGCAGCCAAGGAGAAACGAGGACCGCCATCAGGACGAGGGGGCTGGGGGCTTCCAGGAGCCGCGCGCGATCGCCTGCATCCTGGGCGGGGCTCAAGCCCCAGCCTCTCAATGCATCTTCAAGCAGTTCGCCCGCAAAGTGAACGCAGTCCTCCCCAAGCTCGAAGCCACGCGCCTTCACAGGTGGTCGGTGTGCACCATCACGTTCAGCTCAGCAGATCAGCTCAAGTGTGCGGCTACAGCCGGAGTCCTCCCAATGCTTTGTTCCCCAATCATCAGCAACGTGGTGGTCACCAGGACCCTCATCGATGGCGGGGCAGGGCTCAACGTCCTGTCCGTGGAAACATTCAACAATCTCCAAGTGCCCTACAACTAGCTTCAGCCAACCAAGCCTTTCTCCGGAGTGACCGACGGCTCCACGGTCCCGATTGGGCAGGTCCGCCTCCCTGTCACCTTCGGGGCACGCGACAACTACCGCACCGAGCTCATCGACTTCGACGTCGCTCACATTCGCCTGCCGTACAACGCCATCCTTCGGTACCCAGCGCTGGCTAAGTTCATGGCCGTAACTCACCACGGCTACAACATCCTCAAGATGCGAGGAAGCGGCGGAGTCATCACGGTGCCTTGTGAAGAGAAGGACGCGGTGTGTTCCCTGGAACGAGCCTTTCAGGCCGCGTCACTGGAAGACCCAGATCGTGGAAGCAAGAGGCCTCCCGAGACCGCCCCTAAGAAGAAGAAGACATCATCCGGCCCGACCACTTAGGAGGCAGGCCCCTCAGGGCCCGCGCCTGCCCAGGGGGAACCTCCTTCCATCGTATAGGAAAGCGCGCCCGGCGCCCTCCTCAGGCAGGGCTTGGGGGCTCTCCCTTGGAAGGCCACCGACCTGGCTAGGGTCACGAGGGAGGCGCTTGGGCACCACATGGAGGCGTGTTTCGAAGCACGTTTCCCTCAAGGAGTAAGGCAAGGAGAGCTAGACCCTCAGGAGTTCGTGAGCAAGGCCATTCAGGAGCTACAGGAGTCAAGAGTCATGAAAGGCGGCCGCCGCCTACCAGCTGTGGCTCCCCATCCAGGCGAGGATGGTGGGCTACGCGTCTGCATCGACATACCAGGGCTCAATCGAGTCGCCTCTCTGAAGCGTCTCTGGCCCTCGCGAGTGGGGCGCTGCGAAGGTCCACCCCACAGCTACGTTCGCATGCCTTACGGCTTGCCGAACGCGGCTGCCACATACCAGCGCCTCATGAGGGGTATCATGGAGGCTCAAGAGGCCAGGCGTTCCGCAGCCCTGGCGGAGATGGAGATGGTCCGCGAGGAGCCACCAGCGCCTCCCGAGGCCCCTGGGCCTGGGGGCTCATGAGGATCGGCTTCCGCAGCCCACCGAGTCTGCTACACCAACACTCCTTCGTCCTCAACATCATCAGGTGACATCTTTCAAGTTTCATTTCCAGCTGGGAGCACCCCCCAGGGCTGCATTATTCCCAGGCCGTGTGGGTCCGTCCCTGCGGCATGTACCCCTTTTGTTTCATGTTGTTAGCTTACTTTGTTGGGGGCGCCCCTCGGGCTGCATCATCCCCAAGTCGCTCGGGCCTGACCCAGTGATGTCCACCTTCCCGGCATCTATTTGAATGAATCCATGCCTTCGCGGCTAATGTGTTTGACCTAGTTGCCCGCTCAACTGACGCCAACTGACGGAGCTTCTCCCAAACGGCATGACACTTGCGCATGGGTCCATCCCTGCAACACCGACAAACCTGAGTGGCTGAGCTCTGGCCGCGGCAGCCCCGCATGGCGCCACCTCGTCAAGCCTTCAGTGCCCCATCGCCCCTCGGAAGCAACCAACGGCTGACTATCGATTGTCATGGCAACCCCTCGTTCTTTCTATGATGGGTCTACAGGATTTCCTAAAGGAGCTGCGTCAGGCGAGGCCCTTGCGGTGTCTCCTTCACTCTCATCTGCGCGAACCGCTTGCACGTTAAAGGGGGGTGCCTGAGCATCGTGACTCAGGGCTCCTACTGGCTCTCCAGCCCTCACCCTCTGGCCTTGTCCACGGCATCGCGACCTGGCATACCAGCGACGGCTGAGACTCGCTCGAGGGCCAGGACCCAAGGACGTAGAGCAGAAAGGGGAGCAAAGGCGAGAGGGGAGGGACACGCGAGGACCTCGCCGAGCAACCTCACGCCTGCCGATGAACGGACCCGGCGACACACCAGAGAGCGGTCCATGATTCTCGAGATAAGTCACCACCCGGAAGCACCAGCTACCGTGGCACCATCCCCGCACCTAATGCAATCTCGTGTTAGCGACGCCGCTCTCCTTTCTCACCAAACGACGGCTGCTTGAGCGCCAAAGGGGACCTCCTAAGCATCGCGACTCAGGGGCTCTTACCGGACCCCGGGTTGCTCACCTCCTGGCCTTGACCACGGCATCGCGATCTAGCATACCAGCGATGGTTGAAGCCGCCTTGGGACTGGGACCTGTCAGCGCAGAGCACCAAGCCCTCATGAGGTTCGAAAGGGAGAACTGAGCTAAGACAGAATGAGCAACTCACAAAATTCCACGACAAGGGTTATATTAGCAAAACAAGATCACAAGCACCTTACAAGCCCCCACGGGATGCGTCTTTGATTCCTCGCAGGGAACAGATCCTAAAAGGACGCTAACTGCATGCGCCCCTGCAAAAGACGCCATCATCAACAGTGGGCCGTCAAGCACCGGCGCCAACCCCATCCAGATCAGAGTCGGCGACGGCCTGACGAGCCCGCCCTGCTCCAGGAGCGGCACTGGCTCGGGGGCTCGTAGCTGTCGTCGCTCGTCTCCGGAGTCACGAAGAGCTCGCCGGAGTTGCTGGAACCTCCGATGCCTCCGCCGCCTGAGGAGCCGCCAAGGGAGCGGTCGGCGGGCCCAGTCCTCGCCGCAGCAGGGTCCCGACCACCTCTCCCGGGGTAGCACTCCAGCCGGTGCCCGTTCACGTCGAAGACCTTGAAGAACATCACCGAAGCACCATCGTACTCCAAGTGGATCGCGAAGGCGCCTCTTGTCCTGCAAACTCGGGCGATTTCGCTCCAGCCTCGAGTCATGAAGACCTCGCCCGGGGCAACGACCGCAACCTCTGCCTCGGTCGCGAGGGTGCTGCAGCCAAAGCTCCAGGAGTTCTCCCTGCGGGATGATGGAGGCGAAGAAGGGAGGAAGGCGAATCCAAGACTGACGAGGCATGGTGGCGTGGAGCACGAACTCTCTGGAGGAGCCGTCGGTGTGGACCCCAGGGGGGACGACCCACACCTTTGTGACCCGTCGGCGCCGACGGCTGCGCCGCCCGTGGCGATCGGCATCGACTCCTTCAGAGCCCTCGATGTGGGCGTACAAGGGAAGCGGAAACCCTGGCGGTGGCTGCTCGCACCAGGGCCTCGACACCACCTAATGGGACCCCTCGTCCCAGCCGCGGAGGGCGAGCCGTTGCTTCGGCGGAGCGGGTCTTGTTCCTCTCGGGGAGCCTTTCCCTTCTCTGCCGTCGAGAACCGGCGGATGGAGCCATGGCAGCAAGACGGAGCAAGGACCGAGAAGAAGGAGAAGCAAGAAGGGATGGACTGGAAGGGCACGCGTCGTTCTGTACTTATGGCTAGCGAAGGCCAACCGCCGACCTCCACGATCGCAGGTAATCATGACCCGCTTTGCATGCAGGGACTTGTCCAATCCGTGCAGTTGCCGAGGCGCCGTGGGGAAGTGGAGACGCCCACGCCCAATCAACCGCCACGCGGCACCCAAGGCCGCAGGCTGTTAGGGCCCATGGCGCTTCGCTCTTGCCGTTCCACCTCCCTGCACGGCCAAGTCCGGGCGCGCCATGGGCCTGGGGGCTACTGTCGGCGTTCTGGGAATGGGGGTCCCCAAACATGCCTGCCTGTGGCGTGGCTCAAAGGGGGGCCCAGCACGGCCCATCTTCATCAACACAGACCCAAGACCCTCGCGAGGGGCCAAGCCTCGCGGGGCGGACGACACGGAGCTTTCCCAGGCACGGCCTCATCAGGCTGGCTCGCGAGGAGGCAGAGAGATCAAGGCGGGGTACCTCACGAGGTGCCCGTGACACAAGCCATGATGACCAAGGGTGCCAGGCGGGCGCCAGCTCGCGCAGTGTCCTCCTTTCCTCTTTGGTGCAAAGGGAGCAAGCGCAGGCGAGAGCATCAAGCAAAGGCACCCGTTTCGGTGCAACGAGACCAAGACCAGTCCAACGGCAGGGAGGAAGTCATTGTGGAGCCCAAGCCAGCGTCACCACCAGAGCCTTTGACAGGCGAGGACCAACTTTAGTCAGGATAAGTGTACCAGATGTTCCCCTTCAAAATGGCCAATTGTTGGCGCCCTTCCCGCTCAATATTTGGGAAGAGACCGAGGGCCTTTGCCTATAAATAGAACTAGCCACCCCCAGAGTTGAGGGGGTTCGAGATCGATCAGAGAGAGATCGAGAGGAAAATCAGAGAGAGAATCGAGAAGAGAGAGAGAGAGAGAGAAGGGTGACTGAACTCCTCCTGGCAGTTCATCCCCTCAGCCAAGAACAGGGCCTCGTGAGGCTGTTCTTCCTTGTATTGCTCATCATCATCAACCCAAGAGGCAATCCACCACACCACACACTGGAGTAGGGTATTACACCACAACGGTGGCCCGAACAAGTATAAACCCTGTGTCTCTTGTGCTGTTCTTTCCATAGCTTAGATCTTAGCGAGGCGGAGGGGTGCAGGTAGGTAGAAGGCGAAATCTCCGCACGCACCCCAGTGTTCGAACCTCAAGGGTTTGCCGGAACCCGAAATCCAACAGGTGATGCGTGATCGTCCACGCCGTGCAGCGAGGGGCTCCTAGGGCTTGGGAGGGGCGATGCCATGGTGGTCGACGTGAGAGGGAGGGGGAGGAGATAGCGATGAACGTGAACGTGAGGGGGAGGAGATAGTGATGTCGTGGGAGGCGCAGTATTTATAGCGAGCAATGGCACACCTACGTAAGATATGGACTGAGCTGCACTGACTTAACTGCAGGTCCAGTTGCGTCACTGACATGTGGGACAGACCCCTGTTGGGCCCATATGTCAGTGACCCAATGCACCCGCAATTAAGTAACAGCTACGTGGGCATATTTGTTGGAGTAAATTACGAGGGAGTGAAGGGGTGGAAATATTGCTGATCACAACGGATTGGACGACCGTGGCGGGAGGAGAGTCATGCATGCAGATTTTTTCACACGGGCTTCCTGCAGGTATGGGGAACGGTGCATAATAAGTCATCTTGCATGCCGGCTAGGTATAGTCTCAAGTCATTAAAAACATACATGCCACACACATGTTCATATTTCAAGGTGCACTAAATTATTGCATGCGATGATTAAGGCTGGCCATAATGGTGGTATCTTAGTTGGTATCATGCACACGGGAATAGCAAACATGCTAATGTGGCAAAGAATTAAAGAAGAGAGGGGGGTTAGCGTAACTAGTGTTCATGCATGCATTGGTAAACACATTTTTTGTGAAGAACGACAACACTAGTTGAGTACTTTTGCAGACTTCAAAAACTATTCCACCGCCTCTACTATCTTGCTAAGAGTAGGTGAATTTTTTGAATCGAGTCCTTTAAACTAGAAGGGAGGTAGTGGTACTCTAATAGCTAACCTTGTTGTGATTACAAGATAGGACATGGCACGCACCTGGACGGAGGAACTAGTCGGCATTGTGCATTTAAGTTTTGTCTGAAGTCAATGTACCTCTACTTTCACCAGACTTATAGAAAAATGTGTCAACATTCACAATGTCAAATCAATATTTTTACACTCATTATAAAATGTAGTTCTTATACTCATTATAATCAGTATGTATTGTAGATATTGATATTTTTAGTATAAATTTGGTCGTGGGATTTATTTGATGCCTGTCAAAGCATGGAGGAAGCGGAGCTTAGGGCTTGCATTGTCGGTCTCTACATAGGTATTTCTCTTCATAATCCTATAATTTTAGAGACTGATTGCGCTTTTGTGGTAGCATCTCTTGCATCGAGGGACTATGACAGGTCTGCTCACTACAAAACAATACACTTCCGTGATGATACGTGTTTGTCATAGTAGGTCGCATTTTTTGTCATGCATGTACATCCATGACAAATTTATGACAGAATCAAGATAGTCATACCTGTGCTGTCGTAGAAGTGTTCCATGACATTACCAAAATTATCATCACGGAAGTGTCCACTTCCATGACGATAAATCGCGCGTCATAGAAGTGCTTTCGTCAAGGGTGACCGGCACGTGGCATCAACCATAACGGAACACCGTTAAGCTATCGGGTCGGGTTTTGGATCCGATAACCCGTTAACAGCCCCGACCAATGGGGATTTTACATGTGTAAAATCATCATTGGCTAGAGGAAACACGTGTCGGCTCATCGTCGGGACAGATGTCATCCACTCACTGGACAGAAGGCGCCTATGATACGTCGATACGTGGCACGGCCCAACAAGTTTAAATGGGCCGACCCAACTAAAGGCCCACAAGATTTTGCGGACCATAATGGGCTAGCGCAGCTAAAGGCCCACGATATTTTGCGGACCATAATGGGTTGGCCCAGCTAAAGGCCCACAAGATTTCGCGGGCCATAATGGGTCGGCCCAGGTAAAGGCCCACAAGATTTTTGTGTGCCATAATAGCCCGACCCAAGTAAAGGCCCACAAAATTCTTGCGGCTCATAATGGGCCGGCCCAGCTAAAGGCCCACGAGATTTCGCCGACATTAATGGGCCGGCCCAGCTGTAGGCCCACAAGATTTTGAGGATCCTAGTAGGCCGGCCCGTTAACTGGCTGCCATGTTTTGGGCCAAATGCCGGCCCATATTTGATCCGGTCTATTAATGGCATGCCACGCTCCGGGCCTAATAGTGGCCCATATGAGATCCGGCCCGTTAAAAGCCTACCACGTTCTGGGCCAAATTACGGCCTAGATCAGGTCTGGCCCTTTAAGAGGTTTTGGGCCTAATTATGGTCCATATCAGATTCGGCCTGTCAACTGGACACTATGCTTTTGGGCCCACTTGCTAAAGGCCCACTTAGTAATTCGGCCTGATATTAGTTTTGGCCTGTTAAGGGCCCGTTTAACATTTTGGCCCTATATTAATTTCAGCCTGTTAAAAGCCCGTCATATAGTTGGGCCTAACTACGGCCCGGTTTGCATCCGGCCTGCTCGCAGCCGATATCTGATTGGGCCAAACAAGGATCGAGCCAATTTTTCGGCCTGTTAAAAGCCCGTGATTTGATTCACACAATCATGGGCCGGGGTTCATTTTGGGCTGCTGCTGGCCCGTGAGCTGATCAGCATGTTTCAGGCCCAACCTACATCGTGATTGCATGACGGCCCGATTTTGTACCGTAATTTTATGGTTTGGCCGGTTTACTGCGAAGACAGGATATATATACAGTAAAATAACTGCAGCATCATGAATAAGAAAAAACCTATAGTATACAATAAAGAAATTATGGCATATTACATCCACTGGTCATCAAAGTTTGCCACTATGATAATAAAGCACAAGCAGACAACAGATTACATACACTGGGCATCAAAAATCGCCACCAGTGCAAATAAACACGCCGACAAAATAATATACAAAACCGACAGCACTTCAATAGAGTTCAAGAAAGGTTAGCCCTGCTGGGGAGCTACAGCGCAAGCAGTTGAGCAAGACGATGAGACTACGCTTGTTCAACACTTATATCTTCCTCACTCTAAAAGATAAACAAGCAGACAGATGACAGGTTTTGCACATAAAAGTATTAGTGCTGACAATTCATCACATTTCTTACTGACGAATAAAGTGACACAATTTAAATTTTCATTAACACAATATGGTATTGTTCAGGTCAAGACATGGCAGGAAATGACATTGTGAAGGAGTTGGCAGCTTTACGACACCACTGAATTATAGATCAAGAACTCATAAGTATCAATGATTAGTGTGCTGTCAATTTATACCATTTCAGATTGGCAAATAAAGAGACGGTTTAAATAACAGTAGAATGATATGACATTTTCCATACTTAAGACATTGCAGAATATGACATTGTGCTGTAGTGGGTAGGTTCACCACACCACTGGATTACAAATGAAGAACAGAAGCATACATGCAGTGCAAAAGAAGATCACTTGCTCTGTATAGTTTAATTTACATGGTATGAAGAAGGAACTTGGTTGTACAAATGAAAACTTAAATTGAGAAAGGACGAACTTTTGTTTATGAACTACATATAATAAACTTTAAACAAGCAATTTGATGCAAACACCAAAAATAAACAGCTATTGCAGTCATGCCTAACCAAATATATACAACAAAGTTTGAAGGCTTGAGATGGACAAACTTACATTATCGGTGAAGATAGGCTCTATAAAGGCCTTGTCCATGCTGATGGGGGGGGGGCAATTCAAGAAGTTTACCACAGAATCTTCTTCAAAAGCATTGCCTTTATTCTACATTTTGTTAAGAGTAAATATAGATGTGATAATATACGAAAAAATGGAGAATATTTAAGATAAGATGAAGAGTGATGCTACATAACCAGGTAGCTATAAATGTAAGTGCAGCGATACAGGCAAAAGGTACAGCCAAGAGCAATGCACAGCTAAACTTCTTCTGTACCAACCTTATGGTAAGAGTAAATATAGATCTGATGTGTAGAAAATGGAGGGCAAACGAAAATAAGCTGCAGAGTGATGGTACATGAACAACTACATGTCATTATAATTACGCTGATAAAGGACAGCATGTACTTACAAGAACAATGGAGAGCTAAAAAACATTGGCATTGGATATATTCTACACTAATGTAACCATTCATACAAATCAGATAATTTGGAGTGAACAATTGATAAGCAAGCTATCATGCATACTGCTATCACATAATGAACCAGGTATGTATGCAAGTACACTGATACAGGACAACAGGTACTAATAAGAGCAAAGTATCGGGCAGCATATTTGCGATAGCCTGTCATTCTTGTCAAACCGGAATTCTTCTTCGATCAGATTTCCTGCAAAAAAGATCCGTAAGACACATGCGAAATAGTAGAAGTTCAAATTGTCATGTGATTTCATAGATAGTACCTCATCCTGGGAACGACACCAGTGCATAACAAGGTTTTTCCATTCAATTTCTTCTAAATTTAGCACAGGAGACTTCGCCAGAAATTCATTTATAGACTTGTCGTCAAAGTGTGATTTCCTCAGGTAACACCGATACTGCTGCAATGCTTCCTTGAAAAGCACAAGCAAGCTTTGCTCGTCATGACTATCCAGATTGACCCTCGCCTAGTTACAACAATGTAATGTAAATCATTGATGTGCTCAATCAGCAGAAAACAGGAAAATAATAACCATGAATAATAGCACTTACACGTAAGTTGGACAAGAAGATGTGAAAATGGTGTTTGTCTTCACAATAATCTTCCCATGATGGGAATATATGCACGTAGTCCCTAACAACATTGAAAGCATTGTCTTTTAAACTTGGAATAAATGGAATGGGGTTCCAATATGCAGGAATTGGCCGTCTCTGCAGTTGGGATAGGTCTTCGGCCGATGGACTTGCTGTACTTTTTGCTAGAGTGGGATTTTTCTGTGGTATAGCTGGTGCTATGGCAAATGAAATCGGTATACCTTTTGCTGGAGTGCAGGTCCTGTGTGGTGGGGCTAGTGGTGTGGCCAGTGAAGTATGGGTACAGTCTGCTGGAGTCGGTCCTATGTTTTATGTCACTGGTTGGACAGCCAATATAAGTGGGGTGCTGTCTGATTTCTCCGGCATCACCATGTTTTTCAAGGACTTTGCTGGTGCTCCTTCAGGTTTGACAATCACCCTCTTCCTTTTTGATGTCTGATGCACAAGAACAGCATTTGAGTGGAAAAACATGGTATGATGACAGATGGAATATGTATTGATAATGGATGGGCATGGCATCTCGACATATATAATGAGTAAACTAAGCAGATGGCGGTGCAACAAAGTAGAAGAAATGCAAGACAACATATGCAAGATACGCGCAATCAATAAAACCTTGCCAAATTAGAACAGGCACCTTGATGGGTGAACAGGACAGGCCATCTGCCTTTGACTCCTCGAGGTTAGAATAGTCATTAGGATGATATTCTGAACAAGAATCAATAGGTGGGGAGCGTACGAGTTTCATTGCTTCCAGAGAAGCACTCAATGCCCTGCTGCCAATTTTGTAAGTCATTGCAGTGTTCCACAATATTCTTCTGATGCGCGGATTCTGATATTCACTGTAATTGCGTATAATATCTGAGAACCATGAAAACATAAATAGTTGTGAGATTATCTTTGTAATGCAGATGATATTCTAATATAGGGGCACCCCTGTAAACACTTGTGTGCTATCACTGGATTCTGATGAGAGAGCTCATGTGTGCTGTAATATGGTGCGTGCATTTATATAATCTGGCACAAGTACAAAACAAAATAGGCTCTAGAAGTAAGGATAGTTGGCAGATGATAGGTTCATAATATACTGTATAGATAGTTTATTGCCAAACCATGATAACAAAAGCACACAGGAACTAGGAAGATCATAGTGTACATAACAGGGGTACACCATAACCAGGATATATAAATCGGGAAAGTGGAACTGGCTGGAAATTACGGTGTTGTATTGCCGCTAGTAACTGAAAGCATATCGATCACGTACATGCCAGCTCTATCAGCTGTTGACTGCAGATGTCCCTGCTCTCCTTCCTGGGAAGGAACATACTGTGCTTCCCATATAGAACACCGCACGGGCCGCTGGCCGAACCACCGGCCCCACCGCCTGTGTTCCTCCACCACCCCCACCCCCGCCCCCACCCGCGTCGAGTTTTCTTCGTTCAACGAGGCCCCACCACCGCCCCCACAACCACCGTCCCCACCCGAGCCCCTTCGACCGCACTGGCGAACTTCGGCGAGCACTGAAAAATCGACTGACCTAATTTTGAAATTTAGTCTACTGTGATTTAACTAGTGTGGAATATAAAAGGGGAAACCATAATCATTGCGAGTATGGTGTTGAGCATGCCATGGCGGATCTGAAGGTGCAAACCGGACAAAGGAAACTTCATAACCAAGACAAGAAATCAGAGTAAAGCAGTGGCGATCTATTTTCTTGCTGCGATAAATAAGTTGAGCAGATACGAAAGAGTACCGCCTCTGGTGCGGCGCCATGTACGCATCTGCTGAGAATTTGACGGTGATGTGGTAGCGATGGCTGTCGGTGGCGTGGAAGTAGATCTAGGAGGGTAGACGGTGGCGGCGGGGTGCGGTGGACGAGACGGTCGTAGGAGTGGTGCCGGCAAGGTGGACGACGACGGGGATGAAGTGAGAGGACGGGATGCAAGGATCCCGGTCCGAAGCCGTGGATGAGAGAGGTCGATCTCTTGTAATGGACGGCGGCGTCGGGGTATCAGCTCTGGCATGGTGGAGGAGGACGGCAGTGGATGGGGTGGCGGACGGCGGCGGACGGAGGAGGGTGGGGTGGAGAGGGTGTTTTGGCGCCCACGGAGTACAAATGGGGAAAAGGGAGGTAGAGAGGAAGGGGGAACCATGTATTCAGGGCGCGCTTGTCTCAAATGCGAGGAAATTTACAAACTTAGCCCCCGTTTCAAATTTCTAGTACATCACAGCAACACTAGTCGGTTGGGGATAGGACGGTAATCTCGCGTACACCGAATATTTGCGGACGAGAGTTTGTTTTTGGCGCCCACCGTGTATGAATATGAATCGGGGAGGGAGTCGATTTTGGCCGAGGACACACTGTGTTTTGGTGCCCACCGTGTATGAATCCGTGTGAGAGGCGGTTACATCACGTTTGGGTGAAATTACAAACCTACCCCTATCGAAACCTATAGAAATCCAGCATATAGGCTTTGCGTGGCAGGGATAGGCAGTAGTGATTTCCATCTCGCAGATTTTGGTTTCGGACGGTTACTACGACTTTCCCCGCTTCGTTCAAATTTTACAGAGTGCACGTTTACCGTGCCAACTCAATTCGAATCCCGTTTTATTCTATTTTTTCGGGCGCGATCCATTTTCAATCGGAATTACATTCTATATACATCATGTTTTTATATATACTTTCGAAAGCACAACAAAGAATTCTGCTCCTTTATATGTATAATATGATTTACAAATACAATGATCTCGAAATCTTAAGGTTGAATTCGATTTTTTTAACCAAATTATGTTCTACTAAAATGTATGGATCAGTAATATCTACATATTAAATAACATAGATGTGCGTGAATTCATATGAGTATGCATGTTTGATAGATCAATTTTGGTTCGAGTATGGATTACATGTATCATCATATCGAATTCAAATATTTGAATCCCTTTTTTGTTCACTCCTTTCACGCCCATCTCTCTCGCATGCATACTCCTTCAGGTAGCTATCACTCTCTTTTCTCCACCTCACTCGCACGCTCACTTCATGTTGCTCCTATCCTCGCAAACCTGGTCTCTCGACGTCTCCCTTGAGAAGTGTCACACTCTACCTATCATTATAAATTACACAGTTTTCATTATCTCTCAAGTCTGTACTGTTCTCTGGTATCACTCGGTACCTAAGCTTTCTTTTTCACCGCCAAACACACAGTCTCCACTCGTCTTTCACTTGTCTTTCTCTCTATGGGATTCTCTCACACACCCTATATGTCTCTACATATGACTCATAACACTAAAATTACTCTCTGTATCTCTCCTGTAGACACAACATTTGTTGCAGTCTCCTTTTCGTCTCCACCCCAGACTGACATTATTCATTTGTTTACCGATCAGACAACCCCGACTACCGTCTCCTCTCTCTCTCACAGACACACACGCACAACTACTGCTTCCACTCCCCTTCCCGACTACCGTCTCTCTCTCACACACACAAAACTCTCGCTTTCGCACCCCGACTCGTATTTCTCTCACAAACATTTATCGACTAGCTAGCCTCTAGATAGGTTTATACACCCGCACACTCGTGCTTCCACCATCGCATACATGTCTATCTCCCGCTCCTTGTATCTATGTAGATTTTTATTCCCTTCTTGAGACATGCCCTCTAGATCGTGCACACACACACTATCGCCTCATTTTAAGCTGATACCTATCGCACACACACTCCTTGTGTCTTTGTCACACATGCACTCCGTCCTCCTCCACTCGCCCTCTCTCTCTCACACACATGGGATTTTTGCAACAACTAGCAAGATGCCCATGCGTTGCACGGAACATCAAGATGCATTTGTATGAGTAGTTTATCTTGTGGGGGAAAAGGATGAACGAGGGAAGGCCTTATTTGCAAATGTGGAGAGGGGTGTGGTATCTTTTTGCAAAATTTCCATAGATTCATTCCTATCCGTCAGATATAGATTGGACGGCCTATATTGCAGGATGGCAGGCACACGATCATCACCAACAATGCTTATTATAAGAGTAGGGATAAAAAATAGAGTTGGTGATGATGGTGGGCCTGCCATCCTGCAATGTAGGTCGTCTGATTTATATCTGACGGATAGGAAGGAAAATATGGCAATTTAACCGCACTCTTCACCACATTTGCAGATAAGGCCTTCCCTCGTTCATCCTTTTCTCCCACAAGATCTTGATGTTCCGTGCAACGCACGGGCATCTTGCTAGTAAGAGTAGAAATTAGACATATACCACTTCTCGAATCTTGAAACCAACAAAATTCCTCCCTTATCTCATCAAAACCGCCAAAGGAATATATTTTGAGTGAAACATAACATATTTTTAGTGATATACGTATTTCAAAGGTAGACTTTTTTTTCTATCAAATCGGTGAATATGTATTAATCCAGTGGCGGAGACAGGCCTGGGGCAGCTAGGGCTATAGCCCCAGGCCTAGAAACAACTGCCTTTGTAATTTCTTCATGCAAAGCATATAAAATCATAGAAGTTTATCACTCAACATAGCACAGCCCCAGGCGTAGTCTGCATCTAGCTCCGCCACTGTATTAATCTACTTTGATCGTGTGGCAACGCATTGGCACATTACTAGTAGTTATTATAATTTTTTGGACACCAGACAAACGGTGGAGTACATATATGAAGAGATGAGGCGCACGCACGCAGTCGGCCTCTCGCTGTCTCGCACACATGAGTGTTACGTAAAGGCGACTGAGGGAGTCCTGGATTAGGGGGTCTCCGGACAGCCGGATTATATCCTTTGGCCAGACTGTTGGACTACGAAGATACAAGATTGAAGACTTCGTCTCGTGTTCGAATGGGACTCTACTTGGCGTGGAAGGCAAGCTAGGAAATACGGATATGTATATTTCCTCCTTTGTAACCGACCTTGTGTAACCCTAGCCCCCTCCGGTGTCTATATAGACCGGAGGGTTTTAGTCTGTAGGACAACATACAATCATACCATAGGCTAGCTTCTAGGGTTTAGCCTCTCTGATCTCGTGGTAGATCTACTCTTGTACTACCCATATCATCAATATTAATCAAGCAGGACGTAGGGTTTTACCTCCATCAAGAGGGCCCGAACCTGGGTAAAACTTCGTGTCCCCTGCCTCCTGGTACCATCCACCTAGACGCACAGTTCGGGACCCCCTACCCGAGATCCGCCGGTTTTGACACTGACATTGGTGCTTTCATTAAGAGTTCCTCTGTGCCGTCGCCAGAAGGAAGGATGCCTCGTCTCGTCTTTAAATACGGTACTGCTGTCGGGGGAGCTTTGGCTGTCGGCCAAACTCTCCGGCTAGGCGGTTTCATCATGACCGCCTGTTCGGCCGCCGCGCCGACGATGACTTCTCGGGTCATCGAAAACAACCTCCACGTCAAATTGGCACTCGCCGAACAGATGGATCCAATGGAGCTCGCCTCCTTAAATGAGATCTTAGATTGCATCGCCGCCTTGGGAGTCACTATGGACTATGATCGGATTGGGCTTAAACCCGATCAAAGGGAGATTAACTCTCCACCGATCACCCATCATATTGCAGTGGTGGAGGAACAATGCGGCGACCTTTCCTCCATCTTGAGGACCAACTATGTCCGGATTCCGGAGCTCTCTGAGCCGGACGCCCGTTCGCGGGAGGATAACATCCAGTCCTTGGACTTAGAGTCAGGCAGCAGGCCAGGATTATCGGGTCACACCCCGGAACCGGAACTTCCAAAATTGGAAACTCCTCGGCCCCTGGATCCCAGATTAGGTGAGGGTTCGGATTTAATTCCTCCCACCCACCCAAACATAAGCGATCTTTCCCACATCAGGCAAGAGCCCCAGGAAACAGTACATCACTATTGGGCCAGATTCCTCCTTGCGATGAACAAGGTTAAGGACTGTCGCGAGGAAGATACAATCCTGTTTTTCTGCAATAATTGCACGGACAAGGGAATCCTTAACGCCATAAATCGCCGTGAGATAACACGCTTCGCTGACTTGGCGTCCATAGTACGAAAATACTGTGCGATGGAAAGTGCCTGGAAAACCGAAATAAACTTTTGGGATAATCCGACCCTGAATACAAACCCAGTCCGAAGCAAAAGGGTGCATTATCACAATACACCCGGGTCAACTACCAAAAAGCAAAACCCTCTACCGGGTATGGAACCGTACTGGAGGGATGGCTCAACGGACCCTGCAAAATTCATAGTACAGCGGATACAATACCAACGCACAACCTTAGAGCATGTTGGATACTCCAGTAGGTGGCCAAAAGTGGTGAGGATCTACTTCGCCCAAATACCACAGAGCACCATCCCGTGGATAACAATACGGTGTTAACGGTCTTTGAGACCTTCGCGTCAAATAATAGACGCAAGCGAACACTCCGCAGCATGGCCGAAATCTGCCACATAGCAGCAATAAATCCATGGAGTGACACAACTATTACCTTCAATGCCAATGACGAACCTAAATTCCGAACAACCCGAGCACCAGCCGCATTGGTCCTCAGTCCAATCATGGACGGCTTTAGACTCACCAAAGTACTCATGGACGGCGGCAGTGGATTAAACCTCATCTGTGAGGAAACTCTTCAAAAGATGGAAATAGACTGGAACCGCCTTGAACAAAGTACCACAACCTTTAGAGGAATCATCCCTAGTCGGGAAGCACACTGTGCTGGGAAAATCACACTAGATGTGGTACTCGGCACGCCGGATAATTACAAGTCCGAAGAAGTTACATTCCATGTGGCCCTGTTCAGCAGTGGTTATCACGCTCTTTTAGGACGAGAGGCATTCACAATCTTCCAAGCCGTACCCCATTACGGGTACATGAAGCTCAAAATTCCCGGGCCCAACGGAATCATCACTCTCGCCAGCGATCCGGACATAGCACCCCACGCCGAAAACAAAACAGCCGCATTGGCCCGCAAGGCATTATCTGAAGCCCTCTCGGCCGAGGAATTAACCATGCTACGCTCCAAAGTGGACAGGGATGAAGTGATACTCGACAAAAGATCCAAGTCCACCTCTTTTAAACCAGCGGATGAAATAGTCAAATTCCAAGTCCACCCAATGGAGCCTACGAAAACAGCCTCCATCGGGGCACAGCTAAGCCCCGCTGTGGACGCTGCACTACGAGAGTTCCTGCGCGAGAACTGGGAAATATTCGCCTGGCATCCCTCAGACATGCCAGGAATCCCACGCAGGCTGGCCGAGCATAGCGTCAATATCCTAAAGGGATTCAAGCCGGTCAAGCAAGCTCTTCGGCGTTTCTCCAAACCTAAGAGACATGCCATGGGAGAGGAACTAGCCAAGTTATTGGAGGCCGGATTCATCAAAGAAATAAAACACCCGGACTGGCTAGCAAACCTGATGATGGTACCAAAGAAGGACAAATCCTGGCGTCTTTGTGTCGATTTCAAAGACCTCAATAAAGCTTGCCCAAAGGATCCCTTCCCCCTCCCACGCATCGATCAAATCATTGATGCTACCGCAAGACACGAGTCATTGTGTTTCCTTGACGCATACTCCGGTTACCACCAAATCAAGATGGCGGAGTCCGACCAAGCCGCAACGGCATTCATCACACCATACGGTCCCTTCTGTTTTAACACAATGCCTTTTGGGCTCAAGAACGTCGGCGCAACATATCAGCGCATGATTCAGACATGTCTAGAGAAACAAATCGGCAAAACAATAGAGGTATACGTAGACGATGTGGTTGTTAAAACCAAACACGTCGACTCTTTGATAGACGACTTGAGGCTCACGTTAGACAACCTCCGAACATATGACATCAAGCTCAATCCGGAAAAATGCGTTTTCGGCGTACCAGCCGGAAAGCTCCTGGGTTTCATTGTCTCCAGTAGAGGTATCGAAGCTAATCCGGCCAAAATCCGAGGTTTGTCACAGTTGGCTACACCAACAGACCTCAAACAAATCCAGAAGTTAACTGGATGCGTAGCGGCTCTAAGCCGCTTTATCTCCCGCTTAGGAGAAAAAGCTTTACCCCTTTATCGCCTTCTTCGGTGCACCAAACACTTCGAGTGGACGGATGCTGCCATAGCTGGATTGGAAGAAATAAAGGCCATTTTGGCAACCATCCCAATCCTGTCTGCGCCAAATATTGGCGAACCAATGCTCTTGTACATTGCGGCAACTCATCAAGTTGTAAGCGCAATGCTCGTCGTCGAACGAGAAGCTGCCGGACAAAAATTCCCTCTTCAAAAGCCGGTATACTATGTATCCACTGTCCTCACTCCGTGCAAATCACGGTACCCACATTATCAAAAGATAGCCTATGCGGTATTCATGGCGTCCCGGAAGCTACGACACTACTTTCAAGAGTGTTCGATTACGGTAGCCTCGGAAGTGCCACTTAATGATATTATAAACAACCGCGACGCTACGAGCCAGATTGCCAAATGGGCCATTGAGCTCCTCCCGTTCTACATAACATACAAACCCCGACGAGCCATCAAATCGCAAGTATTGGCCGACTTCGTCGCCGAATGGACGGAGGCTGAGCTCCCTAAAGAGTACGGCGCATACTCCAACTAGATCATGCACTTCGACGGTTCCAAAATGCTGGCCGGACTAGGGGCTGGCGTCGTCCTGACATCCCCATCCGGGGATACCGTTCAGTACGTACTGCAAATATTGTATACAGACTCCAACAATGCATCCGAATATGAAGCTCTATTGCATGGTCTTCGGATGGTAGTCTCCATGGGCATTCAACGCCTGGAGGTGCGTGGGGATTCAAACCTCGCAATATCCCAAATAAATGGAGACTTTGACTCCAAGGATCCGAAAATGGCGGCCTATCGAAACGCCATCCTAAAAATGTCAGCTCGGTTCGAGGGGCTCGAGTTTCACCATGTGGCTCGGGAAAACAATCAGGCGGCGGATGTCCTCGCCCGCATCGGCGCAAAACGCGATACGGTCCCCCCAACATATTTCTGGAAAGGCTGTTCAAGCCATCCGTAGTATGGGAAGGAGACACCGGTAACAATAGTCCGGACCCGGCCAAAATGCCCGATACCGAATACTCTGACACAGTCGGAGGCTCTGCCACCGAAATAACACCTTCAGCCCACGTAATAATGGCCATTATTGCCCCATGGACAGAACCATTCCTGGCCTACCTAACTAGATAGGAACTTCCGGAGGACCAAAATGAGGCACGCTGCATAGTGCGGCGATCCAAGGCCTACAGGGTCCACGTGGGAGAATTGTACAAAGAAAGCACTACCGGAGTCCTTCGAAGGTGCATCTCCGAAGAGGAAGGGCGGAATCTTTTGGCAGAAATTCACGCCGGACTCGGCGGTCATCACGCCGTAGCTCGGGCCCTTGTAAGCAAGGCCTTCCGCACAGGATTCTATTGGCCAACAGTCTGGGCAGACGCACAGGACTTGGTCCAACGTTGCCCCGGTTGCCAGTTCTTTGCAAATCAAAGCCACATGCCACCCGCCGCCCTCCAAACAACCCCCATTACATGGCCCTTTGCGGTCTGGGGGCTTGACATGGTTGGACCCCTTAAAGGGGGAACCCACAAGAAAAAATACTTACTGGTCATGGTGGATAAATTCACCAAATGGATAGAGGCCAAACCTGTTAAAAACAGCTGAATCCGGACCGGTGATAGACTTCATATCCGGGGTTGTACACCGTTATGGCGTCCCCCACAGCATCATCACTGACAATGGCACGAACTTCACGGCTGACGAGGTAAAACTCTGGTGCAGCAAAATGGGCATCAAGCTCGATTATGCTTTAGTCTATCACCCACAAACCAATGGTCAAGTCGAGCGAGCAAACGGTCTTATAATGAGTGGCATTAAACCTAGATTAGTGCATTCCTTAATGGAGTCTGACACGCACTGGGTAGAGGAGCTCGACTCCGTACTCTGGGGGCTGCGGACCACGCCGAATCATAGTACCGGATATACACCGTTCTTTATGGTGTACGGCGCAGAGGCAGTCTTGCCCTGTGACATAATTCATGACTCACCTCGAGTGCGCATGTGCGAAGAAAGAGAAGCCGAGCTCGATCGGCACGACAGTTTGGATACTTTGGAGGAGGAGTGCGACGTAGCCAAAGCCCGTTCCGCATTTTATCAGCAACAGGTTCGCAGATACCAAAGCAAAGAAGTACGGGCCAAAACTTATAACATTGGCGAACTAGTTCTACGCCTGCCAGATAAGAAAAAGAACAAGCTCGAGCCCAAATGGGAAGGTCCCTTCATTATTGACCAAGTTCTGACCGATGGAGCGTACCGACTGCGGGATGCATCGACTAGTCGACTCGAGCCGAACCCATGGAACGCGGCCAGGCTCCGAAGATTCTACGCCTAGCACCGGAATCTATGTTAGTCCCCTCCCTTTGTCCATTTTCTGCATTTACATCATCTGTCTTGTTTCCCTTTCTTTCTTTCTCTTATTATTTCTCTAGGCCTTCAAGGGTCACCTTGTGCCTCGCTTGTACATTACAAATGCGCTAGCCGCACTCTTCATACCTGGGCCCTTCTTTCACAGAAGCTTAAATTATTTATCTGGGCCTCACGCCCAACACATGTGTTATACTTCCGCATGTACCTTTTTCACCATTATATGCATCGATATGACTTAAGTTTTGGCCAAGCTGGGTTGCCTAGCTCTTGTATTTATGCCCTATGTTCCCGTTAATTCGGCTAGGGCATAAGGGGAGCACTTCTGTGATTGTTACTGCCGGGTCAGCCAGATGTGTACCTCAGACTAGGTGAAGCCGAAAGCTAGCGTTCTTAAGGGAATATTCGGTCGGTGAACAAAAGATGATTTTTATTTACTGTCCATATCTGCCCCTAGATGCTTTTTTGCGTTTCTTATCGCAGTCCGGACATGCACTTTAGGGCATGCTTACCCAGGGAAAGGAACCCTTAACGGAACTATTCTCCCTGGAAGATGTTTCTTACTACCCATGTAATATAACATAACTAGTTGGGCACTTATCTGATAAAGCACTAATGACCCCTACGCCTGGTCTCCACGCATACCCCGGTTTTATATAACTGAGCGGGTATTCGGATTCACTTCGGACTATCGGGCCCGGAGGTTGAAGCGAAAAGGTCCACAAAGACAAATGATCTACAATCCGGCTAGAAGGCATTATACATGTCATTTTAATTACATAGTCATGCAGACTGACTAAACTCCTCCTCTATACCACCTAACAGGCGGTCCAGCTTACAATCCTGTTGAGAATACTTTGCGGCTAATTCTACTTGCCCATAAACTAAGCTAACGGGGATCTCTTTTCCGTCAGGCCCCACAAGTCCGACCTCGGCCATGTGATTTGGGTCTGCCTTGGTATACCGTGTCTTCACCATGGCCCAGGCTTCTCTGGCACCCTGTCGGCAGGCTGATATCTTCCATAAACAGAAGCGCCACCGTGCTCCCTTCAGCTTCTACACAAGCTCTGCAACACCTTCTGGCAGGGAGACGGACGGCCACAAGGCCTGGGCAACACTCTACATCACCTGCCGAACTTGTTTGTGCAGCTGTGACAGCTCGGACGGAAGATCACCTGCAGACCCGGGCATTTCCTCCACGGGACGACCCGTCAGCATACCTACAGACATAACGCTGTTAGATAGCTTCTTCACCAAACTCTTTTAAAAAGGATTCGTTCAAACACTTACTGAAAATGTCGCGCCGAAGCCGCTTGTTCTCCTTCTCGGTGTCCGCAAGCTGGCCCCGAACGTCTTTCAGTTCCACGTTCAGCTTAATGTTGGCATCTTGGAGATTGTTTTTCTCCAGCATAACCTTAGTCAGCACGCGTTTGCCAGCCTCTAGCTGTCGCATAATATGCTGGTCCCCCGGACTTTCTCCGGACTCATCTGCAAAATCAACTGTTAGATCTGCAGACACGCCGCACACTATATGGTAACCACCATTCTTTAAATTAAATTTTACCAGCGGGAGGCTTTTCCTGTTCCTGCAATGCGGCAAGAGCGGCCCCCAGTTGGGTCTTGCATTCCTCCAGCTCCTGGGACAACATAGTATTCTTCTCTGTAAGAACCTGCACATTAAAGATGATCCTTAAATCAGTTCTGCTAACTGTTTCAAGTCTCAAGGGCTACTGATACATATAAATCGTCAGATTTACTCACCCGTACATCCTTTACATACTGATCCGCGGCTCTGGCTAGACCATCTTGAGCAGCATGGAGGTACGCCTCTCCAAAATTGAAGGCGTCGAACGCCTCTGGTGAGAAACAAGCCTGGCGGAGTACGGCCCGACGGCGCCTATGATTCATGGCGCTTTCAACTTCTGAGTTTGTAGTGGATAATCTATATGCATCCTCTGTAGGGGGATTATCCGGCGCCTGCCCCATATCGCCTTCCGCCTCCTTGTCCGGTCCTGGAGCCCGACTGGTGGAAGCTTGATTGGCAGCATCGCCGGACATATTCCGGCGAGCGTTCTTTCTGTTAAAGAAACGCGGGCGTCATTACATTTTGAGAAAGACGACAACCACGGAGCGGGGTTTTTCCTATACCTTTGCGCCGTCGTTTCCGTCCTGACCGCCTTCCTTTTCGGCCTACCCGGCCTCGGCACCTCTTGTTGGCGAGCCGCTGCGGGTTCGGCAGAGCGTCCCGAATGCCTTCCCTGTAAAAGATGACATGTGTATATGGTGGGTGAAGTGCCTAAAAGGGGATCCTAGTTTTGGAGTTGGGACTTTTTGATTTTTCTTATTTGCGATGCAGGGAGCAGTCTGGGATAGTCGGCCGTAATGGCCACCAGGGCGTCGTCGCAGCTTAACTGATAGAACTGTCGATCTATCAGTTCCACGGAGATAACCGGATCTTCTTCAAGTCCGGAGTCGAGGGCCCGGTCAGGGTCCTCTGGTTGTGGAGAAGGGCTGCTGACCTCCTTTATGGCTTTTCGTAGTTCCTGCCACAAAGTGGCAAGGTGAATACTTACGAATAAGAATGCGGGAACAATGGGAGCAGGGAGATATAACTTACCCAGCTTGGAGGATTGTACATGGAGAATCCATCCCGTGGCTTAATGTGGGTGAACTCCTCTTCCTCACCCTTGAACAGTTCAGACAGAATCTTCACTAGAGCAGCAGCATTGTCCGGACCCTTACGCCCGCAGCGGGTGGCGTCATCCGCCCCGTTATAACACCACAAAGGGTGCCCACGATATTGAAGTGGCTGCACTCCCCGCATTATGCAAATCGACATTACTTCGATTATAGTCAATCCTGATCGAGCCAGTGCTTTGATCTGGTTCATCAGATAGAGGACTTCTCCGTTGTTTTCCGCCTAGGGGCTCCGTGGGCGCCAACTTCGGCGCTTCTTCAAAGGAGCATTGTTGAACTCAAGTAGACCCCACCGAACAGGGTCCGGAAGGGGGACGTCCTCCATATAAAACCATTCTGAAGACCAGTCTTCGGACGGCTTCTTCAGGGTACTGGACAGGTATCCGGTATCGGCGATGCGCCATATTTCAGCTCCGCCCACTTGATAAAGTGATTCCCTTTGTGTGCGAGGGACAAGGCAGAATAGCCTTTTCCACAGCTTGAAGTGAGCCTCGCAGGCCAGGAACAACTCGCAGAGAGCAACATAGCCGGCGATATGTAGAATGGAGGCAGGGGGGAGATTGTGTAATTGGAGGCCGTAGAACTCCAGGAGCCCGCGGAGGAACGGATGAATTGGAAATCCGAGCCTCCTTAGTAAATAAGGAACAAGGCAGACCCGTTCCCCCATGGAGGGACAAGGAAGGCTCTCCGCTTGCGCCCCTCCATTGTAGGTGGCGAGCCTGGCTCGAACGGGCACCATATACATCGGAGAGAGAAATCCCTTACTCTTCAACTCGACTAATCGACTGTGCGTGACTGAACACCTCTCCCAATCACCAGGCTTAGGGCTACGGGGGCGGGAGGAGGAGCTGCAGAGGTCGGTCATGCTGGAATGGATCTTTCCGAAGCACGCTCTGATGAATTCTCGCTGGGGGAGGATGATATGGATCGGATCGAAGAATCCCCGTCCCTTCAATAAACAATTTATTTATCTGGCTAGGGGGCGAATGTAAAAATGCCCTGGCGCCTCTTATTCATTCGACGCGTGGGAGATAGCCCTTATTGGGCATGGAAGCCAAGAGGTTCAACATTTATGGAGCCGGACACTGCTTACGAACACTTGAAAGTTGGAGAAGAACCCGCCTTGCAATGCCGAAGACAACACTGCGCGCCGGACTCATCGTCATTGAAGCCTGGTTCGGGGGCTACTGAGGGAGTCCTAGATTAGGGGGTCTCCGGATAGCCGGATTATATCCTTTTCCGGACTGTTGTACTACGAAGATACAAGATTGAAAACTTCGTCTCGTGTCCGGATTGGACTATACTTGGCATGGAAGGCAAGCTAGGCAATACGGATATGTATATTTCCTCCTTTGTAACCAACCTTGTGTAACCCTAGCCCCCACCGGTGTCTATATAAACCGGAGGGTTTTAGTCCGTAGGACAACATACAATCATAACATAGGCTAGCTTCTAGGGTTTAGCCTCTCTCATCTCGTGGTAGATCTACTCTTGTACTACCCATATCATCAATATTAATCAAGCAGGACGTAGGGTTTTAGCTCCATCAAGAGGGCCCGAACCTGGGTAAAACTTCGTGTCCCCTGCCTAGATGCACAGTTCGGGACCCCCTACCCGAGATCCGCCGGTTTTGACACCGACAGCGACGTTAACAAATAAACCCTAAAACACTAGGGGCACGATTGCTGCATTCGCGGGTACCGGGTACGTGGTGGAGCACCTTTGTAGGAATAGTCAGCTCGCGTGATAATTTGATCCGTAGGAGTTGATGGTTGGGACCACAAGTGAACGACTTGGAGCGCGGTGGCTCGCCAGTTGCCACAGATCGAGTAACCACGTTTAAAATATCATGTTTTAGCAGGGTTAAGAGTTCCGATTTTCAATGGCGCGTTATAAGTAGTAAGTAGTTTTTAGAATGATTGGTATGGAGCGAAAATGGAATTCATAGTACTACGTACCTCCTTGGCGTATGGTTGTATGGTTTGTTTTTTTTGCGATGGAGGTTGTATGGGTTTATGTTGCGAGATGTTGAACCTGGTAGTTCTAGGGAAAATACTATGGTTTAGATTTAGATGCTGGTTTTCTTTAATGAAAATTGGAAGGGGAAACCCTTCTTCGATTAAAAAAACTACTACCTCCATTCTGGTTTACTAGTCCCCATCATACTTTGGGTCAAAGTTTGTCCACGAACTTTACTTGTAAAATGTGAACGGAAAACGAGATTTTGTTATACCCAAACAAAAAAGGACTGGAGGGAGTGATTGCTCTGACACGGACGCGACCTCTCATAGCGCAGGCATTGAACCGGTGCGCCGGCCAAGAGGGCCGCACTCGCTGCAGGCCCGGCTAAGCACGCCTCCTCGCCGCGTGCAACTAGCTTAAGACTGCCCCGCCTGCCTTCATTGAATCCGCGCGTGTGCCGGCAACACGTCCTTCCACGAGCCGGCAGGCATTTTAGAACACAAAAAATGAACTTGTTGTGCTCGCACTAGTAGCAGGAACTAGTAGAGGATTTTCTTTATTTATAACTCTTCTGTCGGAGTAAATAGCCATGGGTAGCCTAGCCGGCTTCCCCTGGCCCTTCTGAAAAAATTACGAGCCCGTCCGGCTCTCAAGAATCCAAGACATGGAGCCGCCTTCCCCTTGCTGGCTGCCATCCAGGCCGGCTTTCGGAACGCGGCCCGACTTTAGCCCTCATGAAGAAAGCCATGGGAGGGCCGACTTTGAGAAGCCGGCCGCGAGAAGGCCGACTCCAAGAAGCCGGCTCCCATAAAGCGGTCAGGACCGTACCCTCAAAGTTTGCACCCAACTAACGGCGGTGCGATGGGACGTGGCTACAGTGAAGCCTGCCACCCCCGTATCCCGGAGCACGCCTGGCAAAGTGCACCGTACGGAGTAGCCATGACCCGTCCGGCGCGGCACTGTTGCCATGTTGACCCTGATGTCACCCACGACGGGCCGCCAGCACGGCCCACAGACGGTGGGCCCCTTTGGGCAGAGAGACGCCCGAGGGCGGCCACGCCTCCAACCAGTCGGCCCAAGACAGAGCCGGCTCCCCGCAGCCGGCTAGCCGCCTCCCTCGAAGGAGACGCCCCATTAAGGAGACAAGACGCGGTGAGGCTATAGCGATCGCCCGACGGGCGGCGGCGCTATAGCCGCGCCTACCATGACGAAGCCCACGTCACCAAGATGGAGCCACAGTAACCAGCCGCCGACCAGGCCCTGGACAGTGGGGCCTGCCTGTCGACCAAGGGGCCGGCAGTCGGCAGGACCCACCAGTCGGCGGGCCCCAGCAGCCGGCGCAGGAGCCAGCGAGCGCAGTCACAGACGGCTGGGGCCCGCGCCCAGTCGGATTACCATTGTACCCCCGGGGGGTGGGCCTATATAAACCCCCCGGGGCACCCATGCAAAGGGTTGGACCCCCTGCTAGTCCTAGACACCACACAAGGAGAAGAAGCAGGCTAGCCGTGTCCTTCTTCCTCCTCCCACCAAACAGCTCAAGGAGCATTGTGTAAGTACTTGTTCATCTAGTGATCATGCGGAGACCCCTCAGAGCAGTAGTAGGGGTGTTATCTCCACGGAGAGCCCCAAAGTTGGGTAAGATCCGCCGGCGTGCATGTCTTCGCCTTATCCCGTTACCAGGCACCGGCAATGTCTTACTGGCTCCCACAATGATAAGCCACCCGTTGGCATATGTCGCACCTACCACCCGACATTTGGCGCCCACCGTGGGGCCAGGTGCACCGTCGTCCGAAGACCTGTTCTGGACGGGAACCTTCTTTCTCCCCCGCGAGCGTAGCCAGCCCGGCACGCCCGATGGCGCTTGCCACGACGCGCTGCAAGGCGTCACAAGCGTCTGCGCGGCGAGCAGCCTCGCCGATCTCCTCGACAAGACCCTCATCTCCGACGAGCTCGCCTCCGATGCGGGCACCGACCAGCTCACCAACCTTCTCGGCCAGCTCCATGTCTCCAACGAGCCCGCTGTGGACCTGGAGTCGGTTGGCTCCACCGACCCGATGCCTGTCGACTCCGACACGGCCTCGTTCGACACCTTCCCCACCAACGTCACGATCTACAACGACCCGCTTCCCCGGGCCGGTGGCTGCGACGCTATCTCCACCGAAGTGATGGTTGTCGGCCACGGCGGCCCGGCCGACGAGAGCGCCCACGGCGCCCCGCATGCGGCGGCCCATGACTTGTCCACCCCCCTCCCGGCTAATGCTGACGACGAAGCACTGGAGGCACGCCGCCTCGCCCTCCTCGCAGAGGGCCGGAGGCTGGCTTCCGTAAGACGCCTCACTGAGGCCTATCAGCGCGAAGCTGACCGCGCCGCCTTCGGCACGCCGGCCCCGGGCGGGCCAAGCCGGGCCGGCCTTGTCAAGCAACGCAGCGTCGTCATCGCCGACACGCTAGGAGTCGACCGCCCGGTCTATGCCACTCCGCTCGAGAACTTGCGTGTCGCCCAGGCGGCCGTAGACGAGTTGGACGGCTTGGAGGCCGAAGACCCCGCCCACATGACCCGGCGCATCCAGCAACTGATTGACGCAGCCGCGCAGCGACACGAAGCCGACGCCCCGCGGAAAGCCCTCCCCCGCGTCGAGATCACGACGCGACGTCCCGGACACCGACTACGAGCAACACCCGCGCGCGGCGCGAGAAAGAGTCGGCTGCCAGCCGCAGCCGGACCCGAATCTCCATCGAGCGAGACGCGGACGGCCATCCCCGAGCCATGGAATGGCGGGGCAACCCGCCTCCGCCTCCGCCCCGTGGAGAGAGATATCCCGCCCCGCCGCCAGTGGCGCACTCGACTCTCAGCGGCCGGCTAGGCCGCCGCGAAGGAGTCGGCGAGAACGACGCCCGCCGTCGGATCGACCGCCTGGCGCGATCCCTGGCGTTGGAAGAAGAAGACGATGTCGGCCCGCCTTGTTTCGGCCCCCGCATCCGCGACGAGCCCTTCCCCAAAGGGTTCTCGCTCCCAAGAGACACGCCCAAGTACAACAGCTCCGTGAAGCCGGAAGATTGGTTGATCGACTACTCCACGGCGGTTAGCATAGCCAACGGCAACCGGCGCGTTGCCGTGAAGTACGTGCCCCTCATGCTGCAAGGCACGGCGCGGACCTGGCTCAACAGCCTCAAGCCGCGCAGCATCAACAGCTGGCTGGACTTCACAGAAGCCTTCATCCGCAACTTCACCAGCACCTACAAGCGGGCCCCCAAGCCCAGACAGCTCTCCTTGTGCGTACAAGGCCCCGCCGAGTCCACTCGTGACTACCTCACGCGTTGGGCCGAGCTCTGCAACTCTTGTGAAGGGGTGCACGAGGTGCAAGCCATATAATACTTCACAGCCGGATGCCGAGAAGGCACCCTCCTCAAGCACAAGCTCCTCTGCGACGAGCCGACTACCCTCGACGAGCTTCTGGACATAGTGGACAAGTACGCCACCGCCGACTCCTCGATGAAGACCGAGCTTCGGGTAGACACGTCCGGGAAAGTACTTAACCCGGCGCCCAAAACGCCGGCTGGGGATTCTGGCCGACGCCCACACTCGAACGACCACAAGCGCAAGTGCCCGCGCCGCCTCCCGCCAGTCGGCAGGTGGCCACAGTTGAAGACGCGCCGCCTGAAGGGCGACCGGCGCCCAAGAAGCCCAAGGGCGGCAGGCCGGCTTGGCAGCCCGCCTTCTCCTACGAGCAAACTCTCGACGCCCCGTGCATGTTCCACAGCGGCGCGAAGCCGTCCAACCACACAACCCGGAAGTGCCATTGGCTCACCCGAATCTCTAAAGGCGAGGGGCTCGTGCCGCCTCCGCCTGCCGGCCCGCCGCCTCCGGCCCCGCCGCCTCCGGCCGCTCGGCCCGCTGTCGGAGCCGTGCATGACGAATTCCCCGACGAGCAAGCAACCTACATCGTCTTTACAAGCCAGCCCGAAGACCAGCGCAGTAAGCGCCGACAGCACCAGGAAGTCAGCGTGGTCGCCGCCAACCCCGCCGGACACATGCATTGGTCAGAAAAGCCCATCAGCTGGAGCCGGGCCGACCATCCAGAGGTGATGCCGTCTCCCGGCTCTTATGCGTTGGTCCTGGAAGCCACCCTCGCGACGGACAGACGCGCTGCCCGCTTCTCCCGTGTGTTGATAGACGGCGGGAGCAGCATCAACATCCTGTACCGTGACACCCTGGAGAAGCTAAACGTCAAGACGAAGCATCTCATGCCTACTCGGACAGTGTTTCATGGCATCGTACCCGGCCTGTCCTGCGCCCCCATTGGCAAGATCAAGATTGATGTACTTTTTGGGGACCAGGAGCATTTCCGCCGGGAAGCGATCTGGTTTGAAGTGGTAGACCTGGAGAGCCCTTACCATGCATTGCTTGGCCGACCTGCCTTGGCCAAATTCATGGCAGTTCCCCACTATGCATACCTCAAGCTGAAGATACCAAGCACCAAAGGCGTCATCACCATGGCCGGCGATTACAAGAAGTCCTCTGAGTGTGCCGCAGCCAGCAGCCGGCTGGCCGAGTCCCTTGTGATTGCCGAAGAAAAGAAGATGCTGGACCGAGTTGTGGCCATAGCTGGCAAGCAGTCGGCCGTGTCCCCCGACCCCAAGGAGCACGAGGCTCAAGGATCTTTCCAGCCGACCAAGGAGACGAAGAAGGTGCCTCTTGACCTCGAGCACCCAGAGAGGTTTGCCGTCATCGGGGCAAACCTGAACAGCAAATAGGAAGGCGACCTCGCCAATTTCCTCCGTGAGAATCGGGACATCTTTGCATGGTCCCCCAAGGACATGCCGGGTGTTCCGAGGAAATTCGTCGAGCACAAACTACACGTTCGAGAAGACGCAAAGCTAGTCAAACAACCCCTTCGCCGACTGTCGGAGGAGAAACGCAGGATTGTAGGGGAGGAGATAGCCCGGCTTTTGGCAGCCGGCTTCATTATGGAAGTTTTCTTTCCAGAGTGGCTCGCCAACCCGGTCCTCGTGCTAAAGAAGAACAACAAGTGGCGCATGTGTATAGACTACACAAGCCTCAACAAGGCCTGCCCCAAAGATCCTTTTACCCTGCCAAGGATTGACCTAGTGATAGACTCCACAGCCGGATGCGAGCTGTTGAGCTTCTTGGATGCTTACTCAGGATATCACCAGATAAAGCTGGATCCGAATGACCGCCTGAAGACCGCCTTCATCACGCCATTTGGAGCCTTCTGCTACCTCACTATGACATTCGGCTTGAGAAATGCCGGTGCCACTTTTCAGCGTTGCATGCAGAAGTGCCTCCGGAAGCAGCTCGGCAGAAACGCTCACGTTTACGTGGACGACATCGTGGTGAAGACGGAGAAGTGCGGCACCTTGCTGGGAGACCTCAAGGAAACGTTTGAGAACCTACGCCGGTTCCAAATCAAGCTCAACCCCGAGAAATGCGTGTTCAGAGTGCCAGCTGGCCAGCTCCTAGGCTTCCTGGTCTCCGAACGCGGCATCGAATGCAACCCGGTGAAGATCAAGGCCATCGAGAGAATGGCGATCCCCACCAAGCTTCGAGACATTCAAAAGTTCACCGGGTGCTTGGCCTCCTTGAACCGCTTCATCAGCCGGCTCGGAGAGAAAGCTCTCCCCCTCTACCGGCTCATGAAGAAGAGCACTCACTTCAAGTGGAACGACCAGGCCGACCAAGCTTTTCACGAGCTGAAGAAGATGCTGGCCACGCCGCCCGTTCTAGCGGCGCCGACTGAGAAAGAGCCCATGCTCCTCTACATCGCCGCAACCAGCCAGGTGGTCAGCACCGTCATCGTAGTCCAACGCCCAGAAGAAGGCCGAGCCCAGCCGGTCGAGAGGCCGGTGTATTATTTGAGCGAGGTGCTGTCCGCCTCAAAGCAGAACTACCCGCACTACCGGAAGATGTGTTACGGCATGTACTTCACCGCCAAGAAGCTAAAGCCCTACTTTCAAGAGCACCCCGTCATGGTCGTATGCACCGCCCCGCTGGCCGAGATCATAGGCAGCCGGGACGGATCCGGCCGGGTGGCGAAATGGGCCATCGAGCTGGCCCCTTACACGATCTTCTACCAGCCCCGCACCGCCATCAAGTCCCAAGCACTAGCCGACTTCCTCGTCGACTGGGCCGAGACCCAGTACCTGCCGCCGGCTCCCGACTCCACCCATTGGCGCATGCACTTCGACGGGTCCAAGATGCGCACCGGCTTGGGAGCCGGCGTCGTCCTTACCTCTCCCAAAGGCGACAAGCTCAGATACACGCTACAGATCCACTTTGCCGCCTCCAACAACGCGGCCGAGTACGAGGCGCTCATACACGGGCTCCGGCTTGCCAAAGAACTTGGCATTCGCCGGATCCTATGTTATGGCGACTCGGACCTGGTGGTCCAGCAATCATCCGGCGACTGGGATGCCAAGGATGCAAATATGGCGAGCTACCGCTTCCTGATCCAACAACTCAGCGCATACTTTGAAGGATGCGAGTTCCTGCACGTACCGCGAGCCGACAACGAGCCAGCCGATGCCCTGGCTCGAATAGGCTCTACTCGGTAAGCAATACCAACCGGCGTCGCTCTACAACGTCTCCTCAAGCCATCTATCAAGCCGTCTCCAGAGTCCGACTCCATCTTCATGCCGCCTGATCCCGATGCGGCCGGGTCCGGCTCGAAGAGCCAAGCAGGCGACCCCGAGACTCCCGCAGCCGGCCCGGGGACTTCGGCAACCGGCTCGGGGACTGCCACACCCGGCTCGGGGACTGCGGTAGCCGGCCCGGGGACCGCACCAGCACAACAGCCGGCGGCCGACTCCAGCATCTCACCACCCAGCCCGCCCACCCTGGTGGCAGTAGCCACATTGGCAGTAGAAGAAGTCGCGGCTCCATCATGGGCTCAGTCCATCCTCAACTTCCTAGTAAACCAAGACCTGCCGGCTGACGAAACAGAAGCAAGACAAGTCCAACGACGAGCCGGAGCATACACAATCGTCAACAGAGAACTAGTCAAGCGCAGTGTCACTCGAATCCTCGAACGGTGCATCGAGCAAGAGAAGGGCATTGCAATCCTTAGAGACATTCACCAAGGAGAATGCGGCCACCATGCGGCCTCAAGATCACTTGTCGCCAAAGCCTTCCGCCATGGTTTCTTATGGCCGACTGCTTTGGATGACGCCAAAGAATTAGTTAAACATTGCAAGGGGTGCCAACTCTTCAGCTCCAAGCAACACATGCCGGCTTCGGCACTCAAGACCATTCCCCTCACTTGGCCCTTCGCCGTTTGGGGAATGGACATGGTGGGCCCATTCAAGACGACGCGCGGCGGCATGACGCATTTGCTCATTGCCATGGACAAATTCACCAAGTGGATTGAGGCAAAGCCGATCAAGAAGCTGAATGGGCCGACTGCTGTGACGTTCATCGCAACCATAACAACTCGGTACAGCGTGCCACACAGCATCATCACCGACAATGGCACGAATTTTGCCAAAGGAGCCTTGGCACGTTTCTGCGCAGCCCAAGGTATCCGGCTGGACTTAGCATCCGTCGCCCACCCGCAGTCAAACGGCCAGGTCGAGCGAGCCAACAGCCTCATCCTCTCCGGCATCAAGCCCCGACTGGTCGTACCTCTGGAGCGCTCAGCCGGCTGTTGGCTCGATGAGCTGCCGGCTGTCCTCTGGAGTCTGCGCACTACACCAAACAAGTCAACCGGCTTCACCCCTTTCTTCCTTGTGTATGGTGCCGAGGCGGTCATCCCAACTGACATCGAGTTCGACTCGCCTCGAGTAACCATGTACACGGAAGCGGAGGCCAAGGAAGCACGAGAAGACGGCGTCGACTTGCTAGAAGAAAGCCGGCTGTTAGCCCTCAGCCGGTCTGCCATCTACCAGCAGGGTTTACGCCGCTACCACAGCCGGAAGGTCAGGCCAAGATCTTTCCAAGAGGGCGATCTTGTGCTCCGGCTGATCCAGCGAACAGCCGGCCAGCACAAGCTCTCGGCCCCTTGGGAAGGCCCCTTCCTCATCAGCAGAGCTCTAGGCAACGACTCCTACCACCTGATCGACACACAGAAGCCGAAGGCACGCAAGAGAGATGACTCCAGCAAGGAGTCGGAACGACCATGGAACGCCAACCTCCTTCGAAGATTTTACTGTTGAAATGCAGTATGTATGACGCTAAGTTTTGTATTAAGTACGAGACAATAGGCCCCCCGAGGAGGGCTCGGCGACTGCCATCTCTTATCTATAAATGCAAAGTATCATGCTTATGACCTTGACATTTCATTTACTTGTTCCGTCCGGCACCGGGTTCGACTAGTCGGCTTGGGGACTGGCCGACTGGAGTTATATTAGAAGTCCTACCCGCAGTCACACAAGTAGTGTGCCGGCTCCCAAGCCTTCTCTTGCCAAAAGTCGCAGTTCGAAGAACCGGCTGTCCGGCTGGCAAGAGTTAAAGGCAGGAACGGGCGCCCACACGAAAAACGGCTAGGGACTAACGGACTAATATAACAAAAGCCGGTTTTTCTCCCACCGCCGACTGGCTACCAGAGTAGCCGGCCGGCCGGTTTCCATTCACTTCACTTCAATCCAAGAAAGCTCAAGTACTTGCCTCCGCAAAGAGGGAAGGCGGCAAAGGAAAAGGCCTAAGGATAAAAAGCATACGCGAGTGGAAAACCAACATGCACATAACAATATTTACATAAAAGACCTCCGAGAGGCCAGCATTCAACATTGTTTGGATACACCCCCAGTGGGTGGAACTGCGAAAACTTAATGAAGATTGTTCAAAAGACAACAAGAAGGAAAAATAAGGACGGCAGGTCAAGCTGGCGGAGCGACCGACGAGCCGGGCTGGTCGGCGGAGACGGTCGTGCCGGCTGAAGGAGCGGCCGGCTGGCGAACTTCGGCTTGGTCACCGCCTCCCGCAGAGGGCGCGCTTCCACGCACCTCGTTGCTGGAGGCACGGTCGGCCTGAGGACGGCCGGTTGTTCCACCAGCCGGCTCGACGTCTTCGTCGTCCTCCTCTTCGTCATCCTCGCCCTCGTCGCTGGACGCAATCTCCTCCGCCGAGTCCTCGCCCACCGTCGGGTTCAGCCCGAACCACTACTCCGGCTGAGCAACACCGTCATCATCGATTTCGGGTGCGAAAACGCTGATGTCGGTGCACTCGGCGATCGTCGAAGCCCGCTGGGCGATAGCCGGCCTCACCTCCTCTAGCTCCGCGTCGGTCTCCATCCGCCAAGTGCGCAGTTGGTCCAGGCTCAGCCCTGGGTACCAAGCCCGAACGAACTCCGACGCCCGCCCGGCTCCGAGGCGGGACGCCGGCGACTTCCAAGCCTCAAAGCGACCGACTGCGACCTCCAGCCAGTCGGCAATTCGGCTTGGGGTGCGGGGGATCGTCTCGCCAGGCCAGAGGGCGGCCAGCACTTGCGCCCCGGCACATTGGAGCCGGCGAAGAATCCGATGAGCCGGCTGCAACTGCGCCTGGACAGCCAAGAGCTTCTCCTCAAGCGTCCGGTTCGCATCCGGCGCGATGTTGGCCCCCGCCTGACGACGCGCCTCGCGATGGGCCTCAATGCTTTGGGCGCCGAAGGCGGAGTAGCCGGGGAAGTAGTCTGCACCAAAAAACAAGCAACAGCTCAAGTTAAGCCGAAAACCCAAGCGGCAAGGGGCAGGGGAGGGGCGAGTAAGGCGGCTTACCGTCGATCAAATCCTCGATCCGGCCGAAGCCTTCACCCAGGGCTCGCCGGGTCTCAGCCCAGCTCGCCGCCTCGGTCTCATACTCCGCCTTCAAGGCGGCTTCGCTATCCTGCGCCGCCTGCAGGGCCGCCTTGTGGCTCTTCTCCTGGTCGGCCAGCTTCTTGGCCAGGCGATCACGCTCCTGGACCAAGGCAGCGTACTCGGCATCCTTGGTATGAAGGGCGGCCTTCGCTTCGCCGAGCTCCTTCCTCAAGTCGGCGTTGGCCCCTGAAGACAAAGAGAAAGAAAAACCAATAAGGAAAGAGTCGTCAAGAAAGATCAGACCCGACTGCTCAGCAGTCACCCCAAATCTCGGGGACTACACCCAGTGGGTGCGCTGACGCGCCCCCACAGGAGGCAGACAAGATCAAGTACTTACTTCTGCTGTCGGCCAGGTCGTCGGTCCTCCGGCTCAACTCCCGAGCCTGGGAGTTGAAGGCGGCAGCACGGGAGTTGTGATATTCCTGAAAGTTCAGACCAAAAGCAAAGTAAGGTAGCCGTCGAGAAAGATCCGACCCGACTGCGCAGCAGTCGGCCCGAATCTCGGGGACTACACCCAGTGGGTGCGCTGACGCGCCCCCACGGAAGAAATCAAGAAATCAAAAGCGGCCAAGAACGAAGGACTGCCAAGAACGAAGGACTCACCCGGATGGCGGCTCGCGTCGACAGGAACTCCTGGGTGAACTGTTGCAGCAGGGCGGCCTGAGCTTGCAGCCGGCTCCGGACCCTTTGAGCCGCCACATTCAGCTCGCCAGTCCCCCCGCTGGGAGTCCACTCGGACGTGGCAGTGCTGGCCGCCTCCAGATCTTCCGCCGACGGGCCTGCGCCCGCGATTCGGCGCAACTCCAGCAGAGCGGCGCCTCCCCCTGCGCGCCGGCCCGTCACCGGCTGCATCTCAAGGCCGGCTCTGTCCTCCGGCTCACCCCCGGTCGGCCCCTCCGGCGCTGCTGATGATTGGCCGCCTTGGCCCGCTCCGGTTGGTGCTGCTGGCGGCGCTCTCTGCGCAAAGGCCACGGGGTCCTCCCCCCTCTCCATCAGCGGCGGGTCTTGGACGATCTCCTCCGCCAAGGGCAAAGGGGTGTCGGGAGCCACCGCTCGGAGGGGAATGGCGAGCAGCGGAGGCTGGTTGCGCGAACCCTCCGCCTCCGGCTCCGCGGTCGCTGCCTCCGTCTGGGCCTTGGCTGCCGCGTCGGCCTGCTTCCTCGCCGCCTGGGCGGCCGCTTTCTCCGCCGCCTCGCGCTCCTCCCGCGCTTCACGAGCGTTCCAGTCTGTGGCCTCCCTGAGGTCGGCGCGGGGGTCCATGCGGCGGGAGCTTGAAGAACCTGCAGCTGGCCCAACTACGGAGCCGCCCGGACCACGCTCAAGGGAAAGCGGCGCCCTGCCCAGCAAGCGGAAGAAATTAAGAAGAATGCTCGAACAAGAAGAGAATGATAAAGAGCATGCGATAAGGCAATTAACAACTTACGTTGAGACCGCCTGAGGCTGCTTCACCGCCTTGCGGAAGCGGGCCGCTTTCGCAGCCGCCTCGTCTCCCTTGGTCGCCGTGGTGGAGGCTTTGGACTTCTTCGGCCGACTGCCGAAGAGGCCTGAAGCGGCCCGGCGCTTCTGTGCGCCACCACCGGCAGCCGGCGCGATGGACGAGCCCGCGCCCTGATGGTCGGCCGCCGGCTGGCGACGCGGGGCGACTTCGGCTTCAGCATCGTCCGGCCAGTCCTCAAAGCTCGCGGTGAGCCTTGAGCCCCCGGGCTCTGCGTTGTCCCCCACGACGGCGTCTTCCATGGCGGCCGCCCCCAAGTCCGGATCGTCGACGTTGTCCGCCATGCGGTCGGGGGCATACTGGCATTCTATCCCCGCTGTCCCGGTCGTCGGCGGGAGAAGGGGGTTCTGCTAAGAAGGACCGACTGATTAGAAGCCGGCCATCATAAAGCCGGCTACCCATGAAAAGAAGAAAGAGAAGAAAACATACCACGGGCAGAGGGTTGGCGCGAGAATACGGTGCCTTGCTGTATCGCCAGTCCTCGGCAAGCTTGCAGTTGGAGATATAGTTTACCATGTAAGACACCTCCGCATGAGGCATCTCCCTGGTGCTCAGCCGGCCTGGGTTGAAGCGGCCGCTCATCTGGCACATCATGTGGGGCCGGCTTTGGAGAGGAGATATCCGGCGCTCCACAAAGGCGTCCACCAAATCGGCCCCGTTCAGGCCTTCCGACTGGATCATCACCCGAAGTCGGGAGACGACGGTGTTCCCGGCCTGAGACAGTGACCGGGACCGGAAACTCCATGAGGGCTGCCTCCCAGCCGGCGGGCCGGCTACGTAAGCCGGCAGGTTGACGTGGTCTCCTTGCTCGGCGACGTTCTTCACATAGAAATATGACTTTTGCCAGATCTTCACCGACTGGATCAGGGGGATAGGCGGGAACGGGTTGTTCTCGCTCGCCCTCCTCATGGCGATGAAGGCCCCGCAGGGGGCGGGCACGCCCGCGACGACGGTGCCGAGTTTGCTCTGGAAGAACTCCCCCCAGAGCTCTAGCGTGGGGAGCAGCCCCAAGAAACCTTCGCAGAGGGAGACGAAGGCCGACAGCAGCATCACCGCATTGGGCGTGAGGTGATACGGCTGGAGGTTGTAGAACTCGAGGAAGGAGCGCAGAAATCCGCTCGCCGGAAGGCCGAAGCGCGCAGGAAGTGCGAGCGGAAGACGACCCGCTCGCCCTCCTCCGGCGCCGGTGAAATCTCCGTCTCCGGCGCCAGGCGGACCCGCACAAGGTTGGCGTCGGGCAGGCGCCGAGTTTGGCAGAGGAACTCGACGTGGTCCTCATGGACGTTGGAGCCGTCCCACGAGCTTGACAGCGCCATGGGAGTGAGACGATGTGGAGGCGCGGCGGCGCTGAGATGGGAGGCTGCGGCGGCAACGAGAGGAAGGAACGAGGACGAGAAGGGGCGGAGCAAGAGAGAGCGCGCGAACCTCTGTCGCTCCCCTCCTCCCCCTACTTATAGGCTCGCGTGGCGGAGCCAAGGAGGCACGGCGTGGGGAATCGTGGGGATCGATCATGCCCACTCCCCCATGTCCCACGCTTATTGTGCCTTAACGGCGAAATAAAACCGCCGCGGGAAGACGAGTGGCCCATGTGGGCCACGGAAGATTCGCGCTCGGACCAAGGCCTGCGAGTGGCGGGCCCGGGCCTGCGGCGGCGTCCCGTCGCGCACGTGCGCTGGCAGGATCTCGCTGCCACGTGGCTGCGGGAGGGCCCCGCGGTCAGCACGCAGGACGCCCACTTTCCCGCCTGCAAGACGCGGAGCTCTCTAAGGTCGGCATGCATCAGCAAAGCCGGCTCTTCAGGATAGGAAGCTGACCAAGCTTCTCGTCCCTTTGTCCGCCTCGAAGATCGATCAGCTTCGGGGACTACTGTCGGAGTAAATAGCCATGGGTAGCCTAGCCGGCTTCCCCTGGCCCTTCTAAAAAAATTACGAGCCCGTCCAGCTCTCAAGAATCCAAGACATGGAGCCGCCTTCCCCTTGCTGGCTGCCATCCAGGCCGGCTTTCGGAACGCGGCCCGACTTTAGCCCTCATGAAGAAAGCCATGGGAGGGCCGACTTTGAGAAGCCGGCCGCGAGAAGGCCGACTCCAAGAAGCCGGCTCCCATAAAGCGGTCAGGACCGTACCCTCAAAGTTTGCACCCAACTAACGGCGGTGCGACGGGCCGTGGCTACAGTGAAGCCTGCCACCCCCGTATCCTGGAGCACGCCTGGCACAGTGCGCCGTACGGAGTAGCCATGACCCGTCCGGCGCGGCACTGTTGCCATGTTGACCCTGATGTCACCCACGACGGGCCGCCAGCACGGCCCACAGACGGTGGGCCCCTTTGGGCAGAGAGACGCTCGAGGGCGGCCACGCCTCCAACCAGTCGGCCCAAGACAGAGCCGGCTCCCCGCAGCCGGATAGCCGCCTCCCTCGAAGGAGATGCCCCATTAAGGAGACAAGACGCGGTGAGGCTACAGCGATCGCCCGACGGGCGGCGGCGCTGTAGCCGCGCCTACCACGACGAAGCCCACGTCACCAAGATGGAGCCACAGTAACCAGCCGCCGACCAGGCCCTGGACAGTGGGGCCTGCCTGTCGACCAAGGGGCCGGCAGCCGGCGGGACCCACCAGTCGGCGGGCCCCAGCAGCCGGCGCAGGAGCCAGCGAGCGCAGTCACAGACGGCTGGGCCCCGCGCCCAGTCGGATTAACATTGTACCCCCGGGGGGTGGGCCTATATAAACCCCCCGGGGCACCCATGCAAAGGGTTGGACCCCCTGCTAGTCCTAGACACCACACAAGGAGAAGAAGCAGGCTAGCCGTGTCCTTCTTCCTCCTCCCACCAAACAGCTCAAGGAGCATTGTGTAAGTACTTGTTCATCTATTGATCATGCGGAGACCCCGCAGAGCAGCAGTAGGGGTGTTATCTCCACGGAGAGCCCCGAAGCTGGGTAAGATCCGCCGGCGTGCATGTCTTCGCCTTATCCCGTTTCCAGGCACCGACGATGTCTTACTGGCTCCCACAATGATAAGCCACCCGTTGGCATATGTCGCACCTACCACCCGACATCTTCTCACATTTTTTTGGCTTTGAAGTGAATCATGGTTGTGGACATTATGTATGAATGTGCAGATATCTGTGAACTTGAGTTTGATGTGGAAGTTGAACTTGGAATGTCGGGCTTGCGCGTGAACTATACCATGTCCAATGCTTTGTCTGTTATTGTTTGGAAAGTAATTGCTGTTATTACATGACCCAAAAAAACATTTTGTGACACATCAGTAGATGCACGGACATCACAACAGGCATGCTGACTGGATAAACATTTGAACCTAGCTATTATGAAGGAAATTTTGTATTGACAACAGTTTAAGATAGCAGGAGACGCCTAGCCTGCTCTGCCTCTGCTAGCTTATTTCTGGCTTCTTCCATCTCTTCTTTGGTTTGGGTGAAGAGAGCATCTGATTGCTCTTTTCACTTCTTCAGGAACTCAGCTACATTCTCAAGGGCTACTGCATGCTTTCTTTCAGCCTTTACTAATGCAACGGGGACACGAACAACTGACGACTCCACCTGGCTTGTGTGTAATCCAGCATCCTCTGGGAATTTGCACCTTGTGTGTAATCCAGCCTCATTTTGGAAACATGATCTTGAGGTTGGCCATACTTCCCTCCTCGCAGGAACTGCATCCTGACATGAAGTTACTTCTTTTGTAGATCAATACTCAGAGCAACCTAGATCCATTTAGTAGAAGCCAAATAAACAGAACTCGGAGAAGTGAATTCAAAAGGAAAAAATAAATAAAAACAAACTACAAGGTGAGAACACCCACTTCCTACATCAAGCTAAAAACGAAATCATTAGGACAATTAAGACTCTTCTTATTACACATGGAAGAACACCACGCTTAAGAGAAACAGAAACTACAACATATACACATCGAAGAACACGAGGCTACACGAAAGTAATTGAAAGGGTGTTACTTACCAAAGCTCGTTTTACAGGTTCGGTGCAGCTCCTATTTAACTTGCCACACTCCTTGAAGATGTGCCGAATATCCCGTGTTTGGTCTTCATTGCTCCTCTTCATGTTCGCACTTGTGGTTTTAAAATCTCAACATGGCAAGAAAAATATACTACTAGTAATACTCGCGCATATTGTGGGCAACATTAAAGCACTCGTCTGCCATGTTAGAGCATCTCCAACAAGATAAACTACTCATACAAATGCATCTTGATGTGTGCAATGCATGGGCATTTTGATAGTTCTAAAAACCTTTCCATCATTTGCCACACTACTGGTTGCAGATGAAAAACCTACCCAAGCATAGCGCGATACAGGAGCGACGCACAATTACAAGTTGATATTCTGTTGGATAATGGAGGCTAGAACCAATTACTTTTACGGGAACAATAGCACCCAGGAAATTTGAAGGGTAGGTATGAACAAAACTGGAACTGCACATGTACTGTTAAGTGATTCAATACACACATTACCAATCGAGGAGGAGAACGATGGTCGCGGCGGCCTCTGTGAGTCATGGTCGGCAACGGGAGTCAGTTCATTGTCCACGACGGTGGTACTTCTGCGCTTGGCGTCGGCTCCCGGGAAGCAGATCCGAGACCATGGAAGACGATGCCGGGGAAGAGGCTCCGCATACGACAACGACGGTGGACCGGCTCCAGTGCGGCGTATGAGCTCGTCGATGAGGCAGATGCGCTACGGTGGACGAGAGCGCCGATGTAAAGGGGAGGAGCACGAAGGCTGCGGTGCCGTGGAGAAGTCTATTTTGCGGTGGGGATAGAAATTGGGGAGTATTCAGGTGTACTACTCTGGGTGCCGGGGTGGGGTTGGCTGGGTAGGGTGAACCTGAAGTTACGAAAACAGCCCCCTACCAAGCGTCATCCGTAGGCCTGTTCCGAAGGCTATGATGGTAACTTCCCACTGCTCGAATCAGGGTCGCGGGAGATTTTCCCGCCGACCTCAAAATTTTGTGACACTGGACTCCCCGTGTGGCGTGTTGAGTGATTCGGCTAAGCAACTAGCGAGTAGTAGTAACTAACTCTGCATATTAGGTTTGACCGAAGTCAAAAATTCCTAAAGTTCGACCAAGTTTATAGAAAAATATAAACATTTACCATAAAAATTATGTATGATGTGAAAGTACATTCAATAATGAATCTAATGGTATTTATTTGTTATTGTATATGTTAATATTTTTTGTTATAAGCTTTCTGAGAGTTTACAAAACTTGACTTTGACCAATGCTAATACGTGGACTTAAATAAAATAGGAGGGAGTACACATTTGTTTTCTTAGTTTGTAGTGAACTAATCATTTGTTGAAATTGTAAATAAATATATTAGGCTATTGACTTCGAATGTAATGGTCTATACAATTCAATAGTTACAATCATTGTCGAATCCCAAGATGTATACAAGGTCTATAGTACTTCACAACATGCTCAAACTCACATAATCCCAGTCAAATGAGAATCTAAATGAATTTCATAGTTATTACCTTGTAGGATGCAACAAAAACAACCATAACTCTACATCAGCCATTATAGAAACAACATTTTGACATATCCCAATGTGTGAATGAAACGTGTAGAGAGAGCTTTTGAAGATGGAGCAGATAGGGCGGGAAAGATTGTATGCATGTGGACGAGAGAGTAGGAGACAAACCTAACGAGATAGAGAGAGAGAGATAGAGAGAGAAAGAGAGAGGAAGAAGTTAGGTCTGTGAGAAAGATGCATACATGTAATATACATGAGATGCGTGTGCATCTGGATTCTGTATACATGGAATGAGAAGAGACAACATGTTTGATGAGAGAGCAGGAAAACATGGATGAGAGGGGAAGGATCTCGTGGGTTGAGGGATTGACAATTTTGTGCGAGGGAGAGAGGGATTGGTAATTTTGTGCAAGAGAGAGAGAGAGGGTGGGGAATGAGTCAGTCAGCCGTCATCACATCACCCTGCTTCCAAATGACCCCGCATTCTCTAGCGTGGTGTGGTCGCCGTCTTCGATCTGCTCGTCGCCCTCTTTGAAGAGTGAGGTGTTGTGCATGTTGGGGTGCAAAGAAGCACAAGCGAGAGTGGTCGCCGTATAACCTTGGATGGGGATGAAATGTGTGCTCAGGGGAGTGTGCGTGTGTGTGTGTTGTGCTGCGTGTGTCTCTGTGTGTGTGTGTGTGTGTGTGTCAGATATTGAGAGAAAACAAACCTAAGGAGATAAATGGGTATTCACGAAGAGATTGTGCGGGCCTTGAGGTGTGCAGGGGCTGGGTGAGGGTGTCAAAATGTGAGCGTTGATGCATGTGTTGCATGCGACCGTGCGAGGGACGGACGAATCGAGAGAGATGGTTGTTGTGTTGCGGGTGCTCCTCTCTCTGTCTCTCTCTCCCTCCCTCTCTCTCTCTCACTCACACACACACACAAGTAAACTAGAAGACCGTTCTCTCATGTATACACAATGTATCGGCATCTGTCTATGTCTCACTCATGCACGATCATTTGCACATTCACACCTCTCTATGTATGTATCACACGCACACCGTTTCCACATTGCCCTTCCGCCAAAACACACATATGGACACATACACACGTTCTCTGTCAGTCACACACACAAAATCAGTATTAAAAAAACTAGGGCGCACCTAGAACGTCCAAATCCAAATAAACACGAACTGGAGCTAAATTCAAATATATGGAAATATTGCAGCGTCAAGAACTTTCACAGGAAAAAAAGTTGAGTAATATTCGAGGATTGTTTTCACACACACAAAAAGGTTCGGTGGATGTCCTTCGAGCGCGACATGGTGACGCATCGTTCAATCGACTGCGCGGCCGCGGTTCACGCGCTTGCACAGGATTCCGTATCGTGGTCGTGGTACTAAGGCTGGTCACAATGGGCAAGAACATAAGCTAGTAACTAATAAAAGCGCTGCCTAAGTCTAATGTTTACATGTACTAGTACGGTTTTCTTTTAAGTTTGAGCAACCTTATATATAAAACTAAAGTAAGCTCCCACACGCACAATCATCAATATGCCGCCGCCGCCGTTGCGCATGCCAGCGCTCGCCTGCTCCGGCCAACAATTTCTCGCCCATCACCGCCGTGTCGCCGCCATCCCTGTGCCATGAAGCCGAAGGCTCGCCCGCTCACGTCGTCTGCAGTCCCTCCTCGCGATGCTGCCGCACTGCCAAGCACGCGAGCAGCTAGTGGAGCCGCGTCTATGCACGCAACATACGAAGAGGAGGACGAGCGCGTGCTCCAGCACGCCGGCGAGGAGGAACTAGCGTGTCATTGTCGTCTCCGCCCGCGCGGAGGAGGCGCGCATGTTGACTGTCGCGGCGGAAGCCGGTCGCACGCGCGTCAAGCCCACAAACCGGGTGCGGACGCGGAATCTACCTTGGAGACCTTGAATGCCACGTGGATCCTCCAATCTGAAGGAGCAATTTGGGTCAGTCGACTCATGAGTGCCGTTTGATGCAACATGGATGGCTAGAAGGGCTTCTTCCACCTATTCTGCCGTCTTCTTCCTTCGCTCTGTCGAACTTCTTTCACAAATCGACTAAAGGTGCTGGATGTGACACCCCAAAGTTTTGGCCTTGTATTATTAAATTAAAATCATTGCCAGGAATTAAAACTTTGATTTTTTTGGACTCCCTTTTGATTTTTTTAAACATTTCCTTTCTTATTATCATGGAGTTGTTCCCTAAAGTGAAAAACTTTCAAATATGTTATTGGACTTGTTTAACCTCTCAAGAAAAACTTTCCTTTTATCAGTATAACTAATTACATAATTAAATTGCTTGAACTTTATTTTCTTGAAAAATGGTTTTTCAAGGTTATATGGCCATATTTGAACTACAACCATTTGATAAATTCACCTAAAATTCCAACAAAAATTTGGAGATGTCATGTGATGTTTTTAAATCACTTTTATACAAAAATATCTCTTATTCATGAAATATTTTGAGCTCTACAATCAATTTTTCTTCTCTGGTCCAGAGTGCAATTTGTACTACAACCCATTTATATAATTCTTTCTAGCCTCCACCAAAACTATGGGATATTGGTAGTAGCATATGATTCAACCTTATGCAAAAACCCAATGATGTTATTTGAAAAATTTGAGTGAATCAACCTCATTTCCATTCTGGTCCAGCCTTGTGATTTCTACTACAACCCTATTTAATTTTGCTCCAATGATCTTGTGCTTTCTCCTACTTGTAGACAGCCCTACCAAACCCCTAAGTCCAGGAGCATGCACCCATTGGCATATTTTTGGTTCATGAAATAATGTCATTTATTTCCTGTCCAGAATAGAAGTTTTGCAAAACTTGCACTAGCAAGTTTCTCCTTTTGTCCAAATGACCTCACCACTCTCTCTTGCATCTAAGGAGACCCTGATCTAGAGAATTTGGCCCCTCCAAGAAAAGCCTAGGCGCCTGTGGCATTTTGTCAAACACCTGGAGAGCATGGCCAGATTTGACATGATCTTGTATTTGCATTGTGAACTTGGTCTCCTAACCTAACCACCTTGTCCCTTGATCGCCCCACTATCCCTAACCTAGCCCTGTTTCTCGCCAGCCTCTCCCGCGACCTCTAGCGTGCTCTGGCATTGTGTCGAGCACATCCCGTGCGTGCCCAGAACGCGAGCAGAGCGTGCGTTTGGCACGCGTTTTGCACGTGCCGCGCCCGAGCCGACGCGTCGCGCCCCTGGCCTTGCCACCACTGCAGATCCACGCCACGCACGTCCCTCCTCACCGCAACACGCCAAGCAGTCCCTTGCCACGCCTCGGCAGGCCAAGAGCTAGCCGCCGCAGCCGCCCGGCAGCCTCTGCACTGGTCGGCGCCGCCCGAGCCACTCCCGCTCGCCAGCTCGCCCCTGGAGCAGTGCCCACTCGTCCGCTAGCTCCTGTCGTCATCCCCAGCCACGCCACGTCGTCCTCCAAGCTACAGAGAGGCGGTTCGCCGGCATCCTCATGCACCGCCGCAGAACCGACCTCGACGAGCTATAAAAGGAGGCCCTCGAGCTTCCCCGAGCACGCAGGCAACCTCAGGCCACCCCAATGGCACTCCCCTAGCTCGCATTCGACCCGGGGAGGCCTCCTTCCTCATCTCCGACAACTCCTGCCGCCGGCACCACCCCGGCCAATCCGGCACCTATAGTACCTCCCCCTCTCCACTCTCTCCACCAGGAGCCTTCTCTTCCTCCCGCGAACACTTTCCCCTGCTCGATTTTGATCGGGAACCACCGCAGCCCCAAACTCACTCTGCTCCCGAAGCCCCCTCCGCCGCGAAGCTCACCGCCAACGACCCTTTCCACCCCCGTCTACCCAGCGACCACCGGAAGGACCGCCTCGGTCTTGCGGATCCATCCAGACCCTCTGGAACCCGCGGGGAGCCGCCGTTCGCCGGCGACGATCACCGTTGCCTCGCCTCCGTTCGGGCAGAGGAAGAGGAGGGAGGGATAGACTGGTCAAACCTAACCAGTGGGCCCCCTGGACCCACTATCAGCGACCCCGCGCCTGTCCACGTGGGATTAAGTGAAAGCGTATGATTCCCCAGTACGTTTTCTCTGCACCGAAGGCGTAATCTCTTTTGAAACGTTTTCTTTTTCCTGATTTTATTAAAAACAGATTTTGACCACAACTTTGATGGCCAATAACTTTTTAAATATAACTCCAAATGAATTGATTCTTTTTCCTACATCTCTCAAATTCTGTCTAGTTTATTTTAAGATTTATTTGAAAATTTTCCAAAAAACTTTTTTGTACTATTTTTGAAATATGTGTTATTTGCATATTTTTGGAAATAGGATTTTTGGGAGAGAAGGAAGCTTTCAAAAATTTTGGAGAGCACCCCCACCTCTCCACACCATTAAAGGCAAGCATTCTGAACCCAAGAATAATATTTTTGGTGTGTTAGTTGACACGTTTATAACACCACCTGATATCGGAGAGCTTGTTATTTCATGTGATATGATCATTTGCATGAGGCATATTAGTGATTTCCTTGCTGTTGAAAATGAATATACTTGTGATGGTAAACACCCTCATGTGCCTTGCATGCATGCCGGAAGGGAATCCGGGAAAGCCTCTGCCATGGGTAGGAGTGAGCTTGTCGCTGGTCCCCGTCGGGACGGTTATGTCCGGTATGGCATGGTAAGGTATATAGAGTGGTGATTTGTTGGTTGAAATATATTTGTTATACATGTCATGCAGGGAATTTATAAAACTCCTGAGTCGACCGTAGACCGAGTCTTGTTCCAGTAACCCCCATACTTGCCTCGTACTACCACTTGTCCCTGCCGCAGGTAGGGTACGGTTCAGTAAGTCGTCAACCCCTTTCAAGCACACACCATACAGAGAGGCCATGGTGGAAGATACCGGTTGTAGCTGGTAGGCAGGCCATCTGGTCCAGGGCATGGGTGTTTCCGGTTGGGACCGAGAGGGGAGGCCACCCCTTAGAGCGCGCGATATAAATTTGATCCCATGATACGCGAGGTTGTAGCCTCCCCACTTAGAGTTTTGCTTAACAAGTGCCGTGGGTGATTCCAGACACCGATGAGTTAAGCTGGTGTGTGCAAGTTAGGCGTGTTTTCAACTAAAAGGCCGTAGACGGAATTAGTCCCGATGGACTAAAGGAATCCGTTACTCGTGGGTAAAGAGTACACCCTCTGCAGAGATTAAAACCTATTCGAATAGCCGTGTCCATGGTTAAGGATTACAGTCTGGGATGGGTCAAGTGTTGGTCTTAGTGTCGGTCTTCGGAGGAGATATTGTTAAACCAAACTTGGATACCGACTAGTTACTTGTGAGGACCATGATTATTATTTTGTGATGGACTAACCCGTTACATTATTTGTATCCCTGGGATGGTTCTACCTCCTGGATATTCATTGTGATCATTTCTTTTAAAGCCCTTTATGTGGTGTCGCTCGGACGCCCGACCGTGGCATTTCTTTTAAAGCCCTTTATATGGTGTCGCTCAGACGTCCGACTGTGGCATTTCTTTTAAAGCCCTTTATGTGGTGTCGCTCAGACGCCAGACTGTGGCATTTCTTTTAGAGCCCTTTATGTGGTGTCGCTCGGACGCCCGACTGTGGCATTTCTTTTAAAGCCCTTTATGTGGTGTCGCTCAGACGCCCGACTGTGGCATTTCTTTTAAAGCCCTTTATGTGGTGTCGCTCAGACGCCCGACTGTGGCATTTCTTTTAAAGCCCTTTATGTGGTGTCGCTCAGACGCCCGATTGTGGTATTTCTTTAAAAGCCCTTTATGTGGTGTCACTCGGACGCCCGACTGTGGCATTTCTTTTAAAGCCCTTTATGTGGTGTCGCTCAGACGCCCGACTGTGGCATTTCTTTTAAAGCCCTATATGTGGTGTCGCTCGGACGCCTGACTGTGGCATTTCTTTTAAAGCCCTTTATGTGGTGTCACTCAGACGCCCGACTGTGGCATTTCTTTTAAAGCCCTTTATGTGGTGTCGCTCAGACGCCCGACTATGGCATTTCTTTTAGAGCCCTTCATGTGGTGTCGCTCGGACGCCCGACTATGGCATTTCTTTTAAAGCCCTTTATGTGGTGTCGCTCAGACGCCCGACTGTGGCATTTCTTTTAAAGCCCTTTATGTGGTGTCGCTCAGACGCCCGACTATGGCATTTCTTTTAAAGCCCTTTATGTGGTGTCGCTCAGACGCCCGGCTGTGGCATTTCTTTTAAAGCCCTTTATGTGGTGTCGCTCAGACGCTCGACTGTGGCATTTCTTTTAAAGCCCTTTATGTGGTGTCGCTCAGACGCCCGACTGTGGCATTTCTTTTAAAGCCCTTTATGTGGTGTCGCTCAGACGCCCGACTGTGGCATTTCTTTTAGAGCCCTTTATGTGGTGTCGCTCGGACGCCCGACTGTGGCATTTCTTTTAAAGCCCTTTATGTGGTGTCGCTCCGACGCCCGACTGTGGCATTTCTTTTAAAGCCCTTTATGTGGTGTCGCTCAGACGCTCGACTGTGGCATTTCTTTTAAAGCCCTTTATGTGGTGTCGCTCAGATGCCCGACTGTGGGATTTCTTTTAAAGCCCTTTATGTGGTGTCGCTCAGACGCCCGACTGTGGCATTTCTTTTAAAGCCCTTTATGTGGTGTCGCTCAGACGCCCGACTGTGGCATTTCTTTTAAAAGCCCTTTATGTGGTGTCACTCAGACGCCCGACTGCGGCATTTTATTCCCACTCTATTACTGCTTATTCATGTTGCATGAAAATAACCTGCTTGCATGCATAAAAGATGTTTTATTTATGACCGACGATGTGAACATAGAATTTTTTTTAGTGCATGATTATCAATTATATTATACCTGTGTTCTTAATGTTTGCGAGTACATTCAAAGTACTCACTGGCTTGTCCCTGGCTATTGTCTTGGCCAGATTTCTGCTTGGAGAGGAGCGTTGCGGTGACAGCCCCAGAAATTAAGCAATGGTGATAGTAGCCTCGCGAAGATAGGAGTTATCCTGGTCAGCTGTTCCTGTGGGAAATGGAGTCCCATAGACACTGATGTCTCACAAACCGCTTCCGCCATCGACCACTAGAAACCCAATTGTTGTACTCACAGGCCAGAATGGTCTTGTACTACATATGTTGTATTTTGCTTGGAATTTCTGTATCAAGTTGGAGCCTCATCAGCTAACAGTAATCTTGGGGCTGATGAGCACGACGGTCTTTTTCTGGAATTTAAAACCCGGAAAATCCAGTCGTGTCAGACTTGGTATCAGAGCTAGGCTGACCATTGGCTAATCCTATCTTAGCCGGGTCTATAAACTTAGGCAAACCAACCCACCAAACCATAACCAAACCCCAGCCAAGCTTCTCGTGCAAGATAGCCACACAGTGACCCAACACCTTTTGGCAGTTGGTGCCCAACCTATCAACCTAACCTGTCGCTCATGCGCTAGTGATCGAATCTTAAATAGTCCTTTCTCGCAAGCGTGCAAAGGAAGACTCCGTCCCCTTTTTCTTGTAAAAAGGGGCACGCTAGCCCCAACACAGCACAGGACAGCCTCTACCCCAAACCAAGCTACAATGCCTGGCCCTGTCGTACACAATGAGACCACAACAACCAACCTTGGAGGCTTTGTGACCATACTCGCAAACCTCACCCGTCGTGCCTATGCGTTAGAAGAGCCCCCAGAATATGTTGTGTACCAAGGACCCATGAGCGGTGAGAACCGTCAATTCTGGGCCACTGTACACATCTACGGTAGGGGTCTATAGCCCGAGCGCCCCTACAGGTTTACCAGAAGAACAACTTCCTTTGAGCTTCAAGCCATCCAACTAGCTGCTCGAGAGGCTATAGTTCATCTCCGGCACTTGTCACCCAGAGTTAACTGTCGCTCGTTCCACTACTACCCCAGACGTGAAGCGTATGGTAGACCACCCCAAGTTGCCAACGGAGATCACAAGACGGATCCTGCATTGTTGCACCTAGTGCGCTATGTAAGTGCACTAGAGGAACTGTGCGATCAAATCACTATTGATCTAATCGCAGCTCATGGAGAGCTGGTTCGTCGAGCCCCGGCGAGAGAAGAAAACGAGCCCAACGCCGACAACCAAGTCATGCTGTTTGGACACCCGATCGAGTCCCTGAGGCCTGCCCCAGCCATAGGCCAAGGTGCTGCGATAACCCCAGAGGTGCTTCGTCGCATATTGGGAGCACACTCCAACGGGATTGTGGCCAACAATCCCCAAGATGGTCCTCATCGCTACCCCGAGCCTGCAGCCCCTCAACCCACTCCAGCTAATTCTGACGACGAGACCTATGGAGTAGCCTCAAGGCACGCCCGCTTGGATGTAAACGAGGTAGACTAAGTCACCCGAGTCGTATCGAGTCCCAGTGTACCCTCGCTTTGTAATTGTGTGGCATTGTAATTAAAGGCCGCCTGTTATCGTTCCTCTATTTTTAATAGTAACCTTGCCTGGATATGCCAGTATGCAGTATAAGATATCTATCCCGGACGAAGTTACCAAGAATCACCCGTCAACCCCACAGTAACACATCACTATAGTGAAATGTGTGAATCTGTGGCTTGACCCCGACCCTTGGAGCAGGGCTGAAAATTTTTCTTTATCATTCACCTCGGTAAAAATGACCCAGCTCCAGTGCTATAAAAAGGCCACCGCGTGACCTTGCCAAGCACCTCTCACCTTGTGCACCACCCTCACAACCATTTCCTAGCCATGCCGAGCCCTAGCATTTATCTGAGAACCCTAGATGCAACCCCGGGTAGTTTTGTCAAGATATTGCGGGATTTTACCTGCAGTACCATGGGCGCTACCCAGCCAACCCAGTACGAGCTGTTCAAATCAAGAATTACCCCTTCCACCTCGAGATATTGGGCAGCAGTACACATCCCTCCCGTAAACTCAAACCAAGATCCAAAGGAAGTCTCCTTCATGGGGAAATCTATGCCAACCCCACATATGGCCATAGAAGCTGTTGCATACGAAGCGCTTGCTCGCCTTCGATTCGCGGTACCCTATGCCAGCGAACGAGGGTATTATTACTTTCCGAGCCGTGCAGCACCCGGAGGAGTGACATCTTTTCCCGGTGGACGCATTGAGAGAGACCTAGTCCTGGCCAACCTTGTCCAGTACGTCATCGCTCAAGAGCGTTTAACCCAACGTATGATGGGTTATCTCCAGAGCCTCGCAGATTTAAATCCTCAGATCGCCATCGGCAGAGCACTAAGGCCCGACCAGGAGAGACACGTACATCGACTGGTCAATCCACTTCCCCCAATAGAAGAGGAGTGTATCCCAGTACCAGAGACGTTTTCTAGGGACCCCGTCCAGTTACCGTTTCCATTTTAGAACATCACTGTGGTGTTCATTATTGCAACATTTATTTATGTGTGTGACTTATGCGTGATACCCTGAGTTTGTACGACAAGTCAATTATTTGGCTTCTACTAATGGGTATAGTTTTGTTGTGGTTTATACTCCTTTAAATTAACTGTTTTTCCCTCGCAAAATTCTGGAGTGAGATTTCTTTTCCCTGAGTTGCTACATCTACACTTTCTCACGGCGTGGATTTATTAATTTCACACAGCACCACGGCAGCAGACTCACAACCATAATCATTCGGACACATACACTGTTTGCAAAACTTTGAAACAGTGTTGCATCCAGCTAATCACCCCCTAACAACGGTTAGCACCCGGCACACCCCACCTACTCCTCGTGATCACCACCACCGCGGAGAGCCAACACCCGAGCAGCAGCGTTGCGACGATCGTCGAGGATCATCGCGCACAGGAGCACGGAGAGCCCCAGCAGTGTCGCCAGCCCTCCGCATATCAGGATCGCAAACCAATCCGGCATCGCCTCCGCCATTAGAGCCTAACCCGAGCTTTTGTAAGAAGTAATAGAGGAAGAAGGAGGAGGAGAAGTGAGTCCAAGTGTGAGGAAGAAGAGAGAGGCACCCCGGGCGTTTTATAGCTCGAGCTCGGTGTACGGTGGGCGAAGTCCACCAACGCCGCTCGTCGCCGATCGCCGGTGCTTGGAGGCGAATCCGCAAGCAGTGCCGACAGCGCGCTGGCCCGCGAGGTGAGTGCACGCTGCACCGGCAGCTAGCACGCCGTGCACTACCACGGTACGGCCTAGATGCCCTACGCGCTAGGCGTCGCCGGTGGAGAAAACGCGCGGGAGAGAGGAAGAAGAGAGAACCAGAGGGAGAAGAAGAGGCTAACAATGGGCCCCGGGTCCACCTGTCGGCCAGAGAGAGCACTATGCTCTCAGTTACGACCAGCGTATTTTTAAATTTAGAAGTTATTCTAAATTTATATCCAGCGTAGAAATCTCACGTTTTTGTCCCGAACCGTAGATTTTTCCACGCAGCACCAGTATTCACACTGTGGTTTTTCACCACTTATTGCCCTCTCACTGTAGCCACATTTTTACTGCTCATTGTTCTTCTTAAAACAGCTTTTAACAAATCTCGAGGACGAGATTTTTCTTAAGGGGGGTAGTGTTGTGACACCCCAAAATTTTGGCCTTGTTTTATTAAATTAAAATCATTGCCAGGAATTAAAACTTTGATTTTTTTTGGACTCCCTTTTGATTTTTTTTAAACATTTCCTTTCTTATTATCATGGAGTTGTTCCCTAAAGTGAAAAACTTTCAAATATGTTATTGGACTTGTTTAACCTCTCAAGAAAAACTTTCCTCTTATCAGTATAACTAATTACATAATTAAATTGCTTGAACTTTATTTTCTTGAAAAATGGTTTTTCAAGGTTATATGGCCATATTTGAACTACAACCATTTGATAAATTCACCTAAAATTCCAACAAAATTTTGGAGATGTCATGTGATGTTTTTAAATCACTTTTATACAAAAATATCTCTTATTCATGAAATATTTTGAGCTCTACACTCAATTTTTCTTCTCTGGTCCAGAGTGCAATTTGTACTACAACCCATTTATATAATTCTTTCTAGCCTCCACCAAAATTATGGGATATTGGTAGTAGCATATGATTCAACCTTATGCAAAAACCCAATGATGTTATTTGAAAAATTTGAGTGAATCAACCTCATTTCCATTCTGGTCCAGCCTTGTGATTTCTACTACAACCCTATTTAATTTTGCTCCAATGATCTTGTGCTTTCTCCTACTTGTAGACAGCCCTACCAATCCCCTAAGTCCAGGAGCATGCACCCATTGGCATATTTTTGGTTCATGAAATAATGTCATTTATTTCCTGTCCAGAATTGAAGTTTTGCAAAACTTGCACTAGCAAGTTTCTCCTTTTGTCCAAATGACCTCACCACTCTCTCTTGCATCTAAGGAGACCCTGATCTAGAGAATTTGGCCCCTCCAAGAAAAGCCTAGGCGCCTGTGGCATTTTGTCAAACACCTGGAGAGCATGGCCAGATTTGACATGATCTTGTATTTGCATTGTGAACTTGGTCTCCTGACCTAACCACCTTGTCCCTTGATCGCCCCACTATCCCTAACCTAGCCCTGTTTCTCGCCAGCCTCTCCCGCGACCTCTAGCGTGCTCTGGCATTGTGTCGAGCACATCCCGTGCGTGCCCAGAACGCGAGCAGAGCGTGCGTTTGGCACGCGTTTTGCACGTGCCGCGCCCGAGCCGACGCGTCGCGCCCCTGGCCTTGCCACCACTGCAGATCCACGCCACGCACGTCCCTCCTCACCGCAACACGCCAAGCAGTCCCTTGCCACGCCTCGGCAGGCCAAGAGCTAGCCGCCGCAGCCGCCCGGCAGCCTCTGCACTGGTCGGCGCCGCCCGAGCCACTCCCGCTCGCCAGCTCGCCCCTGGAGCAGTGCCCACTCGTCCGCTAGCTCCTGTCGTCATCCCCAGCCACGCCACGTCGCCCTCCAAGCTACAGAGAGGCGGTTCGCCGGCATCCTCATCCACCGCCGCAGAACCGACCTCGACGAGCTATAAAAGGAGGCCCTCGAGCTTCCCCGAGCACGCAGGCAACCTCAGGCCACCCCAATGGCACTCCCCTAGCTCGCATTCGACCCGGGGAGGCCTCCTTCCTCATCTCCGACAACTCCTGCCGCCGGCACCACCCCGGCCAATCCGGCACCTATAGTACCTCCCCCTCTCCACTCTCTCCACCAGGAGCCTTCTCTTCTTCCCGCGAACACTTTCCCCTACTCGATTTTGATCGGGAACCACCGCAGCCCCAAACTCACTCTGCTCCCGAAGCCCCCTCCGCCGCGAAGCTCACCGCCGACGACCCTTTCCACCCCCGTCTACCCAGCGACCACCGGAAGGACCGCCTCGGTCTTGCAGATCCATCCAGACCCTCTGGAACCCGCGGGGAGCCGCCGTTCGCCGGCGACGATCACCGTTGCCTCGCCTCCGTTCGGGCAGAGGAAGAGGAGGGAGGGATAGACTGGTCAAACCTAACCAGTGGGCCCCCTGGACCCACTATCAGCGACCCCGCGCCTGTCCACGTGGGATTAAGTGAAAAGCGTATGATTCCCCAGTACGTTTTCTCTGCACCGAAGGCATAATCTCTTTTGAAACGTTTTCTTTTTCCTGATTTTATTAAAAACAGATTTTGACCACAACTTTGATGGCCAATAACTTTTTAAATATAACTCCAAATGAATTGATTCTTTTTCCTACATCTCTCAAATTCTGTCTAGTTTATTTTAAGATTTATTTGAAAATTTTCCAAACAACTTTTTTGTACTGTTTTTGAAATATGTGTTATTTGCATATTTTTGGAAATAGGATTTTTGGGAGAGAAGGAAGCTTTCAAAATTTTTGGAGAGCACCCCCACCTCTCCACACCATTAAAGGCAAGCATTCTGAACCCAAGAATAATATTTTTGGTGTGTTAGTTGACACGTTTATAACACCACCTGATATCGGAGAGCTTGTTATTTCATGTGATATGATCATTTGCATGAGGCATATTAGTGATTTCCTTGCTGTTGAAAATGAATATACTTGTGATGGTAAACACCCTCATGTGCCTTGCATGCATGCCGGAAGGGAATCCGGGAAAGCCTCTGCCATGGGTAGGAGTGAGCTTGTCGCCGGTCCCCGTCGGGACGGTTATGTCCGGTATGGCATGGTAAGGTATATAGAGTGGTGATTTGTTGGTTGAAATATATTTGTTATACATGTCATGCAGGGAATTTATAAAACTCCTGAGTCGACCGTACACCGAGTCTTGTTCCAGTAACCCCCATACTTCCCTCGTACTACCACTTGTCCCTGCCGCAGGTAGGGTATGGTTCAGTAAGTCGTCAACCCCTTTCAAGCACACACCGTACAGAGAGGCCATGGTGGAAGATACCGGTTGTAGCTGGTAGGCAGGCCATCTGGTCCAGGGGCATGGGTGTTTCCGGTTGGGACCGAGAGGGGAGGCCACCCCTTAGAGCGCGCGATATAAATTTGATCCCATGATACGCGAGGTTGTAGCCTCCCCACTTAGAGTTTTGCTTAACAAGTGCCGTGGGTGATTCCAGACACCGATGAGTTAAGCTGGTGTGTGCAAGTTAGGCGTGTTTTCAACTAAAAGGCCGTAGACGGAATTAGTCCCGATGGACTAAAGGAATCTGTTACTCGTGGGTAAAGAGTACACCCTCTGCAGAGATTAAAACCTATTCGAATAGCCGTGTCCATGGTTAAGGATTACAGTCTGGGATGGGTCAAGTGTTGGTCTTAGTGTCGGTCTTCGGAGGAGATATTGTTAAACCAAACTTGGATACCGACTAGTTACTTGTGAGGACCATGATTATTATTTTGTGATGGACTAACCTGTTACATTATTTGTATCCCTGGGATGGTTCTACCTCCTGGATATTCATTGTGATCATTTCTTTTAAAGCCCTTTATGTGGTGTCGCTCGGACGCCCGACCGTGGCATTTCTTTTAAAGCCCTTTATGTGGTGTCGCTCAGACGTCCGACTGTGGCATTTCTTTTAAAGCCCTTTATGTGGTGTCGCTCAGACGCCCGACTGTGGCATTTCTTTTAGAGCCCTTTATGTGGTGTCGCTCGGACGCCCGACTGTGGCATTTCTTTTAAAGCCCTTTATGTGGTGTCGCTCAGACGCCCGACTGTGGCATTTCTTTTAAAGCCCTTTATGTGGTGTCGCTCAGACGCCCGACTGTGGCATTTCTTTTAAAGCCCTTTATGTGGTGTCGCTCAGACGCCCGATTGTGGTATTTCTTTAAAAGCCCTTTATGTGGTGTCGCTCAGACGCCCGACTGCGGCATTTTATTCCCACTCTATTACTGCTTATTCATGTTGCATGAAAATAACCTGCTTGCATGCATAAAAGATGTTTTATTTATGACCGACGATGTGAACATAGAATTTTTTTAGTGCATGATTATCAATTATATTATACCTGTGTTCTTAATGTTTGCGAGTACATTCAAAGTACTCACTGGCTTGTCCCTGGCTATTGTCTTGGCCAGATTTCTGCTTGGAGAGGAGCGTTGCGGTGACAGCCCCGGAAACTAAGCAATGGTGATGGCAGCCTCGCGAAGATAGGAGTTATCCTGGTCAGCTGTTCCTGTGGGAAATGGAGTCCCATAGACACTGATGTCTCACAAACCGCTTCCGCCATCGACCACTAGAAACCCAATTGTTGTACTCACAGGCCAGAATGGTCTTGTACTACATATGTTGTATTTTGCTTGGAATTTCTGTATCAAGTTGGAGCCTCATCAGCTAACAGTAATCCTGGGGCTGATGAGCACGACGGTCTTTTTCTGGAATTTAAAACCCAGAAAATCCAATCGTGACAGACTTGGTATCAGAGCCAGGCTGACCATTGGCTAATCCTATCTTAGCCGGGTCTATAAACTTAGGCAAACCAACCCACCAAACCATAACCAAACCCCAGCCAAGCTTCTCGTGCAAGATAGCCACACAGTGACCCAACACCTTTTGGCAGTCGGTGCCCAACCTATCAACCTAACCTGTCGCTCATGCGCTAGTGATCGAATCTTAAATAGTCCTTTCTCGCAAGCGTGCAAAGGAAGACTCCGTCCCCTTTTTCCTATAAAAAGGGGCACGCTAGCCCCAACACAGCACAGCACAGCCTCTACCCCAAACCAAGCTACAATGCCTGGCCCTGTCGTACACAATGAGACCACAGCAACCAACCTTGGAGGCTTTGTGACCATACTCGCAAACCTCACCCGTCGTGCCTATGCGTTAGAAGAGCCCCCAGAATATGTTGTGTACCAAGGACCCATGAGCGGTGAGAACCGTCAATTCTGGGCCACTGTACACATCTACGGTAGGGGTCTATAGCCCGAGCGCCCCTACAGGTTTACCGGAAGAACAACTTCCTTTGAGCTTCAAGCTATCCAACTAGCTGCTCGAGAGGCTATAGTTCATCTCCGGCACTTGTCGCCCAGAGTTAACTGTCGCTCGTTCCACTACTACCCCAGACGTGAAGGGTATGGTAGATCAACCCAAGTTGCCAACGGAGATCACGAGACGGATCCTGCATTGTTGCACCTAGTGCGCTATGTAAGTGCACTAGAGGAACTGTGCGATCAAATCACTATTGATCTAATCGCAGCTCGTGGAGAGCTGGTTCGTCGAGCCCCGGCGAGAGAAGAAAACGAGCCCAACGCCGACAACCCAGTTGTGCTGTTTGGACACCCGATCGAGTCCCTGAGGCCTGCCCCAGCCATAGGCCAAGGTGCTGCGATAACCCCAGAGGTGCTTCGTCGCATATTGGGAGCGCACTCCAACGGGATTGTGGCCAACAATCCCCAAGATGGTCCTCATCGCTACCACGAGCCTGCAGCCCCTCAACCCACTCCAGCTAATTCCGACACGAGACCTGTGGAGGAGCCTCAAGGCACGCCCGCTTGGATGTAAACGAGGTAGACTAAGTCACCCGAGTCGTATCGAGTCCCAATGTACCCTCGCTTTGTAATCGTGTGGCCTTGTAATTAAATGCCGCCTGTTGTCGTGCCTCTATTTTTAATAGTAACCTTGCCTGGATATGCCAGTATGCAGTATAAGATTTCTATCCCGGACGCAGTTACCAAGAATCACCCGTCAACCCCACAGTAACACATCACTATAGTGAAATGTGTGAATCTGTGGCTTGACCCCGACCCTTGGAGCAGGGCTGAAAATTTTTCTTTACCATTCACCTCGGTAAAAATGACCCAGCTCCGGTGCTATAAAAAGGCCACCGCGTGACCTTGCCAAGCACCTCTCACCTTGTGCACCACCCTCACAACCATTTCCTAGCCATGCCGAGCCCTAGCATTTATCTGAGAACCCTAGATGCAACCCCGGGTAGTTTTGTCAAGATATTGCGGGATTTTACCTGCAGTACCATGGGCGCTACCCAGCCAACCCAGTACGAGCTGTACAAATCAAGAATTACCCCTTCCACCTCGAGATATTGGGCAGCAGTACACATCCCTCCCGTAAACTCAAACCAAGATCCAAAGGAAGTCTCCTTCGTGGGGAAATCTATGCCAACCCCACATATGGCCATAGAAGCTGTTGCATACGAAGCGCTTGCTCGCCTTCGATTCGCGGTACCCTATGCCAGCGAACGAGGGTATTATTACTTTCTGAGCCGTGCAGCACCCGGAGGAGTGACATCTTTTCCCGGTGGACGCATTGAGAGAGACCTAGTCCTGGCCAACCTTGTCCAGTACGTCATCGCTCAAGAGCGTTTAACCCAATGTATGATGGGTTATCTCCAGAGCCTCGCAGATTTAAATCCTCAGATCGCCATCGGCAGAGCACTAAGGCCCGACCAGGAGAGACACGTACATCGACTGGTCAATCCACTTCCCCCGATAGACGAGGAGTGTATCCCAGTACCAGAGACGTTTTCTAGGGACCCCGTCTAGTTACCGTTTCCATTTTAGAACATCGCTGCGGTGTTCATTATTGCAACATTTATTTATGTGTGTGACTTATGCGTGATACCCTGAGTTTGTACGACAAGTCAATTATTTGGTTTCTACTAATGGGTATAGTTTTGTTGTGGTTTATACTCCTTTAAATTAACTGTTTTTCCCTCGCAAAATTCTGGAGTGAGATTTCCTTTCCCTGAGTTGCTACATCTACACTTTCTCACGGCGTGGATTTATTAATTTCACACAGCACCACGGCAGCAGACTCACAACCATAATCATTCGGACACATACACTGTTTGCAAAACTTTGCAACAGTGTTGCATCCAGCTAATCACCCCCTAACAACGGTTAGCACCCGGCACACCCCACCTACTCCTCGTGATCACCACCACCGCGCAGAGCCAACACCCGAGCAGCAGCGTCGCGACGATCGTCGAGGATCATCGCGCACAGGAGCACGGAGAGCCCCAGCAGTGTCGCCAGCCCTCCGCATATCAAGATCGCAAACCAGTCCAGCATCGCCTCCGCCATTAGAGCCTAACCCGAGCTTTTGTAAGAAGTAATAGAGGAAGAAGGAGGAGGAGAAGTGAGGCCAGGTGTGAGGAAGAAGAGAGAGGCACCCCGGCCGTTTTATAGCTCGAGCTCGGTGTACGGTGGGCGAAGTCCACCAACGCCGCTCGTCACCGATCGCCGGTGTTTGGAGGCGAATCCGCAAGCAGTGCCGACAGCGCGCTGGCCCGCGAGGTGAGTGCACGCTGCACCGGCAGCTAGCACGCCGTGCACTACCACGGTACGGCCTAGATGCCCTACGCGCTAGGCGTCGCCGGTGGAGAAAACGCGCGGGAGAGAGGAAGAAGAGAGAACCAGAGGGAGAAGAAGAGGCTGACAATGGGCCCCGGGTCCACCTGTCGGCCAGAGAGAGCACTATGCTCTCGGGTACGACCAGCCTATTTTTAAATTTGGAAATTAGTCTAAATTTATATCCAGCGTAGAAATCTCACGTTTTTGTCCCGAACCGTAGAGTTTTCCACGCAGCACCAGTATTCACACTGTGGTTTTTCACCACTTATTGCCCTCTCACTGTAGCCACATTTTTACTGCTTATTGTTCTTCTTAAAACAGCTTTTAACAAATCTCGAGGACGAGATTTTTCTTAAGGGGGGTAGTGTTGTGACACCCCAAAATTTTGGCCTTGTTTTATTAAATTAAAATCATTGCCAGGAATTAAAACTTTGATTTTTTTGGACTCCCTTTTGATTTTTTTTAAACATTTCCTTTCTTATTATCATGGAGTTGTTCCCTAAAGTGAAAAACTTTCAAATATGTTATTGGACTTGTTTAACCACTCAAGAAAAACTTTCCTCTTATCAGTATAACTAATTACATAATTAAATTGCTTGAACTTTATTTTCTTGAAAAATGGTTTTTCAAGGTTATATGGCCATATTTGAACTACAACCATTTGATAAATTCACCTAAAATTCCAACAAAATTTTGGAGATGTCATGTGATGTTTTTAAATCACTTTTATACAAAAATATCTCTTATTCATGAAATATTTTGAGCTCTACACTCAATTTTTCTTCTCTGGTCCAGAGTGCAATTTGTACTACAACCCATTTATATAATTCTTTCTAGCCTCCACCAAAATTATGGGATATTGGTAGTAGCATATGATTCAACCTTATGCAAAAACCCAATGATGTTATTTGAAAAATTTGAGTGAATCAACCTCATTTCCATTCTGGTCCAGCCTTGTGATTTCTACTACAACCCTATTTAATTTTGCTCCAATGATCTTGTGCTTTCTCCTACTTGTAGACAGCCCTACCAAACCCCTAAGTCCAGGAGCATGCACCCATTGGCATATTTTTGGTTCATGAAATAATGTCATTTATTTCCTTTCCAGAATTGAAGTTTTGCAAAACTTGCACTAGCAAGTTTCTCCTTTTGTCCAAATGACCTCACCACTCTCTCTTGCATCTAAGGAGACCCTGATCTGGAGAATTTGGCCCCTCCAAGAAAAGCCTAGGCGCCTGTGGCATTTTGTCAAACACCTGGAGAGCATGGCCAGATTTGACATGATCTTGTATTTGCATTGTGAACTGGGTCTCCTAACCTAACCACCTTGTCCCTTGATCGCCCCACTATCCCTAACCTAGCCCTGTTTCTCGCCAGCCTCTCCCGCGACCTCTAGCGTGCTCTGGCATTGTGTCGAGCACATCCCGTGCGTCCCCAGAACACGAGCAGAGCGTGCGTTTGGCACGCGTTTTGCCCGTGCCGCGCCCGAGCCGACGCGTCGCGCCCCTGGCCTTGCCACCACTGCAGATCCACGCCACGCACGTCCCTCCTCACCGCAACACGCCAAGCAGTCCCTCGCCACGCCCCGGCAGGCCAAGAGCTAGCCGCCCGGCAGCCTCTGCATTGGTCGGCGCCGCCCGAGCCACTCCCGCTCGCCAGCTCGCCCCTGGAGCAGTGCCCACTCGTCCGCTAGCTCCTGCCGTCATCCCCAGCCACGCCACGTTGCCCTGCAAGCTACAGAGAGGCGGTTCGCCGGCATCCTCATCCACCGCCGCGGAACCGACCTCGACGAGCTATAAAAGGAGGCCCCCGAGCTTCCCCGAGCACGCAGGCAACCTCAGGCCACCCCAATGGCACTCCCCTAGCTCGCATTCAACTCGGGGAGGCCTCCTTCCTCATCTCCAGCAACTCCTGCCGCCGCCACCACCCCGGCCAATCCGGCACCTCTAGTACCTCCCCCTCTCCACTCTCTCCACCAGGAGCCTTCTCTTCCTCCCGCGAACACTTTCCCCTGCTCGATTTTGATCGGGAACCACCGCAGCCCCAAACTCACTCTGCTCCCGAAGCCCCCTCCGCCGCGAAGCTCACCGCCGACGACCCTTTCCACCCCCGTCTACCCAGCGACCACCGGAAGGACCGCCTCGGTCTTGCGGATCCATCCAGACCCTCTGGAACCCGCGGGGAGCCGCCGTTCGCCGGCGACGATCACCGTTGCCTCGCCTCCGTTCGGGCAGACGAAGAGGAGGGAGGGATAGACTGGTCAAACCTGACCAGTGGGCCCCCTGGACCCACTATCAGCGACCCCGCGCCTGTCCACGTGGGATTAAGTGAAAGCGTATGATTCCCCAGTACGTTTTCTCTGCACCGAAGGCGTAATCTCTTTTGACCACAACTTTGATCGCCAATAACTTTTTAAATATAACTCCAAATGAATTGATTCTTTTTCCTACATCTCTCAAATTCTGTCTAGTTTATTTTAAGATTTATTTGAAAATTTTCCAAACAACTTTTTTGTACTGTTTTTGAAATATGTGTTATTTGCATATTTTTGGAAATAGGATTTTTGGGAGAGAAGGAAGCTTTCAAAAATTTTGGAGAGCACCCCCACCTCTCCACACCATTAAAGGCAAGCATTCTGAACCCCAGAATAATATTTTTGGTGTGTTAGTTGACACGTTTATAACACCACCTGATATCGGAGAGCTTGTTATTTCATGTGATATGATCATTTGCATGAGGCATATTAGTGATTTCCTTGCTGTTGGAAATGAATATACTTGTGATGGTAATCACCCTCATGTGCCTTGCATGCATGCCGGAAGGGAATCCGGGAAAGCCTCTGCCATGGGTAGGAGTGAGCTTGTCGCCGGTCCCCGTCGGGACGGTTATGTCCGGTATGGCATGGTAAGGTATATAGAGTGGTGATTTGTTGGTTGAAATATATTTGTTATACATGTCATGCAGGAAATTTATAAAACTCCTGAGTCGACCGTAGACCGAGTCTTGTTCCAGTAACCCCCATACTTGCCTCGTACTACCACTTGTCCCTGCCGCAGGTAGGGTACGGTTCAGTAAGTCGCCAACCCCTTTCAAGCACACACCGTACGGAGAGGCCATGGTGGAAGATACCGGTTGTAGCTGGTAGGCAGGCCATCTGGTAAAGGGGCATGGGTGTTTCCGGTTGGGACCGAGAGGGGAGGCCACCCCTTAGAGCGCATGATATAAATTTGATCCCATGATACGCGAGGTTGTAGCCTCCCCACTTAGAGTTTTGCTTAACAAGTGCCGTGGGTGATTCCAGACACCGATGAGTTAAGCTGGTGTGTGCAAGTTAGGCGTGTTTTCAACTAAAAGGCCGTAGACGGAATTAGTCCCGATGGACTAAAGGAATCCGTTACTCGTGGGTAAAGAGTACACCCTCTGCAGAGATTAAAACCTATTCGAATAGCCGTGTCCATGGTTAAGGATTACAGTCTGGGATGGGTCAAGTGTTGGTCTTAGTGTCGGTCTTCGGAGGAGATATTGTTAAACCAAACTTGGATATCGACTAGTTACTTGTGAGGACCATGATTATTATTTTGTGATGGACTAACCCGTTACATTACTTGTATCCCTGGGATGGTTCTACCTCCTGGATATTCATTGTGATCATTTCTTTTAAAGCCCTTTATGTGGTGTCGCTCGGACGCCCGACCGTGGCATTTCTTTTAAAGCCCTTTATGTGGTGTCACTCAGACGCCCGACTGTGGCATTTCTTTTAAAGCCCTTTATGTGGTGTCGCTCAGACGCCCGACTATGCCATTTCTTTTAGAGCCCTTTATGTGGTGTCGCTCGGACGCCCGACTGTGGCATTTCTTTTAAAGCCCTTTATGTGGTGTCGCTCAGACGCCCGACTGTGGCATTTCTTTTAAAGCCCTTTATGTGGTGTCGCTCAGACGCCCAACTATGGCATTTCTTTTAAAGCCCTTTATGTGGTGTCGCTCAAACGCCCGACTGTGGCATTTCTTTTAAAGCCCTTTATGTGGTGTCGCTCAGACGCCCGACTGTGGCATTTCTTTTAAAGCCCTTTATGTGGTGTCGCTCAGACGCCCGACTGTGGCATTTCTTTTAAAAGCCCTTTATGTGGTGTCGCTCAGACGCCCGACTGCGGCATTTTATTCCCACTCTATTACTGCTTATTCATGTTGCATGAAAATAACCTGCTTGCATGCATAAAAGATGTTTTATTTATGACCGACGATGTGAACATAGAATTTTTTTAGTGCATGATTATCAATTATATTATACCTGTGTTCTTAATGTTTGCGAGTACATTCAAAGTACTCACTGGCTTGTCCCTGGCTATTGTCTTGGCCAGATTTCTGCTTGGAGAGGAGCGTTGCGGTGACAGCCCTGGAAACTAAGCAATGGTGATAGCAGCCTCGCGAAGATAGGAGTTATCCTGGTCAGCTGTTCCTGTGGGAAATGGAGTCCCATAGACACCGATGTCTCACAAACCACTTCCGCCATCGACCACTAGAAACCCAATTGTTGTACTCACAGGCCAGAATGGTCTTGTACTACATATGTTGTATTTTGCTTGGAATTTCTGTATCAAGTTGGAGCCTCATCAGCTAACAGTAATCCTGGGGCTGATGAGCACGACGGTCTTTTTCTGGAATTTAAAACCCGGAAAATCCGATCGTGACACTGGAGGGGCCCCGGACTGACAACATCCTGCCACCACTCACTTTAGTACTGGTTCGTGGCACGAACCGGTGCTAAAGGTTCGCCACGAACTAATGATGTCCGCCCGCCTAGCCATTCGAACCGGCACTAATGGACACATTAGTGCCGGCTCAAATTCAAACCTACACTAATGTGCTTCACATTTGACCCTTTTTCTACTAGTGCACACATATGGACACATACACACGTTCTCTCTCAGTCAGACACACAAAATCAGCATTAAAAAAAACTAGGGCGCACCTAAAACGTCCAAATCCAAATAAACACGAACTGGAGCTAAATTCAAATATATGGAAATATTGCAGCGTCAAGAACTTTCACAGGAAAAAAAGTTGAGTAATATTCGAGGATTGTTTTCACACACAAAAAAAGGTTCGGTGGATGTCCTTCGAGCACGACACGGTGACGCACCGTTCGATCGACCGCGCGGCCACGTTTCACACGCTTGGTTTTCTTTTAAGTTTGACCAAACTTATATATAAAACTAAAGTAAGCTCCCACACGCGCACTCATCAATATGCCGCCACCGTTGCGCATGCCGGCGCCCACCTGCTCCGGCCAATAATTTCTCGTCCATCACCGTCGTGTCGCCGCCATCCCTGTGCCATGAAGCCGAAGGCTCGCCCGCTCACGTTGTTTGCAGTCCCTCCCCGCGATGTCGCCGTGCTGACAAGTACGCGAGCAGCTGGTGGAGCCGCGTCTATGCATGCAGCGTACGAAGAGGAGGATGAGCATGTGCTCCAGCACGCCGGCAAGGAGGAACTAGCATGTCATTTTCATCTCCGCCCGCGCGGAGGAGGCGCGCATGGTGGCTGTCGCGGCGGAAGCCGGTCGCGCATGCGTCGAGCCTGCAAACCGGGTGCGAACGCAGAATCTACCTTCGAGACCTTGAATGCCACGTGCATCCTGCAATCTAAAGGAGCAATTTGGGTCAGTCGACTCATGTGAGCCGTTTGATGCAACATGGATGGCTAGAAGGGCTTCTTCCACCTCTTCTGTCATCTTCTTCCTTCGCTCCGTCGAAATTCTTTCACAAACATAGTTCTGCTGGGGCCTCAGCACAACGTACCCTTGAAAAATAAACTAAGCAACTAGTCTGCTTGACACTGCAGTAGAACCAGCATGAGCGACGGCACTGCCACCTACTCGGAGTCCGAGTCCACGTCCTCGACTTTGTCCTCGTCCCTCTTCCGCTTCCTCTTCGCCGACGCTTCTTTGCTTGAATCGGACACTGGGCTCTGCTTATTCACCCAACCCTTGTAGATATTTAAACAAAGGTAGGCATCCATTACTGCGTACAGGATGTGATCTTCATCTAATGTCTTCGAATCCCATGCATGATGAAACTCGTGATGAGGTTTCTTCAGTTTAGCGTACGAAGGATCAATCATGGCTGCTGCCACGGTTAGCATTGAAGGTTGAGAGGAGGACACCAGGCTTGCCTTCCGGAGATCGAAGGGCTGGCCTACAACGAGACCTATCCAACACAGGACGTCACTATCGTTCTTAAAGCCTACAGTAACGAATTTCACTCTTTTGTCCTTGAGGAAGTTCTTAAAATCCTGGCACTCAACGTCGGCATGGCATATGTGGTAGACCAAGCAAACGTTATGTATGCAAACCTGGATCACGGCGGGCTTCTTCCTCTCTTCATCCTTTAGATCCTTCTCTCGTCCCAGGACTGTGGTGTACTCAACATCGAGCCTAGCAACCCACTCATCCGTTGAACTGTTGAACATGCGTAGGAAGCGAGCAAGCCATGCTTTCACCGTCTCGGATCCAGGTGTGTAGATGACGATGAACTGATCGCCGGTGATGGCTCTAACCTGGTACTCAGCGGCGACCATGGAGATTTGGGAGGCCAGGGATTTTGGAGGAGGGTTAGGAGAAGTTGAACTGTTGTACCCCGCAAAAAAACTGGGAGTGAACTAATGAAAGGACGGGACGACTGGGAGCGAACTGTTGTAAGGTAGAACACGGGGACGAGTAGGGTGTGCGAACGGCGTGGGGTTGATGGCTTGCCCGGTGGATAAACGGCTGCAAGCCCCCAAAGAGTTCTTGAGAACTATGCGGGACCCACTAGATGTCATGTCTACTAGACCCATATCGTAGGCCTGCCGGCGTGTGGATGTAACTTCACTTAATTCCGTCAAACGTCGCGCCTCCCATGACCTTCGCCTCCCTCGCGCAGTTGCGCCCTTTGAGACTTCGACCGGCTATAAATGAGCATTTTTTTGCCTTTTTTTAGACAAGTAATTTTTTTGCCTACTCTGCATGCATGATACTCCCTCTGGTCCTTTTTACTCCCGCCAACCGTTTGCAAAGTGTTTGACCAAATTTATACTTTTTTTGAACATCACCTTATATTAATTAACCAGCCACACCACTACACTCATTCGATACAATATTCACCACACAGGGTGGTACGTTATTTACAATATTGTCAAAGCTATACTTAGCGATTAAGTGTGCCACCTTATTGGCCGAACGGCTAATCTTTGACAATTGAAGATTGTTGATCAACTTCGAGATGCTCAACGCTTTCATCTTAGGGTCACGCATAGCACACCTATCAATGCTTTGACAAGCATCAATGAAATCCCACGACCAAATTTATACTAAAATATCAATATATACAGTACTCCCAAAACACTTAGGCGCGGTGCATTAACTTCTACCTCGTTTCTTGTTTCTTGACATATCAACCAATATGAGATGAGGGTGTGCAGGCTTCTAATGACTAGAGACTACCAAACACGACATGCAGTGGTTAGTTCATTGCATGCAATGCTATTAATTAGAAAATAAACATTAAGATCTCTCGTTTTCCCCTCCTCCTTGGTCACAGTGCACAATCTAAGATGACTTGCTCACCTAGACGGAGGGAGTACTGATTATAATGAGTATAAGAACTACGTTTTATAATGAGTGTAAAAATATTGATTTGACATTGTGAGTGTTGACACATTGTCGAATAGTTTTTGAAGTCTGCAAAAGTACTCAACTAGTGCTGTCGTTCTCCACAAAAAAATGTGTTTACCAATGCATGCATGAACACTAGTTACTCTAACCCCCCTCTCTTCTTTAATTCTTTGCCACATCAGCATGTTTGCTATTCCTGTGTGCATGATACCAGCTAAGATACCACCATTATGGCCAGCCTTAATCATCGCATGCAATAATTTAGTGCACCTTGAAATATGAACATGTGTGGGGCGTGTTTGTTTTTAATGAAGTGAGACTATACCTAGCCCGGCATGCAAGATGGCTTATTATGCACCGTTCCCCATACATGCAGGAAGCCCGTTCGTCTCCAAATATTTTCCTCTCCATGTGTGGAAACAATATGCCCGCCAAACTCTCCTTCTCCCTCCGGCGGTCCCACCACTCCAACCCATGTGAAAAAAAATCTACATGCATGATTCTCCTCCCCCCACGCTCGTCCAATCCATTGTGACCTGCAATATTTCCACCCCTTCGCTCCCCCATAATTTACTCCAACAAATATGCCCACGTAGCTGCTACTTAACTGCAGGTGCATTCGGTCACTGACATATGGGCCCAACAGGGGTCTGGCCCACATGTCAGTGATGTAACTGGATCGGCAGTTAAGTCAGTGCAGCTCAGTCCATATCTTACGTAGGTGTTCTATTGCTCGCTATAAATACTGCGCCTCCCACGACATCGCTATCTCCTCCCCCTCACGTTCACGTTCATCGCTATCTCCTCCCCCTCCCTCTCATGTCGACCACCATGGCATCGCCCCTCCCAAGCCCTAGGAGCGCTGCACCGCACGGACGGTCACGCGTCTCCGTTCCGTTCCTCGCCGCCACTAGTCGAGGAGGACGCGTCGGTGTTCCGCTCCTCGCTGCTACTAGTCGAGGAGGATGCGTCGGCGTTCCGCTCCTCGCCGCGACACGACGCGTCGCCGTTCCATTCCTCGCTGCCACTAGTCGAGGAGGACGCGTCGGCGTTCCGCTCCTCGCCGCGACGCGTCAAGGTGGACACGTCGGTGTTCCCAATCTCGCTAGCACGCGCGCCGGAGGACGCTTCGGCTCCCCGCTACGAGGAGAACGCCGTGCCGCCCACCGAGCGCCCCAGCCTTGAGGAGCTTTGGAAAGAAATGTATGTCGCCTTGTGGGAGGCTTTGCCTCCAGCAGAGCGCGCCAAAATAGAGGCGGATAAGAAAGCCGAGGAAGAGAAGCACACCAGGGAACAAGCTGCCTGGGAGGCCTATGTGGCATCCGAGAGAGTCAGGCAATTGGCTCTTTGGCAGAAGGCTCGTGCGAGGGCCGTGAGGGTGGCGGAGGACGCCTGTGCCGACGCCTTGAGTGCAGTCGGGCCCAAGCTCCTCATCTACGCTTGGCGGTACGTGGACCTGGTGCATGCTTCCAGCGAGGAGGAGTACCTGTTGGCGCCAGATCACCACACCGGTGAGATCGCGCTCGCCCGCTGGCAAGCCGCCAATCTGCACCTCGCGAGTAGCGAGGCTAAGGAAGAGGTGTTGTGTCGGCGCGCTGGGAAACGGCCGCGCACCAGGGCACTCATGGCGCGCCACAAGCGCTCCTGCGAGCACCGTGGCTTTTAGGAGGAGTATAACTTTTGTTTTGTAAGGCGATCTCATTATTTTTGGGACGCAAATGATAAATCCCGAACGTTCAGGAATTTTTAGCATCCTTACTTAAGTATGTAAAAGGGAAAGTTTGTAAACCTTGTGTATTCGTACGGATTTTGCAAGTACGTGCATATAGCACAAACTTTACTATATACTATCGCACTACACGTCTCTCTCGATATATGCTTGCAGACTGTGCTACTCCCTCCGTCCAGGTCAATAAGTCATCTTCGGTTGTGCACCGTGACCAAGAAGGAGGGAAGACTTATACACCTAGACGGAGGGAGTACTACTACTACTTATGTACGTGAAATGCACGTTTTAACATTACGATGCGGTTTTTGTAGAAGTAGAAAAACATCACTAGTCAAGCTTGTGAAACGATTCAATGCAAAACAAATGCAAAAATGCTCGTTTGATTGTTTACTTTTAGCTTCCTTCTCTGTGGTTATTTCTCTGTCATACTCTGTACGAAGTATCTCACTGGTTGGAAAGGCATGCAAATTCCCAAACAGCTTCCTAAACCCTGTATCTCACTGGTTGCCAGCGTTGACATTGTCGCCCATGTCAAGGATGAGGTTGCCGAGGTCGGGGAAGAAGTTGTTGTTCGTGTAGTCGTCGCTGCCAGCAGTCGCGCGAGTGCGCTCCCCAAAAACTTGATCGCCTCTCTCCCGTACAGGATCACGTGAGGCGGGGTTCTAGAGGCCTGCTGTCCCTTCTCCCGGTGCAAACCGAAAGGAGGGATGGAGAAGACTTGCTTGGCGGCACAATGATCTGGAACGGTGGTGACAAACTATATAGTGCGGGCCGGGTAGGTCGTGGGAGTGTAGCTCTGTCCTCGGCTCGGCTCAATCCCGCAACCTGCGGTGCATCGTGACGAGCCGTGGCGTGGCGTGGCGAGGCGAGCGAGGAGGAGGAGCGCGCGTGTAGGTCTCCTCTTATCATGCTCATACAAGTGGTAGAAGAGCTCACCTTATAAAGGCCTACTAGCAAAATTCCAACATCGACCAGGCCGTCCATGAAACGGGAGTGGCTGTAGGGGACATTGCGCCAGTTGAATATATGAGCAAGTTACTACGAGATTTAATCAGAATAAGCACAAAATAAATCATGACGGCTATAACAGAGATAAAACTAATGATGTGGACTAGCATAGTAGTAGGATACAGAGTAGAAACATGAATTCTACCACGATTTCGAACAGGAAGGATAGAAACACATATGGTGCAACGGGAGCAGCACCGTTGGCGTTGAGGTTGTCACCCATGTCCAAACACCACGTAGACATGGTCTTTGAGCACGGTTCGTAGTCGTTCCATGCTCGGGCATTGAAGTTTGTAACTATTTTAGATTAGAATATATTACTCCTCCAGTGCTAGTAGTAGAGCAGAGTCCTACTCTACTACTCTACTCAGGCAAGTTAGGGCATAGCATTGTAGGGAGTACCAGTACTATGATCACTCAAGCAAGTTGTCTGGCATCGACATGACCCTACGCTGCTGGTATGTGTCTCGTAAGTCAAGCGGCGTGCTGTAGTCATCATCACCTGTCCACTTCCCGCAGCACATATTCGCTTCTCCATCTTTGTCCGCACATAATCTCGTCCAATCTTCCATCCCCGCTAAGGCGCCTCCCCCCTCGTCCGAAACCCAGGCACTAACAATGGCAGAACCGAGCAGCATCCGCTGAAAGAGTGGCTGTAATTCGCTCCCCATAGAGGTAATCAAGCTCATTGTTTCGCGTGTGGACAATCTCAGTACCATGCCGCTCGCGCGTGCTCGTCGAGGCTGTACCGTTTACTCAAAGCCCTCAGGCCAGAGCTTTTTAAGCCAGCTCCTTGCTTGCTGATGCTGCCTGATCTTCAGAAACGGCATGTCACGCAGCATAACGATCGTAGGGTGGCGAGCATCAACCCCCTTGACTGTGATCCGATCCCCGTCAGCCTCAACTACATTAACGGTATGTACTGGGTCGGCATGAACACATCTTGGATGGTGCTCATCGACGGTCGCGGTAGCTTTATGCTCGTGGAGGTCTACACCCGGTGATTGATCCCCCTTCCTTCGATTAACACTGCACTCCTTTGGCACCGCGGCGCAGAATACTCGGAATCTTACAATAGCCAACATGATACCAAGTTTGATTTGCTCAAGGTTGTAATCTGCCAAGTGCCCACAAGATTTGCGAATTATAAAGACTTCAGGCTAATTGTGTTCTTCAACCGCGGTCTCGCCTATCTGACAGGTCACTGCGGTAAGTGGATAAATCCGCACGTCCATCGCAGGATCATACATCCTCCATGGTTCTCTGATGCCATTGAACACAAGGGCTTCATTTATGCTGTCGACTCCTTCTATGGCTGGACGTATTGCTGGCCTACTCCAATCATCGCTACAAATGGCTGTTACAGCAGTATGTTACTTTCCTATGATATCATGATGGCTTGCTTATATTACTGTCAACATTTGCTGAAAAAAATATTCATGCTCATAACATGCTGTTCTTAAGATTGACTAAACCAAGAGCCCTTTTTTAATTGACTCCAACTTGATATGATGTTGTAGGCCGCCTGGTGTCCCTACCCTTCCTAATCCCAGAACCTTTCAAAGAAAAGCGGCATGGCAGTTGCAGGTGGTTCCTGGCTCAATCAGACGATGGCGAAAGATTGATGATCGTTCGCACGTACCGGACGTGTTGTTTCACGGAATACAATCACAATCACTGCAAGGTCTTTGAGCAGGATCCCAGCTTCTTTGGGCCTTTAGGAATTTTTGACTGGAGGCTGGTAAGTAGCCTTGGTACACGCTCTCTGTTTGTCAGACTGAATTATCTGATTAACCAGGAGATAACCGACGGCAAGGATCATGATGGAAGCACGGTTTCATTCATCAGGCAAAACTATGTGTAGACAGCGTACCATGCGTCTCGGCATGCACCATACCCTGATATGTGCCGCCATGCTCTGCAGCCCAAAGTAGGAGAGAGGGTCGCAAGTATTAGACTTGGACCTGCTGGCTGGAGTTTCCCCCATCAGGCACCCATCTGGTTCAAACCGTCAGCCAATCTCCACAGCTTAATAAATAGTAATGTCTAACTGAGCCAGTTAGTTAGATGCGTACACTTGGTGTAGTTGGATCTTTACTTAGTTTGATGCATACACTTGTTCTTTTTTGGTAGCCCTTTTGTAATGATGGCAGATGTTTGGTTTGGAAGAGAGAGCTGCGTCTTCATTCTTCTGGCCTGCTTACTGCTTCTGTTGCACCCCCAGCCCTGGTTGCTGCTGCTGCTGTTTTCAATGTACAATCAGTAGTATATTTCGTCTGTTGCTTGAATAAATGTGTTGTTAGAACGACGAACACTATGTTTTGGAAGTCGTTGCACAGTTCGATCCTTTAGTGCCCCGTAATGTACGTAGCGCATACTATTTATCCTACGGAACACATTTTTTCTTGAAACTCGGAACACATTTTCCACTTGTTGATAACATGCAGCCTATTGATGAAGGCCCAATAGAGAAGCCCATAATTAACTGGAAGGGAGGCTCTCACATGAATCCGGCCCAGGTACATGTTGATGGTCCCCTAAATATAAATAAGTAAATAAATAAATAAATAAAGCTAAATGCTCATGCACCAGTTCTTTGGGAAAATAGGTAGCCAAGTATTTCTTTTTGAAGAATACCCAAGCTAGGCCTATTTGTTTTCTCCGAATTACTGGGCTGCAAATCCTTCAAGACAAGGAGGGATGCATTCTGGCCTGGCTTAAGAGTATGGTCAATGTCTATTAAAAGTAATATCAAAAGGGGTTGAAAATTCCAAAAAAAATATAGCAAATGGGATATAAGTTTCTTTTTTGTTTTTGTTCTTCACTGATATCTTATACGTATTTCATTGGATTTAACATGACATAGTACTAATTTAGTTTTAAATTTGTTTAAGTATGGCTATTAATTTTTGGATTAAGAATATTTCGTTCCCCAGCAAAAATTTGCGAATTTTCAAAATTTCCCACATATTTAGTTAATTTTTTGACCCTGGTACTGACCAGAAAATGGCCAGCAATTCTAAAAATGGAAAACGGGCTGCAATAAATTCCATATGAATTAGAAAATGAGTAAAAATTATAAAAATAATAGCAAATGGGCTGTACACGCCACAGATTTCGAGGTTGACTTGTTTACGCAAGACTTTGTCAGTGAACACACGATTCTAGCAGCAGTTAGTGTTGGATGTCCATCCAACGGCTGACGTGCTTCTTCAATCTCTGATCTTCTTGCTCCAGCCGCCTAAACTAGCGCCGATGGGACTGCCTGCTCCCTCCTCTTGTGGCCCACTGTGATGCCGTGCAGGCTTCCCTGGCCCACCCTACTCCCTCCACTGGCCTAGCCACACGCAATCAACTGCCTCCTTATTACGCGAAAAAAAAGATTCCTCCCACTGACATCTGGGGTGCACCAGTTGGGAGGCTGACCTGTGGCCTACTAAGTTGACGTGTCCGCAGGGCTTGTAAACTTAGTCAACAAACGATTCTAGTAGCAGTAACCGTTGGATTTGAATCGAACGGTCCTGCTGCTTCTTCAATCGCTGCTCTTCTTCCACCAGCCACCCAAACCAGCGCCGGGGAGACCGCCTGCTCCTGCCTCCAATGGCCGGCTGTGCTGCCGATGAGGCCTCATCGCCCCCTACTACTCCCACCACTAGACAGGCCCTGCAGCGACAGCAGCCTCACACCGCAGCCGAACCAGTGAACCCTCGTACTCCTCTCCATGTGGGCATCCACTGCCGCATCCTTCCCGGCTCCGCGTCGTCCCCTTCCTAGGCCTCGCCGTCGTCCACCGCCTTGGTGCTCTTGGCGCGGCGTGGTCAACGTGGTCAACGACATTCCATCAAAAGAGTACTGTACGTGGAGAGGCTGGCAGCTGGGTCCACGGCCACAGCCCAATTTTTTTGTTATTTGCCAAGTAAGTCGCTTTGTCAGGCATGTTGGGCTGCAAATCTTTCAAGACGAGGAGAGCTTTCATTCGGCTGGCCGAGAAAATGGCCCATCAGTAATGAGAAATGGGCTGTACATTTTTAAAACACATCAAACCGGCAATTAGTTTCAAATATCTTTTTTTCATTTCGAGATTTGAAATTACATTAATTTTTATGCGTGGAGAATTTGTTGGATTTTATATTGATATACATATATTTTTAAAATCAGTTTGAATGTGAGTTGAAATTTCGGGATTAAAAACAGTTCGGACCGCACCGAAATATGCAAAATTTCGTATAATTTTTTAACCGTGGCCAAAATATGGGCTGTAATGCTAACAAAAAGAATATAGGCTCCAAAAAACCTTAATAATTAGCAAATGGGCTGTAAATTATTAGAAATAATGGCAGATGGGTTGTATGCTGTTTTCCACAGATTTGAGGCTTTTCTAAAAAAAGGTTGACGCACAAGCAGTGACTGTTGGATGGCCATCCAACGCCCGTCGTGCTTCTTCAATCTCTGCTCTTCCTGCTCCAGCCGCTCAAACTGGCGCCGGCGGGACTACCTGCTCCCTCCTCCCCGCGGCCGGCTCTGCTGCCGCGCAGGCCTCACCACCCCACCGTACTCCCATCGCTGGCCTAGCCATCCCTCTACTCACCCACACCTGCTGTTTTTCTCCGGCGACGGCAGACGAACCAGTAAACCCTCGTACAGTCGTACTCCCCTCCGCGTGGGAAACAACTGCCCAGTCTTCCCTGCCTCCTTGTCATTCCCTTCCTAGGCCTCGCCGTCGTCCACCGCCCTGGTGCTCTCGGCGCGGCCTGGTCAACGTGGTCAACGACCGACATGCATCTGAAGTGGACTTTACGTGGAGAGGCCGACAGCTGGGTCCACGGTCGCATGCAAGGAAATGCCTCCTTATTACGCGCAAAATAATGATTCCTCCACCTGACATAAGGGACCCACCGAAAGGGCCTCTGTATTTCGTGAAAAAAACGTTACCGTCGCTGACAGCTCGGACCCACCAGCTATATCCTCGCACGCAAGGAAGAGCCTCCTTATTACGCACAAAAAAAATTAATACTCCCCCTGTTAGCTAGGACCCAGTATAGTGGCAGGCTGACTTGTGGGCCTACTAAGTTGATGGGGAGGGAGGGCCTTGTCAACTTAGTCAATATGCACAATTCTAGCTCCAGTGACCGTACGATGTCCATCCAATGGCCGTAGTGCTTCTTCAACCTCTGGTCTTCTTGCTCCAGCCGCCCAAACCAGCGCCGGTCGTGCCTCGTGCTCCTGCCTCCCATGGCCGGCTGCGATGTGGCACAGGCCTCACCGCCCCCTACTACTCCCACCGCGGGCCAGACCATCCCTCTACTCACCCACACCCCCTGTTATTCTGCGGCGACGGCAGCCTCACACCGCAGCGAACCAGTGAACCCTCGTACTCCTCTACGCGTGGGCATCCACTGCAGCGTCCTCCCCGGCTCCGCGTCGTCGCCTTCCTGGGCCTCGCCGTCGTCCACCGCCCTGGTGCTCTCGGCGCGGCGTCGCCAACATGGTCAAGGAACGGCTTCCATCGGGCGTGGTCTGTACGTAGAGAGGCTGACAGCTGGGTCCAGGACCGCAGCAAGGACGTGCCTCCCTATTACGTGCAAAATAATTATTCTTCCACCTGACAATGGGACCCATCGGACGGGCCATCGTATTTTGCCCCCTTGACTGCTGGGATCCACCAGCTACATCTTCGCACGCAAGGAAGTGCCATTCTGGTCGAAGCGTACGTCGCGTTGTCATTCTGGTCGCAAACGTGTACGTACATATATACTGGTCGTTGTAGAGGCGCGCACGTGTCGTAGTAGAGGCGGTCAGGGTGCAAGAAACCACATATGTGTACATACGGGCGGGGTCTCGAACGCCCACTCGCGCATACGTACGGCGAGGGCTCGTGTACATGGCTGGGTCGGAACGGAGAAACAGCGTCGTCGTCGTGTTCATGGAGAGGCAACGAAATGCGTCGTGTTCATGGGGAGGCAACGGAATGCGTCGTGTTCATCGAGAGGGCTTGGACGGAACAGGCGATAGAAACAAGGCCTGGCGTACCGCAGAACGGAGGAAACGGCCTTGTGTTCGATCGCCCACGTTCGAAACGGGATCCTGTTCATCGTGAGGGGTGTGGCATACTACAAAACGGAGGAAACGGACCTCCTACGGTCGAAATGGGGGTCCTGTTGATCGGGAGGGGTGTGGCGTACCGCAAAATGGAGGAAACGGACCTCCTACGGTCGAATCGGGGGTCTAGTTGATCGGGAGGGGTGTGGCGTACCGCAAAACAGAGGAAACGGACTTGTGTTGGAGCGCTACGGTCGAAACGGGGGTCCTGTTCATCAGGAGGGGTGTGGCGTACCGCAAAACGGGACTCCACGGGATACTGTTCATCTCCACCGTCGACCTCCTCCAGCCTCCACGGGCTCCTGTTCATCCAGCCTCCACGGGCTCCTGTTTATCCAGCCTCCACCGCGCGCTACTCCACCGACTACTGTTCAACCACCCCTCCACCGTCTACTGTTCATCCAGCCCTCCACACCACGGGGTCCTGTTCAAACACCCCTCCACGGGCACCCCTCCACCATCTACTGTTCATCTAGCCCTCCACACCATGGGGTCCTGTTCAACCACCCCGCCACGGGCACCCCTCCACCGTCTACTGGTCATCCAGCCCTCCACCACACCACGGGGTCATGTTCATCCAGAGGCAACGCCACCGCTCACTGTTCATCCAAACCCCCTCGCAACGCTCACTGTTCATCCCAGAGGCAGCATCGATCGGCTTCAGTTAGCAGCAGTAGCGAAGGAATCGCTCGATCGGGTTCAGTTAACATCCATCGATCGATCGCTCGGGTTCAGTAATGCGTAGCCCGCAGTGCAATCGCTCGGAATCAGTTAGAGCCCAACGCCTCGCTCGGGTTCAGTTAGAGCCAATGCCTCGCACACACGCGCGTACGTGTATGTCGGGTGGTAGGTACGACATATGCCAACGGGTGGCTTATCTTTGTGGGAACCAGTAAGACGTCGCCGGTGCCTGGAAGCGGGATGGGGCGAAGACATGCACGCCGGCGGATCTTACCCAGCTTCGGGGCTCTCCAAGGAGATAACAGCCCTACTGCTGCTCTGCGGGGTCTCCGCATGCTCACTCGATGAATCAAGTAGCTACACAATGCTCCCTGAGCTGTTTTTTTGGGGGGGGGGGAGGATGAAGAAAGGGCACGGCTAGCCTGCTTCTTCTCCTTGTATGGTGTCTAGAACTAGCAGGGCGTCGAACGCTTTGCATGGGTGCTCTGGGGGGTTTATATAGGCCTACCCCCCGGGGGTACAATGGTAATCCGGCTGGGCGCGGGGCCCAGCCGTCTGTGACTGTGCTCGCCGGCTTCCGCGCCGGCTGCTGGGGCCCGCCGACTGGTGGGTCCCGCCGGCTACCAACTCCTGGGTCACTGTGGCTTCATCTTGTTGACGTGGGCTTCATCGTGGTAAGCGCGGCTACAGTACCGCCGCCTGTCGGACGATTGCTGTAGCCCTACCGCGTCTTGTCTCCTTAATGGGGCGTCCTCTTCGAGGGAAGCGGCGGGCCGGCTGCTGGGAGCCGGCTCCGTCTTGGGCCGGCTGGTTGGAAGCGTGGCCGCCTTCGGCCGTCTCTCTGCTCTAAGGGGCCCATCGCCCGTGGGCCATGCTGGCGGCCCGTCGTGGGTGACGCCAGGGTCAACATGGCAACAGTGCTGCGCTGGATGGGTCATGCCTACCTCGTACGGCGCACTGTGCCAGGCGTGCCCCGGGATTCAGGGGTGGCAGGCTCTGCCGTAGCCATGCCCCGTCGCACCGCCGTTAGGTGGGTGCAAACTTTGTTGGTACAGTCTTGACTACTTTATGGGGAGCCAGCTTGAAGGAGTCGGCTTTCTCGTAGCCGGCTTCTTGGAGTCGGCCCTCTCATGAAGGTTGAAGTCGGACCGCCTTCCCAAAGCCGGCCTGGATCGCAGCCGGCGGGGGGAAGGTGGCCCCATGTCTTGGATTCTTGAGAGCCGGGCGGGCTCGTAACTTTTGCAGAAGTGCTAGGGGAAGCCGGCTAGGCTACCCATGGCTATTTACTCCGACAGTAGTCCCCGAAGCTGATCGAGCTCCGAGGTGAACAAGGGGATGAGAAGCTTGGTCAGCTTCCTATCCCGAAGAGCCGGCTCCGCGGGCGTACACCGACTCCAGATAACCCCGCGTAGGCAGGAGGAGAGGGGGCCTGCGTGCTGACCACGGGCCCTCTCATGGCCACGTGGCGGCAGGATCCTGCGAGCGCACGCGCGCGATGGGACGCCGCCGCAGGCCCGGGCCCGCCACTCGCGAGCCTCGGTCCGGGCGCGGATCTCCCATGGCCCACAGGGCCGCTCGCCTTCTCAAGGCAGTTTTCGTCTCGCCATTAAGAATCGGTAATCGCGGGGCGTGGGAAGTGGGCACGATCGACCCCCACGCTTCCCCACGCCACGCCTCCTCGGCTCCGCCACGTGAGCCTATAAGTAGGGGGAGGAGGGGGAGCGATAGAGGTTCGCACGCTCCCTCCCACTCCGTCCCTCGTAACTTTCGCTGCTGCCGCAGCCTTCCGTCTCAGCGCCGTCGCGCCTCCACGCCCCCTCGCTCCCATGGCATTGTCAAGCTCCTGGGACGGCTCCAACGTCCATGAGGATCACGTGGAGTTCCTTCGCCAGACCCGGCGCCTGCCCGGCGCCGACCGCGTTCAGGTCCGCCTGGCGCCCGAGAGGGAGATCTCGCCGGCGCCGGAGGAGGGCGAGCGGGTCGTCTTCCACTCGCACTGTCTGCGCGGCTTCGGCCTCCCGGCGAGCGGGTTTCTGCGTTCCTTCCTCAACTTCTACAACCTCCAGCCGCATCACCTCACGCCCAATGCGGTGATGCTGCTGTCGTCCTTCGTCTCCCTCTGCGAAGTCTTCTTGGGGCTGCTCCCCACGCTGGAGCTCTGGGGAGAGTTCTTCCAGAGCAAGCTCGGCAGATTCGTCGCCGGCGTGCCTGCCCCCTGCGGAGCCTTCATCGCCATGAGGAGGGCGAGCGAGAACAATCCGTTCCCGCCCATCCCCTTGATCCAGTCGGTGAAGGTCTGGCAGAGATCTTATTTCTATGTGAAGAACGTCGCCAAGCAAGAAGACTACATCAACCTGCCGGCTTACGTAGCCGGCCCGCCGGCTGGGAGGCAGCCCTCGTGGAGCTTCCGATCCCGGTCGTTGTCTCCGGCCGGGAACGCCGCCATCGCCCGGCTTCGGGTGCTGATTCAATCGGAAGGCTTGCGCGGCGCCGACTTGGTGGCCGCCATCGTGGAGCGCCGGATCCTTCCTCTCCAGAGCCGGCCCCATATGATGTGTCAGATGAGCGGCCGCTTCGACCCAAGCCGGCTGAGCACATGGGAGATGCCCCACGCGGAGGTGGCGCTTATGGTCAACTACATCGCCAATTGCAAGCTCAGCGGGGACTCGCAGTATGGCAAGGCGCCGTATTCTCGCGCAAATCCTCCACCCGTGGTAAGTTTCTCTCTTTATCTTCTTTTTCGTCGTCAGCCGGCTTCGTGACGGCCGGCTTCTGACCAGCCGGCTCTCTGTGCAGAACCCTCTTCTTCTGCCGCCGGCCGGGGTGGCAGGGATCGAACGCCGGTACGCCCCCGACCGCACGGTGGATGATGTCGACGACCCGGACTTGGGGGCGGCTGCCATGGAGGACGCCATCGTGGGGGACAGCGCCGAGCCCGGAGGCTCAAGGTTCACCACGAGCTTCGAGGACTGGCCGGACGACTTTGAAGCTGAAGTCGCTCCGCGTCGCCAGCCGGCGGCCGAACAACAGGGCGCGGGCTCGTCCGCCGCGCCGGCTGCCGGCGGCGCGCAGAAGCGTCGGGCCGCTCTAGGCCTCTTTGGCAGTCGGCCGAAGAAGTCAAAACCTTCCGCCGCGGCGACGAAGCGAGAAGAGGCGGCCGCGAAGGCGGCCCGCTTCCGCAAGGCAGTGAACCATCCCCAGGCGGTCTCGGCGTAAGTCTTTAATCACTTTGCCGCAGTCTCGTCGTTGTTCTCTTTCCTTCGAACGTCTTCTTAACTTTCCTTCGCTTGCTGGACAGGGCGCCGCTTTCTCTTGAACGGGGCCCGGGCGGCTCCGTCGTGGGACCGGCTGGAGGGTCTTCGAGCTACCGCCGCGTGGACCCCCGCGCCGATCTTAGGGAGGCCACAGAGCGGAACGCTCGCAAAGCGCGGGAAGAGCGCGAGGCGGCAGAGAAGGCGGCCACCCAGGCGGCGAAGGGGCAGGCTGAAGCGGTAGCCAAGGCCCAGAGGGAGGCGGCTCCCGCAGAGATGGAGGCGGAAAGCTCGCGCAGCCAGCCTTCGCTGCTCGCCGTTCCACTCCGAGCCGTGGCCCCCAACACCCCGTTGCCCTTGGCAGAGGAGATCATCCAAGACCCGCCGCTGTTGGAGAGGGAGGAGGAGCCCGTGGCCTTGGCCGGGAGAGCGCCGCCTGCAGCGCCAACCGGAGCGGGCCAAGGCGGTCAATCATCAGCGGCGCCGGAGGAGCCGACCGGAGGCGAGCCAGAGAGCAGGGCCGGCCTCAAGGTGCAGCTGGCGACGGGCCAGCGTGCTGGAGGAGGCGCTGCTCCGCCGGAGTTGCGCCGAGCTGCGGGCGCAGGCCAGCCGGCTGGGGATCTGGAGGCGGCCAGCACCGCCGTGTCCGAGTGGACCCCCAGCGGGGGGACCAGCGAGCTGGACGCGGCGGCTCAAGGGGTCCGGAGCCGGCTACAAGCTCAAGCCGCCCTGCTGCAACAGCTCAACCAAGAGTTCTTGTCGACGCGAACCACTATCCGGGTGAGTCCTTCGCTCTTAGCTGCTTTGTTTTCTTGATTTCTTCCGTGGGGGCGCGTCAGCGCACCCACTGGGTGTAGTCCCCGAGATCCGGGCCGACTGCTACGCAGTCGGGTCGGATCTTTCTCGACGGCCACCTTACTTTGCTTTCTTTCTAAACTTTCACGAATACCACAACCTTCGCGCTGCCGCCTTCGACTCCCAGGCTCGAGAGTTGAGCCGGCGGACCGACGACCTGGCCGACAGCCGAAGTAAGTACTTGGTTTTGTTTATCTCCTGTGGGGGCGCGTCAGCGCACCCACTGGGTGTAGTACCCGAGATTCGGGCCGACTGCTGCGCAGTCGGGTCGAATCTTTCTTGACGACTCTTTCTTATTCTTCTTTCTTCTTTCTTTGTCTTCAGGGGCCAACGCCGACTTGAGGAAGGAGCTTGGCGAAGCGAAGGCCGCCCTTTACGCCAAAGAGGCCGAGTGCACTGCCTTGGTCCAGGAACGAGATCGCCTGGCCAAGAAGCTGGCCGACCAAGAGGAAAGCCACAAGGCGGCCCTACAGGCGGCGCGGGAAAGTGAAGACGCCTTGATGGCGGAGTATGAGATGGCGGCGGCGACCTGGTCTGAGACCCGGCGAGGCCTGGACGAAGGCTTCGGCCGGATCGAAGACTTGATCGATGGTAAGCTGCCTTCCTCGGCCCTCTCCTGCCATTTGCCGCTTGGGTTTTTTGACTTAACTTGAGCTCTCACTTGTTGTTTCTTGTAGATTACTTCCCAGGCTACTCCGCCTTCGCCGCCCAAAGCATTGAGGCCCATCGCGAGGCGCGCCGGCAAGCGGGGGCCGACATCGCGCCGGATGCAAATTGGACCCTTGAGGAGCAGCTTCTGGCTGTTCAGGCACGGTTGCAGCCGGCTCATCGGATGCTTCGCCGGCTCCAACGTGCCGGGGCGCAAGTGCTGGCCACCCTCTGGCCCGGCGAGACGATCCCCCGCACTCCGAGCCGAACCGCCGACTGGCTGGAAGTCACAGTTGGTCGCTTCGAAGCTTGGAAAGCGTCAGCGGCCCGCCTCGGAGCCGGGCGGGCGTTGGAGTTCGTCCGGGCTTGGTACCCAGGGTTGAGCCTGGACCAGCTGCGCACTTGGCGGATGGAGGCCGATGCGGAGCTGGAGGCGGTGAGGCCGGCTATCGCCCAGCGGGCTTCAACGATCGCCGAGTGCACCGACATCAGCGTCTTCGCACCCGAAATCGATGATGACGGTGTCGCGCAGCCGGAGGAGTGGTTCAGGCTGAACCCGACGGTGGGCGAGGACTCGGCGGAGGAGATCGCCTCCAGCGACGAGGGCGAAGAAGACGAAGACGACGACGGCGGAGACATCGACCCGGCTGGTGGAACGACCAGCCGACCTCAGGCCGACCGTGCCTCCAGCAACGAGGCACGTGGAAGCGCGCCCTCTGCGGGAGGCGGCGACCAAGCCAAAGTTAGTCAGCCGGTCGCTCCTTCAGCCGGGGCGACCGTCTCCGCCAACCAGTCGGCCGCTCCGCCATCTTGACCTGCCGTCTTTATCTTTCCTGCTTTGTTGTCTTTGAACAATCTTTTGTTAAGTTTCGCAGTTCCACCCACTGGGGGTGTATCCAAACTATGTTGAATGCTGGCCTCTAGGAGGTCTTTTTGTGTAAATATTATCATGTGCATGTTTGGTTTCCATTCGCGTATGCTTGTTTATCCTTAGGCTTTTTCCTTTGCCGCCTTCCCTCTTTGGGGAGGCAAGTACTTGAGCTTCCTTGGATTTAAAGTAAAGTGAATGGAAACCGGCCGGCCGGCTACTCTGGTAGCCGGTCGGCGGTGTGGGAAAAACCGGCTTTGTTAGATTAGTCCGTTAGTCCCTAGTCGTTTTTCGTGTGGGCAGTCGTTCCTACCTTTAACCCTTGCCAGCCGGACAGCCGGTTCTTCGAACTGCGACTTTGGCAAGGGAAGGCTTGAGAGCTGGCACACTACTTGTCTGACTGCGGGTAGGACTTCTAATATAACTTCAGTCGGCCAGTCCCCGAGCCGACTAGTCGGACTCGGTGCTGGACGGAATAAGTAAATGATACGACAAGCATGACATTTTTCATTCATAAATAAGGGATGGCAGTCCCCGAGCCCTCCTCGGGGAGCCTATTGTCTTGTACTCAATACAAAAGTTAGCGCGATACATACTGCCTTTCAACTTTAAAATCTTCGAAGGAGGTTGGCGTTCCATGGCCGTTCCGACTCCTTGCCGGAGTCTTCTCTCTTGCGTGCCTTCGGCTTCTGTGCGTCGATCAGGTAGTAGGAGTCGTTGCCTAGAGCTCTGCTGATGACGAAAGGGCCTTCCCAAGGGGCTGAGAGCTTGTGCTGGCCGGCTGTTCGCTGAATCAGCCGGAGCACAAGGTCGCCCTCTTGGAAAGATCTCGGGCTGACCTTCCAGCTGTGGTAGCGGCGCAAACCCTGCTGGTAAATTGCAGACCGGCTGAGAGCTAACAGCCGGCTTTCTTCCAGCAGGTCGACGCCGTCTTCTCGTGCTTCCTTGGCCTCCGCTTCCGTGTACATGGTTACTCGAGGCGAGTCGAACTCGATGTCGGTTGGGATGACCGCCTCGGCACCATACACAAGGAAGAAAGGGGTGAAGCCGGTTGACTTGTTTGGTGTAGTGCGCAGGCTCCAGAGGACAGCCGGCAGCTCATCGAGCCAACAGCCGGCTGAGCGCTCCAGAGGTACAACCAGTCGGGGCTTGATGCCGGAGAGGATGAGGCCGTTGGCTCGCTCGACCTGGCCGTTTGACTGCGGGTGGGCGACGGCTGCTAAGTCCAGCCGGATACCTTGGGCTGCGCAGAAACGTGCCAAGGCTCCTTTGGCGAAATTCGTGCCATTGTCGGTGATGATGCTGTGCGGCACGCCGTACCGAGTTGTTATGTCCGCGATGAACGTCACGGCAGTCGGCCCATTCAGCTTCTTGATCGGCTTCGCCTCAACCCACTTGGTGAATTTGTCCACGGCGACGAGCAAATGCATCATGCCGCCGCGCGCCGTCTTGAATGGGCCCACCATGTCTAGTCCCCAAACGGCAAAGGGCCAAGTGAGGGGAATGGTCTTGAGTGCCGAAGCCGGCATGTGCTGCTTGGAGCTAAAGAGCTGGCATCCCTTGCAATGCTTGACTAATTCTTTGGCGTCGTCCAAAGCAGTCGGCCAGAAGAAACCATGGCGGAAGGCTTTGGCGACAAGTGATCTTGAGGCCGCATGGTGGCCGCACTCTCCTTGGTGAATGTCTGCGAGGATTGCAATGCCCTTCTCTTGCTCGACGCATCGCTGGAGGACTCCGGTGACGCTGCGCTTGAGTAGTTCTCTGTTGACGATTGTGTATGCTCCGGCTCGGCGCTGGACTTGTCTTGCTTCTGTTTCGTCAGCCGGCAGGTCTTGGTTTACTAGGAAGTTGAGGATGGACTGAGCCCATGACGGGGCCGCGACTTCTTCTACTGCCAAAGTGGCTACTGCCACCAGGGTGGGCGGGCTGGGCGGTGAGGTGCTGGAGTCAGCCGCCGGCTGTAGTGCTGGTGCAGTCCCCGGGCCGGCTACCGCAGTCCCCGAGCCGGCTACCACAGTCCCTGAGCCGGCTACCGCAGTCCCCGAGCCGGCTACCGCAGTCGCCGGGCTGGCTGCGGGGGTCTTGGGGTCTGCTACTTGATTCTTCGAGCCGGACCTGGCCGCATCGGGGTCAGGCTGCACGAAGATGGAATCGGATTCCGGAGACGGCTTGATGGACGGCTTGAGGAGGCGTTGTAGAGCGACGCCGGTTGGAATTGTTTGCCGGGTGGAGCCTATTCGAGCCAGGGCATCGGCTGGCTCGTTGTCGGCTCGAGGTACGTGGAGGAACTCGCATCCTTCAAAGTATCCGCTGAGCTGTTGGACCAGGAAACGGTAGCTCGCCATGTTCGCGTCCTTGGCGTCCCAGTCGCCGGATGACTGCTGGACTACCAGGTCCGAGTCGCCATAACATAGGATCCGGCGAATGCCAAGTTCTTTGGCAAGCCGGAGCCCGTGTATGAGCGCCTCATACTCGACCACATTGTTGGAGGCGGCAAAGTGGATTTGTAGCGTGTATCTGAGCTTGTCGCCTTTGGGAGAGGTAAGGACGATGCCGGCTCCCAAGCCGGTGCGCATCTTGGACCCGTCAAAGTGCATGTGCCAATGGGTGGAGTCGGGAGCCGGCGGCAGGTACTGGGTCTCGGCCCAGTCGACGAGGAAGTCGGCCAGTGCTTGGGACTTGATGGCAGTGCGGGGCTGGTAGAAGATCGTGTATGGGGCCAGCTCGATGGCCCATTTCGCCACCCGGCCAGATGCATCCCGGCTGCCTATGATCTCGGCTAGCGGGGCAGTGCATACGACCGTGACGGGATGCTCTTGGAAGTAAGGCTTCAGCTTCTTGGCGGTGAAGTACACGCCGTAACACATCTTTTGGTAGTGCGGGTAGTTCTGCTTTGAGGCGGACAGCACCTCGCTCAAATAATACACCGGCCTCTGGACCGGCTGGGCTCGGCCTTCTTCCGGGCGCTGGACTACGATGACGGTGCTGACCACCCGGCTGGTTGCAGCGATGTAAAGGAGCATGGGCTCTTTCTCAGTCGGCGCCGCGAGGACAGGCGGCGTGGCCAGCATCTTCTTTAACTCGTGGAAAGCTTGGTCGGCCTGGTCGTTCCACTCGAAGTGAGTGCTCTTCTTCATGAGGCGGTAGAGGGGGAGAGCTTTCTCTCCGAGCCGGCTCATGAAGCGGTTCAAGGAGGCCAAGCACCCCGTGAATTTCGGAATGTCTCGAAGCTTGGTGGGGATCGCCATTCTCTCGATGGCCTTGATCTTCGCCGGGTTGCATTCGATGCCGCGTTCGGAGACCAGGAAGCCTAGGAGCTGGCCGGCTGGCACCCCGAACACGCATTTCTCAGGGTTGAGCTTGATTTGGAACCGGCGCAGGTTCTCAAATGTTTGCTTGAGGTCTTCCAGCAAGGTGACACGCTTCTCCGTCTTCACCACGATGTCGTCCACGTATATGTGAGCGTTTCTGCCGAGTTGCTTGAGGAGGCACTTCTGCATGCAGCGCTGAAAGGTGACACCGGCATTTCTCAAGCCGAATGTCATAGTCAGGTAGCAAAAGGCTCTGAACGGCGTGATGAAGGCGGTCTTCAGGCGGTCATCCGGGTCTAGCTTTATCTGGTGGTATCCGGAGTAAGCATCCAAAAAACTCAACAGCTCGCATCTGGCTGTGGAGTCTACCACTTGGTCTATCCTCGGCAGGGCAAAAGGATCTTTGGGGCAGGCCTTGTTGAGACTTGTGTAGTCTATACACATGCGCCACTTGTTATTCTTCTTCAACACAAGGACCGGGTTGGCGAGCCACTCTGGAAAGAAAAATTCCATGATAAAGCCGGCCGCCAAGAGCCGGGCTATCTCCTCCCCTACAATCCTGCGTTTCTCCTCCGACAGCCGGCGAAAGGGTTGTCTGACCGGCCTTGCGTCTTCTCGAACATGCAGTTTGTGCTCGGCGAATTTCCTCGGAACACCCGGCATGTCCTTGGGGGACCACGCAAAGATGTCCCGATTCTCACGGAGGAAATCGGCGAGCTCGCCTTCCTATTTGCTGTTCAGGTTTGCCCCGATGACGGCAAACCTCTCCGGACGCTCGGGGTCAAGAGGTGTCTTCTTCGTCTCCTTGGCCGGCTGAAAAGATCCTTGAGTGTCACGCTCCTTGGGGTCGGGGGGCACGGCCGACTGCTTGCTGGCCATGGCCACGACTCGGTCCAGCATCTTCTTCTCTTCGGCGATCACAAGGGACTCGGCCAGCCGGCTGCTGGCCGCGGCGCACTCGGAGGACTTCTTGTAGTCGCCGGCTACGGTGATGACGCCTTTGGTGCTTGGTATCTTCATCTTGAGGTATGCGTAGTGGGGAACCTCCATGAATTTGGCCAAGGCAGGTCGGCCTAGCAATGCATGGTAAGGGCTCTCCAGGTCCACCACCTCAAACCAAATCGCTTCCCGGCAGAAATGCTCCTTGTCCCCAAAAAGTACATCAATCTTGATTTTGCCAATGGGGGCGCAGGACAGGCCGGGTACGATGCCGTGGAACACTGTCCGAGTGGGCGTGAGCTGTTTTTGTCTTGACGTTCAACTTCTCCAGGGTGTCACGGTACAAGATGTTGATGCTGCTCCCGCCGTCTATCAACACACGAGAGAAGCGGGCGGCGCGTCTGTCCGTTGCAAGGGTGGCTTCCAGGACAAAAGCATAAGAGCCGGGGGACGGCATCACCTCCGGGTGGTCGGCCCGGCTCCAGCTGATGGGCTTTTCTGACCAATGCATGTGTTCGGCGGGGTTGGCAGCGACCATGCTGACTTCCTGGTGCTCTCGGCGCTTGCTGCGCCGGTCTTCGGGCTGGCTGGTGAAGACGACGTAGGTTGCTTGCTCATCAGGAAACTCGTCATGCACGGCTCCGACTGCGGGCCGAGCGGCCAGAGGCAGAGGCGGCGGGCCGGCAGGCGGAGGTGGCAAGAGGCCTTCGCCCTTAGAGATTCGGGTGAGCCAGTTGCACTTCCGGGTCGTGTGGTTGGACGGCTTTGCGCCGCTGTGGAACTTGCAAGGGGCGTCGAGGGTTTGCTCGTAGGAGAAGGCGGGCTGCCAAGCCGGCCTGCCGCCCTTGGGCTTCTTGCGCGCCGGTCGTTCTTCAGGCAGCACATCTTCGACCATGGCCACCTGCCGGCTAGCGGGCGGTGGCGCGGGGCCCTTGCGCTTGTTGTCGTTCGAGTTGGGGTGTCGGCCGGGTTCTCCAGCCGCCGTCTTGGGCGCCGGGCTGAGCACCTTTCCGGACGCGTCTACCCGAAGCTCGGTCTTCATCGAGGAGTCGGCCGTAGCGTACTTGTCCGCTATGTCTAGAAGCTCGTCGAGAGTAGCCGGCTCGTCGCAGAGGAGCTTGTGCTTGAGGAGGGTGCCTTCTCGGCATCCGGCTGTGAAGTACTCTATGGCTTGTACCTCGTGCACCCCTTCACAGGAGTTGCGGAGCTCGGCCCAACGTGTGAGGTAATTGCGAGTGGACTCAGCGGGGCCTTGCACGCACAAGGAAAGCTGTCGGGGCTTGGGAGCCCGCTTGTAGGTGTTGGTGAAGTTGCGGACGAAGGCTTCTGTGAAGTCTAGCCAGCTGTTGATGCTACGCGGCTTGAGGCTGTTGAGCCAAGTCCGCGTCGTGCCCTGCAGCATGAGGGGCACGTACTTCACGGCGACGCGCCGATTGCCGTTGGCGATGCTAACTACGGTGGAGTAGTCGATCAACCAATCTTCCGGTTTCACGGAGCCGTTGTACTTGGGCGTGTCTCTTGGGAGCGAGAACCCTTTGGGAAAGGGCTCGTCGCGGATGCGGGGGCCAAAGCAAGGCGGGCCGACATCGTCTTCTTCTTCCAATGCCAGGGATCGCGCCAGGCGGTCGATCCGATGACGGGCGTCGTTCTCGCCGATTCCTTCGCGGCGGCCCAGCCGGCCGCTGAGAGTCGGGTGCGCCACTTGCGGTGAGCCGGGTATCTCTCTCCACGGGGCGGAGGCGGAGGCGGGTCACCCCGCCGCTCCATGGCTCGGGAATGACCGTCCGCGTCCCGCTCGATGGAGATCCGGGTCCGGCTGCGGCTGGTAGCCGGCTCCTTCTCGCGTCGCGCGCGGGTATTGCTCGTAGTCGGCGTCCGGGATGTCGCGCCGCGCTCTCGGCGCGGGGGAAGGCTTTCCGCGCGGGCGTCGGCTTCGTGCCGCTGTGTGGCGGCGTCAATCAACTGCTGGATGCGCCGGGTCATGTGGGGAAGGTCTTCGGCCTCCAGGCCGTCTAGCTCGTCTACGGCCGCCTGGGCGGCACGCAAGTTCTCAAGCGGAGTGGCATAGACCGGGCGGTCGACTCCCAGTGTGTCGGCGATGACGGCGCCGCGTTGCTTGACAAGGCCGGCCCAGCTTGGCCCGCCCGGGGCCGGCGTGCCGAAGGCGGCACGGTCAGCCTCGCGCCGGTAGGCCTCAGTGTGGCGTCTTACGGAGGCCAGCCTCCGGCCCTCTGCGAGGAGGGCGAGGCGGCGTGCTTCCAGGGCTTCGTCGTCGGCGTCGGCCGGGAGAGGAGCGGATAAGTCATGGGCCGCCGCGCGCGAGGCGTCGCAGGCGCTCTCGTCGGCCGGGCCGGCGTGGCCGACAACCATCACTTCGGCGGCGACAGCGTCGTGGCCGTCGGCTCGAGGAAGCGGGTCGTTGTAGATCGCGACGTTGGTGGGGAAGGCGTCGTAGGAGGCCGCGTCGGAGTCGACGGGCATCGGGTCGGTGGAACCAACCGACTCCAGGTCCGCAGCGAGCTCGCTGGAGACATGGAGCTGGCCGAGAAGGTTGGCGAGGCGGTCAGCGCCCGCATCGAAGGCGAGCTCGTCGGGGAGATCGGCGAGGCCGCTTGCCGCGCAGATGCTGGTGACGCCTTGCAGCGTGTCGTGGCAAGCGCCATCGGGCGTGCCGGGCTGGCTACTCTCGCTGGGGAGGAAGAGGGTTCCCGTCCAGAACAGGTCTCCGGACGACGGTGCGCCTGGCCCCACGGTGGGCGCCAAATGTCGGGTGGTAGGTACGACATATGCCAACGGGTGGCTTATCTTTGTGGGAACCAGTAAGACGTCGCCGGTGCCTGGAAGCGGGATGGGGCGAAGACATGCACGCCGGCGGATCTTACCCAGCTTCGGGGCTCTCCAAGGAGATAACACCCCTACTGCTGCTCTGCGGGGTCTCCGCATGCTCACTCGATGAATCAAGTAGCTACACAACGCTCCCTGAGCTGTTTTTTTGGGGCGGGGAGGATGAAGAAAGGGCACGGCTAGCCTGCTTCTTCTCCTTGTATGGTGTCTAGAACTAGCAGGGGGTCGAACGCTTTGCATGGGTGCTCCGGGGGGTTTATATAGGCCTACCCCCCGGGGGTACAATGGTAATCCGGCTGGGCGCGGGGCCCAGCCGTCTGTGACTGTGCTCGCCGGCTTCCGCGCCGGCTGCTGGGGCCCGCCGACTGGTGGGTCCCGCCGGCTACCAACTCCTGGGTCACTGTGGCTTCATCTTGTTGACGTGGGCTTCATCGTGGTAAGCGCGACTACAGTACCGCCGCCTGTCGGACGATTGCTGTAGCCTTACCGTGTCTTGTCTCCTTAATGGGGCGTCCTCTTCGAGGGAAGCGGCGGGCCGGCTGCTGGGAGCCGGCTCCGTCTTGGGCCGGCTGGTTGGAAGCGTGGCCGCCTTCGGCCGTCTCTCTGCTCTAAGGGGCCCACCGCCCGTGGGCCATGCTGGTGGCCCGTCATGGGTGACGCCAGGGTCAACATGGCAACGGTGCTGCGCCGGACGGGTCATGCCTACCTCGTACGGCGCACTGTGCCAGGCGTGCCCCGGGATTCGGGGGTGGCAGGCTCTGCCGTAGCCATGCCCCGTCGCACCGCCGTTAGGTGGGTGCAAACTTGTGGGTACGGTCTTGCCAACTTTATGGGGAGCCGGCTTGAAGGAGTCGGCTTTCTCGTAGCCGGCTTCTTGGAGTCGGCCCTCTCATGAAGGTTGAAGTCGGACCGCCTTCCCAAAGCCGGCCTGGATCACAGCCGGCGGGGGGAAGGTGGCCCCATGTCTTGGATTCTTGAGAGCCGGGCGGGCTCGTAACTTTTGCAGAAGTGCCAGGGGAAGCCCGCTAGGCTACCCATGGCTATTTACTCCGACAGTGTACGAGAGAAACGTGCATCGCTCGGCCCCCGACCTCCCACCGTAACTGGGAACTCCCCGAAATTTTCCTCAGCCTCGCTTCTACCATGGTTTTTTCCGTCATGGACGGCCCAAAGAATGTCATGCAACTGCGTCTCCGGCCCGCCCAGGACGAAAAGCCCATTTTCTGTCATGATTTTTTGTCATAGAAGTAGGAGCCCACCACATCTATGATGATACCGGGTTTTGTCACAATTATCATCATAGAAGTGTCATATGTATGACAGAAAAAAATTTCGTTCGGCCCAAAATGTCACAGATGTGTCTTTTCTTTGTAGTGGCTATGCGAGACCTGAAGATTAAAGCGTTGAGCATCTCGAAGTTGATCAACAATCTTCAATTGTCAAAGATTAGTCGTTCGGCCAATAAGGTGGCACACTTAATCGCTAAGTATAGCTTTGACAATAGATTAGATGGTATTCTTGTAAATAACATACTGCCCTGGGTGGTGAATATTGTATCAAATAAGTGTACTAATGTGGCTGGTTAATTAATATAAGGTGGTGTTCAAAAAAAGTATAAATTTGGTCAAACACTTTGCAAACGGTTGACGAGAGTAAAAAGGACCAGAGGGAGTATCATGCATGCGGAGTAGGCAAAAAATTGCTTGTCTAAAAAAAGGCAAAAAAATTGCTCATTTATAGCATGTCGAAGTCTCAAAGGGCGCGACCGTGCGAGGGAGGCGAAGGTCGTGGGAGGCGCGATGTTTGACAGAATTAAGTGAAGTTACATCCACGCGCCGGCATGGTGTGCGAACAGGCAGAAGCTATACCGCCAGGCCTACGATATGGGTCTAGTAGACATGACATCTAGTGGGCCCTGCATAATTCTTGAGAAGTCTTTGGGGGCTTGCAGCCGTTTATCCACCGGGCAAGCCAGCAACCCCATGCCGTTCGCACGCCCTACTCATCCCCGTCTTCTACCTTACAACAGTTCGCTCCCAGTCGTCCCGTCCTTTCACATTAGTTTGCTCCCAGTTTTTTTTGCGGGGTACAACAGTTCAACTTCTCCTAACCCTCCTCCGAAATCCATGGCCTCCCAAATCTCCATGGTCGCCGCCGAGTACCAGGTTAGAGCCATCACCGGCGATCAGTTCATCGTCATCTACACACGTGGATCCAAGACGGTGAAAGCATGGCTTGCTCGCTTCCTACGCATGTTCAACAGTTCAACGGATGAGTGGGTCACTAGGCTAGATGTTGAGTACACCACAGTCCTGGGACGAGAGAAGGATCTAAAGGACGAAGAGAGGAAGAAGCCCGCCATGATCCAGGTTTGAGTACATAATGTTTTCTTGGTCTACCACATATGCCATGCCGACGTTGAGTGCCAGGATTTTAAGAACTTCCTCAAGGACAAAAGAGTGAAATTCATTACTATAGGCTTTAAGAACGACATGGATGTCCTGCGTCGGATAGGTCTCGTTTTAGGCCAGCCCTTCGATCTCCAGAAGGCAAGCCTGGTGTCCTCCTCTCAACCTTCAATGCTAACCGTGGCAGCAGCCATGATTGATCCGTCGTACGCTAAACTGAAGAAACCTCATCACGAGTTTCATCATGCATGGGAGTCGAAGACATTAGATGAAGATCACATCCTGTACGCAGTAATGGATGCCTACCTTTGTTTAAATATCTACAAGGGTTGGGTGAATAAGCAGAGCCCAGTGTCCGATTCAAGCAAAGAAGCGTCGGCGAAGAGGAAGCGGAAGAGGGACGAGGACAAAGTCGAGGACGTGGACTCGGACTCCGAGTAGGTGGCAGTGCCGTCGCTCATGCTGGTTCTACTGCAGTGTCAAGCAGACTAGTTGCTTAGTTTATTTTTCAGGGGTATGTTGTGCTGAGGCCCCAGCAGAACTATGTTTATGTTCTTTCTCGTTATTTGAACTCTTTAGTACGTACAGTTGTACTAGTACTATGTCTTACTACTGTTCTTCTTGCAGTTGGTACTACTGCTCGTATCTTCGTGTTCCTACTGTACTTAATACGTTCGTACTAGTAGTATAATTTGGGTCGGTCGATTTGTGAAAGAAGTTCGACGGAGCGAAGGAAGAAGACGACAGAAGAGGTGGAAGAAGCCCTTCTAGCCATCCATGTTGCATCAAATGGCTCACATGAGTCGACTGACCCAAATTGTTCCTTCAGATTGCAGGATCCACGTGGCATTCAAGGTCTCGAAGGTAGATTCTGAGTTCGCACCCGGTTTGCAGGCTCGACGCATGCGCGACCGGCTTCCGCCGCGACAGCCACCATGCGCGCCTCCTCCGCGCGGGCGGAGATGAAAATGACACGCTAGTTCCTCCTCGTCGGCGTGCTGGAGCACACGCTCGTCCTCCTCTTCGTACGCTGCATGCATAGACGCGGCTCCACCAGCTGCTCGCGTACTTGTCAGCACGGCGACATCGCGGGGAGGGACGTCAAACAACGTGAGCGGGCGAGCCTTCGGCTTCATGGCACAGGGATGGCGGCGACACGACGGTGATGGACGAGAAATTGTTGGCCGGAGCAGGCGGGCGCCGGCATGCGCAACGGCGGCGGCATATTGATGAGTGCGCGTGTGGGAGCTTACTTTAGTTTTATATATAAGTTTGGTCAAACTTAAAAGAAAACCAAGCGTGTGAAACGCGGCCGCGCGGTCGATCGAACGGTGCGTCACCGTGTCGTGCTCGAAGGACATCCACCGAACCTTTTTTTGTGTGTGAAAACAATCCTCGAATATTACTCAACTTTTTTTTCCTATGAAAGTTCTTGATGCTGCAATATTTCCATATATTTGAATTTAGCTCCAGTTCGTGTTTATTTGGATTTGGACGTTTTAGGTGCGCCCTAGTTTTTTTAATACTGATTTTGTGTGTGTGACTGAGAGAGAATGTGTGTATGTGTCGATATGTGTGCACTAGTAGAAAAAGGGTCAAATGTGAAGCACATTAGTGCAGGTTTGAATTTGAGCCGGCACAGTGTCCATTAGTGCCGGTTCGAATGGCTAGGCGGGCGGACATCATTAGTTCGTGGCGAACCTTTAGCACCGGTTCGTGCCACGAACCAGTACTAAAGTGAGTGGTGGCAGGATGTTGTCAGTCCGGGGCCCCTCCAGCACCTTTAGTACCAGGTCGTATCAGGAACCGGTACTAAAGGTCGTCCTACATAGACCCTTTGACCACCCGAGCTCGCTCTGTTCTTCCCCTTTCCCCTCTCCTCTCTGTTCTTTTCCCTCTTCCTCTCAAGCTCATCACACATTTTGCCCAAAATTTGTCAAGATTTGAAGGCCCCCATCCATACAAATGATCACAAAGGTTAGCAACTTTGTCCTTTCATCTCTCATTGCTAGATTAGCTCGTGCAATGCTTTACATAGTGATTGATTTTTGAGTTTAGTAATTTGGGAGGAATTATATATATGTGCTAGTATTTGATTTATATGCAATTTGAGGTAAAAAATAACACTTAGTTTGCATATGTAGGTGTGGTTTACTTAGTGCCTTCTAAATCTCCGTCATAACCACCGTTGATCGCCTGCAACTTCCCGTCGCCGGCACCACCTTGTGGTGAGCCTCTTGTTCATGAAGTTTTATATAAAAAATTTATGTTTGTGTGATTTGGATATATAGTTACTCGTATAATTATCTTACCCATACGTTGTTTGTTATACATAGTGCCATGGTTTTGATATCCATCCCCGTCGGTCCTCGTCCGGGTTATGATTCGGATGTGGTATATTCTCTTTTAAAACTATTCATTGCATTTCGTGTTTATGACAAATTATGCCCATCAAGTTGACATAGATATTTGTATGTAGGAGGTAGTTGAACCGGAAATTCCAACCGACCCTATTGTCGAGTGGTTAAATTTAGTTGAAAGAGAAAACGAGGATTTGAAGGAAAAATTGAAAAGAATTGAGGGGGGGGGGAAGATGGCATTGGAGTTGCATTTTGCCGATGTCATTGATGATCACAAGATTAAGATGGAGAAAATGCGCTTGAAGATTAGAAAGATTAGAAAATATGCCATTCATAGTGAAGCTTGGTATCATTATGCTGTTGGATCAATTGTTACCTTAGTTGCGATCTTGATCGCATTTGTTGTTGCATTTAAATTCTTTAGCTAGAGAGTTATTTGTTTGTTGCATTTAAGTGTTGTATGATCTTTATGTATGAACTTTATGTGTTGTATTAATTTGGTGTTTTCGGTGCTGTGTATTGAAGATGAGCCGGCAATGGATGTACGATGACCGATGCTCTCCCGAGTTCATTAATGGCGTGCGTACTTTTCTGCTTGCGGCTGAGGCAAACTAGCAGGCGGATGGTTTTATGCCTTGTCCATGTGCTGGCTGTAAGAATGGTCACAATTACTCTACGTCAAGAACCATTCACGTCCACCTGTTTGAGTCCGGTTTCATGCCCCACTATAATGTTTGGACCAAGCATGGAGAAAGAGGGGTTATGATGGAAGAAAATGAAGAAGAAGAGGACGACGACAGCTATCCTGGCCAAGGGTTCCCTGAATACGATGATACAACAATGAGGGGAGAAGCTGAGCCGGTAATGCGGGAAGAAGCTGAGCCGGCAATGCGGGAAGAAGCTGAAGAAGAGGCATCGGATGAGCCCGTTGATGATCTAGGTCGGGCCATTGCCAATGCAAAGAGAAACTGCGCAAGTGATTTGGAGAAGAAGAAGTTGCAGCGCATGTTAGAGGATCACAAAAAATTGTTGTACCCGAATTGCTTAGGTGACAAGAAAAAGCTGGGCACCACACTGGAATTGCTACAATGGAAGGCAGAGAATAGTGTGTCTGACAAGGGATTTGGAAAGTTGCTGGTAATGATAAAGAATATGCTTCCAAAGGAAAACGAATTTCCCGAGAGTACGTACGAAGCAAAGAAGGTTGTCTGCCCTCTAGGGTTAGAGGTGCAGACGATACATGCATGCCCTAATGATTGCATCCTCTACCGCAGTGAGTACGAGGATTTGAATGCTTGCCCGGTATGCGATGCATTGCGCTATAAGATCAGCCGCGATGACCCTGGTGATGTCGAGGGCGAGTGCCCCAGGAAGAAGATTCCTACCAAGGTGATGTGGTATGCTCCTATAATACCACGGTTGAAACGTTTGTTGCAAAACAAAGAGCATGCCAACGCGATGCGATGGCACAAAGAAGACCGTAAGAAAGACGGAAAGTTGTGAGTACCCGCTGACAGGTCGCAGTGGAGAAAAATCGAAAGAAAGTACAGGAAGGAATTTGCAGATGACGCAAGGAACATATGGTTTGGTCTAAGCGCAGATGGCATTAATCCTTTTGGGGAGCAGAACATATGTTTGTATAACCTTACTCCTTGGTTGTGCATGAAGCGGAAGTTCATTATGATGCCAGTGCTCATCCAAGGCCCTAAGCAACCCGGCAACGACATTGATGTGTACCTAAGGCCATTAGTTGAAGAACTCTTACAACTGTGGAATGGAACAAGTGTATGTGCGTGGGATGAGCACATGGGGGAAGAATTTGACCTAAAGGCGTTGTTGTTCGTGACCATCAATGATTGGCCTGCTCTCAGTAACCTTTCAGGACAGACAAACAAGGGATACCACGCATGCACACACTGTTTGGACGATATCGACAGTATATATTTGGCTAATTGTAAGAAGAATGTGTACCTGGGACATCATCGATTTCTTCCGAGCAGGCATCCGTAAGAAAGAAAGGCAAGCATTTCAAAGGTGAGGCGGATCACCGGACGATGCCTCGCCACCGTACTGGTGCTGATGTGCATGATATGGTCAAGGATTTGAAGGTGCTCTTTGGAAAGGGTCCTGGTGGACAACCTGTTCTGAATGACGCTGACGGACGCGCACCCATGTGGAAGAAGAAATCTATATTTTGGGACCTGCCCTATTGGAAAGACCTAGAGGTCCGCTCCGCAATCGACGTGATGCACATGACGAAGAATCTTTGTGTGACCCTGCTTGGCTTCTTGGGCGTGTATGGGAAGACAAAAGATACACCTGAGGCACGGGAGGACCAGCAACGTATGCACGGAAAAGACGGCATACATCAGGGTCATGCAAGCTATGCTCTTACCAAATAAGAGAAGGAAATCTTCTTTGAATGCCTGCTCAGTATTAAGGTACTGTCTGGCTTCTCGTCGAATATAAAGGGAATAATAAACATGGCAGAGAAAAAGTCCCAGAACCTAATGTCTCATGACTGCCACGTGATTATGACGCAACTGCTTCCGGTTGCATTGAGGGGGCTTCTACCGGAAAGCGTTCGATTATCCATTGTGAAGCTATGTGCATTCCTCAATGCAATCTCTCAGAAGGTAATCGATCCAGAAATCATACCAAGGTTAGAGAATGATTCGGTGCAATGTCTTGTCAGTTTCGAGTTGGTGTTCCCACCATCCATCTGTAACATCATGACACACGTCCTAGTTCACCTATGCGAAGAGATTAACATTTTGGGTCCTGTATTTCTACACAATATGTTCCCCTTTGAGAGGTTCATGGGAGTCTTAAAGAAATATGTTCATAACCATGCTAGGCCATAAGGAAGCATCTCCAAGGGCCTTGAAAATGAGGAGGTCATTGAGTTTTGTATTGACTTTATTCCTGACCTTAAGCCGATTGGTGTTCCTGAATCGCGGCATAAGGGCAGACTGGATGGAAAAGGCACGCTAGTAGGGGAACAAATAATATGTATGGACGGCCATTCTCTCACTGAAGCACACTACACAGTTCTACAGAATTCCGCCTTGGTGGCTCCGTATATGGATGAACACAAGAATTTGCTACGCTCCAAACACCCGGAGCGGTCTGATGACTGGATTACACGTGAACAAACCAGGAGTTTCACTAGCTGGTTGCAGACACGTACCATGCATGACGCCTCTATTGAAGATGACATGTACTTGCTATCCCAGTTACCATCTTCGAATATAATGACTTTCAAAGGGTACGAGATAAATGGTAATACATTTTACACGATCGCCCAAGATAAGAACAGCACCAACCAAAACAGTGGTGTCCGCTATGATGCAGAAACCAAGACGGGAAAGGAAATATATTATGGTTATATACAGGACATATGGGAACTTGACTATCGACATGGTTTGAAGGTCCCTTTGTTTTGGTGCAAATGGGTCAATATGACACGAGGAGGGGTACCGGAAGACCCGCAGTATGGAATGACAACAATGGACCTCAGCAATCTTGCGTATGCAGATGAACCATTCGTCCTAGCCAATGATGTGGCACGGTTTTTCTATGTGAAGGACATGTCTACCAAGCCGAGAAAAAGAAAAGATAAGGAAGCGAATGCATCGTACGATGAGCCAAAGCGGCACATAGTTCTTTCTGGGAAGAGAAACATCATGCGAGTGGATGACAAGACAGACATGTCAGGAGATTATGAAAAGTTTGATGAAATTCCTCCATTCACAGTGAATATTGACTCGAGCATCCAGTTAAATGATGAATATTTTCCATGGCTACGGCGCAAAGCGACACACGCGAAGAAAAAGTTTCACACCCAAAGATCTGGGATGTGACCGGCTTCACTATCATCACTTTCTTCTGTGTTTCACACCTAGGAGGGAATCTCTGTAATAGTTAGGGTAGCTAGTTATGTGTTTTGGCATTTGAAACGCGAAGAAAGTTTATGTGCAAGCAAATTCTTTCATGCATTTACTGATTTTTTCAGCTAAATGACCGTGAAATTGAAAAGCATTTCAAATGAACTCAGAAAAGGTTGAAAGTTGGCACGGTATCATAATTTCACCCACATAGCATGTGCAAAAAAGTAGAGAGGGTTACCACAAAAACTGGATGCACTTCGGGTACAAAATGGGCAATCTCTTTCAAAGTATCAGGGTTTCGGACGAAAACTCATCCGTTACAAAGGCATTTCATTTTTTAAATAACCTAAGCATTACCAAATTGAATATAATGATAAAACACACTAATATTAATCATAAGAAAAAAGAATCACTGAAAAATCTATTATCAAAGTTAAGTTATTCACAAACTAGTGATTCACACAAATTTCAAATAATTCAAAATTTAAACTATTCAAATTTGTAAACTACCGGTACTAACAGAAAGTTTGTAATTTTTTGTAACTAAAGCAAAAATATTCAAAAAGAAACTCTAAATAGAGGAAAAAACAACTCAAAAATAAATAAAGCAAAAAATTAAGAAAAAAAATGCCCACCTACTGCGCCACAGCGGCCTGCATACGACTAGAAACCCAACCTGTTGTTGGGCCAGGATGCAGGCCCGCAAAGGCCTAGTAGGCCCACAGGGCAGCACATAACATTTAGGACCAATAGGCCTGCTTTGGAGAGGAGCTCGAGGGAGCTACCGCACTGGGGCTTATAAACCAGTGCGGACGCCCCTCGGCTAGAGAGGTGGGACTAAACATGACGCACCGCACCTGCGGCAGTGCACCCCCTTTAGTACCGGGTGGTGGCTCAAACCAGTACTAAAGGGGGGGTATTTAGTACCGTTTGGAACCACCACCCGATACTAAAGGGGTGCCATTCCCGCCGCTTGGCCTGGCCAAAATAGACCTTTAGTACCGGTTGGTGGCTCCAACCGGTACTAAAGGTTGTTCTATACAAGAAAACACTTCAAAAAAATTGTCAGTTTCTCATCTCTCCCTCTGCTTCTTTCTCCTCTGCCCCGTCGCCGCCGCCCCTCATCGCTGCCCCCGTCGCCGTCCGTCGCCGTCGCCCTCCCCGTCGCCGCGCCGCGCCCCGTCGCCGCGCCCCGCCCCATCCTCCCGTCGTCCCCGCCCGGCCCGTCCCCGTCCCCGTCGTCGCCGCCCTGTCCCTGTCGTTGCCGCCCCATCTCCGTCTCCGTCCCCGTCGCCGCCCGCCGTCATCGTGCCTCGCCGGTGAGCTCCTGCCCCGGCCGCCATGTACCACACACACACACACTGTTATAGAAATGTTAGCAATCTTTCTGTTTTTTAGTTATACAATTATTAGAAATGTTAGTTATATAGAAATGTTTTTTAGTTATAGAAATATTAGAAATGTTAGTTATATAGAAATGTTAGTTATATAGAAATATTAGAAATGTTAGTTATATAGAAATTTTAGTTGTATTAGAAATGTTAGTTATATAGAAATGTTAGTTATATTGAAATGTATTTTAGTTATAGAAATATTATAAATGTTATTTTTAGTTATAGAAATATTAGAAATATTATTTTTAGTTATAGAAATATTAGAAATGTTAGTTTTAGTTATAAAATTTAGAATTTGCATATATGAAATCACAATCCATCATTTAAAAATGTTACTCTACTTTTGCGGCATATAGTATTTGTTGTCGACGATGCCCAGCCCGCATCCTCACCGTCGACCAGTTCGCAACGACGTCCTGCTTCAGAGGACCCATGTCCGGGACTGGGCTCCGCCGGGCTGGCACTGGGAGGTGCTACCTTCAGGGGCACGACGCTTGGTGAGGAACCCGGCCCCGGGTCCCATCGTCGACCCTGATCTCCTTTGGTGGCGTTCGCGTGGGCCACTTTCGGTGCGGAGGGAGCTGGCCCCGGCGGAGGTGGTACGTCGCCATGTCAGGGAGGAGGACGAGCACGTCCATCGCTACATGGCTGCTATGGATATCAGGTTCTCCAATACCTGGCAGGTTCTTTCGGGAGATCACCTGAGCTATGATCCAGTGATGGTTCCTTCACTTTGGTTGTCCACCGCCCGCACCTCAGGAACCGCGAGTGGCCTAGATTACTCTCTAGTATTCGATCTTTATTAGCTTGCTAGCTAGCTAGTGATGTATTTTATATTATATCTATTATTTGAGACGATGTATTCGAGATTATATCTATTATTCAAGACGATATATTCGAGATTATATCTATTATTCGAGACGACGTATTCGAGATTATATTTGATGATGCTTATTATGTACTATGATTGATTCAGCTTTTCCTTATTAATTGATTGCATCCATGCATTGTAATTTGAATATATTTCTTTTGGATTAGTTAAATAAAACCTATGCGGACAATACCGGCAGAGAGGGAGAAGAAGCCCTATTCAATATCATACGCAATCCTCGCGGGCCAAATGATGATCAGAATGAAGAAGATTATGACGGCTCCGAATATCTAAACAACACCGGGGAGGGTGATATGATATTTGATCGCGACGACCGAATTGATGAAGTCATGAACTATGAACATGACGAAGAAAATGTTGATCTTGAAACAACAAAGACCGGCGAGGTATATATATTTATATAAGCAGGCATCTGGTGATCATCACATGTTTTAAATGACTTGAAGATATATTAACGAATCGATCTTTCTTCTTTCAGCCATCCGGATCGAGCAAATCTTCAGGCAACAGGAAACGAGGCCCGAACAAAAAGTTGAAGGAGGGTGTAAAGTACAATATCGAGGCCATCAAACCTAATGGCGAACCATTAGCGCCTAAGAAGATTGCGGACAAGTTCATTCGTTAGTGCGGAGTTCTTGTGAAGGACCAACTCCCGATCCCCCTTCAAGAATGGAGAGAGCCAGCAAAGCCACGTCCAGGAGTTACTTTGTCGACGACAGGTAAAAACTTCTGCTTTGGGAAACGCTCATGGAACATTTCACGCTACCAGATCATTTCACAGATGCAGATGTGGAGAAAGTCAAGGACATTGCTCTTCGGAAGATGGCGGTTGCATTCAACAACCACAAGAATCGTGAATGGGACAAGTACGTCAAGGGAGGAAGGAAGACTCCAGTATTCGAGGGAACACTAGAGAAGCAAAGTGCTCATTGGGACGATTTGTGAAATTCAAGGATTCGGAATTATCTAAGGAACGGTCGAGAATAAACAAGGCCAGTGCCGCAAAAAAGGATAAGTTCCATAAGATGGGCCCAGGTGGCTATGCGGTGGGAATGCCTAAGTGGGATAATTCTGAGAAAGAGATGGAGGATGCATGTGTCACTCTAGAAACATTGAGCTGGCCCCCAGGTGCAGGACTTGGTTCTATGCACATGGGGGGAGTTGGACCCGAAGACAGGCAATGTTTCGAAGAAGGCATGTCTGGAAGGAGCCGAAGATAAGCTACTTGTTGCAATAGAAGAGGCTCGATCGGGGGTGTTCGAGCCCAAAAGAGAGAACGACGAGCTTACGCATGCCCTCGGAAATCCTGAACACCCGGGAAGAACACGAGGCAAGGGCGCTATTCCGTGGTATGAGGGGTTTTCGGACTAGAACACCGACTACAGAACCCGTGCGAGAAAGAAGATTGCGGAGGAGAAGAAGAGGAAGATGGAGGAGGAGCAGAGGAAGCTGGACTATGAACGCCTTCAAGGCCTAGAATCAGTGCACGTGGACTTGGCAGTCAAATTCCAGCGGCAGCAGGAGCAGATCGACTCACATAGCCAGCAAAGGGGGTCTCAGCAGCTGCAGCAGCTAGCGGATGATCTAGCATTGGATAGCACCGTCCCATCCATGCCGAGAAGCAGCGTGGGTTCCGCCCCGGGCGACGGATTGCTGGATAGCTACCCAGTGGATGACATCATGGAGAACACTAACTGTGGGCTACACTTCAAAATGAAGAACATATCCGTGAAGGTGGCGGACGCCGTTGCTTTTACAAATCCCCCCGAGGCAACCTTCCATTGAAACCCGATTCCAGCGGGCTATGCTCGTGTCTTGGTTGATGAGGTGGTGGACCAATATTCAGGGCAAGAGCTTGACATTCCTGGAGGTGACAAGGAGCACACACTGGGAGAGGCCAACCATCGTATCATCCTATAGAGAAAGGATTACATCATCTTTCGAAGGCCACCGACACCGCGTCATTCGACTCCTCGTCGAAATCCGCCACCGAGTCAGTAGACTCCCGCTCCTCCAAGTCCACCAACACGTCAGGCCACTCCTCCTCCAAGTCCGACACAGCTTCAGGCCACTCCTCCTCCTCCAAGTCTGGCAAAGCGTCAGGCCACTCCTCCAAGTCCGGCACAGCTTCAGGACACTCCTCCGCCAACTCAACCACGTCAGCCGTCTTCGCCGCCTCAGCAATCACGGAAGAGAGCCGCCTCAGCTATGGTGCGTAGCGGTACAAGTCGAGGTAGTACTGGAGGTACAAGCGGAGGCAAGCGATTTCAATATGGTCCAAGCAGCCTCGCGCCTCTTCCGCAGAGGCCTTACGACAAGTCCGAGGAGGAAAATGCAGCCATATCGAAGGCCGAGGTGGAAGCCCATTTTGCACCGAAACCGCCACCGCCGCCAAGGGAGAAAGTGCCTGAGGAAAAGATTGACCACTTCATTCATATGGCTAGAGCACCAGCTCCCAAGTCTGTTGACACAGACTATGAGCGCCACCTTAGGAAGTTAAATCAAGCATGTCTACAGAAATAGGCGAGCTCGAGCTCGAGCAAATCAGCTAGCAAAACATGCGGTAAAACCGTTCCCCAGCTGGGAGAACAGGCGGCGCAATCAATCCCCCCGCTTGTTGTGCCAACAACACATGAGAGTAGGCGCGCCCAATATTATTGTGGGCAAACCATTTACGTTCCCGAGCTGGGCGATGTGGTAATAACCGAGGAGCATATTGAGCAGGCTAAAATCCTCAAGATCATTGTTGGACAACTCCTCGATATCGAGCCCATGTCTCCGACTAGAGAGGAGGAAATAAAACGGAAATATGTCCCGGGCCAACCTTTGGTCAAGCCAGACGAGGTCAATAAGCTACCAACAGGAATGTATGAATTGCATCAATGGTACATGGACATTACCAAGATTTCCAATCGAGAGTCCCTCATGGTGAATGTCAAGAAGGATCATTACTACCATGGGAAAGCTGTGTCCGTTGAGTATTCAGAAATATTTCAGTTATACAATCAAGACGCACTCGACAAATCTATCGTCAGTTGCTATTGTCTGTAAGTGATTTCTTTCTGTAATTTAAGTCTCAAGCTAGTTGTAGTGATCATTTTGATCAATCATTACCCGTAATTATCCTCACTATATTCTTTTCTGTGGTATTATGCAGGATGAAGATTTATGAAATGAAAAAAGGTGGACGCTATGGCATTGGGTTCGTTGACCCAAATACCATTAATGAATACACATGGAAATTAGATCCATATTATGAAAAAAGTGTAGAGGAAAGCATGCTAGAGTTCTTCAAGTGCCGCAAATACAATGAAGATATACTACTTCCTTACAACTTCGAGTGAGTCACACTGTCTTGTACTACAAATTCTGTTTTTGCCTACTAGCTAGATAAATGTTTTTGCTTACATATGCCCGCTTAATTAAGACATGCAAACGTGTGTGCATGCAGATTTCACTGGATCTTGTTAATCATTAAAGTTGATGAAGGAACAGTTGAAGTACTAGACCCACTACTTAAGAAAGCAAGTGAGTACACCATAGTGAAGGGGATAGTCAACAGGTAATTTCAATCATTATTAACTATATCTTGGCCTATTTAATTAGTTCGCCATTTCCCAATAACAACTATTTAATAACCCATTTATTCATTTTCTTTGTCGGCGGGCAGGGCTTCGGCAAAGTTCATCAGCGTCACTCCAGGCCAATGGAAACGAAATCTGAAATGGTATCGACCCAAGGTAAGTAATTAAGTAGTACTAGCTAGCTGCCATCTCTTTAATTATCATGCTTGATTAATTATTATCTGATCAAATTCCATTCTCGTAAAGGCCCTGAAGCAGGCGCCGGGGAATAATCTGTGTGCATACTATGTTTGGGAGAACATTCGCATGATGGCGTCCGAAAGGAGCAGATCTCAAAGACAGGAATGGGTACGTTTGTCACAACACTATTCACAATTTTTACACCATTATCGATATCTAGTCACACAACTAATTAATACACATGCATATTGATCTCCTTCTTAACAGTTCAAAGAGGTGCGGGAGAAGCTCCTAGCAGAGGACCGCATAGAAGCAATTCAAGAGGAAATAGCGGGATTTTTGCTGGACCAGGTCATAGATCCCAAAGGAGAATACTTTTACCCGCTACCACCCCCATGAATCACTTCCAATTGTCATCGTGCTCCGAAGGAACCAATTAGGCTAATGCCACTGGCTCCGAAGGCACCAATTAGGAGAAATTGTATATAGCTAGCTAATTGTATACATATATACATGTGTGTATATATGTGTGAATTAATTAATGGTGGTTGTGAGACATTCAATGATATATATATATATATATGATCGGTTCTACTAGAAATTCTATTTATATATATGCATAACGTGTACAATATGTAGCATTGTAAAATACTAGCAAACGAAAAAGAATTAAATGGAAAACACAAAATTAAATGAAAAAGAAATCATAAACCCAAAACCCCCCCAACCTTTTAATACCGGTTGGTGTCACCAACCGGTACTAAAGGGCTCCCTGTCCCCGGAGCTGGCTCGTGCCACGTGGTTGCCCTTTAGCACCGGTTCGTGCTGAACCGGTACAAAAGGGGGGGCCTTTAGTGCCCACAGTTTAGTGCCGGTTACCGAACCGGGACTAAAGGGCCTTACAAACCGGTGCTATTGCCTGGTTCTGCACTAGTGGTGTTGTGGCGGAAGGGCAATGTGGAGACGGTGTGCGTGTGATACAGACATAGAGAGGTGTGAATGTGCAAATGATCATGCATGAGTGAGACATAGACAGATGCCGATACGTTGTGTATACATGAGAGAACGGTCTTCTAGTTTACTTGTGTGTGTGTGTGTGAGAGAGAGAGAGAGAGAGGGAGAGAGACAGAGAGAGGAGCATCCGTAACACAACAACCATCTCTCTCGATTCGTCCGTCCCTCGCACGGTCGCATGCAACACATGCATCAACACACACATTTTGACACCCTCACCCGGCCCCTGCCCACCTCAAGGCCCGCACAATCTCTTCGTGAATACCCATTTCTCTCCTTAGGTTTGTTTTATATCAATATCTGACACACACGCACAAACACAAACACGGAGAGAGAGAGAGAGAGACACAACACAACACACACACATACTCCCCCGAGCACACAATTCATCCCCATCCAAGGTTATACAGTGACCACTCTCGCTTGTGCTTCTTTGCACCCCAACATGCACAACACCTCAATCTTCGAAGAGGGCATCGAGCAGATCGAAGACGGCAACCACACCGTGCTAGAGAATGCGGGGTCATTTGGAAGCAGGGTGATGTGACGACGGCTGACTGACTCCTCCCCCCACCCTCTCTCTCTCTCGCTTGCACAAAATTACCAATCCCTTTCTCCCCCGCACAAAATTTTCTATCCCTCAACCCACGAGATCCTTCCCCTCTCGTCCATGTTTTTCCAGCTCTCTCATCAAACATGTTGTCTCTTCTCCTTCCACGTATATAGAATCCAGATGCACACGCATCTCATGTATATTACATGTATCCATCTTTATCACAGACCTAACTTCTTCCTCTCTCTTTCTCTCTCTATCTCTCTCTGTGTCTCGTTAGGTTTGTCTCCTACTCTCTCGTCCACATACATACATTCTTTCCCGCCCTATCTGCTCCATCTTCAAAAGCTCTCTCTACATGTTTCATTCACACATTGGGATATGTCAAAATGTTGCTTCTATAATGGCTGATGTAGAGTTATGGTTGTTTTTGTTGCATCCTACAAAGTAATAACTATGAAATGCATTTAGATTCTCATTTGACTGGGATTATTTGAGTTTGAGCATGTTGTGAAGTACTATAAACCTTGTATACATCTTGGGATTCGACAATGATTGTAACTATTGAATTGTATAGACCATTACATTCGAAGTCAATAGCCTAATATATTTATTTCACAATTTCAACAAATGATTAGTTCACTACAAACTAAGAAAACAAATGTGTACTCCCTCCGTTTTTATTTAAGTCCGCGTATTAGCATTGGTTAAAGTCAAGTTTTGTAAACTCTCAGAAAGCTTATAACAAAAAATATTAACATATACAATAACAAATAAATACCAATAGATTCATTATTGAATGTACTTTCACATCATACATATTTGTTATGGTAAATGTTTATGTTTTTCTATAAACTTGGTCAAACTTTAGGAAGTTTGACTTCGGTCAAACCTAATATGCCGAGTTTACTACTACTACTCGCTAGTTGCTTAGCCGAATCACTCAACATGCCACACGGGGAGTCTAGTGTCACAAAATTTTGAGGTCGGCGGGAAAATCTCCCGTGACCCTGATTCGAGCAATGGGAAGTTACCATCATAGCTTTTGGAACAGGCCTACGGATGACGCTTGGTAGGGGGCTGTTTGCATAACTTCAGGTTCAACCTACCCAGCCAACCCCACCCCGGCACCCAGAGTAGTACACCTGAATACTCCCCATTTTCCATCCCCACCGCAAAATAGACTTCTCCATAGCATCGCAGCCTTCGTGCTCCTCCCCTTTACATCGGGCACTCGTCCACACCAGCGCATCTACCTCATCAACGACCTCGGACGCCGCACTGGAGCCGGTCCACCATCGTCGTCGTACATGGAGCCTCTTCCCCGACATCGTCTTCCACGGTCTCGGATCTGCTTCCCAGAAGCCGACGCCAAGCGCAGAAGTACCACCATCATGGACAATGAACTGACTCCTGTTGCCGACCATGACTCACAGAGGCCGCCGCGACCATCATTCTCCTCCTTGATTGGTAATGTGTGTATTGAATCACTTAGCAGTACGTGTGCAGTTCCAATTTTTTCATAACTACCCTTCAAATTTCCTGGGTGCTATTGTTCTGGTAAAAGTAATTGGTTATAGCCTCCATTGTCCAACAGAATATTGGCTTGTAATTGTGCATCGCTCCTGTATCGCGTTGTGCTTGGGTAGGTTTTTCATCTGCAACCAGTAGTGTGGCAAATGATGGAAAGGTTTTTAGAACTAGAAATATGCCCATGCGTTGCACGCATCAAGATGCATTTGTATGAGTAGCTTATCTTGTGGGAGAAAAGGATGAACGAGGGAAGGCCTTATTTGCAAATCTAGGGAGGGGTATGGGTATCTTTTTGCAAAATTCCCATTTGTTTCCTTCCTATCTGTCAGATATAAATCGGACGGCCTATATTGCAAGAAAAAAAAGTATAGAGAAAAAAGTAGACAGTAAAGGAAGTAGAGATAAATATTAAATATAAAATAAATATAATAGTAGAGAAGAGAGTAGAGATAGCATGTTGAGATTTTTAAAACGCCGCGCGTTGCGATTCTGTTGGAGATGCTCTAACATGGCAGACGAGTGCTTTAATGTTGCCCACAAGATGCGCGAGTATTACTAGTATTATATTTTTCTTTCCATGTTGAGATTTTAAAACCACGAGTGCGAACATGCAGAGGAGCAATGAAGACCAAACACAGGATATTCGGGACATCTTCAAGGAGCGTGCCAAGTTAAAGAGGAGCTGCACCGAACCTGTAAAACGAGCTTTGGTAAGTAACACCCTTTCAATTATGTCGGATTTCGGGTTCCGGCAGACCCTTGAGGTTTGAACACTGGGGTGCGTGCGGAGATTTCGCCTCCTACCTACCTGCACCCCTCCGCCTCGCTAAGATCTAAACTATGGAAAGAACAACACAAGAGACACAGGGTTTATACTGGTTCGGGCCACCGTTGTGGTGTAATACCCTACTCCAGTGTGTGGTCTGGTGGATTGCCTCTTGGGCTGATGATGATGAACAATACAAGGAAGAACAGCCTCGCGAGGGTCTGTTCTTAGCTGGGGGGGATGAACTGCTGGGAGGAGTTCAGTCACCCTTCTCTCTCTCTCTCTCTGATCGGAACCCCTCTCTAAAGAGCCTCCTCCTTCTCAGCTCTCTTTCTATCCTTCCCTCCTTCTCTTCTCTTTTTTCTTTCTCCCCCTCTTGCGAGTGGCTGATCCTATTTATAGAGGCCCTAGTCCTCTTCCCAAATATCGAGCGGGAAGGGAGCCAACAATGGCGGGCTAATTTGAAAGGGGACAGCTAGTATCAGTTATCCTGACAAAAGTAGTCTTCGCCTACGCAAAGCTCCTGTGATGACGCCGTCTCGGGCTCCACGATGACCTCCGTCTCGTAGTCCCCCTGGTCTTGGTCTCGTTGCACCGAAATGGCAACCTTTGCCTGATGCCTCGGTACTCCGCGGCTGCCCTTGCCCCTTTGCACCAAAGAGGAAAGGAGGACACTGCGCGGGCTGGCACCCGCCTGGCGCCCTTGGTCGTCATGGCTTGCGTCACGGGCACCTCGTGAGGTATCCTTCCTTGGTCTCTCCGCCTCCTTGTGAGCCAGCCTGACGAAGCCGTGCCTGAGGAAGCTCCGCGTCGTCTGCCCCGTGAGGCTTGGCCCCTCGCGAGGGTCTTGGGTTTGTGTTGGTGAAGATGGGCCGCGCTGGGGCCCCCTTTTGAGCCACGCCGTAGGCCGCAGGCAGGCAAGTCTGGGGACCCCCGTTCCCAGAACGCCGACAGTAGCCCCCAGGGCCAAGGCGCGCCCGGACTTGGCCGTGCAGGGAGGCGGAAGGGTAAGAGCGAAGCGCCGTGGGCCCTAACAGCCTGCGGCCTTGGGCGCCGCGTGGCGGTTGGTTGGACATGGGCGCCCTAGCAACCATGCGAGTTGATAAAGGAGCGGCATCCACCTAGGCTTTGCTTCTTGCTTTCCCCGGTTGCTGCTCAGATCCCCTTTCTTGTGCCTCTCCTTCCTTCCTCCAAAATTTCCAGATCCACTCCGACCGTGTGACCTAGGAAGCCATGGCGCCTCGTCAGCCCCCGGCTGTAGCTTGGTACTCGTCTGCCCTGGACCCGCCAAACGTGTCGGAGGCGAGCCTTGCCCGGTTGCACCGGATGGCGACGGCGCGGGGCATCAACGGGGCGAAGGTGTTTAAAGCCGGCTCCGCCGCCCCTGAGGGTCAGGGGAGCACCTTCTATCCGCTCTTCGTAAGTGCCATTGCTGCTGGCCTGGTGCCTCCCTTCTCCGAGTTCTTCTTCTCTGTCCTCCGCCACTATAAGCTGCAAGCCCTGCATCTCCACCCCAACTCCGTTCTTCTCCCGGAAATCTTCGCCTATTACTGCGAGGCTCACGTAGGGGTGCACCCCTCAGTGGCCTTGCTGTGCCACTACTTCTACCTCCGGACCTCTCGTGGTACTGCTTCCGCGTGCGCGAGCTTCGTCGCGTACGGTGGCGCCATTGCCATTTCGAACCCCGGGAAAAGGATCGAGGGCTTCAGGAGCAAGTGGGTCTTGGTGGATGCTGGGCGCATCCACCCTCGGCTGATCTTGCCCACAGAGCAGCCGACGAGCTCCAGCGATTGGGGTCAAGCGGAGCTCGCGGACCCTCGCGCGAAACTGGTGTTGGAGAATATGGACGCGGATCTGAGGCCGACCTACATGGCGGCGGCGAAGCTGACCGGCGCATCGCTGCTGAGGGAGTTCCTGGAGCACCACCTGGCTCCTCTTCGGCAATACTCACTTCCAATGTGGAGGCCCCGTCCGAGCCCCGTGGCCTTGGCCGACGGAGACCTGGCTGCGGTTCTCCAATCTCTGGTCGGGGGCAATGTGGCGAGGTTGGCGGGCGCTCCTATGCCCTTGTTCCTCCGTGACGACTGGGAGCAGGTAGTGGAGTCCATGCCCGTCTTCAACGGGGATGGGCCCGTGCCCATGGAAACTCCCGAGGAACCGGTGGACGTGCCCTCCGATCACTCCAGCGAAGAGGAGGAAGGAGGGGAGCGGGGAAAAGGGCCTGACTCCGAGGCAACTGACGGAGAGTCGAGGGCTCCCCTCCCTCGGCGCAGGTCCCGCGTTCTCCGCCTCTCTCCGAGCGATGACGACGAGGATGACGACAAAGACGACGACGAGGACAACGACGAGCAGGACGGCGGGAGCTCGCCCCCGATCTCGAAGAAGGACAGGACCGGGCTGATCTCCCGCGGGTCTGCCCCGGCCCCGGGGCAGACCGCAGACGCACCTTCCACGTCCAAGCTTCCCGAGGATGATCCTTCCAGTCGGCTTTCAGGCTTCAAATTTGGCCGGAGGCCGCTTGAGCTCACTGGCGACGACCTGTAAGCATTCGATTCTTGTCTTTATTTCTTGCTCTGCTTCTGAGCTTGACGTCCGCATCTCTTGGATAGGCTGGCGCCCGCAGCAAAGAAGCCGAAGGGAGCTCCCGAGGTTCCATCCGTGGCAGCGGCTCTGCCCATGAAGGAGGGTGACCGCGACGCACAGGCTTCCCCTGCCCGGTCGTCCTCGCGAGGCCTGGCTGAGCCGGCTGGGGCGAGCTCAGCCCCCACGGCCCATGTGGCTCCCGAGGTGCTCTTGCCTGCCGCCGCCACTACAGCTGTCGGGGCGCGGCAGACTCCGCCTCAGGATGCTGTGGCCGCGCTGCCACCTTCTCCTCCTACTAAACTGGCTGCTGTCTCTCCGACTCCTTCTGCCGTTCTGGATCGTGCTGTTGCTGAGCTGGACCGACTGCGGCAGGATCTTCTTGGCGCTGACCCCCGCTTGGTGGCCGGGCGCTTGGAGCTGGCTACAGGATGGGTTCGCTCCGATGCTTCGATTCGGGCGACGCTGGTCCAGGCCTCGACGGCATGCGACGAGGAGAAGCAGGCCGTTCTAGAGGCAAAGGATGCTCGTGACGCAGCCCTGGGGGAGGTGGTCGACGTCCGTGGACGTTGCAAGGCGCTGGAGGGCGAACTGCAAGATTTGCGGGGCCAGCTCGTGAACGAGGTCCGCCTTCGCCAAGAGCAGGAAGAAGGCGTGAAGGCTCACGAGGCGGCTGTCAAAGAGAGGGAGGTCAAGCTCACGAAATGCCGCGACCGCCTAGGCGCGCTGGAACAGGAGTTGGGGGCAAGGAAGGCCAAGCTGGACGACGAGGCCCTGGTTCTTGCCGAGGACCGCGTGGCCTTCACGGAGATGGAGGCGAGGGCTCGCTCATCACTGAGGACGCTTTACGACAGCGGCCTGGAGAGCCCACTGGCTGGCGCCGAGGACGGCCCCGCCAAGCTGCTTCCCTTCCTGGTTCGCGCTCTTGAAGATGTCGCCCTTGGCCTTGGCCCCACGGCCGAGGCTGAGGCGCGTGTCCTGTCTTCTGCAGCACTGACGCGGGTCCTCACCCACATCTACCTTCGCGATCCCGGTGTTGACCTCGACAGCCTGCTGGAGCCAGTGAGCGGCGAGCGTGCCGCTGCCGCTGCCGAGGCCGTGAAGGGTCGCGCAGAGGCCCTGCTGGGGAAGTTCCGGGCCTTCAGCACCAAGCCGAAGCAAGGCACTGCCGACCCCACCGCTCCGTGAGGCGTACCCAATCCGCGCTGCTCCACCACCGACAAGTGACTCTGTCACGGCTCCTATCCTGCCTTTAATTCCTACACATGTATCATGCCTCGGGGAGGCGTTTAAACTTGCATTTGGCATTGAGATAACAGTGTGGACTGTAATATTTGCTTTTGAACTCCTTGAAATTTGCGCTTTTCCTTCCTACTTGCTTATGTTCTACGCCGGCAGAGCCCGGCCCCGCGCATGCCTCACCCAGCGTTGGTCCCGACCGGAAACCAGGACGGGGCCAAGGAGTGAGGGGCCACGTGACAAGTTAGGCTCCTGAGTCGCGATGCTCAGGAGTCCCCCTTGGCGCACGAACAGCAAGTAGGGAGGTGTGATGCGGGTGGATCTACCGTTCTACGTCTGCAGAGCCCGGCCGCACGCGTGCCTCACCCAGCGTTGGTCCCGACCAGAAACCAGGACGGGGCCACAGAGTGAGGGGCTACGTGACCAGTTAGGCTCCTGAGTCGCGATGCTCAGGAGTCCCCCTTGACGCTCAAACGGCCTTCAAACCTTGGCTCCACTCGGGGAGAGACGCGCGACGAACTAGGCCCGGGGGGACCTGGCTGGGCGGCGTGCGTCTGGGTGTGACCCAGGCGCAGCCCCCGTGCCCAGCCCCCTCGCGCGGCACTCCCGAGGGGAGATGTTATGATGAGGCTAGACACTGAGCTCTGGGCTCCCTGAGGTTGATGCGGCCCGGGGGCCACCCTCAGTTGTTTATCACCAGCGCAGAGCATAGCGCTTTCGTATGTGTACGGGCATAGCCACTCCTCGGCAGTGTCGTCAGCCAGCGCGGAGCATGGTGCTTCCACTGGTACGTGGAAGGGGGGGGCCCTCTGGGAGGAGCCCCCGGGGCGTGTACAGCCCCGCCCTGACACGTGGCTGGCACGGTAGGGCCTGGCGAGGTGTATCTGGGCACCCGTGAGCCAGCGCGGGACTCACGGGGCCCTACCTCTAGGCGGGTTGCGCCTGGCACCAGGCCTTATCTTGTGATGTGTCCCTGCAAATTTGGTTAGACGTCGGCACTCTACGTCCTCAGGTCCCGGCCCTCGAGCTGGTCTCAGCCGTCGCTGGTATGCCAGGTCGCGATGCCATGGACAAGGCCAGAGGGTGAGGGCTGGAGAGCCAGTAAGAGCCCTGAGTCGCGATGCTCAGGTACCCCCCCTTTAACGTGCAAGTGGTCGGCATGGAGAAGAAGAGGTGCCGTGGACCGGCATCAAATAATCAAGCACGGTGGGTCTAACGCATAATCGGAAATAAACGCAAATGGGATATATGCCGCTGGGCCTGGCCCGAGCGGCTTGGGGATCATGCAGCCCGAGGGGCGCCCCCAACAAGGTAAGCTAACAACATGGAATAAAAAAAGGATACACGCCGCAGGGATGGACCCACGCGGCCTGGGAATAATGCAGCCCTGGGGGGTGCTCCCAGCTGGAAATAAAACTCAAAAGATGTCACCTGATGATGTTGAGGACGAAGGAGCGTTGGTGTAGCAGGCTCGGTGGGCTTCGGGAGCCGATCCTCACGAGCCGCCAGGCCCAGGGGCCTCGGGAGGCTCCGGAGGCACTGGCGGCTCCTCGCGGCCATCTCCATCCCTGCCAGGGCTGTGGAACGCCTGGCCTCTCGTGCCTCCGTGATGCCCCTCATGAGGTGCTGGTACGCGTCAGCCACGTTCGGCAAGCCGTAAGGCATGCGAACGTAGCTGTGGGGTGGGCCTCCGCAGCGCCCCACTCGCGAGGGCCAGAGGCGCTCCAGAGAGGCGACTCGGTTGAGCCCTGGTATGTCGATGCAGACGCGCAACCCACCATCCTCGCCTAGAAGGGGAGCCACTGCTGGTAGGCGGCGGCCGCCTTTCATGACTCTTGACTCCTGTAGCTCCTGAATGGCCTTACTGACGAACTCCTGAGGGTCTAGATCTCCTTCCCTTGCTCCTTCTTGAGGGAAACGTGCTTCGAAACACGCCTCCATGTGGTGCCCAAGCGCCTCCCTCGTGACCCTAGCTAGGTCGGTGGCCCTCCAGGGGAGAGCCCCCGAGCCCTGCCTGAGGAGGGCGCGGGGCGCGCTATCCTATGCGATGGAAGGAGGTTCCCCCTAGGCAGGCGCGGGCCCAGAGGGGCCTGCCTCCTGAGTGGTCAGGCCGGACGATGTCTTCTTCTTCTTAGGGGTGGTCTCGGGAGGCCTCCTGCTTCCACGATCCGGGTCTTCCAGTGACGCGGCCTGAAAGGCTCGTTCCAGGGAACACACCGCGTCCTTCTCTTCACAGGGCACCGTGATGACTCCGCCGCTTCCTGGCATCTTGAGGACGTTGTAGCCGTGGTGAGTTACGGCCATGAACTTGGCTAGCGCTGGGTACCCAAGGATGGCGTTGTACGGCAGGCGAATGTGAGCGACGTCGAAGTCGATGAGCTCGGTGCGGTAGTTGTCGCGTGCCCCGAAGGTGACAGGGAGGCGGACCTGCCCAATCGGGACCGTGGAGCCGTCGGTGATACCGGGAAAGGCTTGGTTGGCTGAAGCTGGCTGTAGGGCACTTGGAGGTTGTTGAATGTCTCCACGGACAGGACGTTGAGCCCTGCCCCGCCATCGATGAGGGTTTTGGTGACCACCACGTTGCTGACGATTGGGGAGCAAAGCATCGGGAGAACTCCGGCTGTAGCCGCACACTTGAGATGATCTGCTGAGCTGAAGGTGATGGCGCATGCCGACCACCTGAGAGGGCGCGTGGCTTCGAGCCTGGGGAGGACTGAGTTCACTTCGCAGGCGAACTGCTTGAAGATGCGCTGAGAGGCTGGGGCTTGTGCCCTGCCCAGGATGCAGGCGATCGCGCGCGGCTCCTGGAAGCCCCCAGCCCCCTCGTCCTGGTGGCGGTCCTCGTTTCTCCTTGGCTGCGGCGGCAGCGGTGGGAGGCCTGCGTTGGCTTGCGGGCGATCCTCGTGAGGCTGATCCCTCCAGTCTCCCTCGCGAGGCTGATCCCTCCAGCCTCCCTCGCGAGGCGGGTATTGCCAGCGATCCTTGCGAGGTTGATCGTGCCACCCTTGGCGCGGGCCACGGTCTTCCCGGCGTCCTGCGTTCCTTCCTCCTCCTCGACCGTAGCCCCGGTCACCGCGGTCAGGGCGACGGCCGATCCTTCCTTCTCGCACGGCTCGGAGCTCTTGACATTCGTTGGTGTTGTGGGTGTGGAGGTCGTGGTACACACAGTACCGGCTGCCCTTGGAAGGTTCGGGCTGATCTTTGCCCCGCTTGGTGTCTGGTTCTGCCGCGAGCACGGCAGCCCCCTTGCGCTTCACATCCTTGGCCTTGGGCTTCTTCTCTTCTGGGTCTGCGGCAGGCAGCTCGAGGAGGGAGAGACGCCCTTCCTCGGCCCTGACGCACTTGGTTGCCAGGTTGAACAGCTCCAAGGAAGTGTACAGGTCTTCATGCATCGCCAGCTCCTCCTTCATCTTGACGTCGCGCACGCCGTCGGAGAAGGCCGAGATGATGGCCTCCTCAGTCACCTTGGGAATCTTGAGGCGTGCGTTGTTGAAGCGTTGGATGTACTTCTGCAGGGTCTCCCCGGGCTGTTGCTTGATGCGGCGCTTGTCGCTCACGGCGGGTGGCCGGTCGCGAGTGCCTTGGAAGATGGCGATGAAGCGGGTGCGCATCTCGTCCCAGGAGGAGATTGTGCCTGGAGCCAGGTTTAGGAGCCAGGTGCGGGCCCCGTCCTTGAGCGCCATGGGGAACCAGTTCACCATGACCTTCTCATCTCCGTTGGAAGCTTCGATGCCCAGCTCGTAGAGCTGGAGGAACTCCGCGGGGTCAGCCGTGCCATCGTAGCGAGGAGGCAAGTCCGGCTTGAACTTGCCGGGCCACGGGACGCTGCGTAGCTCGGCGGTGAAGGCGCGGCAGCCTGCTGTGGCCATAGGAGGCCTTGGATGACGGGGAGCTTGGTCTTGCATGTCCCCACGCGCTGCAGCTGGGAGCAGCGCGGGGTCTTGACGCGCGGGAGCAGGAGCATGGTCACGACGTGCTGGAGCAGGGAGCGCCCGGGCAACTTCTTGTGGGCGAGGGACTTCTTGACAGCTCTGCTCTTGCCACGCTGGCATCTGATGGAACGGGTTGCGCCCAAGGGCCACGCGCCTTGGAGCCGTGGCGCCTTCCTGAGGAGGAGGTGGGCGGGGCGCCGCCGGAGCTTCATCGCCCGCGCGGGGCGGGGTGCGGTGTAGCGGAACGAACGGCGCAGGAGAGCCCCCTACGGCGCGGACGAGCTCGGCGACGCGGTCGAGCCATTCTTCGTAGACGTCGTCGACGGGATGGTAGCACAGGAGCTCGTTTGCCGCGATGAGTGCAGCCCAAGCCTCCATGGGCGCGCAGAGCGCGCGGGACGAAGAACCAGCTGGGGTGAGAAAGGGAGTTACGGTGCGGCCGTCTTGCTGCACGGACGGATGCTGGGATGATGCTTGCTGCTCGTCCCCCGCCGGGCCAGTGGCGGCATTGACGGCAGGTGACGGGGAACGGTGAGGACGCCCGCCGACAGGGGCCGTCTGGGCGACGCGGGAAGCGTGTGCGGCCCGGCGCTCGGCGCGGGCCCGACAAGCATCAGACATGGGCGTGATGGTCGAAGGAGAACGGGGTGGTGGAAGAAGAACCCCGGCGCACCCCTACCTGGTGCGCCAAATGTCGGATTTCGGGTTCCGGCAGACCCTTGAGGTTCGAAAACTGGGGTGTGCGCGAAGATTTCGCCTCCTACCTACCTGCACCCCTCCGCCTCGCTAAGATGTAAACTATGGAAAGAACAACACAAGAGACACAGGGTTTATACTGGTTCGGGCCACCGTTGTGGTGTAATACCCTACTCCAGTGTGTGGTGTGGTGGATTGCCTCTTGGGCTGATGATGATGAACAATACAAGGAAGAACAGCCTCGCGAGGGTCTGTTCTTGGCTGGGGGGATGAACTGCTGGGAGGAGTTCAGTCACCCTTCTCTCTCTCTCTCACTGATCGGAACCCCTCTCTAAAGAGCCTCCTCCTTCTCAGCTCTCTTTCTATCCTTCCCTCCTTCTCTTCTCTTTTTTCTTTCTCCCCCTCTTGCGAGTGGCTGATCCTATTTATAGAGGCCCTGGTCCTCTTCCCAAATATCGAGCGGGAAGGGAGCCAACAATGGCGGGCTAATTTTAAAGGGGACAGCTACTATCAGTTATCCTGACAAAAGTAGTCTTCGCCTGCGCAAAGCTCCGTTGATGACGCCGTCTCGGGCTCCACGATGACCACTGTCTCGTAGTCCTCCTGGTCTTGGTCTCGTTGCACCGAAATGGCAACCTTTGCCTGATGCCTCGGTACTCCGCGGCTGCGCTTGCCCCCTTTGCACCAAAGAGGAAAGGAGGACACTGCGCGGGCTGGCACCCGCCTGGCGCCCTTGGTCGTCATGGCTTGCGTCACGGGAACCTCGTGAGGTATCCTGCCTTGGTCTCTCCACCTCCTCGTGAGCCAGCCTGACGAGGCCGTGCCTGAGGAAGCTCCGTGTCGTCCGCCCCGCGAGGCTTGGCCTCTCACTGGGGTCTTGGGTTTGTGTTGGTGAAGATGGGCCGCGCTGGGCCCCCCTTTTGAGCCACGCCGCAGGCCGTAGGCAGGCAAGTCTGGGGACCCCCGTTCCCAGAACGCCGACAAATTACTTTCGTGTAGCCTCGTGTTCTTCGATGTGAATATGTTGTAGTTTCTGTTTCTCTTGAGCGTGGTGTTCTTCGATGTGTAATAAGAAGAGTCTTAATCGTCCTAATGCTTTCGTTTTTAGCTTGATGTAGGAAGTGGATGTTCTCACCTTGTAGTCTATTTTTATTTTTATTTTCCTTTTGAATTCACTTCTCCGAGTTCTGTTTATCTGGCTTCTACTAAATGGATGTAGGTTGCTCTGAGTATTGATCTAAAAAAGAAGTAACTTCATGTCAGGATGCAGTTGCTTCGAGGAGGGAAGTATGGTCAACCTCGAGATCATGTTTCCAAAATGAGGCTGGATTACACACAAGGTGCCAGTTCCCTAATGATGCTAGATTAGACACAAGGTGCAAATTCCCAGATGATGCTGGATTACACACAAGCCAGGTGGAGTCATCAGCTGTTCATGTCCTCGTGGCATTAGTAAAGGCTGAAAGAAAGCGTGCAGCAGCCCTTGAGAATGTAGCTGAGTTCCTGAAGAAGCGAAAAGAGCAATCAGATGCTCTCTTCACCCAAGCCAAAGAAGAGATGGAAGAAGCCAGAAATAAGCTAGCAGAGGCAGAGCAGGCTAGGCGTCTCCTACTATCTAAAACTATTGTCAATACAAAATTTCCTTCATAATAGCTTGGTTCAAATGTTTATCCAGTCAGCATGCCTGTTGTGATGTCCGTGCATCTACTAATGTGGCACAAAATGTTTTTTTCGGGTCATGTAATAACAGCAATTACTTTCCAAACAATAACAGACGAAGCATTGGACAAGGTATAGTTCACGCGCAAGACCGACATTCCAAGTTCAACTTCCACATTAAACTCATGTTCACAGATATCTGCACATTCATACATAATGTCCACAACCATGATTCACTTCAAAGCCAAAAAATGTGAGGAGAGTTATAAATAAAGAAAATCCTCTAGTAGTTCCTGCTACCAGTGAGAGCACAACAAGTCAAGACCATGCGTAAATTAATTATATTTTAGTCTGCCGGCTCGCGGAAGGACGTGTTGCCGGCACACGCGCGGATTCAATGAAGGCAGGCGGGGCAGTCTTAAGTTGGTTGCATGCGGCGAGGAGGCGTGCTCAGCCGGGCCTACAGCGAGTGCGACCCTTTTGGCCGGCGCGCCGGTTCAATGCCTGCGCTATGAGAGGTCGCATCCGTGTCAGAGCAATCACTCCCTCCAGTCCTTTTTTGTTTGGGTATAACAAAATCTCATTTTCCATTCACATTTTACAAGTAAAATTCGTGGAAAAACTTTGACCCAAAGTACGATGGGGACTAGTAAACCAGAATGGAGGTAGTAGTTTTTTTTAATCAAAGAAGGGTTTCCCCTTCCGATTTTCATTACTGAAAACCAACACCTAAATCTAAACCATAGTATTTGCCCTAGAACTACCAGGTTCAACATCTCGCAACATAAACACATACAACCTCCATCGCAAAAAAAACCAAACAACCATACGCCAAGGAGGTACGTAGTACTATGAATTCCATTTTCGCTCCATACCAATCGTTCTAAAAACTACTTACTACTTATAACGCGCCATTGAAAATCGGAACTCTTAACCCCGCTAAAAAACGATATTTTAAACATGGCTACTCGATCTGTGGCAACTGGCGAGCCACCGTGCTCCAAGTCGTTCACATGTGGTCCCGACAATCAACTCCTACGGATCAACTTATCACGCGAGCTGACTATTCCTACAAAGGTGCTCCACCACGTACCCGGTACCCGCGAATGCAGCAATCGTGCACCTAGGGTTTTCGGGTTTATTTCTTAACATCGCCTTTATGTAACACTCAAGTGTGCGAGACTGCGAGAAGCCGACTGCGTGCCTACGCCTCTTCTCTTCGTATATGTACTCCACCATTTTTCTGGTGTCCAAAAAATTATAATAACTACTAGCAATGTGCCAATGCGTTGCCACACGATCAAAGTAGATTAATACATATTCACCGATTTGATAGAAAAAAAGTCTAGTTTTGAAATACGTATATCACTAAAAATATGTTATGTTTCACTCAAAATATATTCCTTTGGTGGTTTTGATGAGATAAGGGAGGAATGTTGTTGGTTTCAAGATTCGAGAAGTGGTATATTTCTAATTTTTACTCTTACTAGCAAGATGCCCCTGCGTTGCACGGAACATCAAGATCTTGTGGGTCAAAAGGATGAACGAGGGAAGGCCTTATCTTCAAATGTGGTGAAGAGTGCGGGTAAATTGCCATATTTTCCTTCCTATCCGTCAGATATAAATCGGATGACCTACATTGTAGGATGGCAGGCCCACCATCATCACCAACTCTATTTTTTATCCCTAATATTATAAAAACCATTGTCGGTGATGATCGTGTGCCTACCATCCTGCAATATAGGTCGTCCGATCTATATCTGACGGATAGGAATGAAACTATGGCAATTTTGCAAAACGATACCCACACCCCTCTCCACATTTGCAAATAAGGCCTTCCCTCGTTCATCCTTTTCCCCCACAAGATAAACTACTCATACAAATGCATCTTGATGTTCCGTGCAACGCATGGGCATCTTGCTAGTTGTCGCAAAAAGCCCATGTGTGTGTGAGAGAGAGGGAGAGTGGAGGAGGACGGAGTGCATGTGTGACAAAGACACAAGGACTGTGTGTGCGATAGGTATCGGCTTAAAATGAGGCGATAGTGTGTGTGTGCACGATCGACAGGGCGTGTCTCAAGAAGGGAAGAAAAATCTACATATATAAAAGGAGCGGGAGAGAGGCATGTATGCGATGGTGGAAGCACGAGTGTGCGGGTGTATAAACCTATCTAGAGGCTAGCTAGTCGATAAATGTTTGTGAGAGAAATACGAGTCGGGGTGTGAAAGCGAGAGTTTTGTGTGTCAGAGAGAGACGGTAGTCGGGAAGGGGAGTGGAAGCAGGAGTTGTGTGTGTGTGTGTCTGGGAGAGAGAGAGAGAGAGGAGACGGTAGTCGGGGTTGTCTGATCGGTAAACAAATGAATAATGTCAGTCTGGGATGGAGACGAAAAGGAGACCGGAACAAATGTTGTGTCTACAGGAGAGAGAGAGAGAGTAATTTTAGTGGTATGAGTCATATGTAGAGACATATAGGGTGTGTGAGAGAATCCCATAGAGAGAAAGACAAAGTGAAAGACGAGTGGAGACTGTGTGTGTGGCAGTGAAAAAGAAAGCTTAGGTACCGAGTGATACCAGAGAACAGTAGAGACGTGAGATATAATGAAAACCGTGTAATGTATAATGATAGGGAGAGTGTGACACTTCTCAAGGGAGACGTCGAGAGACCATGTTTGCGATGATAGGAGAAACATGAAGTGAGCGTGCGGGTGAGCTGGAGAAAAGAGAGTGATAGCTACCTGAAGGAGCATGCATGCGAGAGAGATGGGCGTGAAAGGAGTGAACAAAAAAGGGATTCAAATATTTGAATTCGAGATGATGATAGATGTAATCCATACTCGAACAAAAATTGATCTATCAAACATGCATACTCATATGAATTCACACACATCTATGTTATTTAATATGTAGATATTACTGATCCATACATTTTAGTAGAACATAATTTGGTTAATTTTTTCGAATTCAACCTTAAGATTTCGAGATCGTTGTATTTGTAAATCATATTATACATATAAAGGAGCAAAATTATTTGTTGTGCTTTTGAAAGTATATATAAAAAATGATGTATATAGAATGTAAGTCCAATTGAAAATGGATCCCGCCCGAAAAAAATAGAATACAAACGGGATTCGAATTGAGTTGGCACGGTAAACGTGCACTTTGCAAAATTTGAATGAAGCGGGGAAAGTCGTAGTAACCGCCCGAAACCAAAATCTGTGAGATGGAAATCACTACTGCCTATCCCTGCCATGCAAAGCCTATCAGCTGGATTTCTATAGGTTTCGATAGGGGTAGGTTTGTAATTTCACCCAAACGTGACGTAACCGCCTCTCACCCGGATTCATACACGGTGGGCGCCAAAACACAGTGTGTCCTCAGCCGAAATCGACTCCCTTCCCGATTCATATTCATACACGGTGGGCGCCAAAAACAAACTCTCGTAGGCAAATATTCGGTGTAAGCAAGATTATCGTCCTATCCCCAACCGACTACTGTGATGTAGTAGAAATTTGAAACGGGGGCTAAGTTTGTAAATTTCCTCGCATTTGAGACAAGCGTGCCCTGAATACATGGTTCCCCCTTCCTCTCTACCTCCGTTTTCCCCATTCATACTCCGTGGACGCCAAAACACCCTCTCCACCCCACCCTCCTCCGTCCATCGCCGTCCGCCACCCCATCCACCGCCGTTCTCCTCCACCATGCTAGAGCTGATACCCCAACGCCGCCGTCCGTTACAAGAGATCGACCTCTCTCATCCACGGCTTCGTACCGGGATCCTTGCATCCCGTCCTCTCGCTTCATCCCCGCCGTCGTCTACCTTGCCAGCGCCGCTCCTACGACCGTCTCATCCACCGCGCCCCGCCGCCACCGTCTACCCACCTAGATCTGCTTCCACGCTGTCGACAGCCATCGCTACCGCAGCACCGTCAAATTCTCAGCAGATGCGTACACGGCGCCGCACCAGAGGCGGTACTCTTTCGTATCTGCTCAACTTATTTATTGCGGCATGAAAATAGATCGCCACTGCTTTACTCTGACTTCTTGTCTTGGTTGCGAAGTTGCCTTTGTCCGGTTTGCACCTTCAGATCCGCCATGGCATGCTCAACACTATACTCCCAATGCTTATGGTTTTCCCCTTTTATATTCCACACTAGTTAAATCACAGTAGACTAAATTTCAAAATTGGGTTAGTCGATTTTTCAGAGCTCGCCGGAGTTCGCCGGTGCGATCGAAGGGGCTCGGGTGGTTGTCGGGCCTCGCCGAACGAAGAAAACTCGACGCAGGTGGGGGTTGGGGCGGGGGTTGGGGTGGCGGAGGAACACAGGCGATGGGGGCCGGTGGTCCTGCCGGAGGCCCGTGCTGTGTTCTGTATGGGAAGAATCAGAGACGAGGAAGAAGAAGGGTTAGGAGATGTAGGATCTTCATCCAACCGCCTGAAATGGTCGAGAGACAGCTGGGAGTTGCATTCTTAATGCGCTCGGGTTCATCATGTATGGGCACTGCGCAACCAACATTTTATTATCCAAAATCTGCTTGCTCTTCTTTACCATGTTCCTCTTCCATTCTTCTTTAATATGTACTCTCTCCGTTCCTAAATACAAGTCTTTGTATAGATTCCACCATGGACTACATATGTAGCAAAATGAGTGAATCTACACTCTAAACTGTATCTGGATACATCTGTATGTGATCCATAGTGGAAATCTCTACCAAGACTTATATTTTGGAATGGAGGGAGTATGATAGTAGTACAGTATGTTCCTTGTACTGACGATGAGCAGGGACATTTGCAGCGTAGAGGTCTATACGGTCGGTTGTGATGGACACTTTGAGCCCCTTTGATTCGTAGGATCTTGTAAACATAGGAATAGGATTTGTAGTGGCCTGCCCACTTGAATCCTATAAGAATAGGAAGGAAATGCGGGGAGCTGTGTCGCCTTTGAGAGTTACACTGATATTAACAGTACCGCACCTTCACTTGAAGAGAGCTAGTATCCGAAGCCTTTCTAGCCGTACCGGCAATACTAGTGTTGACACCTGATTTTGGCAAGATACAGATTGCAATGAAGATGGTCTCGAGTAAACGGGTTTTCAGCATGAAAAGATTCACGTCGCCGAGTGGAACCACTTTGATGTTTCGGTTATATTCATTCGACTTTATCTTACGGACCGAAACTATACTCCGAGTGGCATAATTCAATGTTCCGAGTGGTTTTTGGCCAATCACGTCTTCGAGATGACCTCGGATGAAGGAGCACTCTTAAGTAATTGTCTTCGTCTCGTCGAGGCAATCAATTTTGATATATAAATCATCTCAATCCGAGTTCATATGCAAAAGTTAGAGGCAATACACTGCAGACCGAACCTCAACGGAAATATGGCGCGAGGTGCCAGACACCTGTCTGATAGGTTGCGCGAGTAATTCGGCCATCAAGACAGCCTTGAATCGAAAAACCTTCAACACGAAAAAGTTTTGTCTCGTCAAGCCGATCGTTTTTCATATAAAATATGTCTCAATCCGAGGTCGTATGCAATCTGGAGAGGCAAATCAAGATCAGGTTGTGTTTTCAGTCGGGAAATCCGAGTGAAAAGTTTACCATCCGAGTGAAAACCTACCGATCGAGTAAAAGGCCGAGTGAAAAACTTATCGATCGAGTAAAAGATTGGCTTTCGAGTGAAATTATCATCCGAGCGAAGTTACTCCGAGTGAAAAGATTACCATCGGAATGAAAACTTGACGTTCGAGTAAGATATTGCCATCCGAGCGAAATATAGTCATCCGAGTGAAAGATTGTCTTCTGAGTGAAATTATAGTCATCCAAGTGAAAGACTCTAACATCCGAGTGAAAAGGTCCAGTCAGACGAAAAACTCTAATATCCGAGTGGATGAGCTCGGATTCGAGTGAAACTGAAGATGTGCCCGAAAGGTAATCCAGATGACCTCGGATGGAAAAGTGATCAACACAGAAGTTGTGCGCATCGTCAAAACAGTGAACTTTGGTTTTGGAGTCATTATCATATGAGATAGTATACGGCCTGTAATTTCACTACGAGACTCGGACAATCCAGTCCGTTACATGACCGAGTCCGACTGGATATTAAAGATGGCTTCGTAGAGTATTCAAGATGGTCTTATTTGGAAAAGCGTTCAACATAAGGATTGTTCGTCTCATCGAGGCACACAAGTATCATATTTGGGCCGTCTTGATCAGAGGTCATATGCAAGCTCGGCGGCCCGTGCAAGGAGGAAGACAGAAGTTGGGCCAGATTCAGACTAAATCCGAGTTGGAATAGAAGTAGGACTCTAGGACGTGAATTGATGTAATTTTTTGTAAGGAAAGCCTAGATGAAATCTTTGCTTGTACGGGAAGTCCAGCCGCCTCTTATATATGTTGGGGGTGATGGCCGATTGAACAACACACAATCGAAAAAATCAATATACTACTTTTTCATCTACGTTTTATCTCTCCACTGTTTTTCTATCTCGTTCTTCGCTGTTCTTCATGTTTGAGAGCTGCGAATCCCGAGGCTCTAGGGGTGAGCAAATCGACCTAGGGCAGCCCATAGCCACCGCACTCCCTGACGGGGTCCCTCCCGGGGGTGTGGGGTTTTCGGGTCTGCAAAAGCGCATGTCGACTGTCTTGCGTATCGCGCTGTCGGTCGGGTCTCCTTCGACGTGAGCTGCGGTGCATCACCCCCGGCGTCGAGGGTACATGTGACGTGTTCGTGTGTCAACACACTTTTGGCGACTCCGCTGGGGAACCGAAGATCAATCATCATCATCCACCATGTCTAATCTTCCCAAGCCATCTGAGGTAGACGCCGATAACATCATTAAGCCCAGTCTTGATGAGATATCGGCCGATCATCGCCAAGTCTATGAGGAGTACAAGAAGGCGCGCAAGGAGAAGGACCTGCAGGAGTTCCTTGCAAAATTCAAGAAAGATCGCCAAGGCAACATCACTCCGATTGAAGAAATCAAGTTCCCTCCTCTTCAAACTGAACAGGTTAAACCCTCTGTAAGTATTGCCTTTTCTCCTGAGTAGTGGGGTGAGATTGAAAGTCGTATTGCTGATGGTAACAATCTAGTCTATCAAACTTTTATAGAAAATACTAATGCTCAGAAGAATATATCTCAATCGTCTAGTGGTAATAATGGTGTAGCTGCTAGTGTGCAAAACCCTAATCTGGCTTTACCTATTGCATCGGCGCCTCCCGTGCTGATGACTTATTATCCTACCCAAACAAATCAGATTTTGGCTACACCCATTAATACTATTATGAGCATGACAGGTTCGATGGCAATGCCGAACCAAACTCTACCTACAACTACAACCACTCGACCACTACCAAATTATGGGTCGACATACATGCCACAATTCCTACCTACAGCTAGTAACCATACTCTTCCTATGTCACTGCCACAAGATTCATCGTCCACTACGGATGATGGTCTAGCTAATCTTAGAGAGGAGATGGCTAAGATGCTTAGAGAGAATTTTGGAGTTGAGTTAACTCGGAATCAGATTTACCAAAAGCCGTACCCCGAGTACTTTGATGCCATCCAGTGCCCTCCGGGATATAAGATTCCAGATTTTGTTAAGTTCAATGGAGAGGGCACAAAAACCACATGGGAGCATGTTAGTCAATACTTAGCACAACTAGGTGAAGCAGGCTCACTAAATGAGTTGAAAGTGCGTTTGTTTCCTTTATCTTTAACTGGTACTGCATTTTCATGGTTTTTTTCTTTACCACATGGTTCCATTCGGGTTTGGTCGCAGCTAGAGCAGAAATTTCATGATCACTTTTATAGCGGCAACAATGAACTCAAGTTATCACATCTAACATCGGTTAAACAGAAGCATGATGAATCAGTCTCCGATTACGTCAAGAGATTCAGAGAAACAAAAAACTGGTGTTTTAGTTTGGTGATAACCGAGAGAGACTTGGCAGACCTAGTGCTGAGTGGTTTGAGAACTCCCATTAGAGAAAAGATAGAAGGTTATGAGTTCTTAAATATCAACCAAGTCTTACAAAGGGCTTTGGCTCAGGAAAGCCGAAGAAAAGATCTTAAAGAAGTGCATCGATACAAAGCCGATCGTCCAAAGATGAATATGGTGGAATATGATAGTGATCACTCGGATGATGAGGGTGATGTTTTTGCTACTGAATTTGTTTGGCCATCTAAGGCCAAACCCTTTACTTGCAATGATCTGAAACCGATTCATAAGAATCGTGATGAAGAGATGAAGTTTACTTTTAACATTGCTAAGTGTGATAGAATATTTGATGCTTTGCTGGAGGCTAAGATTATTAGAATATCTCATACTTTACCGCTGTTTGAAGAGCTAAAACGGCGTGCTTATTGCAAGTATCATAATTCTTTTTCTCATGCTACTAACGATTGCAATGTTTTTCGACGACAGATACAATCTGCCATTAATGACGGACGATTGAACTTTTCTGAGATGCAAGTTGATAAACAACCTTTTCCCAATGAATACCATGGATTTGGAGGGGAAGAAGCTACTCATTCGGCCTGAGGTAGCCGAATCTGCTAATAAAGCTAATATCATTATTGGTGAGCCCAGGAAAGACAAGGAAGGCAGCACGGTCTTGGGGAGACATCTTGTGCTTGATAAGCAGCCCGATGGCAAGGAAGTAATCAAAATCCCCATCAAGAATCCTACACTCGGGGGGCAACCGCAAGTGCAAGAAAATACTCGCGTTAAATTTGTCAAACCCAAGAGTCCAGAAGTTGGAAAGTGGAAGAGGAATGAAGCTAAAGTGCAACGCAAGCGGATCAAGCCAACTTTTGATATGTTGCTATCCAAATATGCTAATCAGTCGGCTGGTCCCAGCTCTAACTGGCCATCATACTTGAAGCGACCAAGGTCACCATCAGATGATATGTTCAGTTAGTATATGAAACCAAGTGGACCAAAGGCGTTGTTTCCAGAAGAGCGAAGGCAAACTATTTGGGATCGACTTGAATACTCATATAATGGCCTACTGAACATCGGTAACTATCGGTCGGCTGGTCAAAGCATGCGAGCGGATGGAAATTATCCGAGTGTAAGAATGCACCCAAGTGGAAGCTATCCAAGTAAAAAATGTGGCCGAGTAGATTCCATCCGACTGAATTCCATCCGAGTGATATCCATCCGAGTGGATTCGATCAGAGTAAAAACATGCGCCCGAGTGGAAATTTCATGCATCTGGAAAGTCAAAAAGAATGGCGTGTTAAATCACCAAGTGTTGCAGCAGTTGAGTCAGGAAAAGGCAAGGAGAAAATGGATGTCGACTCACTTATCTTGGGCACCGAAACATTCGCCATACAGCAGCCGATTGTGCATAGCAATCCGACTGAGCCGATACCTGCTATCGCGCCAAAGCAATCGGCTAATGACCATGAGGCAAGCACTAGCCAGGTAAAAACGAGAGATCCTAAATACACTCAGCCAAAGTGGTGTCCTCTAGGGCTAACAAAGACACAAAAGAGGAAACTACAGAGGTTAAGGAGTCAAGAGATGGCAGAACAGGAGGCCGAGAAACAAAGGGATAAGTTGTTCAATGACACTCGACCCATGGTTCCACCAGAACAAGTGTGGAGGCCTAAACAAATACAAGATACAACAGCTTCTACATCTATCACAGCAATACCTACATCACCAAAGGAGGACAATGCAACATATATGACATCGTCTGCGACACTTCTTACTTCTCCTTCACTCGGACAAATTTCAGAATCGATGGATGCACTCGAGGAGGAGGCTGATATGTTGGACTATGAGTCTACGCCGGTTCATGAAGGTATGGATATGAATATGGTGTACTACTTACCTGCTGAGTTTCGTGCTGTAGATGAAGAACAGGAGGTGGCTCAGCTGGATTTTGGCCCTGAAAATGCAATATTCGAGAAGCCAAAAGACCCAGTAACGCATCTTAAACCATTATATCTCAGAGCTCATATCAATGGGTCACCGCTCACTCGGATGCTTATTGATGGTGGTGCTGTGGTAAATCTTATGCCCTATTCGGTCTTCAAGAAATTGGGTTTGCCTGATGAAGAATTGATCAAGACCAATACGGTGCTCAATGGATTTGAAGGCAAAGAGAAAACTGAAGCCAAAGGTGTGATGCATGTGGAGCTTACAGTCAGAAGCAAAACTTTGGCTACTGCATTCTTTGTCGCTGAGGTTCAAGGTAACTACAACGTCATACTAGGTCGCGATTGGGTTCATGCAAACCAGTGCGTGCCATCCACTATGCACCAGTTTTTGATTCAGTGGGTTGATGATGAAGTGGAAGTTATTCACATGGATAACTTGGCCTGTGTTGCTTTGGCCAATGCATTGGTGGATTGGCAACATCCCAATGCTACTTGCTTGACGGGACGTGACTTATCAGAATTTGATTTTCTCAGTGCGACAAAGAATGGTTTTGTGCCCGTCTCTTTAAAGCCGAGTGAATGCAATCGGCTCCAAGGTATGATATGTTTAAATGGATCCTAATTCCAAGTGGTTACAAAAACGTCTTGTAAAGTATCGGTCCAATGACAACGATATGTATGAGTCTATAGAGGAGTTGGATGACATGGATAAACTTGGACAAGGTTTTACATCAGCCGATCCGTTAGAAGAGGTAGATATTGGAGATGGTTCAGTCACTCGACCGACATTTATAAACAAAAATTTGAAAGTCGATTGTAAGGCTAAGTTAATCAAGCAATTGAAAGAATATGTTTGTTGCTTTCCATGGGAATATCATGAGATGTCAGGGTTAAGCCGAGAGCTAGTGGAACATCGGTTGCCTATAAAGGCCGGTTTTAGACCTTATAAACAGTCGGCCAGAAAATTTAATCCGAAAACATATGATCGGATCAAGGAAGAGATCGGTCGACTGCTTGAAGCTAATTTCATTCGACCTTGCAGGTATGCCGAGTGGATTTCTAACATTGTCCCAGTAGAGAAGAAAGGATCTGGCAAGTTGAGGGTGTGCATTGATTTCAGAGATTTGAATAGGGCTACACCCAAAGATGGGTATCCTATGCCAATAGCCGATATGCTTATTAATGATGCTTCTGGACATAATGTTATTAGCTTTCTAGATGGTAATGCCGGATACAATCAAATTTTTATGGCCGAAGAGGGCATGTACAAAACGGCTTTCCGATGTCCTGGTTTCCTTGGTTTATTCGAGTGGACAGTGATGACATTCGGATTAAAAAATGCTGGAGCCACGTATCAAAGGGCTATGAATTTAATTTTTCATGATTTACTTGGTGTCATACTTCAAGTTTATATTGATGATATTGTTGTCAAATCGGATGCTTTTGAATCTCACTTGGCCAATTTGCGTTTAGCTTTCGAAATAATGAAGAAGTATGGACTGAAGATGAATCCTTTAAAGTGTGCATTCTGTGTATCAGCTGGCAAGTTTTTGGGTTTTATTATTCATGAAGATGACATAGAGATTGATCCCAAAAAGATAGAGGCCATACATAAAGTGGAGGCTCCAACATGCAATAGAGATATGCAAAAGTTTCTTGGCAAGGTCAATTATTTGAGAAGGTTTATAGCTAATCTATCAGGGAAAGTTGATGCATTTACTCCTATCTTTCGGTTAAAGAATGATGCTGATTTCACTTGGGGGGCAAAACAGCAAGAAGCATTTGATATGATCAAGAATTATTTGTGCACTCCTCCGGTGATGAAAGCACCCAAGCATAGGGAACCCTTCAGACTTTACATTGCAGCAGAGGAAGGAGTTATTGGTGTTGTTCTAACTCTAGAGACCGAAGGAAAAGAGCATGCCATCACTTATTTGAGCCGCCGCCTATTGGACGCAGAGACAAGGTATACATTTATTGAAAAGTTATGTCTATGTTTATATTATGCTTGCACAAAATTAAGACATTATTTAGTACCGAGTGCTTGCATAGTAGCTTGTCAGACCGATGTCATTAAATACATGTTGCATAGACCAATTCTTAGTGGTATAATTGGCAAGTGGGTTTATGCTTTGATTGAATATGATTTGGCCTATGAACCTCTAAAATTCATGAAAGGCCAAATCGTTGCTAATTTTATTATTGAACATCGGATTGATGACAAGCATGGTGTTGATATAAACCTTGTCTCAATAGTTCCATGGAGATTATATTTTCATGGTTCAGTTTGTACCAATGGCCAAGGTGTTGGTGTTGTTTACATATCTCCTCATGGTGTTGTTTTTGAAGCCTCATGCCGCTTAGAGTATTTTTGTACAAACAATCAAGCCGAATATGAAGCATTATTATTCGGCCTAGAGATGTTACTTGCTATAGGTGTTACACATATTGAGGCTTATGGTGATTCATTACTAGTGGTGCAGCAAATATCCAAAGTCTTTCAGTGTTTGGACGAATCACTTAATGTTTATCTTGATAGATGTCTAGATATAATTTCTACTTTGGATTGCTTTAGCATTGCTCATATATCTAGACATGTCAATTGGAAAGCAAATGAATTGGCACAACAAGCATCCGGATATCATGTTGATCACGGCATGTTTCATATCTCTCAAAGACCGATGTCTTGTCTTGCCAATATGGGGCCGAACCTGAACCCACTGATTCGGCCATTAAAAAAATGTCTAGTGCATGTGACAATCCCGACTGGAGGAAGCCCATTGTTGATTACTTGTGCAATCCGAGTGAAAGGGTGGACATGGCTGTTCGGCATATGGCTTTCAAGTATACAATGAGAGATGATGGTCTTTATCACCGAACAGACGATGATGTTCTTCTAAAGTGTTTGGATGAGGACCAGGCAAGAGTTGCTATGGGAGAGGTACATGAAGGCATTTGTGGCACTCACCGATCGGCTCCCAAGATGAAATGGTTATTGCGACGTGCTGGGTTTTATTGGCCGACTATGATTAATGATTGCTTCAGATATTATAAAGGGTGCGAAGCTTGTCAAAAATTTGGTGATATTAAATTGGCTCCTGCTGCTATGTTGCATCCTATTATCAAGCCATGGCCTTTCATAGGATGGGGTTTATACTTTATTGGGCAAATTCATCCATCTTCCTCAAAGGGGCATCGGTTCGTATTGGTGGCAACTGATTATTTCACTAAATGGTCTGAAGCAGTACCTCTCAAGAACATGACACATACAGAGGTAATTCAATTCATAACCGAGCACATTATTCATAGATTCGGTATTCCTCAAACGTTAACAACAGATCAAGGTTCATCTTTCATGTCACACCAAGTCAGAGAGTTTGCGGATCTTATAACATAAAGTTGCTCAATTCCTCTCCATATTATGCCCAAGCTAATGGACAAGATGAGTCTAGCAATAAAATTTTAATCAAACTCATCAAGAAAAAGATTGAAGATAATCCAAGGAGATGGCATGAGTTGTTGTTTGAAGCTTTGTGGGCACATAGAATTTCAAGGCATGGTGCTACGAAGGTGACCCCATATGAGCTAGTATATGGTCAAGAGGCCGTTTTACCAGTGGAAGTAAATTTGAATGCTTTGAGAATAGCCAAACAAAATGATTTATCGGCAATAGACATTTATAACTTGATGATGGACAATATTGATGAGGTTGCCGATAAACGTTTGGTTGCTTTGAAGTCCATAGAGAGAGATAAGTTGAGGGTTGCAAGAGCTTACAATAAGAAAGTTAAGTTGAAGAATTTTCAAGTTGGTGATCTCGTCTGGAAAGTGATTCTGCCGATTGGTTCAAGAGATAGAAAATTCGGGAAGTGGTCTCCAAGTTGGGAAGGTCCTTTTTGAATTACAAGAGTTGTTCCCGGAAATTCATATTTGGTGGAATCAATACAAGGGGCATTGTTACCTCGAGCTCTCAATGGCAAATATTTGAAGAAGTACCACCCGAGTGTGTGGCAGGAAGCCTAAGTAGGCAATGGACGATATATGATTATCGCCCTTAGCACAAACATGGCCGATACATAATTGTCGCCCTGAGAAAAATAAATGGCCTATGGAGTGTTGATATCGTCCTTAGAACAAACACTATGCATATTATTTTTCGGCGTGCAAGCTTTGCCGAAAAACAGGGGGGCATGTGTTGACACCTGATTTTGGCAAGATACAGATTGCAATGAAGATGGTCTCGAGTGAACGGGTTTTCAGCATGAAAAGATTCACATCGCTGAGTCGAACCACTTTGATGTTTCGGTTATATTCATTCGACTTTATCTTACGGACCGAAACTATACTCCGAGTGGCATAATTCAATGTTCCGAGTGGTTTTTGGCCAATGACGTCTTCAAGATGACGTCGGATGAAGGAGCACTCTTAAGGAATTGTCTTCGTCTCGTCGAGGCAATCGATTTTGATATATAAATCATCTCAATCCGAGTTCATATGCAAAAGTTAGAGGCAATACACTGCAGACCGAACCTCAACGGAAATATGGCGCGAGGTGCCAGACACCTGTCTCATAGGTTGCGCGAGTAATTCGGCCATCAAGACGGCCTTGAATCGAAAAACCTTCAACACGAAAAAGTTTTTTCTCGTCGAGCCGATAGTTTTTCATATAAAATATGTCTCAATCCGAGGTCGTATGCAATCTGGAGAGGCAAATCAAGATCAGGCTGTGTTTTCAGTCGGGAAATTCGAGTGAAAAGTTTACCATCCGAGTGAAAACCTACCGATCGAGTAAAAGGTCGAGTGAAAAACTTATCGATCGAGTAAAAGATTGGCTTCCGAGTGAAAATATAGTAATCCGAGTGAAATTATCATCCGAGTGAAGTTATTCCAAGTGAAAAGATTACCATCGGAATGAAAACTTGACGTTCGAGTAAGATATTGCCTTCCGAGCGAAGTATAGTCATCCGAGTGAAAGATTGTCTTCCGAGTGAAATTATAGTCATCCGAGTGAAAGATTGTCTTCCGAGTGAAAGACTCTAACATCCGAGTGAAAAGGTCCAGTCGGACGAAAAACTCTAATATCCGAGTGGACGAGCTCGGATCCGAGTGAAACTGAAGATGTGCCCGAAAGGTAATCCAGATGACCTCGGATGGAAAAGTGATCAACACGGAAGTTGTGTGCATCGTCAAAATGGTGAGCTTTGGTTTTGGAGTCATTATCATATGAGATAGTATACGGCCTGTAAGTTCACTACGAGACTCGGACAATCCAGTTCGTTACATGACCGAGTCCAACTGGATATTAAAGATGGCTTCGTTTAATATTCAAGATGGTCTTATTTGGAAAAGTTTTCAACATAAGGATTGTTCGTCTCGTCGAGGCACACAAGTTTCATATTTGGGCCGTCTTGATCGGAGGTCATATGCAAGCTCGGTGGCCCACGCAAGGAGGAAGACAGAAATTGGGCCATATTCAGACTGAATCCGAGTTGGAATAGAACTAGGACTCTAGGACGTGAATTGATGTAATTTTTTGTAAGGAAAGCCTAGATGAATCCTTTGCTTGTATGGGAAGTCCAGCCGCCTCTTATATATATTGGGGGTGATTGCCGATTGAACAACACACAATCGAACAAATCAATATACTACTTTTTCATCTACGTTTTATCTCTCCACTATTTTTCTATCTCATTCTTCGCTGTTCTTCGTGTTTGAGAGCTGCGAATCCCGAGGCTCTAGGGGCGAGCGAATCGACCTAGGGAAGCCCATAGCCGCCACACTCCCTGACGGGGACCCTCCCGGGTGTGTGGGGTTTTCGGGTCTGCAAAAGCGCCTGTCGACTGTCTTGCGTATCGCGCTGTCGGTCGGGTCTCCTTCGACGTGAGCTGCGGTGCATCACCCCCGGCATCGAGGGTACACGTGACGTGTCCGTGTGTCAACAACTAGCACATATATTCCAGCAAGTTCCACTTTTCTGATTTTACTCTGATGCTTAAGGTTTTCCCATTATATCTACACTATGATCTGTGTAGCTGCTTTGTGTCACACTAGCAGCAGTCCACTCTTGAAGCTAAACACTGCAATGACTTACAAAATTGGCACCAAGGCATTGAGTGCCATTCTGGATGCAATGAAACTCATACGCTCCCCACCTCTTGGTTCTTGTTCAGAATATGATCCCAATGACTATTCTAACCTCGAGGAGTCAAAGGCAGATGGCCTGTCCTGTTCACCCATCAAGGTGCGTGTTCTAATTTGGCAATGTTTTATTGATTGCGGGTATCTTGCATATGTTGTCTTGCATTTCTTCTACTTTGTTGCACCGCCATCTGCTTAGTTTACTCATCATATATGTCGAGATGCCATGCCCATCCATTATCAATACATATTCCATCTGTCATCATACCATGTTTTTTCACTCAAATGTTGTTCTTGTGCATCAGACTTCAAAAAAGAAGAGGGTGATTACCGAACCTGAAGGAGCACCAGCAAAGTCCTTGAAAAACATGGTGGTGCCGGAGAAATCAGATAGCACCCTACTTATATTGGTTGTACAACTAGTGACACAAAACGTAGGACCGACTCCAGCAGACTGTACCCATACTTCACTGGCCACACCACTAGCCCCACCACACAAGACCTGCACTCCAGCAAAAGGTATACCGATTTCATTTGCCATAGCACCGGCTGTACCACAGAAAAATCCCACTCCAGCAAAAAGTACAACAAGTCCACCGGTCGAAGATCTATCCCAACTAAAGAGACGGCCAATTCCTGCAGATTGGAACCACATTCCATTTATTCCCAGTTTAAAAGACAATGCTTTCAATGTTGTTAGGGACTACGTGCATATATTCCCATCATGGGAAGATTATTGTGAAGACAAACACCATTTTCACATCTTCCTGTCCAACTTATGTGTAAGTGCTATTATTAATGGTTATTATTTTCCTATTTTCTGCTGATTGAACACATCAATGATTTACATTACATTGTTGTAACTAGGCGAGGGTCAATCTGGATAGTCATGATGAGCAAAGCTTGCTTGTGCTTTTCATGTAAGCATTGCAACAGTATCGGTGTTACCTGAGCAAATCACACTTTGATGGCAATTCTATAAACGAATTTCCGGTGAAGTCTCCTGTGCTAAATTTAGAAGACATTGAATGGAAAAACCTTGTTATGCACTGGTCTCGTTCCCAGGATGAGGTACTGTCTATGAAATCACATGACAATTTGAACTTCTACTGTTCCGCATGTGCCTTACGGATCTTTTTTGCAGGAAATCTGCTCGAAGAAGAATTCCGGTTTGACAAGAACGACAGGATATCACAAATCTGCTGCCAGCTGCTTTGCTCTTGTTAGTACCTGTTGTCATGTATCACTGTACTTGCATACATACCTGGTTCATTATGTGACAGCAGGATGCATGATAGCTTGCTTATCAATTGTTTGCTCCAAATTATCAGATCTGTATGAATGGTTACATTAGTGTAGAATATATCCAATGCCAATGTTTTTTTAGCTCTGCATTGTTCTTGTAAGTACATGATGTCCTTTATCAGTGTACTTACAATGACAGGTAGTTGTTCATGTACCATCACTCTGCAGCTTATTTTCCTTTGCCCTCCATTTTCTACACATCAGATCTATATTTACTCTTACCATAAGGTAGGTACTGAAGAAGTTTAGCTGTGCATTGCTCTTGGCTGTACCTTTTTCCTGTATCGCTGCACTTACATTTATAGTTACTTGGTTATGTAGCATCACTCTTCATCTTATCTTAAATATTCTCCATTTTTTCGTATATTATCACATCTATATTTACTCTTAACAAAATGTAGAATAAAGGCAATGCTTTTGAAGAAGATTCTGTGGTAAACTTCTTGAATTGCCCCCCCCCATCAGCATGGACAAGGCCTTTATAGAGCATGTCTTCACCAATAATGTAAGTTTGTCCATCTCAAGCCTTCAAACTTTGTTGTATATAGTTGGTTAGTCATGACTGCAACAGCTGTTTATTTTTGGTGTTTGCATCAAATTGCTTGTTTAAAGTTTATTATGTAGTTCATAAACAAAAGTCTGTCCTTTCTCAATTTAAGTTTTCAGTTGTACAACCAAGTTCCTTCTTCATACCATGTAAATTAAACTATACAAAGCAAGTGATCTTCTTTTGCACTGCATGTATGCTTCTGTTCTTCATCCGTAAATCCAGTGGTGTGGTGAATCTACCCACTACAACACAATGTCATATTCTGCAATGTCTTAACTATGAACAATGTCATATCATTCTACTATTATTTAAACCTCTCTTTATTTGCCAATCTAAAATGGTATAAATTGACAACACACTAACCATTGATACTTATGAGTTCTTGATCTGTAATCCAGTGGTGTCGTGAAGCTGCCAACTCCTTCACAATGTCATTTCCTGCCATGTCTTGACCTGAACAATACCATATTGTGTTAATGCAATTTTAAACTGTGTCACTTTATTCGTCAGTAAGAAATGTGATGAATTGTCAGCACTGATACTTTTATGTGCAAAACATGTCATCTGTCTGCTTGTTTATCTTTTAGAGTGAGGAAGATCTAAGTGTTGAACAAGCACAGTCTCATCATCTTGCTCAGCTGCTTCTGCTGCAGCTCCCCAGCAGGGCTAACCTTTCTTGAACTCTATTGAAGTGCTATCGGTTTTGTATATTATTTTGTCGGCGTGTTTATTTGCACTGGTGGCGATCTTTGATGCCCAGTGTATGTAATCCATTGTCTGCTTGTGCTTTATAATCATAGTGGCGAACTTTGATGCCCAGTGGATGTAATATGTCGTAATTTCTTTATTGTATAGTCTAGGTTTTTTCTTATTCATGATGCTGCAGTTATTTTACTGTATATATATATACTGTCTTCACAGTAAAATCGGCCAAACCGTAAAATTACGATACATAATCGGGCCGTCATGCAATCACGATGTAGGTTGGGCCTGAAACGTGCCGAACAGCTCACGGGCCGGCAGCAGCCCAAAATGAACTCTGACCCATGATTGTGCGAATCAAATCACGGGCTTTTAACAGGCCAAAATTGTCTCGGTCCTTGTTTGGCCCAATCAAATATCGGCTGCGAGCAGGCTGGATGCAAAGCGGGCCGTAGTTAGGCCCAACTATATGACGGGCTTTTAACAAGCCGAAATTAATATAGGGCCGAAATGTTAAATGGGCCCTTAACAGGCCAAAACTAATATCAGGCCGAATTACTAAGTGATCCTTTAGCAAGTGGGCCCAAAAGCATAGTGTCCAGTTGACGGGCTGAATCTGATATGGGCCATAATTGAGCCCAAAGCCTCTTAAAGGGCCGAACCTGATCTGGGCCGTAATTTTGCCCAGAACATGGTATGATTTTAATGGGCCATATCTCATATGGGCCACTATTAGGCCCGGAGCGTGGCAGGACATTAATGGACTGGATCAAATATGGGCCGGCATTTGGCCCAAAACATGGCAGCCAGTTAATGGGCCGGCCTACTAGGGTCCTCAAAATCTTGTGGGCCTACAGCTGGGCCGGCCCATTAATGTCGGCAAAATCTCATGGGCCTTTAGCTGGGCCAGCCCATTATGATCCGCAAGAATCTTGTGGGCCTTTACCTGGGCTGACCCATTATGGCATACAAAAATCTTGTGGGCCTTTACCTGGGCCAACCCATTATGGCCCGCAAAATCTTGTGGGCCTTTAGCTGGGCCAGCCCATTATGGTCCACAAAATCTCGTGGGCCTTTAGCTGGGCCGGCCCATTATGGTCCGCAAAATCTTGTGGGCCTTTAGTTGGGCCGGCCCATTTAAACTTGATGGTCCGGTCCATGTGTCAACAAATCATAGGCGCGTCTCGCCCATTGGATGAGTGACACCTGTGCCAACACGGACCTGACACGTGTCTCCTCCAGCCAATGATGATTTTACACGTGGAAAATCCCCATTGGTCGGGGCTGTTAACGGGTTATCGGATCCAAAACCCGACCCGATAGCTTAACGGCGTTCCGTTACGGTGGATGCCACGTGTCGGTCACCCTTGACGAAAGCACTTCTGTGACGCGCGATTTATCGTCATGGAAGTGGACACTTCCGTGATGATAATTTTGGTAATGTCATGGAACATTTCTACGACAGCATAGGTATGACTATCTTGATTTTGTCATAAAATCGTCATGGATGTACATGCATGACAGAAAACGCGACCTACTGTGACAAACACGTATCATCACGGAAGTGTATTTTTTGTACTGTCAAGTAACAAACAGTATCACTTTCCTCATTGTGTGAGTTACTACATGTTCATAATTCATTCCTCACTACTAATATTGGTTGCTTAGGGTGTGGAAGCTGTCAGAGATGACGGAGAAGATGAGGAAGACGATGATAGACACGGTCATCTGGGTGTTATTGTCCATGGCCGAGTCGCTGCTTCGTTCCAGCGAAGGGGAAGCCCTCCTCGCCACTGCCGTAGAGAGGTCGTTCTGATCTCTCTCAACGTCAAGTACAATAGTGCCCTGGAAACACCGATGGGTTCTTGTTGTGACGAGTAAATCCTTTAGTTACATCACATCGTTTCTGGTGCACCCTCCAACATTGTTTCTGGTGTAGTGTCCAATAGGTAAGAACTTGAGCACCTCAAGACATATGAAACCATTTCTCTGTACGAAAATCATATCAGCATTTTGAACATCGACTTCGCCAGAACGACAGCCTACTCGCCGTGGTCCCCTCGAGGAAGGCCGTTGAACAGTCTCTAAAAGCTCATCTATTTAATTCTTGACTATATGAGCCTGTTCCAAACAATTCTCGACTATATGTAGAAAATATTGCCTCGTCAGCTAGAAATTTTTAAAACAATAACAGAACCTTTTGATATCTTAGCCCCATGATTCTACTTTCTAAATCCCAGAATTGACGAGTCCTTAGTTAATTTGGACTCACAGGTCACAGCAATGTGCAATTAGACTTTCTGAAATACATCAGTTGTGGCAGACAAGGTATTGAACATTTGCACTCACCTTATGAGCGTGGCTGATAATTCTTTAGTAGCATAACATCATATATGCATTGGTAACTTGCACCTGTAATATGGATGGGTCATGGATGATTCTTCCATTCACCAAACTCAGTATTAAATCACGTTATGATGTTCTTTGTTTAAACATGCTTATGTACCTTCAAGAATTCAGCAACTAAAAAATAATGGATTAGCTCAAGGGGAAAATAGTAAATTTGAAATAAATTCTCAAGTTTGCTCATAGGTCAGTATTGCCTCGAAAAGCTACAAACGAGTCATAAGTGCCAACCTAAAACAGGGGTAATTCGTGCACTAATATAAACTGAACAAATTTTGTTTGTGATGAAACAGTTAACTTGTAAGTTAGTAATCTTCAAAATGAGAAAATTGTTAGGAAAATTAATAGTACTTTTGGAGAGCAGAATCAAATGAAACTAATTATGTTGTGCTGAATATTTGCAGCCATAAGTATTGAAGAGTAAAATTTCATTTTTCGTCATCTCTGAACCCGATTCTTCTCCACGCTTCACACAAATAATGTCTCTTTCAGCTCAGATGGCATAGAAAAAACCATAGGCTAGAAGATCAGCATGCATCGACATTTGACAAAATTGCAATGAAAATTAGGAGCATTTGCTATACAAAAAAACTTCCATAGTCCTGTGTTCATAATCCGAGTCACTGAAATAGTGTGAAGTTGTGTCAAAATCATTATTTCCTGAGCCAAGAGTGATTAGAATAAATTACTTTTACTACCGTGTTGTGTTTGAATCTTCACATACTGTGTATTTGCAGTAGCCTTAGCCATTTGAGAGCACCACAATCAATAAAAAAAGTTTTGCTATGTGCTGCATTTGTGGTGTAACACCCACAATGCGGCTATATCTCCCACGTGTCGGGGCATGACTTAGAGGCATAGCCGCATGGTAGGTATGTCGCAAGAGGGGTAATCTTTACACATCCCATGTACTGAATAAGAAAGGGATAAAGAGTTGGCTTACAATCGCCACTTCACACAATACATAAATAATCCATACATCATCCAAAGTACAAACAAAGGTCCAACTACGGAACCAAAATAAAGAAAGTCCACCCCAAATGCTAGATCCCCGATCGTCCCAACTGGGCTCCACTACTGATCATCCGGAAAAGAAACATAATAGCGACCCAAGTCTTCGTCGAACTCCCACTTGAGTTCGGTAGCGTCCCCTGCACTGGCATCATCGGCACCTGCATCTGTTTGGAAGTATCTGTGAGTCACGAGGACTCAGCAATCTCACACCCGCGAGATCAAGACTATTTAAGCTTAAGGGTAGGAAAGGGGTAGTGAGGTTGAGCTGCAGCAAACACTAGCTTATATGGTGGCTAACATACGCAAAAGAGAGCGAGAAGAGAAGCAACGCACGGTCGAGAAGCTATAAGTGATCAAGAAGTGATCCTAAAGCTACTTACGTTCAAGCATAACACAAGACTGGAGGTGGAGGTGTTGGCGGATTCTGACGCATTGGAGGAGCCATCCTGAAGAGGTTGACATCCATTAGCATCTTGAAAGACATATATTCAAGCTGAATCAATGGATCGAAATTACAACATAAAGTCTTAACATTTGAACAAGGATGAACGAATGAATTCCAAAGTAAATCATCACACGTCCATTAAGGTTGAGAAGCCACTTAGATAAAGGTAGATGAATAAAGCAACAAGGAACGGATATGAATAAATAAGTGGTAAGGATTACCCAATCACAAACCAAATATTTGCGGGAAGAAACACTAGAGCTACTTAATTCCCACCTATAAAACTCCCGAAACTTTCTGGTTATGCAATCATGTGTTGGGGATACAGGGGAAGCATAATATCTCACCCAAAACTATAAAATCCTACATACAGCTGTATCCATCCTTGAACACATAACCAAGAAACCTTCGGAAATCATTTACCTCAAGCTTCGAAAAGCATCCGTTATACGAGTTATGGCAATACTCCCGAACTCCCGCCCAGTACTGGGTGGCGTCGAGGTTATCTCACCAACAACTGCATAAAAGAGATTTTCGATGTCGGCGAACTCAGGTATTCCAGAACTGCAACGATAAAATTGTGATGAAACACCTCGGAGCTCAACTCCCCGGGACACTGCCACAACCCCTAAATGTCAGGAGGCACCAAGAACAATGTTCTCGTCACAAAACCATCGGAACGATTCCAAGATACCCGCGTGATCCTAAAAAAATCATGAAATTTGAGGAGAGGAGAGTCAAAGCTCTACGTCAGGAGGCTCCACCAGAGCGACGAAGGGACTGAGCAGTAAAAAGAATCCTACTCTCCGATATATATAATCCTAAGACTCAAAACATTTTGTTCTAGACTCAACAACGCCAGCGATTCAATCAAGCAAGGGGCTCCTAAGTCGGGGAAGGCTCTGATTACCAACTTGTAACACCCACAATGCGGCTATATCTACCACGTGTCGGGGCACGACGTAGAGGCATAGCTGCATGGTAGGTCTGTCGCAAGAGGGGTAATCTTTACACATCCCATATACTGAATGAGAAAGGGATAAAGAGTCGGCTTACAATCTCCACTTCACACAATACATAAATAATCCATACATCATCCAAAGTACAAACAAAGGTCCGACTACGGAACCAAAATGAAGAAAGACTACCCCAAATGCTAGATCCCCGATCGTCCCAACTAGGCTCCACTACTGATCATCGAGAAAAGAAACATAATAGCAACCCAAGTCTTCAGCGAACTCCCACTTGAGTTCGGTACCGTCCCCTGCACTGGCATCATCGGCACCTGCATCTGTTTGGAAGTATCTGTGAGTCACGAGGACTCAGCAATCTCACACCCGCGAGATCAAGACTATTTAAGCTTAAGGGTAGGAAAGGGGTAGTGAGGTGGAGCTGCAGCAAGCACTAGCTTATATGGTGGCTAACATACGCAAAAGAGAGCGAGAAGAGAAGCAACGCATGGTCGAGAAGCTATAAGTGATCAAGAAGTGATCCTGAAGCTACTTACGTTCAAGCATAACACAAGACCATGTTATCTTCCCGGACTCCGCCGAAAAGAGACCATCACAGCTACACATGCGGTTGATTCATTTTAGTTAAGTTAAGTGTCAAGCTTTCTACAACCGGATATTAACAAATTCCCATCTGCCCATAACCGCGGGCACGGCTTTCGAAAGTTTAAACCCTGCAGGGGTGTCCCAACTTAGCCCATCACAAGCTCTCACGGTCAACGAAGGATATTCCTTCTCCCAGGAAGACCCGATCAGACTCGGAATCCCGGTTACAAGACATTTCGACAATGGTAAAACAAGACCAGCAAAGCCTCCCGAATGTGCCGACAAATCCTAATAGGAGCTGCACATATCTCGTTCTTAGGGCACACTGGATAAGCAATCCGTACAACTAAAACCAACCCTCAAGTTTCCCTAAGGTGGCGCTGCAAGGGGATCTAGTTTGGACCAACACTCCGAGGAACACTGGCCCTGGGGTTTAAAATAAAGATGACCCTTGAGTCCGCGGAACTCAAGGGAAAAATGCTTAGGTGGCAAATGGTAAAACCAAGGTTGGGCCTTGCTGGAGGAGTTTTATTCAAAGCGAACTGTCAAGGGGTTCCCATAACACCCAACCGCGTGAGGAACGCAAAATTAAGGAACATAACACCGGTATGACGGAAACTAGGGCGGCAAGAGTGGAACAAAACACCAGGCATAAGGCCGAGCCTTCCACCCTTTACCAAGTATATAGATGGATTAAAGTAAATAAGATATAATAATGATATCCCAACAAATATCCATGTTCCAAGAAGGAACAAACTTCAACTTCACCTGCAACTAGCAACGCTATAGGAGGGGCTGAGCAAAGGCGGTAACATAGCCAAACAACAGTTTGCTAGGAAAGGTGGGTTAGAGGCTTTACATGGCAATATGGGAGGCATGATATAGCAAGTGGTGGGTAGCGTGGCATAGCAAAACAGCGAACAACTAGCAAGCAAAGATAGAAGTGATTTCGAGGGTATGGTCATCTTGCCTGCAATGTTCTCAGAGTTGTCGAAAGATTGATCCTCGTTAGCGTACTCAACAGGTTCCTTGGTCACATACTCATCTCCTGGCTCTACCCAAAGCAAGAACACAAGCAAAAGGACCAACAATCAATCACGGTGCAATGCACAAGTAGCATGATGCAAAACATGGCATGATATGCGAGATGTGATATGCAATGCATATGTGTGCTCCGGAAGGGAAAGAATGAACAAGGTATCAACTTGGAAAACCAAGTGCGCCGCTGGAAAGATGAGATGATTTCGGTCGAAATCGATATAAAGATCACCAGAAATGGATGCACGGTTTGCAAATGGCAAGCAAAACAAGAATGGTGCAAAACTGTAATTAACAGCATGACGCTACTTAGCATGCAAGAAGAAACTAAGCTACTGCACCCCAACATAGCAAAAAAGAATATGGCAGTGATGTACTCAAGATGCTTGACAAAACATGAACACTGAGCTACGGCTAACTCACAGAAGAGCAGGTTCAAACAAGCATGGCAAAAGTGTAAAAGATATCAACTTCACAGACTTGGTGAAAATACAAACATGCCAGAAATAACATCAGGAAGCCATGTTTAGAGCAAGCAAGCAACATGCTACAGGAACATATCATATCAAAAAAGGCATGGCATGATTCTACTAAATACATAGAACAAAAGTCCCTTACTGATCATGAGCGAAAAAGTCTCATACGCTATGATGGCACCCATATAAACATAGCAAGTTTTATTAACAGTTTCAGACTTAGCAGAAAACAGAGCATGGCATAAACAGAATTATGAAGGCGTTTTTGCGAGCTCAAATCACTCAACACAAAGCACTGCATGACAAGATAAGCCTACTAACAGCAATAAGACATGTTCATTAAGTTAACCATGGCAAGATCGAGTTCATAGCATGCATGGATCAATAGCAACAACCATAGCAATATGGATTAACATGTTAACATTTTGCCAGGAACATTTTGTAGCAAAAGTAGAGCAAGAACAAGACATGCTAGGGCACTCCATAATTGCAAACAGGGACATCGATGGATAGAGCATAACCATATGTCGAAAACACCCTTACTCAAGATACTCAAAACAAGCATGGATCTCACTGTAGCATCAAGTTTACATGGCATCAAAATAACAGCAGGCAAAAGACTTAGCAAAATCCTAAGTCCCTGAAAACAGCAATATCACGAAGCCTAGTTTGCATGCTTGTGATAGTCACCACATAGATCACAAAAATACAAGACAAGCACCACTGTAAAGATGGCATGAGATAGTTCAAAACACATATAGAGCTCATGCTCATATCAAGCACCCATTAAATGTGGAAAAATGACAATTCATCATAAAATGATAAGTAGCAGTAGTAAACATTTTATAGCACTCTTGCATCAATGATTAGGGCATCAAGATGCACTCAAACAAGAATGCCACAATGGAATGAATTGAAGAGCATCTCACAATGAACATTTTGATATATCATATGCATCATTAGGAGTCACGGTCACCGAGATACGAGGCGATGAACAAGGGCCTAAAATGTTTCAGAAAAAGACTTAGAAGAAAAATGAAGTCAACCTCGGGTTGCACGGAAATCGATGCGGCGGCGGATCTGGCCGGAGTTCACCGTAGATGGAGCGGGGAGGCGGCCGGAGTTGGGGGGATCACCATATCCGGGCGCGGGGTTGCCGGATCCCGCCGAAGAAGGCCGGAGCTAGGGCGGCGCACGTGGGCGGCGGCGGTCGAACGAGGCGAGGCACGGAAGCCAGAGCGGGGAGCGGTGGAGCCGGGCGGCGGCGCTAGCTCGGCGATGGCGGGGCGGTGGGCGACGGCGAGGGAGCGAGGCGGCGGGGAGCGGACGCGGCGGCGACGCTCGGAGGCGCGAGCGGCGAGGCGCGGTCGGGCCGCAGGGGCTGGGCACGGGACTGGCGGGCTTCGGCGGCGGTGGCGGTGGAGCGCCACGTGGTGACGTCTGAGTGGACGGGGTGCGGCAGCGGACATGTCCGGCGCAGTCCGGACATGTCCAGCGCGGAGGGAGAGGGCGGATCTAGGGTTTCGCCCGAAATTTCGAAGGAGGAGGCTTTTTTATAGGTAGGAGGAGGTAGGAGTGTCCAAATGAGGTGTAGTTTTCTCCCACACGATCGTGATCCGACGATGGAGGACATGGAAGTGGTTTGGATGGGTTATTGGCCGTTTTGGAGGGGTGTTGGGCTGCAACACAGAAGAGGCCTTTGCGGTTACCCGGTTAACCGTTGGAGTATCGAACGGACTCCAAATAGAACAAAATTTGACAGGCGGTCTACCCGTGGTGTGCAAAGGACACTTGGCAAATCTCGATCCATTCTGAGAAGGTTTAACACCCACTCATGAAAAGAGACAAGAGGGGTGCGTGGTGCACGTAGGAGTGTCGGATTACAAAGCGGACAATGGGGAAAATGCTCGGATGCATGAGACGAACATGTATGCAAATGCGATGCACATGATGACATGATATGAAATACATGACATGAACAAAATGCAAAACGAAGGCAAAAACCCAACCACGAAGGGAATCTCATAACTTAAAGCCGAAAATGGCAAGAGTCGGAGTTACAAATATGGCAAGTTACATCCGGGGTGTTACATCTGGTAGTCTTACTTTAGCATGCAACTAGCTACTTGGATTGTGACAATCGATAAGTCCACCCATAGATACCATCAGGACTAAGGTTACTCTTAATTAACCAGCTCACAAGATAACTTAAAGATTTTTTTTCCGCATGAAAATAATAACACTGAAGTTCATATATTCTATCGAAACACCTATGCTATGTATGAACCTCAGAAGACAACTTCCAGTAGACCTGACTGATGGAAATCTAAAAGCTCTTAGCCTGGAAGCTCTCGTTCAAGTATTGTATTCTCAAATCAACGTATTTTTTATGAAGTTTGGTGCCAACTCCCGAACATATTTTGCCAAGTGTAAGAATTTAGATGTTGACAACTTGACATGAATGGTATGCCTGCTGCAAGAATAGTGGTATCTACATTACTAGGGAAGTAGACATTGTTTGAATTATTCTTGATTATTCGTGTTATGTCAATAGCTCTTTGCCCTGTTCTAACTAGGCATGCTTGCTCAATTGCACATAAGGTAATTTACCAGAATATTATAGCCTTTTAATTGCATCTAAGCCACTGAGGTTCCTCAGTTTCACCTCTGAACATGATATTTGTACGCTAAATGTCACTTGAAAGGCATGCTTTTGCTATACTTTCTCTTACTATGCTATATGTTATTCCATCTGCATATGTGCAATTTGATTTACAAAACTATGAGCAAAGCAATTTATGACGTTACAAACAAAGCAATCATTTTTTGTTTCTTATAAGATTTCATTTTTCGTAGTTGTTGTGAGTCATCAGATGTGCTAGAACAACACACGTGTGTGATTTTCCATGGCTTTCTGATTTCTAAATTGGGATGAGCAATCTCATGGGTTTCTTGAGAGATTAAAGTAGTGGCGCTTCCATCTTTATGTCCCGCAACCCAGTTTCTTGAACCGGCTAAACCTTAGTGTCCTAAACCGACGTCCCATGACCATCATTTCGCAACCTAGCCGACCCTTGAAGGTGAGTGATGCAGTGCCTAAGCTCATCGCCTTGCAATTGACCATGTTCAGACATATTGTGATCAGATGGGAATCGTGGTAACCTCTGACGAGGGTGGGAGGAAAAAAGCGACGACATGGGTTGGATGCCATGTCAAAATAGTGAACATGGTTTCCTATCCTGAATGAGATCAAATCGGTTTTGAATAAGTTTGTCACTACCCATGTCTAACACACGACGCTACTTGTCTAGCTAGAACAAAGGAAGATGCACTCGTTATTGGTGATGTTTTGTTGGAGCTACACTACAGTATGTACTCTGATTATCCCCCTACTCCATGAGTAATTGTTTACTCATTCTATAAAAATCGAGGAGATGGACTTGTGAGGGGTCTTGGTCCATGCTATGGACATCAGTATCATGACCCAAGTTAAATTTTTGGCAAAATGTAAGCGGTTTAAGAGCAGTTTTGAAAACCGTTTTTTCTTCATATAAAAAACGTGAATCGTATTTTCGATCGCATTTTTAAACCATTTATCGGAATGAGGCAAATAATATGGCGTTGGAAAGCTGCTGCAAAACCGCTCCTTCCACATGTTGAAAGTTTTCTCTAATTCCCTACGGTTAAAGAGTAATTCGGAAAATCGTAAAATTTCGCAAACCGAACACCCGAGTTCATATTTTTGACGCCATTTCTAAACGGCTAATCCAATTGAGGCAAATAATATGGCGTTGGAAAGTTTATGAAAATGCGCTACTTTTTTATGTTAAAAGTTTTTTCTAATTTTGAATGGTTTAAAAGTAATTTAGAAAACGGTACAAGTTCCACCGAGTTCGTATTTTCGAGCTAATTTTTTAACCGTACGTCCAAATGCAGCAAATGATATGGCGTTGGAAAGCTTGAAGAAATGCGAAACTTTTTTGTATATATTGTTTCTCCTAATTCATTATGGTTTTATGTCAGTTTTGAAAATGGTTAAAAACGTATTTTTGTCGTAATTTCTACAAACTTTATCGGAATGGGGCAAATAATATACCGCTGAAAAGCTACGGAAAATGCGAAACTTTTTCGTGTTGATGGTTTTCTCTGAATCCTGACCATTTTCAAGTAATTTCGAAAATTACGAGATCATTCGTTCTGCCTTTATCGCGAAACAGATTCTTCGAAAATGCACCGTGTGAAGAATCTGAACTTCTCGGCGCGTGTACCTAAACTTCACTCTGTTTTTCACATGATTTTTTTGCTCGTAGCTCTCCATCCACTGCTCGTAGCTCTCCATCCACTCACCGGAATTGAGCAAGTGATATACCGATGGAAAACTGCTGTAAACACGCAACTTTCCCGTGTTGATCATTTTTTCATACTCACGACAATTTTAAAAGTTTTTCATCTCAAATTCATTCACTATAGTAGTCGAACTTCGTGTTGTTTTCAATTTGAACTTCTGTGACGTATTTTTGTTTTTAATTTTCCCATCAATTTCGTCAGTGTTACACAAAGGATATTCTCTTTGTACAAACCTCTCTCACAACATATTTTTTAACTTTCTCCAACCGAGGACTTGAACATACACAAATGATATTCCTGCCGTTTTGAAGTAAATTAGAAAATGACAAGATCATGATTTCTGCCTTCATCGCGAACGGAAACGCACTGCATGAAGTAGTTGAACTTCTGGAGCATGTCTGTTTGAACCTCACTCTGTTTTTGACGTGCTATTTTTTGAAGTGCGTGAAGTAGTTGAACTTCACTCCGTTTCACTTTATTGTATTTTTCTTATATGAAATACACATCATGTAGTACATGAACTTCCGGTTGTTATCACTTTGAACTTCTCTATGGTTTGAGAGAATTGTTTTAAAACACAAAAAACAACATATATTTTTTTATGTATTTTGGACATCTAAATACACGGTGAACCTCTCTTGCAAGATTTTTTTAAACTTTTACTCATCGAGCACTTGAACTTCTAGCAACCTTTTTTCGTTTATGAGTTGTTTTTAAAAGTGTAAAAAATGTCGTTGTGTTTTTTATTTTTTGAATAGGTAAATCCTAGGTTTCAATAAACTCCGAACTTCTCTGTTAATTCAATTTGAACTTCCCCTTTTCATATTTTTGAGTAAAGAATTGTATTCGATTTTTATACGGAAAGAATCTTAGTATTGTAATAAACATTATAGAACTTCTTTGTTATTTCGAACTGAACTTCTTGGTTTATTCGTTAGCAATGGGAAAATTTTAAGTTTTTGTGATAAATATTGAACTGCTCCATTTTTTTAAATTGAACTTCTTGGTTTATTATTTCGTATCGAGGAAAAATTGAGTTTTTCATATACATTGAACTATCATATTTTTTTTAAATTGGACATCTTGGTGTTATTCATTTGTAACGAAAAAATTCCTAATTTTGTAATAAACATCGTACAACTTCTTGGATATTTTTGAAATGGACTTCTTGATTTTTTTTTCGTTAGTAACGGGAAGAATTATGAGAAAAAACTGCATTTTTTATAGACATCGAACTCCACCATTTATTAAATTTGAACTTCTTAGTTTTATTTGTTAGTAATGGGGAAAATCCTTTTTTGAACTTTCCCGGGCAGACCACTTGAACTTCGAGAAACTAAATATTTAGAGGTTGGCTTTTTATTCTTTTTTTCTCATGCGAAATGCACATCATGCAGTACGTGAACTTCGGGCATTTATCAATTTGAATTGCTGTCTGTTTGGCTTTACTAACGGAAAAAAATCTAAGTTTTTATGGACATCGAACCGCTCTAACTTTTTTTATTTGAACTTCTTTGTGTATCTTTAGAAATGTGAAAATTGAAGTTTTGTTAGGAACATCAAAATTCTTCGTTATTTCAACCTGAACTTATTGGTATTATTCTTTAGTAACTAGAAAAATCCATTATAAATATCAAACTCCTCCGCTTTTTCTAATTGAACTTCTTGGTTTTATTCTCTAGTAACGAGAAAATCAGAATTTTTCTTGATTCTTGTTGGTTTTTCCACCATGAAGTACTCAAGTCTACACCGTTGATTTTTCTCCTCTGGACATCCCGTCTCTTGAGTCTCGACTTTAACCCCCCCCCCCTTGAATTATTAAAGTTTTTGTTACATGAAATAAACAATTTTGTTCTTTTTTGTGCCTAAATATGTTTTATTCTCTGAGTTTCTCTCATAGCTCCCTCTGAACTTCTACACATATGTCATGAATGTTCACTAGTTTTTTTAACCTTTTTCTATTTATTTTTTGAACTCTAGGATTAGTGGGTTTTTTGTTGAACTTTGTTGGTTTTCATTTTTGGACTTGAAGAGGTTGTCATCTCAACTAATATTTTTATCATTCCTCTTGAGCATCTTTTTTATGAACCGCTGGTGTTGACGAAAGCACCAAACTTTGGGCACTCCTCGTTCTTTTATTTTTGAATTCAGCAGCAATAATACTTAAACTTCACTGAATTTTTTTGTGAAGCAACCAAATGCGCAGACCACACAGGGAAGATGGCACATTTTCTTTCATTGTGGACATTTTGTAAAAACACAGGGAGAGCACACAATCACAAAGAGGAAAATAAAGAAGGAAAAATTATGCATTTTTCTTGTTCTTTGCTCATACATAGAAAATGTGTGTATCCACATTTTTAAATTTTCTATGTTCTTTCTTTTATCTACTTGACAGAAAATAGTCTTTTTCAATTCGGTGTACTGCACACACACACACACGCAAGACATATCCACATTTTTTGGATGACAACTGAAAAAGGTTTCGGTCTCACAAGCATACACAAATCGAACTTCCATGAATTTCTATATTTTTACAAAAAAAATTTGCGAGAACTTTGATAACCTTTTGCCCATGAACAGTACTACATTAACATCTCATGTACAAATCTTTTTGTCTTTTACATTAGCGGGTGGAACGTCACAAGCGGATGGCAGTGCATGTTGGTGAACAGGAGAAGGAAGAATGGTGATGCTGGTGAAGTTCGGATTCGGTCGTTGCTGCAGTCCACACGTAACAATAATCTCGGCCGTTGGCAAACACGGGGTCAACGACGAGCGGACTGCAGCGCTCCACACATCTCTCACGACCGGATGGCCACACCTGCATTGATTTCACAAGGAAAAATAAAGAGTCTGATCAGAGCTGCATCGATGAACATGGTTAGGCACTCACGACACAATCGAGTTTCAGATTTTCAGTTAGAGCATCTCTTCTTGTCTGCTAGACTAGTGTGCAGGGTTTCAGTTTCATAATCTTTGAGCTCGATGCCTACTGATTTAGGCTAACCAACTACTAGAGAATTGTGTAAAAGTAATTAACAGTAGCACCAGTTTCTAGACCAACTATTTTACTGAGCTAAAGGAATATATGGATGGTCAACTAACAGTAGCACTAGTTTCTTCAGAATGCTTTTTTCAGAAGCCAAAGCTCACACACCGGAGCGCACACATGAATGGTAAGAAAAAACAGAGCGCACATATATGAGCTCGAATACACATCAGAACACACGAACACCCATATAGTGAGCGCCCACGCACAAGAGACATCACACTCAGCACACACGCACCAAACACACTAATCTTTTTAGTAATAATACTTCTGAATATCTTCATATAGTGAACTTCTGAATATCTTCATATAACCTACACTCTGACTCTGAAGTATACTTATAGGTTTGATTGTATGAACATTCGATTATCTACATTCTGAAGCCTGCAGTATACTACTCTAGTTTCTAGAGCAACTTCTGTCATTCGATTATCTAAACTCTAGCTAAAGTTGTTGAATTTCATGCCAAATTGCCGATGTAGCAGTAGCAGGGGGGCAAAGCTTCATGGTCAGCTACATGATTTGGCACACGACATGGGGCTAAGTTCGGATTTTGACGACAGGTGCTGCAACCTACAGCAGCTACAAAAAATGGAGCAGATACACAAATTGGACAGGGGGACAGTACAGCTGAACTTCAGACATCAAATTCAGAACAATACAAAACAGGAAAGGGGGAAGGAAATGACGCTTTGACTTGGATGCATTTTTTAAGATAGGTTGGAAGGATCCAACTTCAGACATCAAATGAGGCCACTTCCACAAGCATGGCGCCTCGAAGCGGAGCAAGTTGCAAGACACGGCAAAGTTGCACGGCGTGAGGCGGCGAAGTTGAATGTCCTGGACACTGTGGCTATACGGGCAAGGAATCACTAGTTCAAATAAATGTACGGGCAAGGAATCCAGCAAGCTCACGTTCCCTTCCACGGCATCCATCATGCGCAGCGGAAGATGGAAGGAGACAGGGGAGAAGCTAGGAGGGGCAGTGTTGGTGGCGGGGGAGCCTCGCCGGGGACAGCCACGAGGGGATAAAGGCTGGCGGTGGGAGGTAGCAGCCAAATCGACGGAGGCGAGTGGTGGTTGGCAGCAATGGAGGCGCGTCAGGGAGCATTGACCTCGCCGGATCCAGTCTGGTGTGAGGGAAGGTGGATTGCTGGTGGCGCGGGGCCGCACGGTGGCTAGGGAGGACGCGTGACGATGGCGCGACGGCAGGAGGTGTGGCGATGTGCACCGGCGCAGGTCGCACGGGCTGGGATGCGCTGTGACACGGCGACGCAAGTGGCACAGATCGGGAGGGTCCGAGAGGAAGTTCAGGGCTGTGGATAGCTGGGGTTCGGATGGTTGCAGGCGGCGGTGCGGGTGGGAGCTAGCCAACGTCGGCGGGGGTGGGTTGCGGGGGTCGTGATGCACGCCGCTGCGCGGGGTAGTGGGTGGATGGGGCAAGTGTGGATGGAGGCGCGTCGAGGGGAGGCGGTGAGGAGCCGGGACGGCGGCGCGTCAGGTGGGATGATACCGCGGTGGTGGTCGGAAGCAGGCCGGCGGCGCGGCGGTTGTGGCAGGGGGCGAGAGCTCAACGCCGCTGGATCGGGGTCGGGGAGGAGGAGGTGGACGAGTGGGCTAGGTGTGGCGTTTTTCTTTTTTCTTTTCTCTGCGACTTCGGGAGTTCGGGGGGACCTCCGTGCCCCTCTATATAGTGGACCATGATCAGAATAGTTATTCTAATCCCAGGATTAGAATAGTATTGTCCTATATCCACTAAGGGTTTTAGTCTGTTAACTTTTAAAGGATCGGCTAGAGATGGCCTTATGCCTTGTTTATTTCAGTTCTTCACAATGTGATGCTCTATATGTGCAACTATTTGCTGTGCACTTCAATTTCATCAATAATAGTTTCAACAATACCACTATGAATTATGATATTTGGTTCTTGTTAAGGATGTTGCAGTTAACATGCCTTTTCATTTTTAACAATAACTAGTGTACTTTAGACCTGCACAATACCAATTTGAATCACTATTTGCTTGTTTTTAAATGTTATATGCTTGATGCAGTTAACACACCTTTCCACTTCTTATTTTGCTTAACTAGCATGCTTAAACCTGCACATTGAAGCTATAATTTGCAGATTATGTTGTCTACCATGGATATATTTGGTTGATGTTTAGCCTGTTGTGCTTAACATGCCTTTATATGTACTCATACAGGACAATATTGAGAACAAGGATATCGGTAGCTGGTACCATATAGGCTGGGGGCTGATAAGGTATTAATCATCGAATCGGACATTTCACTGAATATATCTGCAACCCATTTATCAGTAGGTTAACTAGGGACATATCTAATATAGTTGCGGCTACATAGCAACATGCATTGTACTGCATGACTAAATATCCAATCCCTGGCTACATAGCAACAAGGATGAGTGTTACCTTAATGTTTTGATGATGTCTAGATATACATGTAATAAAATCTTATATAATGGGATGGAGGGAGTGTTGTGCTACATCATTTTGCAATTGTTGTTTAGCTTCTAATATTAACTTGGTGCTTTTAGGTACATATGTCATTGCCAAAGAAGCCTAGTAACATTCAAGGCGATAGTTTATTAAGACTTATAGAAGGCCTAAAGCCCAGAGGCGGCTTAAGGCCCAATATTGTAAACCGCCATTGTAAGGAAAGACTTGTAAAGAAAGGCATGTAAAACAAGTCACCGAGCCGGACACGTTTTATAAGCCGGCCGGGACTCTGTAGGCGGCCAGGCGTCAACCCGTGTAAATAAAGGGACGAACCGGCAGCGGCTTAGGGCAAGAGACAACAACTCGAAGCCAGGGCAGACATATTCGCTCCCTGGTCTTTGAAACCCTAGCAATTCCAAACACCACTAGACGTAGGCTTTTACCTGCATCGTGAGGGGCCGAACTAGTATAAAACCTTTCGTGTCCTTTGTCCCAATTAACCCCTTTAAGCTTCCTAGTTGCGATGGCCCTACGACTAAGTCCTTTCTCTAGGACATCTGTCGTGACAATTCCATGACAGTTGGCGCCCACTGTGGGGCCAGCGCACGGTGGATTTGAGTCCTTGAAGGGCAACTTCGAAGGGCTCAGGGATACGTTGTGGGCCGGATGACCAAGAGTCGTCGCGGCAAGCTCTACATCGACGACGAAGGCTAGGGTGTCAGGACCCCGATTCCAAGTCACATCGATCTAGCCGGTAACACCTCATATCACTTTGCGACCTCACGCACGGTATCCCACGGGTGTCGCCTTACCATGGCCCGGGACCGTTTGCGCCTTTTGGCTCACGTATATGATAGTGTCGCTAGCATCCATATGACAGAGAACCCGGGCCGACATGGCTAGTCGTGAACCCAAAGCGGCACAGACCTATGGAGACAGGCATACATGAATCACATCGAACATGTCGGTCATCAACGAGTGATTCCGGGCTGTAGCACTGGGCTAACAGGACTCCGGAAGTCACCGTGTGACATTTACCCAAAGGACAGACATAGGGACGAAGTGAAACACATGCCGGCCAGTCAAGTGTCCTGAACAGTAGTGCTGGGCTAGCAGGACTCCGGTGAACCGGGCTGTAGCGGACTACTATGGCTCGAGGAACACTAGACTACATTTCCCCATAAGAAAGGCTGCCAAGGATAAACAACTAGATTGTCGGATCCCACTCATACCAAGCATTTCAATCATACACACAATATGCCCGATATGAGTACATACAACATGGCATCACAACAAAACTCTACAACTCAAGTACTTTATTTAAAGGCTCCAGAGAGCCATACATAACATGTTCATACAGATAGGGGTCACATGACCCGACACTCAAGTCATACAAACATACAAGCACATGCGGAAGCAACTAGTCTGAGTACAGACTCTAGAAAGAAAGAAGGCTTCTCGAAGCCTGTCTATCTACATAGGGCCCTCCATGGCCAGGATCACCACCTGGGTGGCTAGTCACTCGTCGACGTCAAGGTCTACATAAAACCCATCGGAGGGGGCAGTGTTGTCGTCTGAAAACAATAAATAAGCAAACATGAGTACAAAGGTACTCAGCAAGTCTTACATCAGAACCTACTATACATGCTTATTCTCAAGAAGGCGGTGGGGTTGATGCAGCAAGCCAGCTTTGACTCTTGGCTAAGCTATCCTACGGAACTCCACCAGTAAAATAGTTTTCGCACATGAGTCCACTACTCACCAACACAATACTCCACCGGGGATCCTCCCTCGTCATCCTACGAGAGGGCCATCCTCGGTACTCACACTTATCTTGAGTCTTTTAGTAGTATCCATTAACTTGTCTATGAACTGTATAGGCAACCAAGTAGTCCTTTACCACGGACGCGGCTATTCGAATAGTTTATACCCTGCAGGGGTGTACTTCGTCATACACGCTTTCACCACTTACCGCCGTTTACACGACATGTACTCGGCAACCTTCAAGCGGAAGCCCAGCGAGGGTGTCGGCCACGGCCTACCTAAACACCTAAGTCTCTAGTCCAGGTTTATCGCCTATCCAGGTTCCATCGGCAGGGAGTCCGGCCGAGGTTTCCACATACGGCCCCGAACGATGTGAACAGGGTTCCCGAGACACCAAACGGGTGACTCGGTACACCGTGTCACGGTGTATCTACCGCAACATAGCCCACCCTTAGGGTCAGCGCTACGCACGGCCGCCAACACATAACCTACAAACACCAGAAACTAATTGCAACTCCTGGACAGAGTACTAGGGTGATTAAGAAGCCGAGAGGGTCCATTGGTTTCGGGCGCAATGTACGGTAGTAACTGCATCTTAAATCACACATACAGATCTCAGTTCTTATGGACGGCCTCAATGAAACAACCCACCATGTACTCCTACATGGCCTCTCATCGATACCTTTACCAAAACATGTTCAATACATCCCTCATATTACCGACATAAGCATTTCACTCTAGCTCATCACCCAGATGAACCAGAGCTGACTCAACTCTAAGCATAGCAGGCATAGCAAGGTAGGAATCACATACATGGCTCAATCAACTCCTACACATGCTAGTGGGTTTCATCTAGTTACTGTGGCAATGACAGGTCATGCAGAGGATAAGGGTTCAACTACCGTAGCACACAGCAGTTTGAATAGCGATGTCTTAATGCAGTAAACAAGAGCAGGAGCGAGAACATGGGTTGTATCGGAATGATCAATGGTTGCTTGCCTGATGGAGTGGTAACGGGATACTGCCCTTCAGTTGGTTACTCGTGAATATCCTCGGAGGCAGAACCTACCACGAAGAACACATCGGAACACAATCAACACATGACGATATGCAACAATATGATGCATGCTATGACATGGCAATATGATTGTGTCTTGGCCTAATGCAAGCTAAAATAGGAAGGGATGAACCCATTTGAATCAAAGATTCAAATATTAGCTCATTAAACATGGCATTTATAGTGCATTTCCTTATTCTGCTTAAACAGCAAGGTAAACTTGTTTTGTCATGCATGAAACCATTACAATTGGATAGATTGAATTTTTCTGATAATTTATCATATATAATTTATCTCATCTGGAGCTATGGTTGAATTTCTATGAATTTTTGAAGTTTGAACTATTTTCTGGAATTTCCTGAATAAGAATAAATCCAGAAAATCAATTACTGCGTCAGCAACGCGTCAGGGTGACGTCAGCAGGTCAAAGGCGCCAGTCCAGGTCAAACCTAACTGGTGGGGTCCACTGGTCAGTGTCTCTGTGCACTAACTACGTTTAGTTAGCCTAATTGACTGGCAGGGCCCACTAGTCAGTGACTATACTAATTAACTAACCTATTTAGTTAGCACTAATAGAGTAATTAGTCGGGCGGGGCCCGCATGTCGGTGAGAGAGAGGGGGGAGGTCAACCCATGTCAGCAGGTCAACCTCGCCGGTCAGCGGGTCAAAACCTGCCGGCGTTTAGCCGCCGGCGAGGCCAGACGCGGTGGCGCGCTGTGGAAATCGCCCATAGGGCACCAATTGATGCGCGGAGAGCAGCTACGGCTAGCTGGGAACGAACCGCGGCGTTTGGTGGTGGTGGTTGGGCTCAGGGTGGCCGGAAACGTCGCCGACGACGAGCCTTGCGGTCGCCGGAGTCGGGCGAAAGTGAGCCTGAGGCTACGGGGCACGGCGAGGCGTGTGGTGAGGTGCGTTGTGCCCCTAGGGATGAAGTGAAGTAGTTAGACTAGGTGGCGTGGCCGGTGTTTGGCCGAAGACACGTCGGCGACGAGCTCCACGGCGGCGCGTGCGGGTGAGCTTCGTGTGCTCGTTGTGGTGCACGAGAAGAAGAACGGGGAGGATGGGGAGGTGCAGCAGCTCACGGCGATCACGTAGAGGCAGACGGCGCGGTCTGGGACGAGTCGATGCGGCGGCGACGTCGAAAGGGATCTCCGGCGATGCTCGGTGAAGATGAGGTCAAAGAAGACGTTGCAGAGCGTTTGAGCGCTCGGGGCTCAGCTGCTCGACGGAGTCAACGATGGCGGAGAGGATGGACACGGTGGTGCAACATGGGGACAACGGTAGACACGGTTTCACGGTGGCGCGAGCACGGCAGCGTCGGCCATGGCGAAGGAAGAGCGATGGAGAGGGACCAGGGGGAAAGTGCGGTGTCTACGAGGTCGGGGGATGCAAGGGAGTTCGTCCCACGTCGAAAGGTCGACGCGGGGAGCGGCGAGGTGGCGGCAGCTGCGTGGCGCGCATGCGGTGCTCGCCGTCGAGCACCTGCCTGCTTGGCCAAGCCAAGCTGCTCGCTGGCGGGGTGGCTGGGCTGGGCCGGCAGGTGGGCCTGGTAGGTGGCGCCAGGTAAGTTTTTCTTTTTTTTATTTTCTTTTCTATTTTTTCTGTAGCTTTAGGGCTTTATTTAAAATACCTAGGAACTTTCCAAAATCCTGAAAATAATTGTGGGCTCTGTTGGGATTATTCCTAACAGCCCTGACTTAATTCCAGAATTATTTGAACATTTAAAATATTTATTAGCATTTAAATGTCCAAAGGCAACATACATATGATTTAATCCAGTGACCTTTTGTTGACCTAGAAAATTGTGCACCTATTTTGCCAGAGGTTCTAACCCAAGGCAAAGAGGGTGAACATTTTAGAAGGGCATTTCAGGTTCATTGAAATTATTTTTAGTAAACCCTAGTTGATTTCAAGAGGGGTGCTGGGGGTTCTGCCTTCCCCATTTGAAGTTTCTGATGAAAAAATAAACATGATGCACACTCTAATGCATGGACTAGCTAGGGTGTGACAACTCACCCCCACTCAAAAGAATCTCGTCCCGAGATTTAGGATCATCTGGGAAGAAGGTGGGGTACTCGAGTCAAAGACGATCCTCCCTTTCCCAAGTGGCTTCTTCCTCGGAATGATGTGACCATTGAACCTTGAGAAACTTGATATTATGATGTCGAGTGGTACGCTCGGCTTGATCAAGGATACGAATGGGATATTCCCGATAAGAGAGGTTATCTTGTAGATCAAGCGTTTTGTGGTCCACTCCACGGATAGGATCCGCGAAGCAACGCCTGAGTTGTGAAACGTGGAAGACATCGTGAACTCTGGAAAGATGCGGAGGTAGTTCCAATTGGTAGGCAACTTCTCCTCGTTTAGCAAGAATGCAAAAGGGTCCAATGTAACGAGGAGCCAATTTGCCTTTGATACCGAAACAATGGGTTCCCTTTAACGGGGTAACCCAAAGGTAAGCCTTCTCGTTGACTTCATAAGTCATAGGCTTATGTTTACGATCATATTGACTCTTTTGACGAGATTGGGCTGTTTTCAATTTCTCACGAATAATGCGAACCTGCTCTTCTGCTTCCTGAATCATATCTGGGCCAAAGAGTTGTCTTTCCCCGATTTTTGACCAGTTAAGAGGCGTTCGGCATTTTCGTCCATAAAGAACTTCGAAAGGAGCTTTGCCCAAGCTAGCTTGATAACTATTGTTATAAGCAAACTCCGCGAATGGAAGGCATTTCTCCCAACTCATTCCGAACGAGATAACAGAAGCTCGGAGCATATCTTCCAGAATTTGATTGACTCGCTCTACTTGACCACTTGATTGGGGATGGAAGGCGGTACTAAAGGAGAGACGAGTTCCCATAGCATTTTGGAAACTTTCCCAAAATCGAGAGGTGAAGAGACTCCCACGGTCTGAGTTAATTTCCAATGGAACACCATGAAGAGACACTATTCAGGAGATGTATAACTCAGCTAGCTGGCTAGCGGTGATACTCTCACGAACAGGTAGAAAGTGGGCTACTTTGGAAAGTCGGTCGATCACAACGAAGATGGCATTATTCCCTCTCTTGGTCCTGGGAAACCCAGTGATGAAATCCATACTGATTTTATCCCATTTCCATTCAAGAATAGCCAAAGGTTGAAGGGTGCCAGCAGGCCGTTGATGCTCTGCTTTAACACGACGACAAACGTCGCAATTAGCAATGTATTGAGCGATTTCTCTCTTCATCCTAGTCCACCAAAACCTCTAGCATAGGTCTTGATACATTTTGATACTACCGGGATGAATGGTGAGAGGGGATTCATGAGTTTCCTTAAGGATCAGTCGCCTCAGGTTTCGCGCCTTTGGAACCACTAGGCGATTCCCAAAGTATACGACACCTTGATCATCAATGGAGAAACAATTTGCGACTCCTTTCTTAATGTTTCTCTTAATACGGAGATTCCCAGATCTACCTTCTGTGCCTTGATGATCTGATCCGTAAGGGTAGGTTCCGCCACCAGGGTGGATAGGAATCCTCGAGGAACAATGTGAAGGTTTAGCTTACGAAATTCCTCATGGAGAAGTGGTTGACTTTGTTGTAAAATCAGGTTGTTACAATAGGACTTACGGCTTAGCGCATCAGCCATGACATTGGCTTTGCCCGGGGTGTAAGTTATTCCTAAGTCATAGTCCGAGATCAACTCGACCCAACATCGTTGCCTGAGATTCAAATCTGTTTGGGTGAAGATATATTTCAAACTTTGGTGATCGGTGAAGATCTCGCAACGATTACCGAGAAGGTAATGTCGCCAGGTTTTAAGTGCATGGACTACAGCTGCAAGCTCTAGATCATGTGTAGGATAATTTTCCTCATGTGGGTGTAATTGCCGTGAAGCATAGGCAATTACCTGACGATCTTGCATGAGTATGCAACCTAGTCCTTGTCGCGAGGCGTCGCAATAGATAATAAAGTCCTTGGAGAAGTCTGGTGGTACCAGTACGGGGGCAGATGTCAGGCGTCTTTTCAGTTCTTGAAAACTGATCTCGCACTGTGGAGTCCACTCGAACTTTTTATCTTTCTTGAGGAGTTCAGTTAGAGGTTTAGCAACCTTGGAGAAATTTTCGACGAAGCGGCGGCAATAGCTCGCTAAGCCAAGGAAGCTCCGAACTTGCTTGACCGTCTCAGGTGGAGTCCAATCAAGGATGGCTTGAACTCGCTCGGGATTGACAGCAATACCCTTACCAGAGATTACATGGCCTAGATAGGTCACTTCTGGCAACCAAAATTCACACTTCGAGAATTTGGCATAAAGGCGATGCTCTCGAAGTTTCATCAATACCAGCCTTAGATGTACGGCATGTTCCTCTTCATTCCTGGAGTAGATGAGTATGTCATCAAGGTATACTACGATGAATTTATCCAAGTACTCCATGAAGAACGAGTTCATTAACCGAGAGAAGGTAGCCGGGGCATTGGTTAAACCGAAGGACATGACGGTGTACTCGTATTGGCCATAACAAGTAACAAAGGCCATTTTGGGAATGTCCCCGTTTCTGATTTTGATTTGATGGTAACCCAACCTCAAATCCATCTTGGAGAAGACTGAGGATCCAGCGAGCTGATCATACAGATCGTTGATCCTGGGAAGCGGATATTTGTTCTTGATGGTGACCAAGTTGACAGGTCGGTAATCCACAACCATTCGATCCGTTCCATCCTTCTTCTTAACGAAGAGGACGGGGCAAGCCCAAGGAGAGGAACTAGGACGGATGAAACCCTTGTTCAAGGACTCATCGAGTTGGTTCTTAAGCTCGGCTAGTTCTAGGGGTGCCATCTTGTAAGGTCTTCTAGAAATTGGAACGGTTCCTGGAACAAGGTCTATCACAAACTCGACATCCCTGTCAGGTGGAACACCTGGCAGTTCTTCTGGAAAGACATCTGGAAAGTCTCAGACTACCGGAACATCTTCAAGGTCTGGAAGGGGGTTGGCATTTAGGGAGTAAAGTTGGCGCTTGGCCACTCGAGTTAAGACATTAACTGTCTTGCCCGAGGGGTGGGTAAGTTGAACGGTTCTAGTGGCACAATCGATCTTAGCATAATGAGCTGACATCCAGTCCATACCCAAGGTGATATTTATGTCGGAGGACTTGAGAGCTATTAAGGATGCAAGGAAGACAAGTCTATCGACAAGAATTTTGTTCCCATGGCTTACTCTAGAAGTTTGCCATTTGGAACCCGGAGTTTGAATTACCATGGAAGTGGGCATGTCGCAGAATGTCGTGTTGTGCAATCGAGCATAGTTCTCGGATATGAATGAATGAGATGCTCCAGTATCGAAAAGAACAGATGCCGGATGGCAGTTAACAAGGAGCGTACCAAGGACGACGTTAGGATCCTCATGAGCCTCCTCGGCTGAAACATAATTGACATGGCCACGTGCAGTGGTGGCCGGCTTGGTGTAGAAAGTCTTCCCCTCTGGCTTACCACGGCCAACGGACTTTCCAGTTTGATTGGGGTTGTTGTTCTGGGGACACTCTCGGCTATAGTGACCCGGCTCTCCACACTTGAAGCATGTCACCACATTGGGGCGTGGAGCAGCATTAGCAGCGGGGCCACCATAGGGCTTGGGCGGTGCAAATTGTTGGTTGGGACGAGGCGCCTCAAAGGATGGCCTCGGAATGAACCTGGGTGGCAGTGCCGTTCTTGGAATCCACACCCGGCGCTTCTGAGCCCCAGAGCCGGATGAAGAGACAAAATCACGGGAGTGCTTGCGTGAAGCGTCATAATCAGTCTGGCCTGTCTCAGCACTGATGGCTTTATTGACCAACTTCTGAAAGGATGTGCACTCGTGCAGACGAAGATCGCGGCGAAGCTCAGGGCTAAGTCCCTTGCGGAACCTTGCCTGCTTCTTAGTGTCAGTAGATACCTCTTCAGGAGCATAACGTTCCAGATTCCCAAATTCACGACTGTAAGCATCCACAGTCAGTCTTCCTTGGGTGAAGTTGCAGAACTCCTCCCTCTTGCGATCCATGAGACCTTCCGGAATGTGATGCTCACGGAAAGCCTCACTGAATTCAGCCCAAGTAGTGATTTGACCGACCGGGCGCATAGCTTCGAAGTTTTCCCACCAAAGGCTAGCAGGGCCTTCGAGGTGATAGGCAGCATAAGCAACCTTGTCAGCTTCGGCTACGTTGGCAGAATGTAGCTTGTGGGTGATGCTGCGAAGCCAGTCATCCGCGTCGAGGGGCTCGACGGAATGGTTGAACTTTGGTGGGTACAGCTTGATAAAGTCATTGATTGACACCAAGTCATTTTGCGGGTGGCGTGCAGTGTTCTTCTCAATCCACTCCAGCAGGCGGTTAGTCTCACGCTTGTTTCTTTCCGCCTCTAGCATCACTTCGGCCAGAGAAGGCGGGTGAGGCAGATTTTCACCTCTAGCTGCATTGGCTTCCCCCTGCTCCGGGACAGCAGGGTTGCCGCGGGTGTTGACCATCCTAGGAGAAAACAAAACAACAGTTTAGACAAGGATGGCTCAAACTTAGCAAGGAAGTGCAGAATGTAATGGATAACACGGAATGCAGAGATGTTCATCCGTATGTCATGGTAATATAAAACTGCCATATATATACCAACGGTCATACACATCATACATAGTTTAGTACAAGCCCAGGCTACAGTACAACTATGATGAAAGACGTTACATCTCATCGGAGGCATTCCAAGCTCCTATACATTATTTGTCTACACCTCCGGAATCGATTACATGCCAAGTCATATTCCACAAGTCACGCAGGACAGTGGAGATACAACAACTACAATACTAGTGGTATTACTACTAACTCAGACAGCTCCGTAGTAGTCCTCATAGAAGTCACCTCCATAGCCTGGAAGTTCAATGTGACCATCCGAAAATAGACGGTCCTGAGGAGCCTGTGGACCATAGGGGCTAGGATGAGGTCTTGGACCAACAAACGGTGGCCTGCGGGGACCACGGGGTGGGGTGATGCCTCCCACATCACGCCAATCCACCATGTCTGGCAGAGCTGATCTCACAGGATACAGATCCCTTGTATCCATACATCCAGCTTGCACCGCAGGTGCAAACCGAGTCAATGTGGCCCAATGATCAGCACGGGTATTGAAAAGCTCCAACCTCAAGGCCCGATTCTCTCGGTCCTTATCTTCGAGCATCTCGGTAGTGGTACGAGTTAATGAGTCCTCCTGAGTGGAGTCAGCATAGATGGCCTGAAGATACCCTTGCGCTCCCGGAAGTGAAGCTGGCATGTAACGGAAGTCGGTGTTCCGAAGCAGGCCAGTCTGGACTCGCATGATGGTCATCATGGAATAGGCAGCATCCTGCACAGCCATCTCAACGGTAACCCCGAGTCCATAGGAACAGTGAAGGGGATCGGTAGATCCAGGATAAGAAGGAAATATCCTGACGGTGCAGAAATACTGGCTTTGGTTAAAGTCGCGGAACTGCTCTTCGACAGTGTATTCGGGATACCAATGGTAACCTGTCTCGATCATGACCCGGACTAACATAGCAGTATGACTGGGCACGTCGAGGCACCTGGTCAGGCGAACCACTTGGTTTTGAGGACGGTTGGCCATCTGAAAGCACAACCACAATGCAAAGACATTAGAATTTCTAGGGAAAATTGGACAGCATAATGGTTGTAAATGCTCAGAAAAAGATTTGAGACATCCACAACAGTTCACAATACCACTCAACAACATCATATCAAGGTTCTGATTCAATTAGCAACATACTAAGAATAGTAGAAACTGAACTGGGACTTGTAACAACAATCCTATAAGCTACTACGGATTAGTAACACGTGAACCTGATAGAGGAAGAGAGCCTAGTCCTTAACCCACGTTGAATGAGGAGAGAATGACTCAGATCAGAGGCATAGGTAAAGGAGTAAAAGAACCTTACGTTCCCTCCCACAATTAATTCCCCTACATATAACTAGAGCATTTCTAGACTCGACATCGACCAGTTTGGCTCAACGAACCTACAGGCAGTCCGTCTCTGATGCCAACGCTGTCAGGACCCCGATTCCAAGTCACATCGATCTAGCCGGTAACACCTCATATCACTTTGCGGCCTCATGCACGGTATCCCACGGGTGTCGCCTTTTGGCTCACGTATATGATAGTGTCGCTAGCATCCATATGACAGAGAACCCGGGCCGACATGGCTAGTCGTGAACCCAAAGCGGCACAGACCTATGGAGACAGGCATACATGAATCACATCGAACATGTCGGTCATCAACGAGTGATTCCGGGCTGTAGCACTGGGCTAACAGGACTCCGGAAGTCACCGTGTGACATTTACCCAAAGGACAGACATAGGGACGAAGTGAAACACATGCCGGCCAGTCAAGTGTCCTGAACAGTAGTGCTGGGCTAGCAGGACTCCGGTGAACCGGGCTGTAGCGGACTACTATGGCTCGAGGAACACTAGACTACATTTCCCCATAAGAAAGGCTGCCAAGGATAAACAACTAGATTGTCGGATCCCACTCATACCAAGCATTTCAATCATACACACAATATGCCCGATATGAGTACATACAACATGGCATCACAACAAAACTCTACAACTCAAGTACTTTATTTAAAGGCTCCAGAGAGCCATACATAACATGTTCATACAGATAGGGGTCACATGACCCGACACTCAAGTCATACAAACATACAAGCACATGCGGAAGCAACTAGTCTGAGTACAGACTCTAGAAAGAAAGAAGGCTTCTCGAAGCCTGTCTATCTACATAGGGCCCTCCATGGCCAGGATCACCACCTGGGTGGCTAGTCACTCGTCGACGTCAAGGTCTACATAAAACCCATCGGAGGGGGCAGTGTTGTCGTCTGAAAACAATAAATAAGCAAACATGAGTACAAAGGTACTCAGCAAGTCTTACATCAGAACCTACTATACATGCTTATTCTCAAGAAGGCGGTGGGGTTGATGCAGCAAGCCAGCTTTGACTCTTGGCTAAGCTATCCTACGGAACTCCACCAGTAAAATAGTTTTCGCACATGAGTCCACTACTCACCAACACAATACTCCACCGGGGATCCTCCCTCGTCATCCTACGAGAGGGCCATCCTCGGTACTCACACTTATCTTGAGTCTTTTAGTAGTATCCATTAACTTGTCTATGAACTGTATAGGCAACCAAGTAGTCCTTTACCACGGACGCGGCTATTCGAATAGTTTATACCCTGCAGGGGTGTACTTCGTCATACACGCTTTCACCACTTACCGCCGTTTACACGACATGTACTCGGCAACCTTCAAGCGGAAGCCCAGCGAGGGTGTCGGCCACGGCCTACCTAAACACCTAAGTCTCTAGTCCAGGTTTATCGCCTATCCAGGTTCCATCGGCAGGGAGTCCGGCCGAGGTTTCCACATACGGCCCCGAACGATGTGAACAGGGTTCCCGAGACACCAAACGGGTGACTCGGTACACCGTGTCACGGTGTATCTACCGCAACATAGCCCACCCTTAGGGTCAGCGCTACGCACGGCCGCCAACACATAACCTACAAACACCAGAAACTAATTGCAACTCCTGGACAGAGTACTAGGGTGATTAAGAAGCCGAGAGGGTCCATTGGTTTCGGGCGCAATGTACGGTAGTAACTGCATCTTAAATCACACATACAGATCTCAGTTCTTATGGACGGCCTCAATGAAACAACCCACCATGTACTCCTACATGGCCTCTCATCGATACCTTTACCAAAACATGTTCAATACATCCCTCATATTACCGACATAAGCATTTCACTCTAGCTCATCACCCAGATGAACCAGAGCTGACTCAACTCTAAGCATAGCAGGCATAGCAAGGTAGGAATCACATACATGGCTCAATCAACTCCTACACATGCTAGTGGGTTTCATCTAGTTACTGTGGCAATGACAGGTCATGCAGAGGATAAGGGTTCAACTACCGTAGCACACAGCAGTTTGAATCGTGATGTCTTAATGTAGTAAACAAGAGCAGGAGCGAGAACATGGGTTGTATCGGAATGATCAATGGTTGCTTGCGTGATGGAGTGGTAACGGGATACTACCCTTCAGTTGGATACTCGTGAATATCCTCGGAGGCAGAACCTACCATGAAGAACACATCGGAACACAATCAACACATGATGATATGCAACAATATGATGCATGCTATGACATGGCAATATGATTGTGTCTTGGCCTAATGCAAGCTAAAATAGGAAATGATGAACCCATTTGAATCAAAGATTCAAATATTAGCTCATTAAACATGGCATTTATAGTGCATTTCCTTATTCTGTTTAAACAGCAAGGTAAACTTGTTTTGTCATGCATGAAACCATTGCAGATGGATAGATTGAATTTTTCTGATAATTTTTCATATATAATTTATCTCATTTGGAGCTATGGTTGAATTTCTATGAATTTTTTAAGTTTGAACTATTTTCTGGAATTTCCTGAATAAGAATAAATCCAGAAAATCAATTACTGTGCCAGCAACGCGTCAGTGTGATGTCAGCAGGTCAAAGGCGCCAGTCCAGGTCAAACCTGACTGGTGGGGTCCACTGGTTAGTGTCTCTGTGCACTAACTACGTTTAGTTAGCCTAATTGACTGGCAGGGCCCACTAGTCAGTGACTATACTAATTAACTAACCTATTTAGTTAGCACTAACAGAGTAATTAGTCGGGCGGGCCCGCATGTCGGTGAGAGAGAGGGGGGAGGTCAACCCATGTCAGCAGGTCAACCTCGCCGGTCAGCGGGTCAAAACCTGCCGGCGTTTAGCCGCCGGCGAGGCCAGACGCGGTGGCGCGCTGCGGAAATCGCCCACAGGGCACCAATTGATGCGCAGAGAGCAGCTACGGGTAGCTAGGAATGAACCGCGGCGTTTGGTGGTGGTGGTTGGGCTCGGGGTGGCCGGAAACGTCGCCGGCGACGAGCCTTGCGGTCGCCGGAGTCGGGCGAAAGTGAGACCGAGGCTACGGGGCACGGCGAGGCGTGTGGTGAGGTGCGTTGTGCCCCTAGGGATGAAGTGAAGTAGTTAGACTAGGTGGCGTGGCTGGTGTTTGGCCGGAGACACGTCGGCGACGAGCTCCACGGCGGCGCGTGCGGGTGAGCTTCGTGTGCTCGTTGTGGTGCACGAGAAGAAGAACGGGGAGGATGGGGAGGTGCAGCAGCTCACGGCAATCACGTAGAGGCAGACGGCGCGGTCGGGGACGAGTCGATGCGGCGGCGACGTCGAAAGGGATCTCCGGCGATGCTCGGTGAAGATGAGGTCGAAGAAGATGTTGCAGAGCGTGTGAGCGCTCGGGGCTCAGCTGCTCGACGGAGTCGACGATGGCGGAGAGGATGGACACGGTGGTGCAACACGGGGATGACGGTGGACGCGGTTTCACGGTGGCGCGAGCACGGCAGCATCGGCCATGGCGGAGGAAGAGCGATGGAGAGGGACCAGGGGGAAAGTGCGGTGTCTGCGAGGTCGGGGGATGCAAGGGAGTTGATCCCACGTCGACAGGTCGACGAGGGGAGCGGCGAGGCGGCGGCAGCTGCGTGGCGCGCATGCGGTGCTCGCCGTCGAGCACCTTCCTGCTTGGCCAAGCCAAGCTGCTCGCTGGCGGGGTGGCTGGGCTAGGCCGGCAGGTGGGCCTGGTAGGTGGCACCAGGTAAGTTTTTCTATTTTTTTGTTTTCTTTTCTATTTTTTCTATAGCTTTAGGGCTTTATTTAAAATACCTAGGAACTTTCCAAAATCCTGAAAATAATTGTGGGCTCTGTTGGGATTATTCCTAACAGCCCTGACTTAATTCCAGAATTATTTGAACATTTAAAATATTTATTAGCATTTAAATGTCCAAAGGCAACATACATATGATTTAATCCAGTGACCTTTTGTTGACCTAGAAAATTGTGCACCTATTTTGCCAGAGGTTCTAACCCAAGGCAAAGAGGGTGAACATTTTAGAAGGGCATTTCAGGTTCATTGAAATTATTTTTAGTAAACCCTAGTTGATTTCAAGAGGGGTGCTGGGGGTTCTGCCTTCCCCATTTCAAGTGTCCGATGAAAAAATAAACATGATGCACACTCTAATGCATGGACTAGCTAGGGTGTGACATAGGGCCCCGAGGCCGGCTCAATTGAGTACGGGTACCGGGTCCCCTTCAGCGGAATTCATGTCTTCATCGGCCGATCGGCGAATCGGGCCCTCAGCCGGACGTCCACACCAACCTCGTCGAGACGACTCAGCGCGCGAGATTCGCCCGGATTCAACCTGCCGTGAGGCATGCCTTCGTGGGTTGCGTCCACGGCGGTGAATACTCTGAAGGATCAGTGGATGGCGGTGAGACGGGCATCTGTTCTGACGCTACATCATCAAAAGGCGAGACAGATTCTTTGTATCAGTTGCAGGATGGCATGCTTGGGGGTTATTCCGATGGCAGCAATATTCCGGACCCCTTTGAGCCGCCGAATCGAGCCGGAGTCTTCATTGCAGGCACTCAGCCCGGATAGAACTCCATGGCTGCAGCAGCAACAACCACCGGGTCGGTAGCGGCCGGATCAGGAGACCCCGCGCGCCCCCGGCTCAGATGCTAATGGACCTCATGGATAAATTGAAGACTCTGTTGACTGTCGTGGTAGAGCCGGCGGATAAAGCTCAGCATGACGCGGAGGTGGCATGGGTACGCGAAGAGATGGCACAGGCCAAGGAAAATTTAGCAGCAGAAGAGGTCAGGATGGCTGCGGAGCGGGCGGCTTTGGACGCTCGTGCTCAGCAGCTTCAAGCGGAGACTTTCCGGCTCTCGGTGGATCTGAACACGTCAAACGAGGTCATGAGAAGAAGGCATCAGAAAACTCAGTCACGTCTACCTCTGATGCTTGATCCTAGGAACCTTTTCCATACACCCGGGGCCGGTCCAAGTAACCCGCCGGAGGCAAATCGTATCACGACAACCGGAGCACCGGTTCAGCCGCGGGCCATGGAACCACCTCGTATGTATACCGCTCCGCCTCATTATGAACCAACACCACCAGGTCACTTCTCCAATCCTTTGGAAAAGCCCAATGGAAGGCGACTCTCCGGCAGCAATCGAAACATGAAGGGTGAGAGAACTTCTTCAGACGGCTCTGGCGCAGCAGGATGCGTACTCTTATAGTCGAGACAGAATCCATTCAACCCCTCGCCCGAGCCGGAGCCCGAGCTATAGCAGGCATATGGACTCAGCTGATATGTCAAGCAACGCTCAATGCCGTAACCAACCGCGCAGGCATGAGCCGGTGCAGGCTGGAGCCCTTCACTTAGCGGATCGGGAAAGGATCCGACAAGAGGCTGAGCGGGCGGTTCAACTGGCAGCTGAGCAGGCGGCTCATCAAACTTTTCCGGCTTATCCAGCAACCTCTATTGAGGCAGGAGTAGCCACAAGAACGGGAGGTGTTCCTTGCCGGCTATACGTAATGAGCGCTTACCAAAAGACTTCAAGGGGCCTCATAAGGTGCCTAACTACATGGCCGATTTGCAGCCTGGGGCATGGATTGAGAGTTACGATATGGCAATGGAGCTGTTGGAGGTCAGCGATGCAGCAATGGCTAAGTACTTCACCATGATGTTGGATGAAACGGCTCGCACTTGGTTGAAAGGGTTGCCACCCAATTCCATCGGCTCATGGGCGGAGTTGAAGGCCCGGTTCATTCGGAACTTCAAAGACACATGTAAGCAACCTATGTCAATTGTGGACCTAACTAATTGTAAGCAAGAGGAAGGGGAGTCCACAACCCATTGGGTGCGCCTGGTCAAGGAGATAATACATTCATTTGATAAGATGGATGCTGGCTCAGCAGTCTTAATGTTGGAGAAAAATTGCCGTTTTGAACCTCTGAAGCAGAAGCTGGGGCGGCTCAAGCGTGACTGCAATGACATGGGCCAATTGATGGCGGCTCTGGTCAAGTATGCTAATTCTGACAGTACCAAGGATCCCGTGTCTGATGAAGAAAAAACAGGGAAAGGAAGGAAGAACGGCAACGGCAAGGGTCACCAGCATAACCCGGAAAATCAAGGAGGTAATAAACGTAAGGCTGACGAATTTGTGGCTAACACCAATGCACAGGGCAACAATCAACGGTGCAAGGGTAGGCAACCCCCTCGGTCAGGCGGGTCAGGTCCCACCCTCGAGCAACTATTGAATGAACATTTCCCAAGACATGGCACCCGGGAGAAGCCAGCCACCCATCTGTGGAAGGACTTTACAATCATGAAGGCATTTAAAAATTCAAACACATTTGATGGAAGTCATGGGCCTGGCGTCGGTTCAGGCGGAGGCGGCTTTCATGGCCCGGGCACCGTTCAGGCGGAGGCGGTTTTCATGGTTAGGGCCAGACGGGTAACCAGGGAGGTTATAATCCACAACCCGGCCAAGGTAATCAGCAGCATCAGTCCGGATATCAGAGCAACCCAAAACAGTTGAATAGTGGGCAATACCATGTATTTACCACTAGTTTATGCAAGAGGGACCAGAAGCTTCATAAGAGGGCTGTCAATGCCGTTGAGCCGGCGATTCCACATTATTTGAGGTGGTCTGAACAGCCTATTGTGTGGAGCAGAGAAGATCATCCTCCCCAGGTTGATAATCCGGGTCACTTAGCCTTGGTAGTGGCACCTCAGGTTGGTGGATATAAATTCACTAAAGTGCTCATGGATGGAGGCAGTAGAAACAACATCCTCTACTATGAGACGTTCCGCCGGATGGGATTGGCTGATAAGAGTCTTAAGCAATCAAATACTGTTTTTAACGGTGTTGTGCCTGGCAAGTCGGCATACCTAGTTGGAAAGATTGAACTGGAAGTAGCCTTTGGGGATGAATATGATTCCAGGGCTGAGAAGTTAACTTTTGAGGTGGTTAAGATCAAAAGCACATATCATGCTCTGTTTGGACGGCCGGCTTACGCCAAGTTCATGGCTTGGCCATGTTATGTGTATCTTTAGCTCAAGATGCCAGGTTATAAAGGCACCATTATAGTAGATGGAAGCCAGAAAATAGCCCTGGAGTGTGAAGAAGGAGATGCCGCTTATGCTGACTCTGTTTGTGCAACAGAGGAGTTAAAGTTTTATAAAGATAATGTTGACCCGGCAGACATGACGTCTTTAAAGAAGACAACAACGGAGCATGAACCGGTGTTGAAATTCAAGTCAGCTGATGACACCAAGACGGTTGATTTTGTGCCCGGCGACTCATCCAAGCAGTTCATCATCAGTGCCAACTTGGATCCAAAATAGGAAAGCGCGCTCATCAAATTCATCCATGAGAACCGAGACATCTTTGCATGGAAACCTTCTGACATGTCGGGTGTCCCAAGAGAACTCACTGAGCACACTCTTAATATTGATCCGAAGTTTAAGCCGGTCAGGCAGTTTCTCCGACGGTTTAACAAGGAAAGGCGCAAGGCCATTGGAGAAGAGGTGACCCGGCTCTTGGCGGCCGGGTTCATCATTGAAGTCTTTCACCCAGAGTGGTTGGCTAACGCGGTGCTTGTACTCAATAAGAACGGCACCTGGCGTATGTGTGTGGATTACACCGATTTGAACAAGGCTTGACCGGCTGACCCTTTTGCTCTCCCTCGTATTGATCAGATCATTGATGCTACGGCGGGTTGTGAGCGTTTGAGTTTTCTGGATGCTTATTCAGGTTATCATCAGATCAAGATGGCAGTCAAGGACCAGGAGAAGATAGCTTTCATCACTCCGTTTGGAGCCTTCTGCTATGTATCTATGCCTTTTGGGCTTAAGAGTGCCCAGGCAACTTATCAATGGTGTGTGCAGAATTGCCTTCACAATCAGATTGGGCAGAATGTTCATGCTTATGTGGATGATATAGTGCTGAAGTCCACAAAAGAGGAAACCTTGGTAACAGATCTGAAGGAGACCTTTGATAACCTCTGGGTCTACAAGATGATGCTTAACCCGGCTAAGTGTGTTTTTGGAGTCCCAGCTGGCAAACTCTTGGGTTTTTTGGTGTCCAACCGAGGTATTGAAGCTAACCCGGAGAAAATTAAGGCAATGACATCCCTGGCCAAACCAACATGCAACAATGACGTTCAACGGCTGGCGGGTCGTGTTGCTGCTCTGAGCTGGTTCATAAGCCGGTTAGGGGAGAAGGCGATGCCTTTGTATCAGATGATGAAATAGATGGGTGGCTTTGATTGGAGTGAAGCTGCAAATTCTGCCATTGAGGATCTGAAGAAACAGCTTGCTGAGCCGCCGGTTCTTGCTGCTCCGGTTGAGAAAGAGCCGCTATTGTTATATGTAGCCGCTAACTCACGAGCTATTAGTGCGGCAATTGTGGTGGAACGCAAGGAGGCTGGCAAGGAACATCCGGTCCAACGGCCGGTTTACTACGTCAGTGAGGTGTTGATTGAATCTAAACAAAGATATCCACATTGGCAGAAGCTCGTTTATGGGGTGTTCAAGGCAAGCCGGAAGCTCAAACATTACTTTCAGGGTCACCCAATCACTATGGTTAGCTCTGCTCCTTTGGGAGACATCATTCAAAATAGAGAAGCTACTGGATGAGTCGCCAAGTGGGCCATTGAACTTGGGTCTCATGGGTTGAAGTATGTGCCACGTACTGCGATCAAATCTCAAGAGCTGGTTGACTTTATTAATGACTGGACAGAGATGCAAATGCCAGAGGAGAAACCAGACAACACATATTGGACAATTCACTTTGATGGGTCCAGACTATTGGAAGGCTCGGGGGCTAGAATTGTATTAACTTCCCCTCGGGATGACAAATTTGTTATGTGTTGCGATTGATGTTTCCTTATACTAACAACGCAGCAGAATATGAAGCCTTGCTCCATGGTCTTCGAATGGCTAAAGAAATGAGTCTAAGCTGGGTCCGGTGCCTTGGCGATTCAGATTTGGTGGCTCAACAGGTATCAGGCAAGTGGGATTCCAAGGACCCTCTCATGGTAGCTTATCGTCGTGAGGTTGACGTTGTTGCTGGACATTTTAAAGGTTATCAAGTGGAACACATTGACCGTAGAAAGAATGAAGCGGCTGATGCCTTAAGCCGGTTGGGATCTCAGTGTAAGCCGGTGCCACCAAACACCTTTTTGGATGTTTTGCATAACCCGTCTGTTAAGTTACCTACAAAGGAAGATTTGGCCGTTCCTGACCCGGAGGCACAGTTGGTGGCGGCTCTTCACGTCATCCCAGATTGGACAGTACCGTTCTTGGCTTACATGACCCGGGGCGAGTTGCTAGAGGATGAGACCCTATCCCGACAGATAACCCGGCGGTCCAAGTCAATGACAATTTCTGACGGAGAGTTATACCATCGCAGCGTCACTAGAGCATTTCAACGGTGTGTTTCTCCTGAACAAGGCCAAGAAATACTTCGTGAGATCCATGAAGGGGATTGTGGTCATCACGCCGGGTCAAAATCTCTGGTGGCCAAGGCTTTTCGTCATGGTTTTTACTGGTTGATGGCTCACACTGATGCAGAAGATCTGGTCAGTAGATGTGATGGATGTCAAAAATTTGCACGACGAGCGCATGTGCCGGCTCAGGAATTGCGGGTGATTCCAATCACTTGGCCGTTTGCAGTCTGGGGGCTTGACATGGTTGGACCTTTCAAAAGGTCCAAGGATAAAAAGATACATCTTTTAGTGGCAGTTGACAAATTCAAAAAATGGGTGGAGGCAGAGCCAGTGAGTAAGTGTGATGCAGCCACAGCGGTTCAGTTCATGAAAAAGGTGATTTTTCTCTTTGGTTTTCCACATAGCATTATCACTGACAATGGCACTAATTTGTCCCAAGGAGCTATGGAGGAGTTTTGTCAAAGAGAGCACATCTGGCTGGATGTTTCTTCTATAGCCCACCCTCAATCTAATGGGCAGGCAGAGAGAGCAAATCAGGAAATCTTAAAAGGTCTCAAACCCCAGCTCATGGTTCCCTTACAACGGATGCCGGGTTGCTGGATAGAGGAGTTACCCTCGGTACTGTGGAGTATCAACACCACTCCTAACAGGTCCACAGGTTATACACCCTTCTTCATGGTTTATGGAGCGGAAGTGGTGCTGCCTAGTGACATCCGTCATGACTCGCCTCATCTGGCGGCTTATGTTGAAGCTAATAACGAACAAGCCAGACAGGATGCGCTTGACTTGTTAGATGAGGAAAGAGACTTAGCAGCGGCTCGATCAGCAATTTATCAACAGGACCTGCATCGTTATCACAGCCGCCGGGTTAAGTCCAGGACTTTTCAAGAAGCTGACCTGGTGCTCCGACTCATCCAGGATCTGTCAGATGCACACAAGCTATCCCCGCCTTCGGAAGGACCCTTTGTGGTCAGCAAGAATTTAAACAATGGATCATATTACCTCATCGATATCAGAGAACACAAAGACTCACGTAAGTCGGAGGAGGAGACCCGCCGGCTGTGGAACATTGCTCAACTTCGGCCATACTACACCTGAACCACCGGCTCTCGTCATGTACATACTTTGATGTTATATATACTATGATAAGTAATAAAGCAGGACCTCTGTCCTTTCTTTTAAAGATTATATATCTTTACTCGTTTTCACTATTAAAATGACTATTAAGGAGCTGATCATATCTGGATCAAGTCTAACCTTTTTGGTCCGGCTTATGATCGTATTCGAATCTAGCTGTAAACCTCATGATCGCATGGGGGCTTCTTGTTCAAACATAGGTCGTATTTGAATCAAAGAGAACATAGCTGTCGTAACCCTCTTGATCGGCTCAAAGGCAAACTCACTAGGGGGCTTCTTGATCGTATCTGAATCATAGCTTAACCCCTTTTGGGTCCGACTTGGGTCTTATTCAAATCAGGGTCGTTAAAAACCTCTCAAGGTCATTTGGGGGCTTCCTGTTCAAACATAGGTCATATCCGAACCAAAGAGAACATAGTTGTCGGTACCCTCTTGATCGGCGCAACGCCAAAGCCACTGGGGGCTATTCGAATCTTAGCTTAACCCCTTTGGTCCGGTTTACTGATCGTATTCGAATCTGAAAGGATCGAGAAGAGGTGTCTAAAGGGGGGTGATTAGACACTAGGTGCTAAAAGTTGCAGTTTTTAAATTCTTTAGGTTGAAGTGGATTTTTGACACAAGTTTAATAAACACAATACATATCAAGCAAGCATGCAAAGAGTATATGAGCAGTGGAAAGTAAAGCATGCAACTTGCAAGAATGTAAAGGGAAGGGTTTGGAAGATTCAAACGAATTGGAGACACGGAGATTTTTGAGACGTGGTTCCGATAGGTGGTGCTATCGTACATCCACGTTGATGGAGACTTCAACCCACGAAGGGTAACAGTTGCGCGAGTCCACGGAGGGCTCCACCCATGAAGGGTCCACGAAGAAGCAACCTTGTCTATCCCACCATGGCCATCACCCACGAAGGACTTGCCTCACTAGCGGTAGATCTTCACGAAGTAGGCGATCCCCTTGCCCTTACAAACTCCTTGGTTCAACTCCACAATCTTGTCGGAGGCTCCCAAGTGACACCTAGCCAATCTAGGAGACACCACTCTCCAAGAAGTAACAAATGGTGTGTTGATGATGAACTCCTTGCTCTTGTGCTTCAAATGATAGTCTCCCCAACACTCAACTCTCTCTCACAGGATTTGGATTTGGTGGAAAGAAGATTTGAGTGGAAAGCAACTTGGGAAGGCTAGAGATCAAGATTCATATGGTAGGAATGGTATATCTTGGTCTCAACACAAGTGTAGGTGGTTCTCTCTTAGAAAAAGTAAGTTGGAAGTGTAGGTTTGTTCTGATGGATCTCTCCACGCATGAAGAGGAGGTGGAGGGGTATTTATAGCCTCCACACAAAATCTAACCATTACACATAACTTCCCAAACTCGGTGGGACCGAATGGTTAAACTCGGTCTGACCGATTTAGCAAAGCTAGTGACCGTTAGGGTTTTCGGTGGGACTGACATGCAACTCGGTAGGACCGGTATGATTAGGGTTAGGGCATAACGTAATCTCTGTGAGACCGATTACACAAACTCGGTGAGACCGATTTTGGTAATAAGCTAACCAGAGAGTTGGTCAGGTAAACTCGGTGGGACCGATCGCTCATTTCGGTGACACCGAAATGTTACAAAAGGGAACCAGAGAGTTTACATTGCAATCTCGGTGGGACCGATCGCAATTCTTGATGAGACCGAAAGTATTGCAATAGGCAACAGAGAGTTTGCAATCCCATCTCGGTGAGACCGAGATCCCTATCGGTGAGACCGATTTGCCTAGGGTTTGTGGCAGTGGCTAAGACATTTGAAACTCCATGGCGCCGGATAAGAAGAATCGGTGGGCCGAGTTTGACTTTTGGTAGGTCATATGTGGATGTGAGAAAGTAGTTGAGGGCTTTGGAGCATATCACTAAGCATTTGAGCAAGAGCCTCATTAAGAAACACCTCATCCCTCCTTGATAGTATTGGCTTTTCCTATAGACTCAATGTGATCTTGGATCACTAAAATGGAAAATGTAGAGTCTTGAGCTTTGAGCTTGAGCCAATCCTTTGTCCTTAGCATCTTGAAGGGGTTTCACATCCTCTAGTCCATGCCACTTCACTGTTGAACTTATCTGAAACATACTAGATAAAAATGTTAGTCCAATAAGAGATATGTTGACATTAATTACCAAAACCACCCAGGGAGCACTTGTGCTTTCAATCTCCCCCTTTTTGGTAATTGATGACAACATACATCAAAGCTTTAGATCAAGATATTAAGAGTAGTAAGTAAAGCTTTGGAAAGACATGTAACTTGCATAGGCTGCCCCTACATGTATGCAATCATGTGAATATGGAATATTGGAGCATGTGAATGCATAAACATGACAGAGTAAGCAATGTGTTACATGTATCTTGGCTATATGCATCAGAGCAAATGATGAAAATATGAGAAATGTACCTTCATGCTCATGAGTCCTTCTTGCAAACAGTATTTACATCAGCAAGAATTTCTCATTCACATGACTGTGATGCATATACTTACCTTGTGGCCTTGAGTTGGCTTAGGATGGAATGAACCTGCATAAACAAGGTTAGATAACACAGATACACCTACTGGCCAGAGCAAACAAGAGAGACCACAAGAATACCAAGACTGGGATGACATGTAGAGTAAGTACTAAGTACCACATTGGATATAGACATGTCCCCAAAGGTAAAGATGTGCAATAAATTCAAGGATTTCCTTCCCTTAGATGTCTTGCTCCCCCTGAATCTAACATGGGATATTGGGAGAAGATAGGGAACAGAAAATCATAGCAAAATCAGAGCTCAAAGGAAATAAACAGAGCTAATGTAATTGAGTATGAACATGTCTTTCCCCTCTTGAAGACATGTGACTTGTCTCCTCTTGAACACCAGGCATCTGGGGTCTCCCTAGAGTATTCTCGCCCCCTATAGATATGATTAAGCTTTGATGTGATGATCTCTCTCTCCCCCTTTGACATCAATTTCCAAGAAGGGTTCTTTTGGATTTTTGTCATGATGGGTTTGTTCCTTGAGTCACAGAACAAAGCAGCAATTTGAGTAGGATGCTGGTCGAGGACAAGATTCATTGAGTGAAGCTGGATCAAAAAGAATTTAGAAACAAGTAGCAAGATGTTTTTCCTGTAGTGAAACCGGTAGCAGCGAGTTTGGTGCTTCGGTGGCACCGAAAGGGTTCGGTTGGACCGAAGTAAACAGTCCGGTGTGACTGAGTTCATCGCAGAGAAAACACTTGTCACCTCAGCTCACTAGACAAGTAAGATCTCACAAGGATTTGCAAGGAATTTAATGCAGAAAATGCAAAACAGAAAATAAAAGAGAAGAAACTAAAAAGAATCTAGATGAAGTTTTTTTTTGAAGAGGGAAACAAATATGCATGAGACAAGTGCAAGAGCACAGAAAAGAACACAAGAGAACTTCATCTAGAATTGGGCGGTGACAAAGTCAGCTATGTTAGAGTATATTGACTTAGGAGTCAAGTGATATCACTTGATCTTTGGTCATACTCATCGTTTAAGCTCAAAATGGGGTTACCATTTTTCGTTAAAGCATCTTGGTGTATTCACATCTTGTTGAGTTGCTTTAACCCATGACTTGGAGTAAAGCTTCTCTAAGATGGAATAACATACCTTGGGTGGTGGTGTTGATCATGATCATGTAGTTGAACTTGTGTGGGTTGCTCAAGGTTGATGTAGCTCATCAAGAGTTGGGAGTACCACTTGGAGTTTGAGTTCATCTACCTACATGGGTTAGTTCTTGCAAGGAAGATCACTTGTGTATCCAAAATGACAATCATGATAGAATTTGTCAAAGGATATGTTTGAATGGTTGCGTGCTTCCTTGTCTTCATCCACCATTGTGTAGTGACTTTGTGATATAGAAATTGCTCAGGAGGTGAGTGAGTTGCAATCTCATAGATTTCAATTCATCCAAGTACCTACACGGGTTAGATAGCATGCAAGGTGCAAATATATCCAAGACATAGGATAGTCAACATAAGAGAAATATCAAGGATTAGTCATATGCTCATGCCTTGCATGTATTAAATGGAGTTCCTACTCCAAGTTTGAAGCATCAATGATGTTCAATTCACCTCTTAACCTGCAAAACACTTTCTCATCAAGTGGTTTGGTAAATATATCCGCCAATTGCTTATCGGTGCGAACATGCTTAAGATTAATGTCCCCATTGGCAACATGATCTCAAATGAAATGATGGCGAACTTCAATATGCTTAGTTCGAGAATGTTCCACGGGATTGTGAGCAATCTTAATAGCACTTTCATTATCACAAAGCAATGGAACATGTTTCACATTGATCCCATAATATTTAAGAGTTTGGGTCATCCAAAGTAATTGAGCACAACATGATCCAGCGGCAATGTACTCCGCTTCGACGGTGGATAAGGATACCGAGTTTTGTTTCTTGGAGGACCAAGAGACAAGAGATCTACCAAGAAATGGACAAGTACCCGAAGTTGACTTTCTATCAACCTTGTCACCGGCATAGTCCGAATCGGAGTAGCCAACAAGATCAAAGGAAGCCCCTTTTGGATACCAAATGCCAAAATTTGGTGTATGGATTAAGTATCTCACTATCCTTTTCACGGCCTTAAGATGACATTCTTTAGGAGCAGCTTGATATCGTGCACACATGCACACACTTAGCATAATATCAGGACGTGAAGCACATAGATATAACAATGAACCAATCATGGAGGGATAAACCTTTTGATCAACCGGTTCACCATCTTTGGTTAAATCAAGATGTCCACTAGTAGGCATGGGTGTAGTCATACCTTTGCATTCTTGCATATTGAACTTCTTGAATAAGTCCTTGGTGTACTTCGTTTGAGATACAAAGGTGCCTTCCTTAGTTTGCTTGATTTGCAAACCGAGAAAGAATTTGAGTTCACTCATCATCGACATCTCAAACTTCTCCGACATTAGCTTTCCAAACTTTTCACTAAAACGAGGGTTAGTTGATCCAAATATAATATCATCGGCATAAATTTGGCATACAAATGGTTCTCCATTAACCCTTTTAGTAAAAAGAGTAGAATCTATTTTTCCAATTTCAAAGCCTTTTTCAATAAGGAACTTGGTCAAGCATTTATACCATGCTCTAGGAGCTTGTTTAAGACCATAAAGAGCTTTGTGAAGTTTGTAAACATGATTAGGTTTCTTAGGATTGACAAATCTGGGAGGTTGCTTAACATAAACTTCCTCCTCAATTTCACCATTTAGAAAAGCACTTTTAATGTCCATTTTGTACAAGGTGATATCATGATGATTAGCATAGGCAACTAAGATACGAATGGACTCAAGTCTAGCAACGGGGGCATAAGTCTCACCATAGTACATACCTTCGACTTGAGTGTAGCCTTGGGCGACTAGGTGTGCTTTGTTGCGGACGACTTGACCATCTTCATCTTGCTTGTTGCGAAACACCCATTTGGTACCAATGATGTTGTGGCTGTTGTCGGGCTTTTCAACCAATGTCCACACTTGATTTCTCTCAAATTTGTGTAGCTCTTCATGCATAGCATTTATCCAATCCGGATCTTCCAATGCTTCTTCAACCTTCATAGGTTCAATGCGAGAGATGAATGAATAGTGTTCACAAAAGTTAGCTAAACACGTTTTTGAGCGAGTGATTCTCCCGGTTTGGATATCATTCTAGATTTGCTCGAAGCGATGATCTTTAGCAATTCTTGCTCGAACTCGTGAAAGCTTTTGCTTGGATCTTGGTTGAACATCTTCTTCATCTTGTTCTTCTTCTTGTCCTTCTTTGTTGTTGACGTTGTCGTTCTCTTGTCGTGGTGGAGAAGGAGGTTGTTGGCGTTCATCTTGATGTACTTCCTCGTTTTCTTCATCTTGATGTGTCCCGCTTGTGGATGCTTCCGTATCAACTCTTGGTTCACCTTGTCATGAGGTAGAAGCTTCCACTTGGATGGACGAGGTACTCTCCTTCACCTCCGTTCAACGAATCTTGCCAATAGACAAGTCTTGGATTGCTTCCGAAGGGTCTTTGTCTTCTACATCAACTGGCAATTTCTCTATTGCGAGCCATTAGATTCATCAAACTTCACATCTACCGTCTCTTCAACCTTTCGGGTGAAATTGTTGTAGACACGGTATGTGTGAGAGTTTGAGCCATAACCAAGTAGGAAACCTTCATGAGACTTAGGAGCAAATTTAGAACGACGATGTTTATCAAGAATGTAGCACTTTGAGCCGAATACTCGAAAGTATCCAACTTGTGGTTTGTTACCGGTGAGGAGCTCGTATGCCATCTTGCCGAGTAGCTTGTGAAGATACAAGCGATTTGTTGCATGACAAGCTGTCTCAACCGCTTCCGCCCAATAGTGCTTTGGCATCTTTTACTCATCAAGCATCGTTCTCACCATTTCGATGAGTGTCCGGTTCTTCCTCTCAATGACTCCGTTTTGTTGAGGTGTGTATGTAGCCGAGAACTCATGTGAAATCCCTTCTTCATCAAGAAAGATATCCACATTTGCGTTCTTGAACTCCGTTCCGTTGTCGCTTCGAACCTTCTTGATCTTCACGTCAAATTGATTTTGGGCCTTCCTAGCGAAGTTTTTGAAGATCTTTTGGACCTGCGATTTATCATCAAGAAAGAACACCGATGTAAATCTTGAAAAATCATCAACTATGACTAGTCCAAATGAGTTACCACTGAGACTCTTGTAGGCCTTTGGACCAAAGAGATCCATATGAATTAGCTCGAGTGGTATTCTCGTGGTCATGATGTTCTTCGCGCGATGACTTCCTCCAACTTGTTTTCCTGCCTGACAAGCACTACAAAGTCTATCCTTGTCAAATATAGCATCTTTCAATCCAAGGACATGATCACCTTTAATAAGCTTGTCAAGGTTTCGCATACCAACATGACCTAATCGTCTATGTCATAACCAACCTTTAGACGATTTAGCAATTAAGCAAGTTCTAGGTTGAGCCTTTTTAGTGAAATCAACAATGTAAAGATCACCTCTACGTATTCCGGTAAAGACCATTTTATGATTGTCTCTACGAAATACTTGGCAATCTACTTCAGTGAATAAAACATTGAAACCGAAATCAGCAAGTCTAGATACTGAAAGTAAATTGTAGCCAAGAGATTCAACAAGCATGACATTTTGTATGGAGCTATCATGTGAGATGGCCACCTTACCGAGGCCAACCACTTTACCCTTTGAGTTATCACCAAAGGTGACATATTTTCGAGGGCCGTCATTTTCAGCAAGCTCATGGAACATATCTTTATCTCCGGTCATATGATCAGTACATCTACTATCAAGAACCCATTCCTTTCCTCCAGCCATGTAGCCGTGAAGATTTGCCATAAGACCAAAGTGTCTCATTGCATCATTAAGATCATAGTCACTTTCATCATCATCCTCATCAGAGTATCCATGTTCAACATCATCTTGTGATTGATCAATTCCTAGAGAGGGTAATTCATTAGATAAATGATCATTTCTATAGTTATCTTTATGAATTCTAATAGCTTTGGAAATGATATTGCTAATGATTCCAACATCTCCTTTGGCACTCGTAAGATTAGTGAGCTCAAATAAGCAGTCACCAAAATTGGGATCATTGGAATTCATCTTAATCAAGGCAATGGATTTATGGAGAATTTCATCTAGATATTTCAAGGAATAATTTGGAAAGAGTTCCTCAAGAAATTTCCATATAGTGTAGGCACAATCAAGAGTAGGCAAACATTCAATCAGGCTTCTAGGCAAGCCTCTAGTGATAAGATTAACAGTTCTAAGGTTGCGGATCATGTCAATAGACTCATCAAGGGTAGCATGCAAAGGATCAACATGAGGTGCATAAGGGCTAGTAATGTACTTGTTCAAATGATATTCATTGAAAATCTCAAGCATTTCATTTTTTCACTCATGAAAATATTCTCCATCAAGAATATGCACTCTACGTCTAAGACTCCCAAAAGTAGACTCATCCATCTTCCTCCAATGGTGTTTAAACCAAAGCAATGGAAACCAACGCTCTGGTACCAATTGAAAGGATCGAGAAGAGGTGTCTAAAGGGGGGTGATTAGACACTAGGTGCTAAAAGTTGCAGTTTTTAAATTCTTTAGGTTGAAGTGGATTTTTGACAAAAGTTTAATAAACACAATACATATCAAGCAAGCATGCATGCAAAGAGTATATGAGCAGCGGAAAGTAAAGCATGAAACTTGCAAGAATGTAAAGGGAAGGGTTTGGAAGATTCAAACGCAATTGGAGACACGGAGATTTTTGAGACGTGGTTCCGATAGGTGGTGCTATTGTACGGTTGCGCGAGTCCATAGAGGGCTCCACCCACGAAGGGTCCACGAAGAAGCAACCTTGTCTATCCCACCATGGCCATCGCCCACGAAGGACTTGCCTTACTAGCGGTAGATCTTCACGAAGTAGGCGATCCCCTTGCCCTTACAAACTCCTTGGTTCAACTCCACAATCTTGTCGGAGGCTCCCAAGTGACACCTAGCCAATCTAGGAGACACCACTCTCCAAGAAGTAACAAATGGTGTGTTGATGATGAACTCCTTGCTCTTGTTCTTCAAATGATAGTATCCCCAACACTCAACTCTCTCTCACAGGATTTGGATTTGGTGTAAAGAAGATTTGAGTGGAAAGCAACTTGGGAAGGCTAGAGATCAAGATTCATATGGTAGGTATGGTATATCTTGGTCTCAACACAAGTGTAGGTGGTTCTCTCTCAGAAAAAGTAAGTTGGAAGTGTAGGTTTGTTCTGATGGCTCTCTCCACGAATGAAGAGGAGATGGAGGGGTATTTATAGCCTCCACACAAAATCTAACCGTTACACATAACTTCCCAAACTCGGTGGGACCGACTGGTTAAACTCGGTCTGACCGATTTAGCAAAGTTAGTGACCGTTAGGGTTTTCGGTGGGACTGACATGCAACTCGGTAGGACCGGTATGATTAGGGTTAGGGCATAACGTAATCTCGGTGAGACCGATCACACAGACTCGGTGAGACCGATTTTGGTAATAAGCTAACCAGAGAGTTGGTCAGGTAAACTCGGTGGGACCGATCGCTCATTTCGGTGACACCAAAATGTTACAAAAGGGAACCAGAGAGTTTACGTTGCAATCTCGGTGGGACCGATCGCAATTCTTAGTGAGACTAAAAGTATTGCAATAGGCAACAGAGAGTTTGCAATCCCATCTCGGTGAGACCGAGATCCCTATCGGTGAGACCGATTTGCCTAGGGTTTGTGGCAGTGGCTAAGACATTTGAAACTCGGTGGCGCCAGATAAGAAGAATCGGTGGGGCCGAGTTTGACTTTTGGTTTAGGTCATATGTGGATGTGAGAAAGTAGTTGAGGGCTTTGGAGCATATCACTAAGCATTTGAGCAAGAGCCTCATTAAGAAACACCTCATCCCTCCTTGATAGTATTGGCTTTTCCTATAGACTCAATGTGATCTTGGATCACTAAAATGGAAAATGTAGAGTCTTGAGCTTTGAGCTTGAGCCAATCCTTTGTCCTTAGCATCTTGAAGGGGTTTCACATCCTCTAGTCCATGCCACTTCACTGTTGAACTTATCTGAAACATACTAGATAAAAATGTTAGTCCAACAAGAGATATGTTGACATTAATTACCAAAACCACCTAGCGAGCACTTGTGCTTTCAGAATCAGAAACCCCCAACTTTCAGTTACGAAGTTAATTTATATTGCAAACTGCTATTTTGCCTTACCGGTCTTTTATTGTCTAACTTTTAAACGATCAGCACGGTCTTTTCACCGGCTTGACTATTTGGCAATAAGCCGCCCAGGCATGATGATCATCAGGCATGAAGAAGCATTGACTTCTCAAAAATGGATTGGATCATCAATCTCATTTCCTGGGTCATATAAACCGGTGGTCCAAATACAAATGATACAGGTATGACTGTTATTTATGAATAGTTTCTTTCTGTGTTAGTCAAAGGTTATCTCAACCTTGTTTATTTTCATGTCTGGTTCTGTTTTTCTACTTTGATAAAACCATTGGTCATGTACCAGGTATTCTGACCAGTTCGGTGCTAAACCGCCAAGCCAGTTTTTTCCTTTTCTACAGGAACAGAGCTGAAATGTTATAGAGATAACCATAAATGGGACGCATATATTGACATCAGGAAGCAAAAAGTCACACACGACATCTTATGCATGATGGCATAGGCAAAATATGCAGTTGTTTCAAGCTAAATCTATTGCAAGGCTTTAAAGAGCCCGCAAAGATGGTTATCACTCTTCCCTCGTCGGTTCACCTCCTTCTGTTAATTGGAAGCTGGGATTGGACCAGTCAAAGGCGTTCACAGCAATGAATTTTGTTTCATCATCAATCAGGCCAGCCGGATCAACTTCTAGAGCAAACGTATGTTGACGAACCGGCGGGATAAGGTCTGTCACCTTGTAAGAGGGAGTCGCCATCTTCTTATTTTCCAAATCAAAACCCGGCTGATATTTGTCAATATTGATCTCATCTCCAAGAATGGTAGCCTGCGGTCGAACTTCCCTCATGCAAGAAACGAAGTCATCCTGCTCCAACAGAGACCCGTCTTCCCTGGCTACGTCAGTCGGGTCTAGATCCGGCACCCAAGCTATGGAGTGGCTCAGGGCAGTCAAGGCTCCGGCTCTGGCACAAGATCGTTTGACTTCTTGAAACCTGACGGGTAAGATTGACATTTTTTTCAAGACATCACTGAGCTTGTTGGGTCCTTGGTTGGCAGGAGAGATAGCAGCAAGTGCTCGTTGAGCGCCATTGTACAACTATTCCACTAAGGTATAGACCGCCTTCAGTTTAGTCACAGTATCTTGGCTCAGATTTTTGCTTCGCGGGCCTGCACATATTTTTTAAACAAAGAGTCAGCAAGCGGTTTATGTTTTGGGTCAAAAGAAGGTACAAAAGATCAGTACAGATGACTTACCAAAGATTGCGGAAACCATTTGAGACACCCGATTCTTTAAGCCACTGAACTCCATGGTAACCTCTTCAAGAGCAGTTTCAGCTTTTTCAGCGCATTGTATAAGCAGCGTCTTTTCTTTGGCCCAGGATTTCTTTTTGGCAATCAAGCTGGTTTTCAATTTTTCTGTCTCAGCAAGACTCAATTGAAGTTTAGAATCAGCAGACTTGATTTCTGCCTCTTGATCCGCTAGCCGGGTCTTTACATCAGTTAATTGAGAACCTAGTTCAGATAGGGCGTTCTACAAAACATACATGGGTGTATCAAGGCTTAAACCCAAAGTTATAAAGATTCAAGTCTCAAGTACTTTGCACTACAATACTACTTGACACTTGGGGGCTAATGTTTGCCAAAGCAATCTTTTATGACTCTTATATGTTTCAAGTCCCAAGTGTTTTACAAAGTAATAACACTTGGCACTTGGGGGCTAATGTCTGCCAAAACAATTTCTTATGATTCAAGTCCCAAGTACCTTACAAAGTAACAGTACTTGGCACTTGGGGGCTAATGCATGATATTCGGAAAGTCTCTCAAGATTAAACCGGATTACAATATTTATTGGGATTGGCACAAGATAGTTATGACATTAAAGTATTGGCTCATTTATGATCAAGTGAACCGTCCCTTGGGGACTACAGGTGAAGTTTATACTAATATGTTGGACTTCAGAAAAATCTAAAGGTAAATCTTTAGCCTATATCAAAAGTCTATAGATCATTTAGGTTTACCATAATCTAAAAGACTAGGGGGCTGGCAGAATATAAGTAAGTCGGAAGAGCATACCTCATACTTCAGCTGCAATTGCTTGACCATCTCGATTTCCGAGTCACGGCTGGACTGCACATGACTGAGATAGCCGGACAATACGTCATTGACATTGAGATGGGTGTAATGGGAGACATCAAACCGCACCTTCTGCTTCTCTAAGGCTTCTTGTTTAGCAGTGTGTCGAGCTAATACGGTGGGGTTCCCTGGCTCAACAAACCGGCTATCAGTGTAACACCCATGATGCGGCTATATCTCCCACGTGTCGGAGCACGACTTAGAGGCATAACCGCATTGTAGGCAATGTCGCAAGAGGGGTAATCTTTACACATCCCATGTACTGAATAAGAAAAGAGATACATAGTTGGCTTACAATCGCCACTTCACACAATAGCATAAATATCATTACAATCATCCAGATACAATCAAGGTCCGACTACGGAACCAAAATAAAGACAAACCCCAAATGCATAATGTCCCTGATCGCCCCAACTGGGCTCCACTACTGATCGTCTGGAAAGGAAATGTAGTATCATCCTGAGTCCTCATCGAACTCCCACTTGAGCTCAGTCGCATCTCCTGGAATGGTATCATCGGTCCCTACATCTGGTTTTGGAAGTAAACTGTGAGTCACGGGGACTCAGAAATCTCACACCCTCGCGATCAAGACTATTTAAGCTTATAGGTAGGGCAAAAGGTATGAGGTGGAGCTGCAGCAAGCACTAGCATATATGGTGGCTAACATACACAAATGAGAGCGAGAAGAGAAGGCAAAGCACGTTCGAGAATCTATGATCAAGAAGCGATCCAAGACTACTTACGTTCAAGCATAACACGAGACTGTGTTCTCTTCCTGGACTCCGCCGAAAAGAGACCATCACGGCTACACACGCTGTTGATCCATTTTAATTAAGTTAAGTTTTAGGTTCTCTACAACCAGACATTAACAAATTCCCATCTGTCCATAACCGCGGGCGCGGCTTTCGAAAGTTCAAATCCCTGCAGGGGTGTCCCAACTTAGCCCATCACAAGCTCTCACGGTCAATGAAGGATATTCCTTCTCCCAGGAAGACCCGATCAGACTCGGAATCCCGGTTAGAAGACATTTCGACAATGGTAAAACAAGACCAGCAAAGCCTCCCGAATGTGCCGACAAATCCTAATAGGAGCTGCACATATCTCGTTCTCAGGGCACACCGGATAAGCAATCCGTACAACTAAAACCAACCCTTGAGTTTCCCCGAGGTGGCGCTACAAGGGGCTCTAGTTTGGACCAACACTCAGAGGAGCACTGGCCCGGGGGGTTTAAAATAAAGATGACCCTTGAGTCCGCGAAACCCAAGGGAAAAAGGCTAGGTGGCAAATGGTAAAACCAAGGTTGGGCCTTCCTGGAGGAGTTTTATTCAAGGCGAACTGTCAAGCGGTTCCATTATAACCCAACCGTGTAAGGAACACAAAATTAAGGAACATAACACCGGTATGACAGAAACTAGGGCGGCAAGAGTGGAACAAAACACCAGGCATAAGGCCGAGCCTTCCACCCTTTACCAAGTATATAGATGCATTAAAAATAGACAAGATATATGTAACACCCCGGATGTAACTTTCCCAATTTGTACTCCAACTCTTGCCGTTTCCGGCGTTAAGTTATATTTATTTCCTCGGGTTCGGGTTTTGTCTCCGTGTGTTGTTTTCGTTTTCATGCATCTCATATCATGTCATCATGTGCATTGCATTTGCATACGTGTTCATCTCATGCATTCGAGCATTTTCCCTGTTGTCTGTTTTGCATTTCGGCGCTTCGTTCTCCTCCGGTGGCGATTTCTAGCTTTCTTTCGTGTGTGGGGATTAAACATCTCCGGATTGGACCGAGACTTGTCATGCGGCCTTGGTTTACTACCGGTAGACCGCCTGTCAAGTTTCGTATCATTTGGACTTCGTTTGATACTCCAACGGTTAACCGAGGGACCAAAAAGGCCTCGTGTGTGTTGCAGCCCAACACCCCTCCAATTTGGACCAAAACCCACCAAACTCTACTCCATGTCCTAGAGCGTTCGATCACGATCGCGTGGCCGAAAACCGCACCTCATTTGGACTCTCCTAGCTCCACTTATGCCTATAAATACACCCCCCGTTTTTTGGATCTTCCCCTACCTCCGAACCCTAAAAGATCCCCGCGCCGAGCCGGACATGTCCGACCCGGCCGAACAAATCGCCACCCGCCACCGCTGCCACGCGGCGCGTCCTCGTTGGCCCGCGCCTCAGGCCCACTTCGCCGCCGCCGCCAGCCCGTGGAGCCCGGGGCGGGCCCTCCCGGCCCGCAGCCGCCGCCGCCTATCTTCTCCCCCGCGCCCGACCTCCGGCCGCGGCCTCCATCGCCGGCCGGCGACCGCCGGACCTCGCCGCCGCGCGAGCCGTGCCCCGCAGCCGCCTGTCTCGCCGTGGGTCGCCGCCCGAGCCGGCGCCGCCCCCGTCCACCACCGCCGGCGCCGCCTTGCTCCGGCCGGTGAGCCCCGGCCTCTTCCCCGAGCTCCGGCCGTCCCTCTCCTCTCCGGCGATTCGAGCTACAGTGATTCCGGCGAACATCGAAGAACGCGCCAGATCTGGATCTGGGTCATCTCGGTTGAATTTTTCGTCCCTAACCCTAGTTTTTTATGCATACTTCGACCGCCCGTAACTCTGCATCCGTAGCTCCGATTTGGGCATATAATACATCAATATCTTCGCCTCAACGAGTACATCATTTCATTCCATTGCATCATTTTCATTTGAGTTCATCTTGAAGCCCAAAATGCTGTTAGAAGGATGCTTCGTGAGTTAATTGTCAGATCTGCTAGTTCAACTTAGACTTTTGTCATTTTTGCCATGATTATTGTGTGCATGCTATGCCTATGAGTGCTTCATATGTTTTGTTAAGAATTTTGTCTTATTTCCAGAGGTGCAACCCATGCATTTTTAGGATGTGTGTGGTGACTTGTGCAAGCTTGCAAAGTGAGGCACCCGGTAATCTGTTTTCAGGGACTTAGTTGTTTTCACTAAGTCTGGGATATTTTAGTTCATGATGCCATATGTTCAGCTTGTTTCCTAGTGATCCGTGCCTCTTTTGAGGATGATCAGTAAAGGAGTTTTGTTAATCATGTTATGATCTATCCACCCATGTCTTTTTCTGCAATTATGGAGCACCCTAGCTTGAGTCAATCGAGCTCTACTTTTGCTTCGTGGTGAATCTGGGCAGATCGTCAACTCGTTTGCGATTCTGCCGGCGTTGTTGTAGTTGATCCGTGCATGATATGCCATTGTTCTTGCCATGTCTAGCTTGTATTTTGTGCCTTCTTAATAGATGTATGCTTGCCTTGCCATGACTTGCACCGTGGTGAGTGCATCGAGCTCGTTTACATACCTTCGTGAGTTATATTTCAGCATGTCTCAGTTTTCACCAAGTCTGAAAACTGATTGTGTTTTAGCTATGTTCGTGTGCCCGTTAATATATTTTGTGATCCCTTTTGGCCCCAGGTCACTTTGGGTGTTTTTTTAAGCTTGTTGAATAGCTCCATGCCATGTTCTTACTTGTCATGTTTAGGTCATGTATCATGTTGTTTTGCTGCTCCGAGGAGGGCTTCGTGATCTGAAATTTCAGACAAGTGTTAATTTCACTAAGTCTGGAATCTGTTTTGCATTTTCATTTTTGCCATGCTTGTTTGAACATCATAATGGATGAATTGGCCGTGGCTCAGTGCTAGTCTTTTCATAAGCATCTTGTGTGCATCCCTGCCATGTATTTTGTTGTCATGTTTGGTGGCTGTAGCATGTTCATTTCGTTGCATTTAGATGCCTACTTGCTGTAAATCGCAGACCGGTGTCATATCTTAAAACGCTTGCCATTTCCAAACCGTAACTACGATTCCAATGATCTTTATATCGTTTTCAAGCGATTTCATCCCCTCTATCCAGTGGAACCCTTGGAATTCCAATTTGAGTCCAGGTTCATGCATTTCCTGTCATATCTTGCATTTTGCATCCCGCATCGCATCCCGCATAGCATATCATCATTTCATCATATTGCTTGGTCTTGCACGTGGTTGATTGTATCCTTGTTGCTTGTTTGTCTTGTTTGGGTAGAGCCGAGAGACGAGTTCGCTACCGAGGAGCCCGTTGAGTTTGCTTGTGAGGATCCAGTCAACTCTGACAACTGTGCAGGCAAGATGATCATACCCTCGAAATCACTACTATCTTTGCTATGCTAGTTTGCTCGCTCTTGCTATGACAATGCTACGATGCCTACCTTTTGCTTGTCAGCCTCCCAATTGCCATGTTGAACCTCTAAACCACCATGTCCTAGCAAACCGTTGTTTGGCTATGTTACCGCTTTGCTCAGCCCCTCTTATAGCGTTGCTAGTTGCAGGTGAAGATTGGAGGCCGTTCCTTGTTGGAACATTTATTTACTTGTTGGGATATCATTATATTGCTATTTTATCTTAATGCATCTATATACTTGGTAAAGGGTGGAAGGCTCGGCCTCTCGCCTAATGTTTTGTTCCACTCTTACCGCCCTAGTTTTCGTCATATCGGTGTTATGTTCCCGGTTTTTGCGTTCCTTACGCGGTTGGGTTCTAATGGGAACCCCTTGATGGTTCACCTTGATTAAAGCTTTTCCAGCAATGCCCAACCTTGGTTTTACCATTTGCCACCTAGCCTTTTCTTTCCCTTGGGTTCTGCAGACTCAAGGGTCATCTTATTTTAGCCCCCACGGGCCAGTGCTCCCTCTGAGTGTTGGTCCGAACTGAGCTGCCTGCGGGGCCACCTCGGGGAAACTTGAGGGTTGGTTTTACTCGTAGCTAGTCTCATCTGAGTGTGCCCTGAGAAAGAGATATGTGCATCTCCTATCGGGATTTGTCGGCACATTCGGGCGGTGTTGCTGGTCTTGTTTTAACCTGTCGAATTGTCTTGTTGTACCGGGTTGCCGAGTCTGATCGGTGTGTCTCGGGTGGAGGTCTATTCCTTCGTTGACCGTGAGAGCTTGTCATGGGCTAAGTTGGAACTCCCCTGCAGGGATTGAACTTTCGAAAGCCGTGCCCGCGGTTATGGGCAGATGGGAATTTGTTAATGTCCGGTTGTAGATAACTTGAACCTTAATTAATTAAAATGAATCAACCGAGTGTGTCGCCGTGATGGCCTCTTCTCGGCGGAGTCCGGGAAGTGGACACGGTGTTGGAGTTATGTTTGCGCAGGTTGTTCCTTCTAGCTTCTCACTCGCGCTTTGCCTCCTCTTCTCGCTCTCCTTTGCGAATAAGTTAGCCACCATATATGCTAGTCGCTTGCTGCAGCTCCACATATACTTGCCTTATCCTTCCTATAAGCTTAAATAGTCTTGATCGCGAGGGTGCGAGATTGCTGAGTCCTGTGGCTCACAGATACTATAAACTCCAGATGCAGGTCCAGATGATTCCGCTCCAGGTGACGAGTACGAGCTCAAGTGGGAGTTCGACGAGGACTCTCAGCGTTATTATGTTTCCTTTCCCGATGATCAGTAGTGGTGCCTAGTTGGGGTTTGATTCAGGGCCTTGTCGCATGTTGGGTTCTTTTCCATTTTGGCGCCGTAGTCGGGCCATGAGTGTTTGTTTGATGGATGTTATTTATGTACTCTGATGTGACGTGGCGAGTGTAAGCCAACTATGTTATCTCCCCCTTTTATTATGTATTACATGGGATGTTGTAATGATTGCCTGACTTGCGACATTGCTTTCAATGCGGTTATGTCTCTAAGTCATGCCTCGACACGTGGGAGCTATAGCCACATCGAGGGCGTTACAAGTTGGTAATCAGAGCCTTCCCCGACCTTAGGAGCCCCATTGCTTGATCGTCTTAGCAGCCGAGTTGTGTCTAGAAAAATGTTTTGAGTCACTTAGGAATTATATATCGGAGATCTTAGGAATTCTTTTTACTTCCCAGTCTCCTCATCGCTCTGGTAAGGCATCCTGACGTAGAGTTTTGACTCTTCTCTTCTCAAATTTCACTAAAAAAAATTTTTAGGATCACGCGAGTATCTTGGATTTGTTCCGATGGCTTATGATGAGAATACTGTCTTGGTGCCTCCTGTCAGGGGTTTAGTGGAAGTGTCCCGGGGAGTTGAGCTCTGAGGTGTTGTCATCATACTTTTATCGTTGCAATTCTGGAATACTTGAGATATGTTCGCCGACATCGAAAATCTCTCTTATGCAGTTCGTTGGTGAGATAACCTCGACGCCACCCAGTACTGGGGCGGGAGTTCGGGAGTATCGCCATAACTTGTATAACTGATGCTTTTCGAAGGTTGAGGTAGATGGTTTCCGAAGTTTTCTTGGTTATGTGTTGAAGGATGGATACAGCTGGATGTAGGATTTGCTAGTTTGGGTGAGATATTATGCTTCCCCTGTATCCCCAACACCTGATTGCATAACCGGAAAGGTTCGGGAGTTTCATAGGTGAGAATTCTAGTAGCTCTAGTTCTTCTTCCACGGATATTGGTTTGAGATTGGGATTTCTTACCGATTATTCGTTCTTGATCCGTACCTTGTTGATTTATTTTTCTACCTTAATTCTACGTGGCTTCTCAATTTATGGATATGTGACCATTTGAAGAGGAGTGCATTCGTTCATTTTGTTCGGATGTGAAGACTATATGTTGCAATTTTCATTCCGTTGGTTTCAGCTTCATTTATCTGTCTATGTGCTAATGGTGGTCAACCTCTTCAGGATGGCTCCCGCTAAGAGCACCAGTCAGAACCAGAATCAAGATCCACCACCGCCTCCACCTCCTCCAGAGGCATGGCAAGCTGTGATGGCCGCAACCAATGCAAACACTCAGCTGATCATGCAAATTCTCCAAGAGCGCAATCAAGGCAGTCAAGGGAATCAAGGCAGCAATCAGAGTCACTTTGCTACACTCAACCAGTTCCTTGCTAATGGGCCTAATACTTTCAGTAATTGTGTTGAGGCAACCGATGCTGATGATTGGCTTGTGGATCTGTGTAAGCATTTCGAGTGCAGCAACGTCAGGCCTGAGGACTTTGTGAAGTTCGCTTCCTTCCAACTCAAAGATCAAGCTGCAGAATGGTTCCAGCAGTACAAGGATTCCAGAGGTGGACGTGTTATCACTTGGGATGATTTCCGTCGAGATTTCCGAGCTCATCACATTCCGCAGAGCGTGGTTGAAAGCAAGCATGAGGAATTCCGCAATCTGAAGCAAGGCTCTTTGTCTGTCTATGACTACAACAAATTGTTCCAGAAGCTTGCCCGCTTTGCCAAGCAGGACGTGCCTGATGAGAAGAGCATGATATATCAGTTCAGGGGTGGTCTCAGAGAAGATATTCAGCTCGCTCTTGTCCTCTTCGAGCCCTTGAGATACGATGAGTTCTACAACATGGCACTGAAGCAAGAGGCTGCTCAGTTGAGGTGTGATGCTTCTAGGAAGAGAGTCAGATATGTTACTCCTTCTTCCTCTACTCAAGTGGCCAAGCAGCAGAAGTTTTGGCTTCCTCCTCCTCCGTTCCGTCAGCCATATTAGCAGAAGAGCAAAGGTGGCAGTGGTTCTTCCCACCCACCCAACCCAGGCTTTCAGAACAAGAATTCGTCTCAAGCTCCAAGATCGAGTGCTCCGTATCACCGTCCGCTTTCAGAGGTCGCGTGCAACAAGTGCCAACAGAAGGGTCACTATGCCAACATGTGTTTCAACCAGAGGCGTCTTCCTCCTCCTCCTGTGAGATCGGCAAGTACAGCTGTGGTCAAGCATAACCCCAAGCATGCCAAGGTCAATTTGATGAATGCAGCTCAGGCAGAGGACTCGTTAGATGTGATCATCGGTAACCTTCCTGTTAATGATATTCCTGCAAAAGTACTTTTTGACTCCGGTGCATCGCATTCCTTCATGTCATTCCCATTTGCATCAGAGAACAATTTTAGTACTAAGGCTTTACCTAGAGCTATGCAAGTTGTCTCTCCAGCTAAGCGTCTGAGTTCTAGTTTGATGGTTCCGGATATTTCTATGTTGATGGGTGATTTCAAGTTTCTGGCTTCTCCGATGGTTCTTGGTAACTCGGATATTGATCTTATTCTCGGTATGGATTGGCTTTCTAAGCACAAGGCTCAGCTTGATTGTGCAGCCAGGCAGATTCAATTGACTCATTCGTCTGAGGATGTAATTGTCTTTGCCGCTCGGGATAATACTATCCGTCTGTTTTCTCTCAATGAGAAGGGTGAATCGGATGCCATCTCTCAAATTCCAGTCGTTTGCGAATATCAAGACGTCTTTCCAGAAGAGCTCCCAGGAATGCCTCCGCACCGGCCAGTTGAATTCGTTATTGAACTTGAACCTGGCACGGAACCTGTGTGCAAACGTCCTTACAAGCTCGGACCTGAAGAGTTGAAGGAGCTGAAGAAGCAACTCGATGAGCAAGAAAGAATGGGTCTCATCCGGCCTAGTACTTCTCCGTGGGGTTGTGGTGTTCTTTTGTGAAGAAGAAGGATGGAACGGACCGACTTTGTGTTGATTACCGTCCGGTGAACAAGAAGACCATCAAGAACAAATACCCACTTCCCAACATCAATGAGCTGTTCGAACAACTCAAAGGTGCCCAAGTATTCTCCAAGCTTGATCTCCGTATGGGTTATCACCAGATTCGCATTCGTGAAGAAGATATTCCCAAGACAGCATTCAGAACAAGCTTTGGTTCATATGAATACACTGTCATGTCTTTTGGCCTCGCCAACGCTCCTCCGACGTTCTCTCGCATGATGAACTTCATCTTCAACGCCTACACCAATGACTTAGTTTTTGTCTATCTCGATGACATTCTGGTTTTCTCCAAGAACAAGGAAGATCATGCCACGCACTTGCGTTTGGTTCTCGATAAGCTCAGGGAACATCAGTTCTACGCCAAGTTCTCCAAGTGTGAATTTTGGCTTGATGAGGTTCTTTATCTTGGTCATATCATCTCTGCCAAGGGCATTTCCATGAATCCCGAGAAGGTATCCGCAATTGTGAATTGGGAACCTCCTCAGAATGTGAAGCAACTCCGCAGTTTTCTCGGTCTCGCAAGCTACTGCCGAAGATTCGTTGAAAACTTTTCTAAGATCGCGAAGCCTCTCTCAAATCTTCTTCAGAAGCACGTCAAGTACGTTTGGTCTCCGGAGTGTGATATTGATTTCAACACTTTGAAAGAGAAGTTGATCACTGCTCCAGTTCTGACTCCGCCTGATGAATCCAAGCCGTACGAGGTCTTTTGTGATGCCTCTCTCCAAGGTCTTGGCGCAGTTTTGATGCAAGAGAAGAAAGTTGTTGCTTATACATCTCGTCAGTTGAAGCCTAATGAGAAGAACTACCCCACTCATGATCTCGAGTTGGCGGCAGTTGTGCATGCTCTTTTGACTTGGAGACATCTTCTATTGGGAAGAAAAGTGGATATTTTCACTGATCACAAGAGTCTCAAGTACATCTTCACTCAGCCTAATCTCAACCTAAGGCAAACTCGATGGGTCGAAATGATTCAAGAGTATAATCCGAGTATTGAGTATACTCCAGGAAAGGCCAATGTGATTGCTGACGCTTTGAGCAGAAAGGCCTATTGCAACAGTCTGATTCTCAAGCCTTATCAACCCGAGCTTTGTGAAGCTTTCCGCAAGCTTAATCTGCAAGTTGTTCCTCAAGGTTTCCTTGCCAACCTTCAAGTCTCTCCTACCTTAGAAGACCAGATTCGCCAAGCCCAACTTCTTGATGCTATGGTGAAAAGGTGAAGATTGGGATTGCCAAGAGTCAGTCCAAGTACAAGTGCTACCGCCTTGATGACAAGGACACTCTCTTCTTCGAGGATCGTATTGTTGTGCCCAAAGGTGAACTTCGTAAAGTGATCATGAACGAGGCTCACAATTCTCTCCTCTCCATCCACCCTGGGAGTACGAAGATGTATCAGGACCTCAAGCAAGCTTATTGGTGGACCCGAATGAAGCGCGAGATCGCTCAATTCGTGAATGAATGTGATGTCTGCAGAAGAGTGAAGGCGGAACACCAAAGGCCAGCTGGTCTCCTCCAACCTCTTGCCATTCCAGAATGTAAGTTTAACCACATTGAAATAGACTTCGTGACTGGGTTTCCAAAGTCCAAGCGTGGCAATGATGCGACATTTGTTGTCATCGACAAGCTCACCAAAGTGGCTCACTTTCTGCCTATCAAAGAGTCGATCACTGCAGCTCAATTGGCGGAACTCTATACCTCTCGCATTGTCTCTCTGCACGGTATTCCTCAAGTGATCTCTTCAGACCGTGGCAGCATATTTACCTCGAAGTTTTGGGATTCTTTTCAGAAGGCCACGGGCACCAACATCTGCTTCAGCACAGCTTTCCATCCTCAAACAAGCAGTCAAGTTGAGCGTGTCAACCAGATTCTTGAAGATATGCTCAGGGCTTGTGTGATCTCCTTCGGCATGAAGTGGGAGGATTGTCTTCCTTATGCTGAATTCTCCTATAACAACAGTTTTCAAGCAAGTTCGGGCAAGGCCCCATTCGAAATTCTGTATGGCAGGAAGTGCCGTACCCCTCTCAACTGGTCTGAAACCGGTGAACGTCAGCTGCTGGGTAATGAGTTAATCACAGAAGCAGAAGAAATGTGCAAAGTCATTCGTGATAACCTCAAAGCAGCCCAATCCCGCCAGAAGAGCTACTATGATAGTAAGCACCGTGATTTGGCTTTCGAGATCGGAGATCATGTTTACCTCCGTGTCTCTCCTATGAAGGGTACTCGTCGCTTCGGTATCAAAGGGAAGCTTGCCCCTAGATACGTGGGACCTTTCAAGATTGTCAGCAAGAGAGGCGACCTCGCCTATCAACTCAAGCTTCCTTCAAACTTTGCAAATGTTCATGATGTGTTCCACGTCTCTCAGCTTCGAAAGTGCTTCAAGACTCCTGACCGCACCGTCAACTTCGAGGACATTGAGCTCCAAGAAGATCTCTCCTATCGTGAGCACCCAGTTGCTATTCTTGAAGAGACTGAACGCAAGACTCGCAACAAGTCAATCAAATTTCTCAAAGTCAAGTGGTCACACCATTCCGACCATGAAGCTACCTGGGAACGCGAGGATCACCTCCGTTTTGAGTACCCGGAGTTCTTTCAGTCCTAGATCTCGGGACGAGATCTTTTCGTAGTGGTGGAGTGTTGTAACACCCCGGATGTAACTTTCCCAATTTGTACTCCAACTCTTGCCGTTTCCGGCGTTAAGTTATATTTATTTCCTCGGGTTCGGGTTTTGTCTCCGTGTGTTGTTTTCGTTTTCATGCATCTCATATCATGTCATCATGTGCATTGCATTTGCATACGTGTTCATCTCATGCATTCGAGCATTTTCCCCGTTGTCCGTTTTGCATTCCGGCGCTTCGTTCTCCTCCGGTGGCCATTTCTAGCTTTCTTTCGTGTGTGGGGATTAAACATCTCCGGATTGGACCGAGACTTGTCATGCGACCTTGGTTTACTACCGGTAGACCGCCTGTCAAGTTTCGTATCATTTGGACTTCGTTTGATACTCCAACGGTTAACCGAGGGACCGAAAAGGCCTCGTGTGTGTCGCAGCCCAACACCCCTCCAATTTGGCCCAAAACCCACCAAACTCTGCTCCATGTCCTTGAGCGTTCGATCACGATCGCGTGGCCGAAAACCGCACCTCATTTGGACTCTCCTAGCTCCACTTATGCCTATACATACACCCCCCCCCCCCGTTTTTCGGATCTTCCCCTACCTCCGAACCCTAAAAGATCCCCGCGCCGAGCCGTACACGTCCGACCCGGCTGGACAAATCGCCACCTGCCACCTCTGCCACGCGGCGCGTCCTCGTTGGCCCGCGCCTCAGGCCCACTTCGCCGCCGCCAGCCCGTGGAGCCCGGGGCGGGCCCTCCCGGCCCGCAGCCGCCGCCGCCTGTCTTCTCCCCCGCGCCCGACCTCCGCCCACGGCCTCCATCGCCGGCCGGCGACCGCCGGACCTCGCCGGCACGCGAGCCGCGCCCCGCAGCCGCCTGTCTCGCCGTGGGTCGCCGCCCGAGCCGGCGCCGCCCCCGTCCACCACCGTCGGCGCCGCCTTGCTCCGGCCGGTGAGCCCCGGCCTCTTCCCCGAGCTCCGGCCGTCCCTCTCCTCTCCGGCGATTCGAGCTACAGTGATTCCGGCGAACATCGAAGAACGCGCCAGATCTGGATCTGGGTCATCTCGGTTGACTTTTTCGTCCCTAACCCTAGTTTTTTATGCATACTTCGACTGCCCGTAACTCTGCATCCGTAGCTCCGATTTGGGCATATAATATATCAAAATCTTCGTCTCGACGAATACATCATTTCATTCCATTGCATCATTTTCATTTGAGTTCATCTTGATGCCCAAAATGCGGTTAGAAGGAGGCTTCGTGAGTTAATTGTCAGATCTGCTAGTTCATCTTAGACTTTTGTCATTTTTGCCATGATTATTGTGTGCATGCTATGCCTATGAGTCCTTCATATGTTTTGTTAATAATTTTGTCTTCTTTCCAGAGGTGCAACCCATGCATTTTTAGGATGTGTATGGTGACTTGTGCAAACTTGCAAAGTGAGGCACCCGGTAAATCTGTTTTCAGGGACTTAGTTGTTTTCACTAAGTCTGGGATATTTTAGTTCATGATGCCATATGTTCAGCTTGTTTCCTAGTGATCCGTGCCTCTTTTGAGGATGATCAGTAAAGGAGTTTTGTTAATCATGTTATGATCTATCCATCCGTGTCTTTTTTTGCAATTATGGAGCACTCTAGCTTGAGTCAATCGAGCTCTACTTTTGCTTCATGGTGAATCTGGGCAGATCGTCAACTCGTTTGCGATTTTGCCGGCGTTGTTGTAGTTGATCCGTGCATGCTATGCCATTGTTCTTGCCATGTATAGCTTGTATTTTGTGCCTTCTTAATAGATGTATGCTTGCCTTGCCATGACTTGCACCGTGGTGAGTGCATCGAGCTCGTTTACATGCCTTCGTGAGTTATATTTCAGCATGTCTCAGTTTTCACCAAGTCTGAAAACTGATTGTGTTTTAGCTATGTTCGTGTGCCCGTTAATATATTTTGTGATCCCTTTTGGCCCCAGGTCACTTTGGGTGTTTTTTTAAGCTTGTTGAATAGCTCCATGCCATGTTCTTACTTGTCATGTTTAGGTCATGTATCATGTTGTTTTGCTGCTCCGAGGAGGGCTTCGTGATCTGAAATTTCAGACAAGTGTTAATTTCACTAAGTCTGGAATCTGTTTTGCATTTGCGTTTTTGCCATGCTTGTTTGAACCTCATAATGGATGAATTGTCCGTGGCTCAGTGCTAGTCTTTTCATAAGCATCTTGTGTGCATCCCTGCCATGTATTTTGTTGTCATGTTTGGTGGCTGTAGCATGTTCATTTCGTTGCATTTAGATGCCTACTTGCTGTAAATCGCAGACCGGTGTCATATCTTAAAACGCTTGCCATTTCCAAACCGTAACTCCGATTCCAATGATCTTTATATCGTTTTCAAGCGATTTCATCCCCTCTATCCAGTGGCACCCTTGGAATTCCAAGCTGAGTCCAGGTTCATGCATTTCCTATCATATCTTGCATTTTGCATCCCGCATCGCATCCCGCATAGCATATCATCATTTCATCATATTGCTTGGTCTTGCACGTGGTTGATTGTATCCTTGTTGCTTGTTTGTCTTGTTTGGGTAGAGCCGAGAGACGAGTTCGCAACCGAGGAGCCCGTTGAGTTTGCTTGTGAGGATCCAGTCAACTCTGACAACTGTGCAGGCAAGATGATCATACCCTCGAAATCACTACTATCTTTGCTATGCTAGTTTGCTCGCTCTTGCTATGCCAATGCTACGATGCCTACCTTTTGCTTGTCATCCTCCCAATTGCCATGTTGAACCTCTAACCCACCATGTCCTAGCAAACCGTTGTTTGGCTATGTTACCGCTTTGCTCAGCCCCTCTTATAGCGTTGCTAGTTGCAGGTGAAGATTGGAGGCCGTTCCTTGTTGGAACATTTATTTACTTGTTGGGATATCATTATATTGCTATTTTATCTTAATGCATCTATATACTTGGTAAAGGGTGGAAGGCTCGGCCTCTCGCCTAGTGTTTTGTTCCACTCTTACCGCCCTAGTTTCCGTCATATCGGTGTTATGTTCCCGGTTTTTGCGTTCCTTACGCGGTTGGGTTATAATGGGAACCCCTTGATGGTTCGCCTTGATTAAAGCTTTTCCAGCAATGCCCAACCTTGGTTTTACCATTTGCCACCTAGCCTTTTCTTTCCCTTGGGTTCTGCAGACTCAAGGGTCATCTTATTTTAGCCCCCACGGGCCAGTGCTCCCTCTGATTGTTGGTCCGAACTGAGCTACCTGCGGGGCCACCTCGGGGAAACTTGAGGGTTGGTTTTACTCGTAGCTAGTCTCATCTGAGTGTGCCTTGAGAAAGAGATATGTGCAGCTCCTATCGGGATTTGTCGGCCCATTCGGCGGTGTTGCTGGTCTTGTTTTAACCTATCGAATTGTCTTGTTGTACCGGGTTGCCGAATCTGATCGGTGTGTCTCAGATGGAGGTCTATTCCTTCGTTGACCGTGAGAGCTTGTCATGGGCTAAGTTGGAACTCCCCTGCAGGGATTGAACTTTCGAAAGCCGTGCCCGCGGTTATGGGCAGATGGGAATTTGTTAATGTCCGGTTGTAGATAACTTGAACCTTAATTAATTAAAATGAATCAACCGAGTGTGTCGCCGTGATGGCCTCTTCTCGGCGGAGTCCGGGAAGTGGACACGGTGTTGGAGTTATGTTTGCGCAGGTTGTTCCTTCTAGCTTCTCGCTCGCGCTTTGCCTCCTCTTCTCGCTCTCCTTTGCGGATAAGTTAGCCACCATATATGCTAGTCGCTTGCTGCAGCTCCACATATACTTGCCTTATCCTTCCTATAAGCTTAAATAGTCTTGATCGCGAGGGTGCGAGATTGCTGAGTCCTGTGGCTCACAGATACTATAAACTCTAGATGCAGGTCCAGGTGATTCCGCTCCAGGTGACGAGTACGAGCTCAAGTGGGAGTTCGACGAGGACTCTCAGCGTTATTATGTTTCCTTTCCCGATGATCAGTAGTGGTGCCTAGTTGGGGTTTGATTCAGGGCCTTGTCGCATGTTGGGTTCTTTTCCATTTTGGCGCCGTAGTCGGGCCATGAGTGTTTGTTTGATGGATGTTATTTATGTACTCTGATGTGACGTGGCGAGTGTAAGCCAACTATGTTATCTCCCCCTTTTATTATGTATTACATGGGATGTTGTAATGACTGCCTGACTTGCGACATTGCTTTCAATGCGGTTATGTCTCTAAGTCGTGCCTCGACACGTGGGAGCTATAGCCGAATCGAGGGCGTTACAAGTTGGTAATCAGAGCCTTCCCCGACCTTAGGAGCCCCATTGCTTGATCGTCTTAGCAGCCGAGTTGTGTCTAGAAAAATGTTTTGAGTCACTTAGGAATTATATATCGGAGAGCTTAGGAATTCTTTTTACTTCCCAGTCTCCTCATCGCTCTGGTAAGGCATCCTGACGTAGAGTTTTGACTCTTCTCAACTCAAATTTCACTAAAAAAAATTTTAGGATCACGCGAGTATCTTGGATTTGTTCCGATGGCTTATGATGAGAATACTGTCTTGGTGCCTCCTGTCAGGGGTTTAGTGGAAGTGTCCCGGGGAGTTGAGCTCTGAGGTGTTGTCATCATAATTTTATCGTTGCAATTCTGGAATACTTGAGATATGTTCGCCGACATCGAAAATCTCTCTTATGCAGTTCGTTGGTGAGATAACCTCGACGCCACCCAGTACTGGGGCGGGAGTTCGGGAGTATCGCCATAACTTGTATAACGGATGCTTTTCGAAGGTTGAGGTAGATGGTTTCCGAAGTTTTCTTGGTTATGTGTTGAAGGATGGATACAGCTGGATGTAGGATTTGCTAGTTTGGGTGAGATATTATGCTTCCCCTGTATCCCCAACACCTAATTGCATAACCGGAAAGGTTCGGGAGTTTCATAGGTGGGAATTCTAGTAGATCTAGTTCTTCTTCCACGGATATTGGTTTGAGATTGGGATTTCTTACCGATTATTCGTTCTTGATCCGTACCTTGTTGATTTATTTTTCTACCTTAATTCTACGTGGCTTTTCAATTTATGGATATGTGACCATTTGAAGAGGAATGCATTCGTTCATTTTGTTCGGATGTGAAGACTATATGTTGCAATTTTCATTCCGTTGGTTTCAGCTTCATTTATCTGTCTATGTGCTAATGGTGGTCAACCTCTTCAGGATGGCTCCCGCTAAGAGCACCAGTCAGAACCAGAATCAAGATCCGCCACCGCCTCCACCTCCTCCAGAGGCATGGCAAGCTGTGATGGCCGCAACCAATGCAAATACTCAGCTGATCATGCAAATTCTCCAAGAGCGCAATCAAGGCAGTCAAGGGAATCAAGGCAGCAATCAGAGTCACTTTGCTACACTCAACCAGTTCCTTGCTAATGGGCCTAATACTTTCAGTAATTGTGTTGAGGCAACCGATGCTGACGATTGGCTTGTGGATCTGTGTAAGCATTTCGAGTGCAGCAACGTCAGGCTTGAGGACTTTGTGAAGTTCGCTTCCTTCCAACTCAAAGATCAAGCTGCAGAATGGTTCCAGCAGTACAAGGATTCCAGAGGTGGACGTGTTATCACTTGGGATGATTTCCGTCGAGATTTCCAAGCTCATCACATTCCGCAGAGCGTGGTTGAAAGCAAGCATGAGGAATTCCGCAATCTGAAGCAAGGCTCTTTGTCTGTCTATGACTACAACAAATTGTTCCAGAAGCTTGCCCGCTTTGCCAAGCAAGACGTGCCTGATGAGAAGAGCATGATATATCAGTTCAGGGGTGGTCTCAGAGAAGATATTCAGCTCGCTCTTGTCCTCTTCGAGCCCTTGAGATACGATGAGTTCTACAACATGGCACTGAAGCAAGAGGCTGCTCAGTTGAGGTGTGATGCTTCTAGGAAGAGAGTCAGAGATGTTACTCCTTCTTCCTCTACTCAAGTGGCCAAGCAGCAGAAGTTTTGGCTTCCTCCTCCTCCGTTCCGTCAGCCGTATCAGCAGAAGAGCAAAGGTGGCAGTGGTTCTTCCCACCCACCCAACCCAGGCTTTCAGAACAAGAATTCGTCTCAAGCTCCAAGATCGAGTGCTCCGTATCACCGTCCGCTTTCAGAGGTCACGTGCAACAAGTGCCAACAGAAGGGTCACTATGCCAACAAGTGTTTCAACCAGAGGCGTCTTCCTCCTCCTCCTGTGAGATCGGCAAGTACAGCTGTGGTCAAGCATAACCCCAAGCACGCCAAGGTCAATTTGATGAATGCAGCTCAGGCAGAGGACTCGTCAGATGTGATCATGGGTAACCTTCCTGTTAATGATATTCCTGCAAAAGTACTTTTTGACTCTGGTGCATCGCATTCCTTCATGTCATTCCCATTTGCATCGGAGAACAATTTTAGTACTAAGGCTTTACCTAGAGCTATGCAAGTTGTCTCTCCAGCTAAGCGTCTGAGTTCTAGTTTGATGGTTCCAGATATTTCTATCTTGATGGGTGATTTCAAGTTTCTGGCTTCTCCAATGGTTCTTGGTAACTCGGATATTGATCTTATTCTCGGTATGGATTGGCTTTCTAAGCACAAGGCTCAGCTTGATTGTGCAGCCAGGCAGATTCAATTGACTCATTCGTCTGAGGATGTAATTGTCTTTGCCGCTCGGGATAATACTATCCGTCTGTTTTCTCTCAATGAGAAGGGTGAATTGGATGCCATCTCTCAAATTCCAGTCGTTTGCGAATATCAAGACGTCATTCCAGAAGAGCTCCCAGGAATGCCTCCGCACCGGCCAGTTGAATTCGTTATTGAACTTGAACCTGGCACGGAACCTGTGTGCAAACGTCCTTACAAGCTCGGACCTGAAGAGTTGAAGGAGCTGAAGAAGCAACTCGATGAGCAAGAAAGAATGGGTCTCATCCGGCCTAGTACTTCTCCATGGGGTTGTGGTGTTCTTTTTGTGAAGAAGAAGGATGGAACGGACCGACTTTGTGTTGATTACCGTCCGGTGAACAAGAAGACCATCAAGAACAAATACCCACTTCCCAACATCAATGAGCTGTTCGAACAACTCAAAGGTGCCCAAGTATTCTCCAAGCTTGATCTCCGTATGGGTTATCACCAGATTCGCAATCGTGAAGAAGATATTCCCAAGACAGCATTCAGAACAAGCTTTGGTTCATATGAATACACTGTCATGTCTTTTGGCCTCGCCAACGCTCCTCCGACGTTCTCTCGCATGATGAACTTCATCTTCAACTCCTACACCAATGACTTCGTTTTGGTCTATCTCGATGACATTCTGGTTTTCTCCAAGAACAAGGAAGATCATGCCACGCACTTGCGTTTGGTTCTCGATAAGCTCAGGGAACATCAGTTCTACGCCAAGTTCTCCAAGTGTGAATTTTGGCTCGATGAGGTTCTTTATCTTGGTCATATCATCTCTGCCAAGGGCATTTCCGTGAAACCCGAGAAGGTATCCGCAATTGTGAATTGGGAACCTCCTCAGAATGTGAAGCAACTCCACAGTTTTCTCGGTCTCGCAAGCTACTGCCGAAGATTCGTTGAAAACTTTTCTAAGATCGCGAAGCCTCTCTCAAATCTTCTTCAGAAGCACGTCAAGTACGTTTGGTCTCCGGAGTGTGATATTGATTTCAACACTTTGAAAGAGAAGTTGATCACTGCTCCAGTTCTGACTCCGCCTGATGAATCCAAGCCGTACGAGGTCTTTTGTGATGCCTCTCTCCAAGGTCTTGGCGCAGTTTTGATGCAAGAGAAGAAAGTTGTTGCTTATACATCTCGCCAATTGAAGCCTAATGAGAAGAACTACCCCACTCATGATCTCGAGTTGGCGGCAGTTATGCATGCTCTTTTGACTTGGAGACATCTTCTATTGGGAAGAAAAGTGGATTTTTTCACTGATCACAAGAGTCTCAAGTACATCTTCACTCAGCCAAATCTCAACCTAAGGCAAACTCGATGGGTCGAAATGATTCAAGAGTATAATCCGAGTATTGAGTATACTCCAGGCAAGGCCAATGTGATTGCTGACGCTTTGAGCAGAAAGGCCTATTGCAACAGTCTGATTCTCAAGCCTTATCAACCCGAGCTTTGTGAAGCTTTCCGCAAGCTTAATCTGCAAGTTGTTCCTCAAGGTTTCCTCGCCAACCTTCAAGTCTCTCCTACCTTAGAAGACCAGATTCGCCAAGCCCAACTTCTTGATGCTATGGTGAAAAAGGTGAAGATTGGGATTGCCAAGAGTCAGTCCAAGTACAAGTGCTACCGCCTTGATGACAAGGACACTCTCTTCTTCGAGGATCGTATTGTTGTGCCCAAAGGTGAACTTCGTAAAGTGATCATGAACGAGGCTCACAATTCTCTCCTCTCCATCCACCCTGGGAGTACGAAGATGTATCAGGACCTCAAGCAAGCTTATTGGTGGACTCGAATGAAGCGCGAGATCGCTCAATTCGTGAATGAATGTGATGTCTGCAGAAGAGTGAAGGCGGAACACCAAAGGCCAGCTGGTCTCCTCCAACCTCTTGCCATTCCAGAATGGAAGTTTGACCACATTGAAATAGACTTCGTGACTGGGTTTCCAAAGTCCAAGCGTGGCAATGATGCTATATTTGTTGTCATCGACAAGCTCACCAAAGTGGCTCACTTTCTGCCTATCAAAAAGTCGATCACTGCAGCTCAATTGGCGGAACTCTATACCTCTCGCATTGTCTCTCTGCACGGTATTCCTCAAGTGATCTCTTCAGACCGTGGCAGCATCTTTACCTCGAAGTTTTGGGATTCTTTTCAGAAGGCCATGGGCACCAACATCCGCTTCAGCACAGCTTTCCATCCTCAAACAAGCGGTCAAGTTGAGCGTGTCAACCAGATTCTTGAAGATATGCTCAGGGCTTGTGTGATCTCCTTCGGCATGAAGTGGGAGGATTGTCTTCCTTATGCTGAATTCTCCTATAACAACAGTTTTCAAGCAAGTTCGGGCAAGGCCCCATTCGAAATTCTGTATGGCAGGAAGTGTCGTACCCCTCTCAACTGGTCTGAAACCGGTGAACGTTAGCTGCTGGGTAATGAGTTAATCACAGAAGCAGAAGAAATGTGCAAAGTCATTCGTGATAACCTCAAAGCAGCCCAATCCCGCCAGAAGAGCTACTATGATAGTAAGCACCGTGATTTGGCTTTCGAGATCGGAGATCATGTTTACCTCCGTGTCTCTCCTATGAAGGGTACTCGTCGCTTCGGTATCAAAGGGAAGCTTGCCCCTAGATACGTGGGACCTTTCAAGATTGTCAGCAAGAGAGGCGACCTCGCCTATCAACTCAAGCTTCCTTCAAACTTTGCAAATGTTCATGATGTGTTCCACGTCTCTCAGCTTCGAAAGTGCTTCAAGACTCCTGACCGCACCGTCAACTTCGAGGACATTGAGCTCCAAGAAGATCTCTCCTATCGTGAGCACCTAGTTGCTATTCTTGAAGAGACTGAACGCAAGACTCGCAACAAGTCAATCAAATTTCTCAAAGTCAAGTGGTCACACCATTCCGACCATGAAGCTACCTGGGAACGCGAGGATCACCTCCGTTCTGAGTACCCGGAGTTCTTTCAGTCCTAGATCTCGGGACGAGATCTTTTCGTAGTGGTGGAGTGTTGTAACACCCCGGATGTAACTTTCCCAATTTGTACTCCAACTCTTGCCGTTTCTGGCGTTAAGTTATATTTATTTCCTCGGGTTTGGGTTTTGTCTCCGTGTGTTGTTTTCGTTTTCATGCATCTCATATCATGTCATCATGTGCATTGCATTTGCATACGTGTTCATCTCATGCATTCGAGCATTTTCCCCGTTGTTCGTTTTGCATTCCGGCGCTTCGTTCTCCTCCGGTGGCCATTTCTAGCTTTCTTTCATGTGTGGGGATTAAACATCTCCAGATTGGACCGAGACTTGTCATGCGACCTTGGTTTACTACCGGTAGACTGTCTGAAAACTGATTGTGTTTTAGCTATGTTCGTGTGCCCGTTAATATATTTTGTGATCCCTTTTGGCCCCAGGTCACTTTGGGTGTTTTTTTTAAGCTTGTTGAATAGCTCCATGCCATGTTCTTACTTGTCATGTTCAGGTCATGTATCATGTTGTTTTGCTGCTCCGAGGAGGGCTTCGTGATCTGAAATTTCAGACAAGTGTTAATTTCACTAAGTCTGGAATCTGTTTTGCATTTGCGTTTTTGCCATGCTTGTTTGAACCTCATAATGGATGAATTGGCCGTGGCTCAGTGCTAGTCTTTTCATAAGCATCTTGTGTGCATCCCTGCCATGTATTTTGTTGTCATGTTTGGTGGCTGTAGCATGTTCATTTCGTTGCATTTAGATGCCTACTTGCTGTAAATCGCAGACCGGTGTCATATCTTAAAACGCTTGCCATTTCCAAACCGTAACTCCGATTCCAATGATCTTTATATCGTTTTCAAGCGATTTCATCCCCTCTATCCAGTGGCACCCTTGGAATTCCAAGTTGAGGCCAGGTTCATGCATTTCCTGTCATATCTTGCATTTTGCATCCCGCATAGCATATCATCATTTCATCATATTGCTTGGTCTTGCACGTGGTTGATTGTATCCTTGTTGCTTGTTTGTCTTGTTTGGGTAGAGCCGAGAGACGAGTTCGCTATCGAGGAGCCCATTGAGTTTGCTTGTGAGGATCCAGTCAACTCTGACAACTGTGCAGGCAAGATGATCATACCCTCGAAATCACTACTATCTTTGCTATGCTAGTTTGCTCGCTCTTGCTATGCCAATGCTACGATGCCTACCTTTTGCTTGTCAGCCTCCCAATTGCCATGTTGAACCTCTAACCCACCATGTCCTAGCAAACCGTTGTTTGGCTATGTTACCGCTTTGCTCAGCCCCTCTTATAGCGTTGCTAGTTGCAGGTGAAGATTGGAGGCCGTTCCTTGTTGGAACATTTATTTACTTGTTGGGATATCATTATATTGCTATGTTATCTTAATGCATCTATATACTTGGTAAAGGGTGGAAGGCTCGGCCTCTCGCCTAGTGTTTTGTTCCACTCTTACCGCCCTAGTTTCCGTCATATCGGTGTTATGTTCCCGGTTTTTGCGTTCCTTACGCGGTTGGGTTATAATGGGAACCCCTTGATGGTTCGCCTTGATTAAAGCTTTTCCAGCAATGCCCAACCTTGGTTTTACCATTTGCCACCTAGCCTTTTCTTTCCCTTGGGTTCTGCAGACTCAAGGGTCATCTTATTTTAGCCCCCACGGGCCAGTGCTCCCTCTGAGTGTTGGTCCGAACTGAGCTGCCTGCGGGGCCACCTCGGGGAAACTTGAGGGTTGGTTTTACTCGTAGCTAGTCTCATCTGAGTGTGCCCTGAGAAAGAGATATGTGCATCTCCTATCGGGATTTGTCGGCACATTCGGGCGGTGTTGCTGGTCTTGTTTTAACCTGTCGAATTGTCTTGTTGTACCGGGTTGCCGAGTCTGATCGGTGTGTCTCGGGTGGAGGTCTATTCCTTCGTTGACCGTGAGAGCTTGTCATGGGCTAAGTTGGAACTCCCCTGCAGGGATTGAACTTTCGAAAGCCGTGCCCGCGGTTATGGGCAGATGGGAATTTGTTAATGTCCGGTTGTAGATAACTTGAACCTTAATTAATTAAAATGAATCAACCGAGTGTATCGCCGTGATGGCCTCTTCTCGGCGGAGTCCGGGAAGTGGACACGGTGTTGGAGTTATGTTTGCGCAGGTTGTTCCTTCTAGCTTCTCGCTCGCGCTTTGCCTCCTCTTCTCGCTCTCCTTTGCGAATAAGTTAGCCACCATATATGCTAGTCGCTTGCTGCAGCTCCACATATACTTGCCTTATCCTTCCTATAAGCTTAAATAGTCTTGATCGCGAGGGTGCGAGATTGCTGAGTCCTGTGGCTCACAGATACTATAAACTCCAGATGCAGGTCCAGGTGATTCCGCTCCAGGTGACGAGTACGAGCTCAAGTGGGAGTTCGACGAGGACTCTCAGCGTTATTATGTTTCCTTTCCCGATGATCAGTAGTGGTGCCTAGTTGGGGTTTGATTCAGGGCCTTGTCGCATGTTGGGTTCTTTTCCATTTTGGCGCCGTAGTCGGGCCATGAGTGTTTGTTTGATGGATGTTATTTATGTACTCTGATGTGACGTGGCGAGTGTAAGCCAACTATGTTATCTCCCCCTTTTATTATGTATTACATGGGATGGTGTAATGATTGCCTGACTTGCGACATTGCTTTCAATGCGGTTATGTCTCTAAGTCGTTCCTCGACACGTGGGAGCTATAGCCGCATCGAGGGCGTTACAATATAATAGTGATATCCCGACCATAAACATGTTCCAACAAGGAACAAACTCCAATCTTCACCTGCAATTAGCAACGCTATATGAGGGGCTGAGCAAAGCGGTAACATAGCCAAAAAATGGTTTGCTAGGACAAGGTGGGTTAGAGGTTTGACATGGCAATATGGGAGGCATGATGAAGCATGTGGTAGGTATCGTAGCATAGGCATGGGAAAAGAGCGAGCAACTAGCAAGCAAAGATAGAAGTGATTTCAAGGGTATGGTCATCTTGCCTGCAAAGTTCTTCGAGTTGACGTAAGCTTGATCCTCATAAGCGTACTCGTCTCCTGGCTCTACCCAAAGCAAGAACACAAGCAAAGGGAGACACAATCAACCACGGTGCAATGCGCTAGCAACATGATGCAAAATATGGCATGGTATGCGGGATGTGATATGCAATGCATATGCGTGCTTCGGAAGGGAAATATTGAACCAGGCCTCAACTTGTAAAACCAAGAGTGCCGCTGGAAAGATGAGTTGATTTCGGTCGAATTCGATATAAAGATCACCGGAATCGGATGCGCGGTTTGCAAATGGCAAGCAAAACAATAATGGCACAAAGCTGTGATTAACAGCACGAGGCAATCTAAATGCATCAAGAAAAATAAGCTACTGCACTCTATAATAGCAAAAAAGCACACGAAAGTGATCCACTCAAGATGCTTGACAAAAGATGAACACTGAGCTATGGCTAATTCACACAATAGTAGGTTCAAACAAGCATGGGAAAAGTGCAAAAGATATCAGGTTCACAGACTTAGTGAAAATAACAACATGGCAGGATTTAACATCAGGAAGCAATGTTTAGCAAGATAACAACATGCTACAGGAACATATCATGGCAAAGCAAGGCATGGCATGAAACTACACAAAGCATATAACAAAAGTCCCTTACTAACCATAAGCCAAAAGGGATCAGATAATACAATGGCACCCATGTAAACATAGCAAGTTTCGTTAACAGATTCAGACTTAGCAGAAAACTGGAACATGGCAAAAACCGAATTACGTAGGCATGTTTGCGAGCTCGATGCACTCACCACAAGGCATTTCATGACAAGCTAAGCATACACCCAGCAAGAAGACATGGCATAGAAGTTAAACATGGCCAGAACCACCTCATAGCATGCATGGATCAACTACAACAACCTCAACAAAAATGCTTAACACGTAAACACTCTGCCAGGAACATTTTATAGCAAAAGTAGAGCAAGATTGAGTCATGCTAGGGTGCTCCATAATTGCAAACAAAGGCATGGATGGATAGAGCATAACAATATCTCAAAAACATCCTTACTGAACATGCTCAAAAGAGGCATGGATCACTCTGTAGCAACAAGAATACATGGCATAAAAATATTATTAGGGAAAAGACAGAAGAATTCTAAGTCCCTGAAATCAGCAACATCACGAGAGCTACTTTGCATGCTTGTGCTAGTCACCACAATGATCACAAAAATACATGGCATACACCCTTGTAAAGATGGCATGGCATACAACAAAACATATGTAGGGCTCAAGTTCATAGGAGGCACACATTAAACATGGCAAAAATGACAAATGTCCATAATCTGTTAAGAATCTGAAACTAACATTACATAGAACTCTTACAACAGAATTTATGGCATCAAGATGAACTCAAATGAACATGGTGCAATGGAATGAAATGAAGTGCACATCGAGATAAACAATTTGATATGCTACACGCCCAAAACGGAGCCACGGATGCAAAGTTATGATGCGATGAAGTTGCTTGAGAATATGGAAAACTGGGGACTTGGTGAGGGAAAAAGGTCAACCCCTAGGGTTTACTGTAGCCGATCCAGATCGGTCACGCCTCCCAAGGTTAGTCGGGATTTCACCGGCGACGAAGGCAGGACGGTGGCCGGAGCTGTTCGCCAGAGCTGCGGGGCGGTGGCCGGAACGAGGAGGAGGTCGGAGGAGGCGCGGGGTCGGCGCGGAAGTCGAGGCGGCAGGGCAGCGCGCTTGCCGGGGCTCGCCAGCGATGAGGGTAGCGAGGTCGGAGGTGGCCGGCGATGAACTGGGTGGCGGAGGCGGTGACCTGGCCGCGGGCAGGCGGCGGCACGCGGCGACCGGGCTGCGGGGGCCAGCCTCGGGCCCGAGCAGGCCGGCGTGGTGGGAGGCTCGGCGATGTGGGCGCGCGGGCGGCGGCAAATGGCACGCTGACACGTGGCGGCGGCGGGCGGAGCGGACGCGTCTGGCCGTCTCGGACGTGTCCGGCGGCGGCGGGGGGAAGAGGAGGCTAGGGTTAGGGTGGATTTGATCCGGGATTTCGGAGGGGGGACCTATTAATACATAGAAGGAGCTAGGAGGCTCCAAATTGAGCACGGTTTTCGGCCACGTGATCATGATCGAACGACTGAGATGATGGAGGGGGTTTAGGTGGGTTTTGGGCCACTTTGGAGAGGTGTTGGGCTGCAACACACACAAGGTCTTTTCGGTTCCTCGGTTAACCGTTGGAGTATCAAACGAAGTCCAAATGGCACGAAACTTGACAGGCGGTCTACCGGTAGTAAACCAAGGCTGCATGGCAAGTCTCGGTTCAATCCGAGAACGTTTAACACCCGCACACGAAAAGAGGCAAAATGGGACACCGAAGGACACAGGAGCGCCAGAACGCAAAACGGACAACGGGGAAAAAGCTCGGATGCATGAGACGAACACGTATGTAAATGCGATGCACATGATGACATGATATGAGATGCATGACAAGACAAAATGCAAAACGAAGACGAAACCCAACAACGAGGAATATCATAACTTAGTGCCGAAAAGGGCAAGGGTTGGAATACAAATAGGGCAAGTTACATATGGGGCGTTACAACACTCCACCAGTACGAAAAGATCTCGTCCTGAGATCTAGGACTGGAAAAACTCCGGATATTCGGAACGGAGGTGGTCCTCGCGTTCCCAGGTGGCTTCACGGTCGGAATGATGTGACCAGTTCACTTTCAGGAATTTGATAGACTTGTTGCGAGTCTTGTGCTCAGTTTCTTCAAGAATAGCAACGGGATGCTCATGATAAGACAGGTCTTCTTGTAGATCAATCTCTTCAAAGTTGATGGTGCGATCAGGAGTCTTGAAACACTTGCGGAGCTGAGACACGTGAAACACGTCGTGCACGTTTGCAAAGTTGGACGGAAGCTCAAGTTGATAGGCAAGATCGCCTCTTTTGCCAATGATCTTGAAAGGACCCACGTATCTAGGGGTGAGCTTCCCTTTGATACCGCCGAGTACCTTTCATTGGAGAGACGCGGAGGTAGACATGGTCTCCAATCTCGAAAGCCAAGTCACGATGCTTACTATCATAGTAACTCTTCTGGCGCGATTGCGCGGCTTTGAGATTTTCAGGAATGACTTTGCACATTTCTTCAGCCTCTATGATCAAGTCATTGCCAAGAAGTTGGCGTTCACCAATCTCTGACCAGTTAAGGGGAGTACGGCACTTTCTGCCATAGAGAATCTTGAATGGGGCCTTGCCTGAACTCGCTTGGAAGCTGTTGTTGTAGGAGAACTCGGCATATGGAAGACAATCTTCCCACTTCGTACCGAAAGAAATGACACAAGCCCTGAGCATATCTTCAAGAATTTGATTGACTCGCTCGACTTGGCCACTAGTTTGAGGATGAAAAGCTGTGCTGAAGCGAATGTTGGTGCCCATGGCCTTCTGAAAAGAATCCCAGAACTTAGAGGTAAAGATGCTTCCACGATCTGAAGATATCAACTATGGAATGCCGTGCAAGGAGACAATCCTGGATGTATATAGCTCTGCCAACTGAGCTGATGTGATAGACTCTTTGATAGGAAGAAAATGAGCCACTTTGGTGAGCTTGTCGATGACAACGAAGATAGCATCATTGCCACGCTTGTACTTGGGAAATCCAGTCACGAAGTCCATCTCAATATGGTCAAACTTCCATTCTGGAATGGCAAGAGGTTGGAGGAGACCAGCTGGTCGTTGGAGTTCTTCTTTCACTCTTCTGCAGACATCACATTCATTCACGAACTAAGCAATCTCGCGCTTCATTCAAGTCCACCAATACGACTACTTGAGGTCACGGTACATCTTTGTACTTCCAGGGTGAATAGAGAGGAGCGAATTGTGAGCTTCGTTCATAATGACTTTACGAAGGTCACCTTTCGGAACAACAATGCGATCCTCGAAGAATAGAGTATCTTTGTCATCAAGGCGATAGCACTTGTACTTGGGTTGGCTCTTGGCAATCCCAATCTTCACCTTCTTCACCATAGCATCAAGAAGTTGAGCCTCGCGAATCTGATCTTCCAAAGTAGGAGAGACTTGGAGGTTGGCAAGGAATCCTTGAGGAACAACTTGGAGATTAAGTTTGCGGAAAGCTTCACAAAGCTCTGGTTGGTAGGGCTTGAGAATCAAACTGTCGCAGTAAGCCTTCCTGCTCAATGCATCAGCAATGACATTGGCCATGCCCGGAGTGTATTCAATACTCGGATTATACTCTTGAATCATTTCGACCCAACGAGTCTGCCTAAGGTTGAGGTTGGGTTGAGTGAAGATATACTTGAGACTCTTATGATCAGTGAAGATGTCCACTTTTATTCCCAACAAGAGATGTCTCCATGTTAAAAGAGCATGGACAACTGCCGCCAACTCGAGGTCATGAGTGGGGTAGTTCTTTTTGTTGGGCTTCAACTGGCGAGAGGTATAGGCCACAACTTTCTTCTCTTGCATCAACACAGCACCGAGACCTTGAAGGGAAGCATCACAGAAAACCTCAAACGGTTTGGATTCATCAGGAGGAGTCAGAACTGGAACTGTGACTAACTTCTCTTTGATGGTGTTGAAGGCGATGTCACATTCAGGCGACCAGACATACTTCACATGCTTCTGGAGAAGGTTGGAAAGAGGCTTCGTGATCTTTGAGAAATTCTCAACGAACCTTCGACAATAGCTTGCAAGCCCAAGGAAGCTGCGGAGTTGCTTCACATTCTGAGGCGGTTCCCAATTCACAGTTGCAGACACCTTCTCAGGATTAACAGCTATGCCCTTGGCGGAGATGATATGCCCAAGGTAGAGAACCTCATCGAGCCAAAACTCGCACTTTGAAAACTTCGTATAGAACTGATGTTCTCTGAGTTTGTCCAGCACCAATCTCAAGTGCTTGGCATGATCCTCCTTGTTCTTGGAAAAGACCAGAATGTCATAGAGATAGACCAAGACGAAGTCATTTGTGTAGGCATTGAAGATGAAGTTCATCATGCGAGAGAATGTTGGAGGAGTATTGACAAGGCCGAAAGACATGACAGTGTATTCATATGAACCATAGCTTGTTCTGAATGCTGTCTTGGGGATATCTTGTTCACGAATGCGAATCTGATGATAGCCCATACGGAGGTCAAGCTTGGAGAATACTTGATCACCCTTGAGTTGTTCGAAAAGCTCATTGATGTTGGTAAGTGGGTACTTTTTCTTTATGTTCTTCTTGTTCAATGGACGGTAATTGACACAAAGTCGGTCCGTTCCATCCTTCTTCTTGACAAAAAGAACACCACAACCCCATGGAGAAGAACTTGGTCGGATGAGACCCATACGGTCTTGAATATCGAGTTGTTTCTTCGGCTCCTTCAACTCTTTAGGTCCCAGCTTGTAAGGACGTTTGCAAACAGGTTCTGTGCCAAGTTCAAGATCGATGACGAATTCAACTGGCCGGTGCGGAGGCATTCCTAGAAGCTCTTCTGGAAAGACGTCTTGATATTCACAAACGATTGGAATTTGAGAGATGGCATCCAACTCGCCCTTGTCATTGAGAGAAAACAGTCGAATGGTATCATCACGAGCGGCAAATATGATTACATCCTCAGACGAGTGTGTCAATTGAATCTGCCTGGCAGCACAATCAAGCTGAGCCTTGTGCTTAGAAAGCCAGTTCATTTCGGCACTAAGTTATGATATTCCTCATTGTTGGGTTTCGTCCTTGTTTTTCATTTTGTCTTGTCATGCATCTCATCTCATGTCATCATGTGCATCGCATTTGCATACGTGTTCGTCTCATGCATCCGAGCTTTTTCCCCGTTGTCCGTTTTGCGTTCCGGCGCTCCTATGTCCTCTGGTGTCCCCTTTTGCCTCTTTTCATGTGCGGGTGTTAAACGTTCTCGGATTGGACTGAGACTTGCCATGCGGCCTTGGTTTACTACCGGTAGACCGCCTGTCAAGTTTTGTGCCATTTGGACTTTGTTTGATACTCCAACTGTTAACTGAGGAACCGAAAAGGCCTCGTGTGTGTTGCAGCCCAACACCTCTCCAAAGTGGCACAAAACCTACCTAAACCCCCTTCATCATCTCGGTCGTTCGATCACGATCGCGTGGCTGAAAACCGTGCTCAATTTGGAGCCTCCTAGCTCCTTCTATGTATTAATAGGTCTCCCCCTCCGAAATCCCGGATCAAATCCACCCTAACCCTAGTCTCCTCTTCCCCTGCCACCGTCGGACACGTCCGAGACGGCCGGCCGCGTCCGCTCCGCCCGCCGCCGCCACATGTCAGCGTGCCATTTTCCGCCGCCCGCGCGCCCACATCGCCGAGCCTCCCACCACGCCGGCCCGCTCGGGCCCAAGGCTGGCCCCGCAGCCCGGTCGCCGCGCGCCGCCGCCCATCTCCTCCCGCCGCCTGCCGCAGCCAGGTCGCCGCCTCCGCCGCTCAGTTCGTCGCCGGCCGCCTCCGACCAAGCTGCCCTCGTCGCCGGCGAGCCCCAGCTAGTGTGCTGCCCCGCCGCCTCAACTTCCGCACCGGCCCCGCACCTCCTCTGACCTCCTCCTTGTTCCGGCCACCGCCCGCAGCTCCGGCGAACAGCTCCGGCCACCGTCCTGCCTTCGTCACCGGTGAGATCCTAACGAACCTTGGGAGGCGTGCCCAATCTGGATCGGCTACAGTAAACCCTAGAGGTTGACCTTTTTCCCTCACTAAGTCCCCAGTTTTGCATATTTTCAGGCAACTTCATCGCATCATAACTTTGCATCCGTGGCTCCGTTTTGGGCGTGTAGCATATCAAATTGTTCGTCTCGATGTGCACTTCATTTCATTCCATTACACCATGTTCATTTGAGTTCATCTTGATGCCATAAATTTTGTTGCAAGAGTGCTATGTAATGTTAGTTTCAGATTCTTAACAGATTATGGACATTTGTCATTTTTGCCATGTTTAATGTGTGCCTCCTATGAACTTGAGCCCTACATATGTTTTGTTGTATGCCATGCCATCTTTACAGGGGTGTATGCCATGTATTTTTGTGATCATTGTGGTGACTACCACAAGCATGCAAAGTAGCTCTCGTGATGTTGCTGATTTCAGGGACTTAGAATTCTTCTAAGTCTTTTCCCTAATAATATTTTTATGCCATGTATTCTTGTTGCTACAGAGTGATACATCCCTCTTTTGAGCATGTTCAGTAAGGATGTTTTTGAGATATTGTTATTCTCTATCCATCCATGCCTTTGTTTGCAATTATGGAGCACCCTAGCATGACTCAATCTTGCTCTACTTTTGCTATAAAATGTTCCTGGCAGAGTGTTTACGTGTTAAGCATTTTTGCCGAGCTTGTTGTAGTTGATCCATGCATGCTATGAGGTGGTTCTGGCCATGTTTAGCTTCTATGCCATGTCTTCTTGCTGGGTGTATGCTTAGCTTGTCATGCAATGCCTTGTGATGATTGCATCGGGCTCGCAAACATGCCTACGTAATTCTGTTTTTGCCATGTTCCAGTTTTCTGCTAAGTCTGAATCTGTTAATGAAATTTGCTATGTTTACATGGGTGCCATTGCATTATCTAATCCCTTTTGGCTTATGGTCAGTGAGGGACTTTTGTTATATGTTTGTGTAGTTTCATGCCATGCCTTGCTTTGCCATGATATATTCTGTAGCATGTTGTTATCTTGCTCTAAACATTGCTTCCTGATGTTAAATCCTGCCATGTTGTTATTTTCACTAAGTCTGTGAACCTGATATCTTTTGCACTTTTCCCATGCTTGTTTGAACCTGCTATTGTGTGAATTAGCCGTAGCTCAGTGTTCATCGTTTGTCAAGCATCTTGAGTGGATCACTGCCATGTGCTTTGTTGCTATTATAGAGTGCAGTAGCTTATTTTTCTTGATGCATTTAGATGGCCTCGTGCTGTTACTTGCAGCTTTGTGTCATTATTGTTTTGCTTGCCATTTGCAAACCGCGCATCCGATTCCGGTGATCTTTATATCGATTTCGACTGAAATCAAATCATCTTTCCAGCGGCACTCTTGGTTTTCCAAGTTGAGGCCTGGTTCAATCTTTCCCTTCTGAAGCACGCATATGCATTGCATATCACATCTCGCATACCATGCCATATTTTGCATCATGTTGCTTGCGCATTGCACCGTGGTTGATTGTGTCTCCCTTTGCTTGTGTTCTTGCTTTGGGTAGAGCCGTGAGACGAGTATGTGATCGGGGAACCCGTTGAGTACGCTTATGAGGATCAAGCTTACGTCAACTCGGAGAACTTTGCAGGCAAGTTGACCATACCCTTGAAATCACTTCTATCTTTGCTTGCTAGTTGCTTGCTCTTTTGACATGCCTATGCTACGATACCTACCACATGCTTCATCATGCCTCCCATATTGCCATGTCAAACCTCTAACCCACCTTGTCCTAGCAAACCATTGTTTGGCTATGTTACCGCTTTGCTCAGCCCCTCTTATAGCGTTGCTAGTTGCAGGTGAAGATTGGAGTTTGTTCCTTGTTGGAACATGTTTATGGTCGGGATATCACTATTATATATTGTCTATTTTTAATGCATCTATATACTTGGTAAAGGGTGGAAGGCTCGGCCTTATGCCTGGTGTTTTGTTCCACTCTTGCCGCCCTAGTTTCCGTCATACCGGTGTTATGTTCCTTGATTTTGCGTTCCTTACACGGTTGGGTTATAATGGGAACCCCTTGACAGTTCGCCTTGAATAAAACTCCTCGAGCAAGGCCCAACCTTGGTTTTACCATTTTCCACCTAGCCTTTTTCCCTTGGGTTTCGTGGACTCAAGGGTCATCTTTATTTTAAACCCCCCGGGCCAGTGCTCCTCTGAGTGTTGGTCCAAACTAGAGACCCTTGCAGTGCCACCTTGGGGAAACTCGAGGGTTGGTTTTAGTTATACGGACTGCTTATCCGTTGTGCCCTGAGAACGAGATATGTGCAGCTCCTATCGGGATTTGTCGGCACATTCAGGTGGCTTTGCTGGAATTGTTTTACCATTGTCGAGATGTCTTGTAACCGGGATTCCGAGTTTGATCGGGTCGTCCTGGGATAAGGAATATCCTTCGTTGACCGTGAGAGCTTGTGATGGGCTAAGTTGGGGCACCCTTGCAGGGATTTGAACTTTCGAAAGCCATGCCTGCGGTTATGGGCAGATGGGAATTTGTTAATGTCCGGTTGTAGAAAACCTGAAACTTAACTTAATTAAAATGGATCAACAGTGTGTGTAGCCGTGATGGTGTCTTTTCGACGGAGTCCGGGAAGAGAACACGGTGTCGTGTTATGCTTGAACATAAGTAGTCTTGGATCACTTCTTGATCATAGATTCTCGAACGTGCTTTGCCTTCTCTTCTCGCTCTCATTTGCGTATGTTAGCCACCATATATGCTAGTGCTTGCTGCAGCTCCACCTCATACCTTTTGCCCTACCTATAAGCTTAAATACTCTTGAACACGAGGGTGTGAGATTGCTGAGTCCCCGTGACTCACAGTTTACTTCCAAAACCAGATGTAGGGACCGATGATACCATTCTAGGAGATGCGACTGAGCTCAAGTGGGAGTTCGATGAGAACTTAGGACGATACTACATTTCCTTTCCAGACGATCAGTAGTGGAGCCCAGTTGGGGCGATCCGGGACATTATGCATTTGGTATTTGTCTTTATTTTGGTTCCGTAGTCGGACCTTGATTGTATCTGGATGATTGTAATGATATTTATGCTATTGTGTGAAGTGGTGATTGTAAGCCAACTATGTATCTCTTTTCTTATTCAGTACATGGGATGTGTAAAGATTACCCCTCTTGCGACATTGCCTACAATGCGGTTATGCCTCAAATTCGTGCTCCGACATGTGGGAGATATAGCCGCATCGTGGATGTTACAACCAGTAATCAAGACGTCAGCGTTAGAGGCTGTCGGTGGGTTAGCTGAACTGGATGGTTCAGTTATAGCTGGGTTGAGAGTGGTCTCGTCAGCTGACGGTTCAGGAGGGTCCGATTGAGCCATCACAGCCAGATCTTCTGGCGGTTCAGTTTGAAGGGGAGAAGTTGGCATAGCCAGTTCAGGTGCAAGAACTGACGGATCTTCCACTGGTTTAACCACTTTGGCCTTCTTGGACTTGGCTTGGCCACTAAGAAAGATTTTATAAGGCAGATAGTGCAACGGTGCAATTTTTAAAGACATGGAGGAAAATGATTTTTTCCTTACCCAGGGGCAGTCTTGAAGGCCGGAAATTGCGTCTGAGATGAGTCGCCAGAAGAGCGAGAAACCTCCTTCAAAGGGCAAATAACGTCAGTAATACAAGAGAATAGACTCATTAATGAAAGCCGAAGAGGAATATAAAAGAGACCTCATTTTGGCGTTTTTTAGGAGTTTGTTGTACAATAGAAGGCGGCTCATCATCGTTCCGGGCTTGTCGACGGCTCTCGTGTTGCTGCTTTTTCAGAAGAAAATGAGGGTCCAAATAAGCCAAAGGGTGCGAAAACCTTACTTTCCAGGTTACTAGTCGAAGTTTCTATCTCGGCAAATGGTCTGAGTCGGAGGAAATAATTACCTCTTCTTCTCCGGCCTGACTGGCCCCCGTGTCATCCTAGCAATAATCAGTGTCAATAAGGTTATTAAAAAACTGGCCAAGGGAGTCAAGGGCTACGTCCGACTCAGAATCATCGAGCTTTAGCAGGTCCTCAGTCATGCACTTTTTCTTCTTGGATCTCCGGGTCATCTTTTTGGCGGTTATGGCAGTGGCTCTAGCCTTATTGGCGGCTTCATGATCATATTTGGCTCTCCAGAAGTCAGATTTAGCCTGTAATCAAGGAAATAAGATAAAAGGTCATGCAGGTATTTAAAACTGCTAAGAAAAATACAAAGAGAAAAGGTCAGGGGGTTCTTACCTCAGGCGTCGGGTTAAGTTTGCAGAAGGGGTTTAACCCGACTTTACTGCAGTCTTCATATTTGCCGTTCACCAGAAGAGTTGACATTGAAACAATATCTTCTTCAGTAAGTTGAATGGAGCTGTGACGAAGAGAGTCATTTGGGCCACCACCATATTCATACATCAGTTTGGATCGACGGCTTAGAGGGATGACCCGCCATGAGACCCAACAACGAGCCAAGTCAACCCCGGTTAAGCCGTTCCCTAATAAGGCGTTAATCCTTTTAATTGATGGAATAAGCTTCTTGCGTTCGGCGGCAGTGAGTTTGTCAGGGAGCGCAAACTTGGAGTCGAGACGCTCTGCGCGATAACCCAGCAGTGGTTTCTCATTTGCTGGTGAAGTTTCTTGACAATAGAACCAAGTCTGATTCCAGTCTTTGGGATGACTCAGCGAGACTATTAGGGGGAAGACGATGCCCTGTCGACACTGAATTGAGATACCTCCAAGTTCCAAGTTAGGGCCATTGGTGCACTCATTCTGGCGGTTCGAATAAAAATACTCTCTAAAGAGTTCCAAAGTCGGTTCTTCTTGAAGATATACTTCATAGAGAACTTGGAAGTTGCAGATATTGGATATGGAATTGGGACCAAGATCTTGAGGGTGGAGTTTGAATAAATGAAGAACGTCTCTGAAGTACTTTGAGTCGGGTGGTGAAAAACCTCGATTCATGTGGTCAGAGAACACAATAACTTCACCGTATTTTGGGTTAGGCCGTTCCTCGACCGAGCCAGGTGCACGGTAAGACATAACATTCTTCCCTGGCAAAAAATCCTATGGAGAAGAATTCCTTCAAATTATCCTCAGTTACTGTTGAGAGAACCTAGTTGCAGACAGTCGGTGCTTTTGACGTCATGATGTTCAAAAGACGAACTGAAAAGAAAGTAACATGCCGGTTCAATTCAATGATAACGGTGAAGTTAAGTGATGATGGTACAAAGGAGTAATGGCGGCTTAAGTAAGGGCTAATGTCATATAAGGAAAAGTAAGCCGGCGTAATAAGCCGCCATGACTACAGATATTTGAGAAAGAGAGAAGTGCATATTACACCCCTCAACTCTAGCCCTAGTCTAATATACAACCCTCAACTTTAAAACCGTCTAATCTGCAACCTCCAACTCTTAAAACTGGCCAAAATTCAACCCTCCCCTCCCCTTGACCGGGTTTGACCCATTGACTAATGAACAGTAAGTTCGGAAAAAAAATGAAAATTCAGAAAAATAAAATTTTAGAAAGCATTTTTTGCCTCCGGATGAACAGTATTTCAAAAAAAAATTGGGAACAGAATTTTTAAAAAATAAATTCGACTTTTCACCAGTGAACAGTATTAAAAATTCAATTTTTTTACATGTACCCGGAGGTAATAAATTGGAAACAAAATTCACCGGGATTTGTTTTTTGAATTACTGTAAACAGCGTGAACAATATTCAAAAAAGTAAAAAAATCAGGAAAATCATTTTTTCACTGCGTGAAAAGTGACCGAGGGAAAATTTTCGTTCCAAAAGTTCGAACTTTTTTTGAATTACTGTTCGCACGGTGGAAAAGACGAAATTATTTTTAAAATTTTGTTCCCAACTATTTTTTGAATTTAAAATTTTTTTATTTTTATTTTTCTGAATTTTCCATTTTTTCAAATTTACTGTTCATCAGTCAATGGGTCAGACCCGGTCAAAACCGGTCAAGGGGAGAGGAGGGTTGAATTTTGGCCGGTTTTAAAAGTTGGAGGTTGCAGATTAGACGGTTTTGGAGTTGGAGGTTGTATATTAGACTAGGGCTAGAGTTGAGGGGTGTAATATGCACTTCTCTCTTTGAGAAATGCCAGAAACAGATTCGGCTAAGTGTTGAGACAAACAAGTTTCCTAATTGCTTCACATTATTCTAGATCAAATGGCTATTAAAAATGGAAAATATTCTAGACCTAAAATTCTAGCGCAGATGAGTTCGTGAGTCCTAATGAGGCCTTTATACATGGAAAAGGGATCTGCTAGTATCAAGAGTAGGCACAAAACAACTACCGCACAAATATATATCTCTTTTTGGATCAAGAAGAGGCTGCAGTGGAAGAACTACGAAGAAACTATGAAGAACTACGAAGAACACGCGGCAACCTAGAAAGCCCTGATGTAGATCTGAGCAGCAAGAAGGGAAACGCTTACAACCACAAATCTTCCGCGGAGAGTCGTCGTCGTTCTCTGGACCGATTCCAGTTGATGCAGCGGCCAAAGTCGACGGAGGTGAGGTGCTCTCTGACGGCGGCGGAGCTCGAGCAGCAGCGGGGGTTGCGAGAGGAAGAAGACGAAGAAGAGAGAAGAATGAGAAAGACCGGGACGTGCCTATTTATAAGGGGATAAGCGAACAGGCGGGCACGAAAATCAAGACCCGAATAATGATTATCCAACTAAACAGATGCCTCGATCCTCGAAAGGCATTAAAGGATAAAGATCCGTTGAGAGATGACGTCATAATAGTTTTTCGTGTTTTCAAGAAAAATGACGTCATGGCGGGTTACAAAAATTTCTGCGAAGAGAGGAAGATGGATTTCGTCTAAGTATTGAAGATTGACAAAGAACAAAGTTCAAAGTAAACCTGGGGCCTAATGTTGGGGATATAACTACTAGGTATGACCCGCCCAGGAGGGGCCGGGTCAGCCCCAATGGCGAGTTACAAAAGAAGCCTGGTAACATTCAAGGCGATAGTTTATTAAGACTTATAGAAGCCTAAAGCCCAGAGGCGGCTTAAGGCCCAATATTGTAAACCGTCATTGTAAGGAAAGACTTGTAAAGAAAGGCATGTAAAAGAAGTCACCGAGTCGGACACGTTTTATAAGCCGGCCGGGACTCTGTAGGCGGCCAGGCGTCAACCCGTGTATATAAGGGGACGACCCGGCGGCGGCTTAGGGCAAGAGACAACAACTCGAAGCCAGGGCAGACATATTCGCTCCCTGGTCTTCGAAACCCTAGCAATTCCAAACACCACTAGACGTAGGCTTTTACCTTCATCGTAAGGGGCGGAACTAGTATAAAACCTCTCGTGTCCTTTGTCCTGATTAACCCCTTTAAGCTTCCTAGTTGCGATGGCCCTATGACTAAGTCCTTTTGCTAGGACATCTGCCATGACAATTCCATGACAAAATGGGTCAAAAGATGTCAATCGAACTATTTGTTTACACTTTATGCAAGACAACAGTGAACTGCGGGATGGTAAGTAAGAACTCTGTAGCCTTCTTTTTACTGCCTGTAATGAGTTATGTTAGATGACAATGTGAAAGCACAAGTGCTCCCTAGGTGATTTTGGTAATTAATGTCAACATATCTCTTGTTGGACTAATGTTTCTACCTAGTATGTTTCAAACAAGTTCAGCAATGGAGTGGCATGTACTAGAGGATGTGGAACCTCTTCAGGATGCTAAGGACAAAGCATTGGCTCAAGCTCAAAGCTCAGGACTCTACATTTTCTATTTTAGTGATCCAAGATCACATTGAGTCCATAGGAAAGCCAATACTATTAAGAAGGGATGAGGTGTTGCTTAATGGCTTGCTTGCTCAAAGTGCTTAGTGATATGCTCCAAAGCCCTCAACCACTTTCTCACTTCCAAATATGTCCCGCACCAAATATCCAACTCGGCCCCACCGATTCTTTCTATCCGGAGCCACCGAGTTCAGTTGACATAGCCACTGCCAGAAACCCTAATCAGTTCGGTCTCACCGATGGGATCTCGGTCTCACCGAGATGGGCTTGGAAACTCTCTGTTACCTATTGCAATATTTTTCGTTCCCACCGAGATATACAATCGGCCAAACCGAGTTTGCTTGGCCAACTCTCTGTTTCTCTTATTACCCAAATCGGTCCCACCGAGTTTGAGTAATCGGTCAAACCGAGTTTTGGATTTACCCTAACCCTAGCACATCGGTCCCACCGAGTTGATCCAGTCGGTCCTAGCGAAACACCTAACGGTCACATTATGAATCAAATCAGTTTGACCGAGTTTCATGATTCGGTCCCACCGAGTTTGGTGATTTGTGTGTAACGGTTAGATTTTGTGTGGAGGCTATAAATACCCCTCCACCCACTCTTCATTCATGGAGAGAGCCATCAGAACATGCCTACACTTCCAATACATATTTTCTGAGAGAGAGCCACCTACACTTTTGTTGAGGTCAAGATATTCCATTCCAACCACATAAATCTTGATCTCTAGCCTTCCCCAAGTTGCTTTCCTCTCAAATCTTCTTTCTACCAAATCCAATCCTATGAGAGAGAGTTGAGTGTTGGGGAGACTATCATTTGAAGCACAAGAGCAAGGAGTTCATCATCAACACACCATTTGTTACTTCTTGGAGAGTGGTGTCTCCTAGATTGGCTAGGTGTCACTTGGGAGCCTCCGACAAGATTGTGGAGTTAAACCAAGGAGTTTGTAAGGGCAAGGAGATCGCCTACTTCATGAAGATCTACCCTAGTGAGGCAAGTCCTTCATGGGCGACGGCCATGGTGGGATAGACAAGGTTGCTTCTTCGTGGACCCTTCATGGGTGGAGCCCTCCGTGGACTCGCGCAACCGTTACCCTTCGTGGGTTGAAGTATCCATCAACATGGATGTACGATAGCACCACCTATCGGAACCACGGATAAAAAAATCACCGTGTCTCCAAATTGCGTTTGCACACTCCAACCCCTTCTCTTTACATTCTTGCAACTTGCATGCTTTAATTTCCGCTGCTCATATACTCTTTGTATGCTTGCATGCTTTCTTGATATGTATTGTGAATGTTTAAACTTGTGCTAATACTCCACATGAACCTAAAGAATTAAAAACTGCAACTTTTCTTGATTAGAATCTATACACCCCCCCTAGACACCTCTTCTCGATCCTTTCAATTGGTATCAGAGCATTGGTCTCCATTGCCTTGGTTTAAACACCGTTGGAGGAAGATGGATGTGTCTACTTTGGGGAGTCTTAGACGTAGAGTGCCTATTCTTGATGGAGAGTTCTTCTATGAGTGGAAAAATGAAATGCTTGAGATTTTCAATGAATATCATTTGAACAAGTACATTACTAGCCCTTGTGCACCCCATGTTGACCCTTTGCATCCTACCCTTTATGAATCTATTGACATGATCCGCAACCTTAGAACTGTTAATCTTATCACTAGAGGCTTGCCTAAAACTTGATTGGATGTTTGCCTACTCTTGATTGTGCCTACACTATATGGAGATTCCTTGAGGAACGTTTTCCAAACTATTCCTTGAAGAACTTAGATGAGATTCTTCATAAGTCCATTGCTTGATTAAGATGAGTTCCAATGATCCCAAATTTGGTGACTGCTTATTTGAGCTTACTAATCTTACGAGCGCCAAAGGAGATGTTGGAATCATTAGCAATATCATTTCCAAAGCTATTAGAATTCATAAAGATAACCATAGAAATAATCATTTATCTAATGAATTACCCTCTCTAGGAGTTGATCAATCACAAGATGATGTTGAACATGGATACTATGATGAGGATAATGATAGTGACTATGATCTTGATGATGCGATGAGACACTTTGGTCTTATGGCAAACCTTCTCGGCTACATGGCCGGAGGAAAGGAATGGGTCCTTGATAGTGGATGTACTGATCATATGACCGGATATAAAGATATGTTCCGTGAGCTTGCTGAAAACGACGGCCCTTGAAAGTATGTCACCTTTGGTGATAACTCAAAGGGTAAGGTGGTTGGCCTAGGTAAGGTGGCCATCTCACATGATAGCTCCATACAAAATGGCATGCTCGTTGAATCTCTTGGGTACAATTTACTTTCAGTGTCTAGGCTTGCTGATTTCGGTTTCAATGTCCTGTTTACTGAGGTAGATTGACAAGTGTTTCGTAGAGACAATCATAAAATGGTCTTTACCGATATACGTAGAGGTGATCTTTACATTGTTGATTTCACTAAAAAGGCTCAACCTAGAACTTGCTTAATTGCTAAATCTTCTAAAGGCTAGTTGTGGCATAGAAGACTAGGTCATGTGGGTATGTGAAATCTTGATAAGCTTATTAAAGGTGATCATATCCTTGGAATAAAAGATGTCATATTTGACAAGGATAGACTTTGTAGTGTTTGTCAAGCAGGAAAACAAGTTGGAGGAAGTCATCACGCGAAGAACATCATGACCACGAGAAGACCACTCGAGCTACTTCACATGGATCTCTTTGGTCCCAATGCCTACAAGAGTCTCGGTGGTAACTCATTTGGTCTAGTCATAGTTGATGAATTTTCAAGATTTACGTGGGTGTTCTTTCTTGATGACAAATCGCAGGTCCAAAAGATCTTCAAAAACTTCGCTAGGAAGGCCCGAAATCAATTTGATGTGAAAATCAAGAAGGTTCGGAGCGACAACGGAACGGAGTTCAAGAACGCAAATGTGGATACCTTTCTTGACGAAGAGGGGATTTCACATGAGTTCTCAGCTACGTACACACCTCAACAAAATGGAGTTGTTGATAGGAAGAACCGGACTCTTATTGAGATGGCAAGAACGATGCTTGATGAGTATAAGACTCCAAAACACTTTTGGGCGGAAGCGGTTGAGACAGCTTGTCATGCAACAAATCACTTGTATCTTCACAAGCTACTCGGCAAGACGGCATATGAGCTCCTCACCGGTAACAAACCCCAAGTTGGATACTTTTGAGTATTCGGCTCAAAGTGCTACATTCTTGATAAGCATTGTCGTTCTAAATTTGCTCCTAAATCTCATGAAGGTTTCCTACTTGGTTATGGCTCAAAATCTCACACTTACCGTGTCTACAACAATTTCACCCGAAAGGTTGAAGAGACGGTAGATGTGAAGTTTGATGAATCTAACGGCTCGCAAGTAGAGCAATTGCCAATTGATGTAGGAGACAAAGACCCTTCGGAAGCAATCCAAGACTTGTCTATTGGCAAGATTCGTCCAATGGAGGTGAAGGAGAGTACCTCGTCCATCCAAGTGGAAGCTTCCACCTGACGACAAGGTGAACCGAGAATTGATACGGAAGCATCCACAAGTGGGGCACACCAAGACAAAGAAAACGAGGAAGTACATCAAGATGAACATCAACAACCTCCTTCTCCACCACGACAAGAGAATGACAATGTAAACAATGAAGAAGGCCAAGAAGAAGATCAAGATGAACAGGATGTTCCACCCCGAGCCAAGCCAAAGCTTCCACGAGTTCGAGAAAGAATCGCTAAAGATCATCCCATCGAGCAAATCTACAATGATATCCAAACCGGGAGAATCACTCGCTCTAAAACTCGTTTGGCTAACTTTTGTGAACATTACTCATTCATATCTAGCATTGAACCTATGACGGTTGAAGAAGCATTGAAGATCCGGATTGGATTAACGCTATGCATGAAGAGCTACACAACTTTGAGAGAAATCAAGTGTGGACATTGGTTGAGAAGCCCGACAACAACCACAACATCATTGGTACCAAATGGGTGTTTCGCAAAAAGCAAGATGAAGATGGTCAAGTCATCCACAACAAAGCTCGCCTAGTCGCCCAAGGCTACACTCAAGTCGAAGGTATGGACTATGGTGAGACATATGCTCCCATTGCTAGACTTGAGTCCATTCGCATCTTATTTGCTTATGCTAATCACCATGATATCACCTTGTACCAAATGGACATTAAAAGTGCTTTTATAAATGGTGAAATTGAGGAGGAAGTTTACATTAAGCAACCTCCCGGCTTTGTCAATCCTAAGAAACCTAATCATGTTTACAAACTTCACAAAGCCCTTTATGGTCTTAAACAAGCCCCTAGAGCGTGGTATAAATGCTTGACCAAGTTTCTTATTGAAAAAGGCTTTGAATTAGTAAAATTGATTCTACTCATTTTACTAAAAGGATTAATGGAGAACTATTTGTGTGCCAAATTTATGTTGATGATATTATATTTGGTTCAACTAACCCTCATTTTAGTGAGAAGTTTGGAAATCTAATGTCAGAGAAGTTTGAGATGTCTATGATGAGTGAACTCAAATTCTTTCTTGGCTTGCAAATCAAGCAAACTAAGGAAGGTACATTTGTCTCTCAAACAAAGTACACCAAGGACTTATTCAAGAAGTTCAATATGCAAGAATGCAAAGGTATGTCTACACCCATGCCTACCAGTGGACATCTTGATTTGACCAAAGATGGTGAACCAGTTGATCAAAACGTTTACCGCTCTATGATTGGTTCATTGCTATATCTATGTGCCTCTCGTCCTGATATTATGCTAAGTGTGTGCATGTGTGCACGATATCAAGTGGCCCCTAAAGAGTGTCATCTTAAGGCCGTGAAAAGGATAGTGAGATACTTAATACACACACCAAATTTTGGCATTTGGTATCCTAAGAGGTCTTCTTTCGATCTTGTTGGTTACTCCAATTCGGACTATGCCGGAGACAAGGTTGATAGAAAATCCACTTCGGGTACTTCTCAATTTCTTGGTAGATCTCTTGTGTCTTCGTCCTCTAAGAAACAAAACTCGGTATCCCTATCCACCGCCGAAGCGGAATACATTGCTGTTGGATCATGTTGTGCTCAATTACTTTGGATGACCCAAAATCTTAAAGACTATGGGATAAATGTGAAACATGTTCCATTGCTTTGTGACAATGAAAGTGCTATTAAGATTGCTCACAATCCCGTGCAACATTCTCGAACTAAGCATATTGAAGTTCGTCATCATTTCATTCGAGATCATGTTGCCAAAGGGGACATTGATCTTAAGCATGTTCACACCGATAAGCAATTAGCGGATATATTTACCAAACCGCTTGATGAGAAAGCCTTTTGCCGTTTGAGAGGTGAATTGAACATCATTGATGCTTCAAACTTGGAGTAGGAACTCCATTTGGATACATGCAAGGCATGAGCCTTTGACTAATCCTTGAAATTTCTTTCATGATGCTATCTATATGTCTTGGATATTTTTGCACCCTTGCATGCTATCTAAACCTTGTAGGTACTTGGATGAATCCAAATCCATGATATTGCAACTGTCGTGGTATTCTCACGGGGGACTTGCGAGTCGACAGATGCCACAAGGGCTTAGTGTGTGGGTAAGACTGCTGCTGATAGGCCCGGGAGCGGGTATGCGAGTAGCACGCGGTGGTTTACCCAGCTTCGGAGCTCTCCGTAGAGATAATACTCCTACTACTGCATGTCTGAGTGTATCTGGTATATCTGGTGCAGAGTTGCTCCTGGAGCTGTATCTGAGATCAGTGCCAAGGGCATCTGATCTCGTATATGCATGCGCATGGCCGGCTCTAGTGGCCAAGTATGGTCGTGGCTCTTGGCCGTGAGTGGCCTTGTGGCCAAAATGGATGTGGCGCGTGTGAGTGTGGGGGTGTGTGCTCATCCTGGATGGATGGATGGATGCTCATATATATAGTGTGGCTAGCTTATCATCTAAGCTAAGTGGTGGCATGGGCAAGGCATGGTGGGGTGTCATGCTTGTCCCCTGTGTCACTTCATAAATAGTGCCAGGGGACAAGTGACACTATACATGATGACTGAGATGATGCGTGAATAGTGCTCAGGTACATCCGTCTCGTCGGTGTCTTGTCGGTGCCGGGTCGGGCTGCAGTCGGCAGCCGGCTGGTTGGCGCAATCGGCAGCCGGCTGGTTGGCGCAGTCGGCAGCCGGCAGGCAGACTGAGGGGCTTTGCTAGCCCCGATGTCTTGAAATATCGTCTTGCCATCTTCGGGGTATCCGTGTCCAATTACTCCGACAGTAGCCCCCAAGCCTCCGGGCAACTTGGCAAAGATGGGCGGAGGTTTTTTGGCAAATGTTCATGGAAATGATCATAAAAAAAGGACAAAGTTAGTCCACGCAAATATATCATATGCTTGCTTTTAGTATTGCAAGTTTTATGTGGAGGGTGCCGACTCGGTTTCGTCTGAGCCCCCTTCAATCTTTTTCATGTTCCCTCCACTTTTTGGCTTGTGCTCTTGCTTGCCGGACAGCCGCTCTGCAGTCTGTGGCTGAGAGTGGGCCGCGAAGTGGAGTGTACAGTACTCAGAGTCTGGGAGCAGATTCAACTGAGTAGATACTTGTAAAGGAAACGGTCAGGTCGCCCAAACGTTTTTCTTCCCGGGCGTTTTTCGCGTGGGTGGCCTCCAGCGTTCACTCTTGCTAGTCGGACAGCCGCTCTGCGGTCTGTGACTAAGAGCGGGCCTTTGGTACCGCGCACGGTACTAAGCAGTCTGCGGGAACTAACATCTCAGGCCAAGCGGCCAGCCCCCGGGCCAACTCTGGCTGGCGCCGGGGTGAACAGTGATGCTACTGTAATAAAATGCGGAGACAGCCCCCGAGCATCGCTCGTGGTTATGCATGCTTGCGTGGTGCAAAAAATATGCGGGTGAGGAGCTCACATTGATTTTCGTGTAGTCACGGTCGTCGAAGACAGCCGGCGCGACTCGGCGCTCGCGGAGCGGGTCGGCGCACCCGCTGGGTGAAGCTTTCGAGCCTCCGGGTGCTCGAAGGGGGGTCCCGGCCGGTCAGGCTCGACCGGCCAGGCGGCGAGGCGTCTTGCAGTGCCCTTTTTTTCTGCCAGCTGCTGACAGCCGGACAAAACTCTTCTCTTGTCTGCAATCTTCGTGGGGCCACGTCAGCGCACCCGCTGGGTGTAGCCCCCGAGATTCGGGCCGACTGCTGAGCAGTCGGGCCGGATCTCCCGATAACTACTTTTTCTTCTTCTTCGCGGGGGTGCGTCAGCGCACCCGCTGGGTGTAGCCCCCGAGATTCGGGCTGACTGCTGAGCAGTCGGGACGGATCTCCCGGCAACTACTTTATCTTCTCTTTCTTCGCGGGGGCGCGTCAGCGCACCCGCTGGGTGTAGCCCCCGAGATTCGGGCTGACTGCTGAGCAGTCAGGCCGGATCTTCCGGCAACTACTTTGTCTTCTTTCTCGCGGGGGCGCGTCAGCGCACCCGCTGGGTGTAGCCCCCGAGATTCGGGCCGACTGCTGAGCAGTCGGGCCGGATCTTCCAGCAACTACCTTGTCTTCTTCTTTTTCATCTTCAGACGGCTAGGCGGGCGGACCCCGACACAGCAGTCAGGCTCTTTATAGCCGGCCAGGTAGCCAACAGTCGGACGCACATTTCTTTTCTCTCTCTTTGTTTTTGAGCAGCCGGCTATGCGAGCGGCCCAGCCCACTTTTTTCCAGCCAGCCCCAAGGCAATCGGCCTCTTCTTTTTCTTTCTGTCCGGCTCCACGCGGCGAGCCGGACCCTCCTCTCTCTCTCTCTTTTCTTCTTCTTTTTTTTAGCAACCGGCCTCTTTCCTCAGCCGGCTTCTGCTTCTCTTTTATTTTTCAGCAACCGGCCTCTTTCCTCAGCCGGCTTCTGCTTCTCTTTTCTTTCTAACTGGCTTCACACGGGGAGCCGGACCCTTCTTTCTCTCTTTTTTCTTTTTTTGATGGGGAGCCGGCCTTGACTTTTCTAGCCAGCCCGTACACGCGCAGCCGCCTCCACCTCTTTTCATCAAGCCAGCCTTGTCTTTCTCTTCCAACCGGCTTTGAGTAGTCGGACACAGCTCTTCATTTTATTTTTTCTTTTGCACAACCGGCGCATTGTGTTGACCCAGCCGGCTCTTTCTTTCTTTTCTCCCCTTCCCTGAGCAGTCGGCAGGAGCGGGGCGGCAGCAGCCGGCGTCCGGGTCACAGCAGAAGCTGGCAGGCCGGGAAGCGGGCGGAAGCCGGCTGCTGGCAGGAGCAGCAAGCCGGCGGGCGCGGGGGACGGATCCGGCGCGGGAGGCCAGTAGCCGGCGGGCGCGGAGGCCGGAGCTGGGCGCGGAGGCCGGAGCTGGGCCCGGCGCAGGCATAACCAGACGGGCCGGGTGCTGGAGAGGCTGGCGCCGAGGTGGCGATGCGAGGCGCGCAGGGAAGGAGGCGGCTTGTAGCAGCGGCCGGCTGGGGGCGATGCAGGGTGGGCGCAGCCAGCGGAGCTGGAAGGCCACCAGGCGTGGGACTCGGCGTCCTGGTGCGGGAGCGGAGCAGCCGGCCGGGGAGGCAACCGGCGCGGCGCGTGGCGGAGATGGCCAGGGCCGGGAGATGGGCAGCCGGCCGCGGGGCGAGCGACGTGGGCTAGCACGGGGCCCGGCCATGGGTCGGCCGCGCGACACGGGCGAAGCCGGCGCGCAGGGACGGTTGGAGCGGCGTAGAGGAGCGCGCGGGAGCGGCTGTGGCGGCGAGGAGGCGGAGGCGGGCCCGCGGCGACCAAGCGGACGGACACGGAGGCGGTCGGGTTGCGGAGGCGCGCGCGGAGCCGGACGGAGGAGGCCGGGCGAGTGGGCGGAGCCGGAGGAGGCCGGACCCGGCAGCCGGCGCCTGGGAGGCGTCGAACCGGACGGGAGCGGGGACGCCGCGGGAGGAGGCCCGGCGCGCGGGACGCAGGCGCGGAGCAGCAGCCCGGCCCTGCACATGGGCGCAGCAGTCCAGTCGTGCTGGGGACGGAGCAAGCGGCCGCCGCTGCTGCTCAAAGCTCGAGCATTGTCTGGGCATAGTCTGAGTAATATCTAACTATTGTCTGTCTCGTGTATGAGAATGGTCTGGGTAGTATCTGTGTAGTGTATGGCCAATGGTTTGACCATTGGTGACTAGCATCTAGCTAGCAAGCATAGATTATATATGGAGGAGTGAGCGTGTGTTTTGGCCGGAGCAAGCCGCAACGCGGAGGGAAGCAAACGCGAGCAGCGCGTGGATGGCCACGACCGACAGAAACGAAGCCCGCGCGTGGCGCACGCGCAGACTGACGGCCGACGTTGCGGTGGTGATGACGAAGGCGCGGCCGACGGCGAGGACGCGCCGCCCCTCGCGGCCATTCCGAGGGCGTGTCGATGTCGAGCCCCAGACCGCTATCGGAGACACGGCGCGACGCCGTGGTGGTGAAGACGAAGAGGCCGACGGCGAGGACGCGCCACCCCTCGCGGCCGCTCCGGGGGCGGGTCGATGTCGAGCCCCCGAGCGCTACCGGAGAGATGGTGCGATGCCGCGGCGGAGGCGATGAAGAAAAAAGGGTCCCGCCCGGACAGCGAAACCAGCAGCAGCGTGGTAGCATAGTAGTAGTACCGGCCCACGGTGGGCGCCAACTGTTGTGGTATTCTCACGGGGGGCTTGCGAGTCGACAGATGCCACAAGGGCTTAGTGGTGGGTAAGACTGCTGCTGATAGGCCCAGGAGCGGGTATGCGATTAGCACGCGGTGGTTTACCCAGCTTCGGAGCTCTCCGAAGAGATAATACTCCTACTGCTGCATGTCTGAGTGTATCTGGTATATCTGGTACAGAGTTGCTCCTGGAGCTGTATCTGAGATCAGTGCCAAGGGCATCTGATCTCGTATATGCATGCGCATGGCCGGCTCTAGTGGCCAAGTATGGCCGTGGCTCTTGGCCGTGAGTGGCCTTGTGGCCAAAATGGATGTGGCGCGTGTGAGTGTGGGGGTGTGTGCTCATCCTGGATGGATGGATGGATGCTCATATATATAGTGTGGCTAGCTTATCATCTAAGCCAAGTGGTGGCATGGGCAAGGCATGGTGGGGTGTCATGCTTGTCCCCTGTGTCACTTCATAAATAGTGCCAGGGGACAAGTGACACTATACATGATGACTGAGATGACGCGTGAATAGTTCTCGAGTACATCCGTCTCGTCGGTGTCTTGTCGGTGCCGGGTCGGGCTGCATTCGGCAGCCGGCTGGTTGGCGCAGTCGGCAGCCGGCTGGTTGGCGCAGTCGGCAGCCGGCTGGTTGGCGCAGTCGGCAGCCGGCAGGCAGACTGAGGGGCTTTGCTAGCCCCGATGTCTTGAAATATCGTCTTGCCGTCTTCGGGGTATCCGTGTCCAATTACTCCGACAGCAACTCACTCACATCTTGAGCAATCTCTACATCATCAAGTCTCTACATAATGGTGGTTGAAGACAAGGAAGCACAAAACTCTTCAAACATATCCTTTGACACATTCTACATTAAGATTTATGACTGTCATTTTGGATACACAAGTTCTCTTCCTTGCAAAGCTAACCCATGTAGGAAGATGAACTCAAAATTCCAAGGTGGTGCTCCCAACTCTTGATGAGCTACATCAACCTTGAGCAACCCACACAAGTTCAACTACATGATCAAGGTTAACACCACCACCCAAGGTATGTTATTCCATCTTAAAGAAGCTTTACTCCAAGTCATGGGTTAAAGCAACTTAACAAGATGTGAATATATCAAGATGATTAAACGAAAAATGGTAACCCCATTTTTGAGCTTAAACGAGGAGTATGACCAAAGATCAAGTGACCTCACTTGACTCCTAAGTCAATATACTCTAACATAGGTGACTTTGTCACCGCCCATCTCTAGATGAAGTTCTCTTGTGTTTCCTCTTGCATATGTGTTTTCCCCTTTCAAAAAAACACTTCATCTAGATCTTTTTATTTCTGCATTTTCTGCATCCAATTCATTGCAAATCCTTCAGCAAATTCCTTAAAAATCCTTGTGAGATCTTAAGTGCCTTGTGAGCTGAGAAAAGAAGTGTTTTCTCTGTGATGGACTTGGTCACACCGGTTTATTTCCTTCGGCCCAACCGAATTCGCTCGGTGCCACCGAAGCAAACAACTTGGTGCTACCGATTTCACTACAGGAAAGACAACTTGCCACTTATTCCTGCATTCATTTTTGCTCTAGATCCACTCAATGACTCTTGTCCTCTACCAGCATCACATTTGACTTACTTTGTGACTCAAGGACCAAACCCTTCTGCAATAAAACAAAATCTAGAAGAGCCCTTCTTGGAAATTGGTGTCAAAGGGGGAGAGAGAGATCACATCAAAGCTCTATGCTTGATCATTTCTATAGGGGGAGAGAACACTCAAGGGGAAGAGAGTAAGAAAACCCCAGATGCTTGGTGTTCAAGAGGAGAGAAGTTACATGTCTTTAAGAGGGGAAAGACATGTTCATATTTGATCATATTTGATTGCTTGCATTAGCTCTGTTATCTTTTCTTTTGCTCTGATTTTCTGTTCCCTATCTTCTCCCAATATCACATTCAAGATTCAGGGGGAACAAGACATCTAAGGGGAGGAAATCTCTGATTCTATTGCCTTTGGGGACATGTCTATATCCAATAGAGTACTCAGTACTCACACTCTACATGTCATCCCAGTCTTGGTACCCTTGTGGTTCTTTTGTTTTCTCTGGCTAGTAGATGTATCTGTGTTATCTAACCTTGTTTACTCAGGTCCATTCTCTTCTAAGCCAACTCAAGACCACAAGGTAAGCATATGCATCACAGTCATGTGCATGAGGATTTCTTGCTGTTGTACATATTGTTTGCAAGAAGGACTCATGAGCATGAAGGCACATTTCCTATATTTACATCTTTCACTCTGATGCATATAGCCAAGATACATGTAACACATGGCTTACTATGTCATGCTTATGCATTCACATGCTCCTATGTTTCATATTTATATGATTGCATACATATAGGGGGAGCCTTTGCATGTTACATGTCTTTCCAAAGCTTTACTTGTTCTTCTCTATATCTTTATCTAAAGCTTTGATGTATGTTGTCATCAATTACCAAAAGGGGGGAGATTGAAAGCACAAGTGCTCCCTGGGTGATTTTGGTAATTAATGTCAACATATCTCTTGTTGGACTAATGCTTCTACCTAGTATGTGTCAGACAAGTTCAACAATGGAGTGGCATGGACTAGAGGATGTGGAACCTCTTCAAGATGCTAAGGACAAAGCATTGGCTCAAGCTCAAAGCTCAGGACACTACATTTTCTATTTTAGTGATCCAAGATCACATTGAGTCCATAGGAAAGCCAATACTATTAAGAAGGGATGAGGTGTTGCTTAATGGCTTGCTTGCTCAAAGTGCTTAGTGATATGCTCCAAAGCCCTCAACCACTTTCTCACTTCCAAATATGTCCCACACCAAATATCCAACTCGGCCCCATCGATTCTTTCTATCCGGAGCCACCGAGTTTAGTTGACATAGCCACTGCCAGAAACCCTAATCAGTTCGGTCTCACCGATGGGATCTTGGTCTCACCGAGATGGGCTTGGAAACTCTCTGTTGCCTATTACAATATTTTTGGTACCAACGAGATATACAATCGGCCCCACCGAGTTTGCTTGGCCAACTCTCTGTTTCGCTTATTACCCAAATCGGTCCCACCGAGTTTCAGTAATCGGTCAAACCGAGTTTTGGGTTTACCCTAACCCTAGCACATCAGTCCCACCGAGTTGATCCATTCGGTCCCACCGAAACACCTAACAGTCACATTATGAATCAAATCGGTCTGACCGAGTTTCATGATTCGGTCCCACCGAGTTTGGTTATTTGTGTGTAACGGTTAGATTTTGTGTGGAGGCTATAAATACCCCTCCACCCACTCTTCATTCGTGGAGAGAGCCATCAGAACATGCCTACACTTCCAATACATATTTTCTGAGAGAGAACCACCTACACTTGTGTTGAGGTCAAGATATTCCATTCCAACCACATAAATCTTGATCTCTAGCCTTCCCCAAGTTGCTTTCCACTCAAATCTTCTTTCTACCAAATCCAATCCTATGAGAGAGAGTTGAGTGTTGGGGAGACTATCATTTGAAGCACAAGAGCAAGGAGTTCATCATCAACACATAATTTGTTACTTCTTGGAGAGTGGTGTCTCCTAGATTGGCTAGGTGTCACTTGGGAGCCCCCGACAAGATTGTGGAGTTGAACCAAGGAGTTTGTAAGGGCAAGGAAATCACCTACTTCGTGAAGATCTACCCTAGTGAGGCAAGTCCTTCGTGGGCGACGGCCATGGTGGGATAGACAAGGTTGCTTCTTCATGGACCCTTCATGGGTGGAGCCCTCCGTGGACTCGCGCAACCGTTACCCTTCGTGGGTTGAAGTCTCCATCAACGTGGATGTACGATAGCACCACCTATCGGAACCACGGATAAAAAAATCACCATGTCTCCAAATTGTGTTTGCACACTCCAATCCCTTCTCTTTACATTCTTGCAACTTGCATGCTTTACTTTCCGTTGCTCATATACTCTTTGTATGCTTGCATGCTTGCTTGATATGTATTGTGAATGTTTAAACTTGTGATAATACTCCACATGGACCTAAAGAATTAAAAACTGCAACTTTTCTTGATTAGAGTCTATTCACCCCCCCCTCTAGACACCTCTTCTCGATCCATTCACAATGTTTGAATCTTTTTTCTTTTGCAGTGGATCCTGAAGCAGTTTAATCAAGATTACCTCTCAAACTACATGATTGGCGGCTGGCCATCACAAGGGGTTGGACTAGAGTCATACGTGCCTTCTGCATCCAGGAGAGCACAACAAGTCCATTCCGCTTCACCTTGTTCAGCAACCAGAATGTCTGACGCCTCTTTCTTTACCATATGTAATAGTACAAGTATAGAACCCTGGTTCATCATTCTTTATTTGGTGCTTATGTAATTCTTGAACATATGTACCTATGAATCGAATAATGCATTGGTTGTTTGAACCTGGTGCATATGAATAAAGATATAGCCTACTTTCAAGTTCAAATTAGGTACAATTTTAAATATCAACAATTAAATTAGGGTAAAATTACGGTCTGCAGGTCATTACGGCGCACACGGTCTATGAAAAGCACAACGTGTGCGATATACATCATAATCTGACATGGTTCACGGAGAGGAAACGTGTGTAACAATGCACACAGTTGCCGTTTGCAAAGCATGTGTGATGTCAGACACTATCACAAACGGTGAAGGAAAACTAAATGTGTGTGATTGTCTACCTATCGTACACGGTTTACAATCATGAACTGTTTGTGATGTGCCAGGCATCGTAAACGTAGAGCCAGTTTGGTATGTCCCTGGAAAACTCCCGTGCCTGGAATGTGCCTGGTTTTAGGTCAAATCACATAACTTCGACTGCGATGGCAATGCAAGCATAAACGAGTAGCAAGAATGAAGCATTTGGGATATTCGAGATATCAGAAATGGTTTTATAGGGACAACTATATGCATCAAGGCTCCCTATCCCCGACAGTTTCTGGGTCGTGTGGGAAGGACCCCCCTCCCTATAGCAGTCACTCATTAGGCGACGTTTCAGAATGCCGTCGTGGAAAGTGGTTCAAAACCGTTTGTATAGCACCTCAATGTACCAGTGTAGAGTATGAGGCCATGAGTTCCCTGGTGTGGGTACAGTGCGTTAACCTTTGGAGAGTGTACAATCTATCCGGATAGCCGTGTACTCAGTTATGGACACGGTTTGTAGGTTTGTAGTAGGTCACACTATGGGTCAACAGAAATAATTAATCTGCACACTAAAGAACCCCGATCTTATACAAGGAGAAGTTGGTTGATCTTGAAGTGATCATGTGATGATCATGATGGTAAGAAGATTGACGTCGATGGTCATTATGAGATAACCCCGAGCTGAGTAAGTTGGTCCATGGGACCTTAAACGTCGTTTCACTCCCACAATGAGTTTAGTAGCATCATGTGCATAGCATATCTTTAATTTGTTAATGCGATGGAATTGTTTGTCGTTATTGATTTGGTTGTTGTGAGCTTGCGAGTAAATTCAAAGTACTCACCTGCCGTATCATGCTAGTGATGGGGAACGTAGCATAAATTCAAAATTTTCCTACGTGTCACCAAGATCTATCTATGGAGTCATCTAGCAACGAGGGAGGAGTGGATCTACATACCCTTGTAGATCGCGCGCGGAAGCGCTCAAGAGAACGGGGTTGATGGAGTCGTACTCGTCGTGATTCAAATCACCGATGATCCTAGCGCCGAACGGACGGCACCTCCGCGTTCAACACACGTACGGAGCAGCGACGTCTCCTCCTTCTTGATCCAGCAAGGGGGGAGGAGAGGTTGATGGAGATCCAGCAGCACGACGGCGTGGTGGAAGTAGCGGGATTCTAACAGGGCTTCGCTAAGCGCTGCGGGAGGAGGGAGATGTGTCACGGGAGGGAGAGGGAGGCGCCAGGCCTTAGATAGGGTTTCCCTCCCTTCCCCCCACTATATATAGGGCCAAGGGAGAGGGGGAGGGCGCAGCCTTGCCCCTTCCTCCAAGGAAGGGTGCGGCCAAGGGGGGGAGGAGTCCATCCTCCCCAAGGCACCTCGGAGGTGCCTTCCCCCTTTAGGACTGTCCCCTTTTCCTCTTCTCTTGGCGCATGGGCCTCTTGGGGCTGGTGCCCTTGGCCCATGTAGGCCAAGGCACACCCCCTACAGCCCATGTGGCCCCCCGGGGCAGGTGGCCCCACCCGGTGGACCCCCGGGACCCTTCCGGTGGTCCCGGTACAATACCAGTGACCCCGAAACTTGTCCCCATGGCCGAAACAGCACTTCCTATATATAATTCTTTACCTCCGGACCATTCCGGAACTCCTCGTGATGTCCGGGATCTCATCCGGGACTCCGAACAACTTTCGGGTTACCGCATACTAATATCTCTATAACCCTAGCGTCATCGAACCTTAAGTGTGTAGACCCTATGGGTTCGGGAGACATGCAGACATGACCGAGACGTTCTCCGGCCAATAACCAATAGCGGGATCTGGATACCCATGTTGGCTCCCACATGTTCCACGATGATCTCATCGGATGAACCACGATGTCAAGGACTTAATCAATCCCGTATACAATTCCCTTTGTCTATCGGTACGATACTTGCCCGAGATTCGATCGTTGGTATCCCGATACCTTGTTCAATCTCGTTACCGGCAAGTCACTTTACTCGTTTCGTAACACATCATCCCGTGATCAACTCCTTGATCACATTGTGCACATTATGATGATGTCCTACCGAGTGGGCCCAGAGATACCTCTCCGTTTACACGGAGTGACAAATCCCAGTCTCGATTCGTGCCAACCCAACAGACACTTTCGGAGATACCCGTAGTGCACCTTTATAGTCACCCAGTTACGTTGTGACGTTTGGTACACCCAAAGCACTCCTACGGTATCCGGGAGTTGCACAATCTCATGGTCTAAGGAAATGATACTTGACATTAGAAAAGCTTTAGCATACGAACTACATGATCTTTGTGCTAGGCTTAGGATTGGGTCTTGTCCATCACATCATTCTCCTAATGATGTGATCCCGTTATCAATAACATCCAATGTCCATGGTTAAGAAACCGTAACCATCCATTGATCAACGAGCTAGTCAACTAGAGGTTTACTAGGGACATGGTGTTGTCTATGTATCCACACATGTATCTGAGTTTCCTATCAATACAATTCTAGCATGGATAATAAACGATTATCATGAAGAAGGAAATATAATAATAACTAATTTATTATTGCCTCTAGGGCATATTTCCAATAGTCTCCCACTTGCACTAGAGTCAATAATCTAGTTCACATCGCCATGTGATTAACACTCAAGGTCACATCCCCATGTGACTAACACCCAAAGAGTTTACTAGAGTCAACAATCTAGTTCACATTACCATGTGATTAACACTCGATGAGTTCTGGGTTTGAACATGTTATGCTTGTGAGAGATGTTATAGTCAACGGGTCTGAATCTTTCAGATCCGTATGTACTTCGCAAATCTCTATGTCATCTTGTAGATGCAGCTACTATGCTATATTTGGAGCCATTTCAAATAACTGTTATACTTGGAGCTATTCTAAATTGTTGCTCCATTATACGTATCCGGTATCTCTACTCAGAGTTATCCGGATAGGTGTTAAGCTTGCATCGACGTAACTCTTTACGTCGAACTCTTTATCACCTCCATAATCGAGAAAATTCCTTAGTCCACTAGTTACTAAGGATAACTTTGACCGCTGTCTTGTGATCCATTCTTGGATCACTCTTGTACCCCTTGACTGATTCATGGCAAGGCACATTTCAGGTGCGGTACACAGCATAGCATACTGTAGAGCCTATGTCTTAAGCATAGGGGACGACCTTCGTCCTTTCTCTCTATTATGCCGTGGTCGAGCTTTAAGTCCTAACTTCATACCTTACAACTCAGGCAAGAACTCCTTCTTTGATTGATCCATCTTGAACACCTTCAAGATCATGTCAAGGTATGTGCTCATTTGAAAGTACCATTAAGCGTTTTGATCTATCCTTATAGATCTTGATGCTCAATGCTCAAGTAGCTTAATCCAGGCTTTCCATTGAAAAACACTTTCCAAATAACCCTATATGCTTTCCAGAAATTCTACGTCATTTCTGATCCATAATATGTCAACAACATATACTCATCAGAAATTCTATAGTGCTCCCACTCACTTCTTTGGAAATACAAGTTTCTCATAAACTTTGTATACACCAAAATCTTTGATCATCATCAAAGCATACATTCTAACTCCGAGATGCTTACTCCAGTCCTTAGAAGGATTGCTGGAGCTTTGCATACTTATCAGCATTTTTCAGGATTGACAAAACCTTCCGGTTTGTATCACATACAACCTTTCCTCAAGAAAATCGTCGAGGAAACAATGTTTTTTGACATCCTATCTGCAAGATTTCATAAATAATGCAGTAATCACTAATATAATTCCAACAGACTCTTAGCATCGCTACGAGTGAGAAAGTCTCACCGTAGTCAACTCTTTGAACTTGTCAGAAAACATCTTAACGACAAGTCGAGCTTTCTTAATCGTGACATTTACCATCATTGTCCGTCTTCCTTTTAAAATCCATATGTACCTAACAGCCTTACGACCATCAAGTAGTTCTTCCAAAGTCTACACTTTGTTTTCATACATGGATCCTCTCTTGGATTATATGGCCTCGAGCCATTTTGGAATCCAGGCCCACCATCGCTTCTCCATTGCTCGTAGGTTCATTGTTGTCTAGCAACATGACTTCCAAGATAGGATTACATACCACTCTGAAGTAGTACGCATCCTTATCATCCCATGAGGTTTGGTAGTGACTTGATTCGAAGTTTCATGATCACTATCATAAGCTTCCACTTCAATTGGTGTAGGTGCCACAGGAACAACTTCCTGTGCCCTGCCACACACTAATTGAAGAGACGGTTCAATAACCTCATCAAGTCTCCACCATCCTCCCACTCAATTCTTTCGAGAGAAACTTTTCCTCGAGAAAGGACCCGATTCTAGAAACAATCCCTTATTGCTTTCGGATCTGAGATAGGAGGTATACCCAACTGTTTTGGGTGTCCTATGAAGATGCATTTATCCGCTTTGGGTTCGAGCTTATCAGCCTGAAACTTTTTCACATAAGCGTCGCAGCCCCAAACTTTTAAGAAATGACAGCTTAGGTTTCTCTAAACCATAGTTCATACGGTGTCATCTCATCGGAATTACGTGGTGCCCTATTTAAAGTGAATGTGGTTGTCTCTAATGCCTAACCCATAAACTATCGTGGTAATTCGATAAGAGACATCATGGTATGCATCATATCCAATAGGGTGCAGTTATGATGTTCGGACACACCATCACACTGTGGTGTTCCAGGCTGTATTAGTTGTGAAACAATTTCCACAATGTCTTAATTCTATGCCAAACTCGTAATTCAGATATTCATCTCTATGATCATATCATAGATATTTTATCCTCTTGTCACGACGATCTTTCAACTTCACCCTGAAATTACTTGAACCTTTCAATAATTCAGACTCGTGATTCATCAAGTAAATATACTCAACATCTACTCAAATCATCTGTGAAGTAAGAACATAACAATATCCACTACATGCCTCAGCACTCATTGGACTGCACACATCAAAATGTATTACTTCCAACAAGTTTCTTTCTAGTTCCATTTTACTGAAAATGAGGCTTTCAGTCATCTTGCCCATGTGGTATGATTTGCATGTCCCAAGTGATTCAAAATCAAGTGAGTCAAAACAGTCCATTTGCATGGAGTTTCTTCATGCATATACACCAATAGACATGGTTCGCATGTCTCAAAACTTTCAAAAACGAGTGAGCCCAAAGATCCATCAACATGGAGCTTCTTCATGCGTTTTATACCGATATGACTTATGTGGCAGTGCCACAAGTAGGTGGTACTATCATTACTATCTTTTGGCATGAACATGTGTATCACTACGATCGAGATTCAATAGACCATTCATTTTAGGTGTAAGACCATTGAAGGTATTATTCAAATAAATAGAGTAACCATTATTCTCCTTAAATGAATAACCGTATTGCGATAGACATAATCCAGTCATGTCTATGCTCAACGCAAACACCAAATAACAATTATTTAGGTTTTAATACCAATCTCGATGGTAGAGGGAGCGTACGATATTTGATCAACCTTGGAAATACTTCCAACACATATCGTCATCTCACCTTTAGCTAGTCTCCGTTTATTCTGTAGCTTTTATTTCGAGTTACTAACACTTAGCAACTGAACCGGTATCTAATACCCTGGTGCTACTAGGAGTACTAGTAAAGTACACATCAACATAATGTATATCCAATATACTTCTATCGACCTTGCCAGCCTTATCATCTACCAAGTATCTAGGGTAATTCTGCTCCAGTGGCTGTTCCCCTTATTACAGAAGCACTTAGTCTCGGGTTTGGGTTCAACCTTGGGTTTCTTCACTTAAAGCAGCAGCTGAATTGCGTTTCATGAAGTATCCCTTTGTTCCCTTGCCCTTCTTGAAACTAGTGGTTTCACCAACCATCAACAATTGATGCTCCTTCTTGATTTCTACTTTCGCGGTGTCAAACATCGCGAATATCTCAAGGATCATCATATATGTCCCTGATATATCATAGTTCATCACGAAGCTCTAGCAGCTTGGTGGTAATGACTTTGGAGAAACATCACTATCTCATCTGGAAGATCAACTCCCACTTGATTCAAATGATTGTTGTACTCAGACAATCTGAGCACAAGCTCAACAATTGAGCTTTTCTCCTTAGTTTGCAGGCTAAGAAAATCGTCAGAGGTCTCATACCTCTTGACGTGGGCACGATCCTGAAATCCCAATTTCAGCCCTCGAAACATCTCATATGTTTCGCGACGTTTCAAAAACCGTCTTCGGTGCCCCAATTCTAAACCGTTTAACTGAACTATCACGTAGTTATCAAAACGTGTATGTCAGATGTTCGCAACATCCACAGACGACGTTCGAGGTTCAGCACACTGAGCGGTGCATTAAGGACATAATCCTTCTATGAAGCAATGAGGACAATCCTCAGTTTACGGACCTAGTCCGCATAATTGCTACTATCAACTTTCAACTAAATTTTCTCTAGGAACATATCTAAACAGTAGAACTGAAGCGCGAGCTACGACATAATTTGCGAAGATCTTTTGACTACGTTAAGGATAATTAAGTTCATCTTATGAACTCCCACTCAGATAGACATCCCTCTAGTCATCTAAGTGATTACATGATCCGAGTCAACTAGGTCGTGTCCGATCATCACGTGAGACGGACTAGTCAACGTCGGTGAACATCTTCATGTTGATCGTATCTTCTATACGACTCATGCTCGACCTTTCGGTCTTCTGTGTTCCGAGGCCATGTCTATACACATGCTAGGCTCATCAAGTTAACCCTAAGTGTTTTGCATGTGTAAAACTGTCTTACACCCGTTGTATGTGAACGTAAGGATCTATCACACCCGATCATCACGTGGTGCTTCGAAACGACGAACTTTAGCAACGGTGCACAGTTAGGGGAGAACACATTCTTGAAATTGTAATGAGGGATCATCTTATTTACTACCGTCGTTCTAAGCAAATAAGATGTATAAACATGATAAACATCACATGCAATCAAATAATAGTGACATGATATGGCCAATATCATATAGCTCCTTTGATCTCCATCTTGGGGCTCCATGATCATCTTGTCACCGGCATGACACCATGATCTCCATCATCATGATCTCCATCATCGTGTCTCCATGAAGTTGTCACGTCATCTATTACTTCTACTACTACAGCTAACGGTTAGCAATAAAGTAAAGTAATTACATGACGTTTAAGTTGACACGCAGGTCATAAATAAATAAAGACAACTCCTATGGCTCCTGCCGGTTGTCATACTCATCGACATGCAAGTCGTGATACCTATTACAAGAACATGATCAATCTCATACATCACATATACCATTCATCACATCCTTTTGGCCATATCACATCACATAGCATACCCTGCAAAAACAAGTTAGACGTCCTCTAATTGTTGTTTGCATGTTTTACGTGGCTGCTATGGGTTTCTAGCAAGAACGTTTCTTACCTATGCAAAGACCACAACGTGATATGCCAATTGCTATTTACCCTTCATAAGGACACTTTTCATCGAATCCGATCTGACTAAAGCGGGAGAGACAGACACCTGCCAGCCACCTTATGCAACTAGTGCATGTTTATCGGTGGAACCGGTCTCACGTAAGCATACGTGTAAGGTTGGTCCGGGCCGCTTCATCCCACAATACCGTCGAATCAAGATAAGACTAGTAACGGCAAGCATATTGAACAAAATCAACGCCCACAACTTCTTTGTGTTCTACTCGTGCATAGAATCTACGCATAGACCTAGCTCATGATGCCACTGATGGGGAACGTAGCATAAATTCAAAATTTTCCTACGTGTCACCAAGATCTATCTATGGAGTCATCTAGCAACGAGGGAGGAGTGGATCTACATACCCTTGTAGATCGCACGCAGAAGCGTTCAAGAGAACGGGGTTGATGGAGTCGTACTCGTCGTGATTCAAATCACCGATGATCCTAGCGCCGAACGGACGGCACCTCCGCGTTCAACACACGTACGAAGCAGCGACGTCTCCTCCTTCTTGATCCAGAAAGGGGGGAGGAGAGGTTGATGGAGATCCAGCAGCACGACGGCGTGGTGGAAGTAGCGGGATTCCAACAGGGCTTCGCTAAGCGCTGCGGGAGGAGGGAGATGTGTCACGGGAGGGAGAGGGAAGCGCCAGGCCTTAGATAGGGTTTCCCTCCCTTCCCCCCACTATATATAGGGCCAAGGGAGAGGGGGAGGGCGCAGCCTTGCCCCTTCCTCCAAGGAAGGGTGCGGCCAAGGGGGGGAGGAGTCCATCCTCCCCAAGGCACCTCGGAGGTGCCTTCCCCCTTTAGGACTCTCCCCTTTTCCTCTTCTCTTGGCGCATGGGCCCCTTGGGGCTGGTGCCCTTGGCCCATGTAGGCCAAGGCGCACCCCCTACAGCCCATGTGGCCCCCCGGGGCAGGTGGCCCCACCCGGTGGACCCCCGGGACCCTTCCGGTGGTCCTGGTACAATACCGGTGACCCCGAAACTTGTCCCGATGGCCGAAACAGCACTTCCTATATATAATTCTTTACCTCTGGACCATTCCGGAACTCCTCGTGATGTTCGGGATCTCATCCGGGACTCCGAACAACTTTCGGGTTACCGCATACTAATATCTCTATAACCCTAGCGTCATCGAACCTTAAGTGTGTAGACCCTACGGGTTCGGGAGACATGCAGACATGACCAAGACGTTCTCCGGCCAATAACCAATAGCGGGATCTGGATACCCATGTTGGCTCCCACATGTTCCACGATGATCTCATCGGATGAACCACGATGTCAAGGACTTAATCAATCCCGTATACAATTCCCTTTGTCTATCGGTACGATACTTGCCCGAGATTCGATCGTTGGTATCCCGATACCTTGTTCAATCTCGTTACCGGCAAGTCTCTTTACTCGTTTCATAACACATCATCCCATGATCAACTCCTTGATCACATTGTGCACATTATGATGATGTCCTACCGAGTGGGCCCAGAGATACCTCTCCGTTTACACGGAGTGACAAATCCCAGTCTCGATTCATGCCAACCCAACAGACACTTTCGGAGATACCCGTAGTGCACCTTTATAGTCACCCAGTTACGTTGTGACGTTTGGTACACCCAAAGCACTCCTACGGTATCCGGGAGTTGCACAATCTCATGGTCTAAGGAAATGATACTTGACATTAGAAAAGCTTTAGCATACGAACTACACGATCTTTGTGCTAGGCTTAGGATTGGGTCTTGTCCATCACATCATTCTCCTAATGATGTGATCCCGTTATCAATAACATCCAATGTCCATGGTTAGGAAACCGTAACCATCCATTGATCAACGAGCTAGTCAACTAGAGGCTTACTAGGGACATGGTGTTGTCTATGTATCCACACATGTATCTGAGTTTCCTATCAATACAATTCTAGCATGGATAATAAACGATTATCATGAACAAGGAAATATAATAATAAATAATTTATTATTGCCTCTAGGGCATATTTCCAACAGCTAGATGCAGGAGAAGTCGTGCAAGGAGTTGATGTTGATTCATACATCATGATCTAGGTCGTGTCCCAGTAGTGTCCATGTGATGTGGAGTTCCGCTACCCTGGTGTTCTGCTGCCGAGTAGTTCCATCCACCAGTATTTAGGCCCTTGAGTTGTCTACTAAATAATGCACATAGTGTAGCCACACTGCATGTGCCGCTTGGCCTCGCTTTCTTATGTAACTAACGAACCTATGTATTTTTGCGATATTAATTAAAGTGGTTGTTTTTGTTCCAAGTTGTTGTGTGTTGCTAGAAAACTTGATCTCTGGTTCACAGCACAAGGTAAACCGGTTGCTCTGAGTTGGGGTGCCACACCAAGTAGAAAACCTTCATGTGATTTGGGAGCAAATTTTGAATGACGATGGTTATCAAGAATATAGCACTTGGAGACAGATACTCGAAATTATCCAACTTGGGGTTTATTAACGGTGAGTAGCTCATATGTCATTTTACTAAGAGGCTTGTGAAGATAGAGCCTATTTGTGGCATGGAAAACCGTTTCCACCGCTTCCGCCCAAAAGTGTTTTGCCGTCTTGTATTTGTCTAACATCGTTCTCTCCATCTCAATAAATGTCCAGTTCTTCCTCCCAACAACTCCATTTTATTGAAGTGTGTACGTAGTCGACAACTCATGTGAGATACCCTCTTCGTCAATAAAGGTGTCCACATTCATGTTCTTAAACTCCATTCCATTGTCGCTTTGAACCTTCTTGATCATCACCTCAACCTGATTTTGTGCCTTTATAGGAAGGTCTTGAATATCATTTGGACCTGTGATTTGTCATCAAGAAAGAACACCCACGTAAATCTAAAAAAATCACCAACTATGACTAAACCAAAGGACCGCCAAGACTCTTGTAGGCATTGCGACCAAAAGATCCATATGAAGTAGCTCAAGTGGTCTCCTTGTAGTCATGATGTTATTTACGAGATGGCTTCCTCCAACTTGTTTTCCTGCTTGACAAGCACTACAAAGTCTGTCTTTGTCAAAGATAACATCTTTAACACCAAGGATATGATCTACTTTAATAAGCTTATCAATTTCGCATCCCAACATGTCCTAGTCTTCTATGCCATAACCAACCTTTAGAATATTTTGCAATAAGGCATGTGTGAGGTTGGAATCTTTTAATGAGATCAATAATATATAGATCAACCTCTACGTATACCGGTAAATACCATGTTATGATTGTCTCAACGAACTACTTGGCAATCTACTTCTGTAAATAGAACATTGAAAGCAAAATCGGTATGTCTAGATACAGAAAGAAGATTGTAACCAAGGTGAGGGAGTCCTGGATTAGGGGGTGTCCGGATAGCCGGACTATACCTTCGGCCGGACTCCTGGACTATGAAGATGCAAGATTGAAGACTTCGTCACGTGTCCGAAAGGGACTTTCCTTGGCGTGGAAGGCAAGCTTGGCGATACGGATATGTAGATCTCCTACCATTGTAACCGACTCTGTGTAACCCTAGCCCTCTTCGGTGTCTATATAAACCGGAGGGTTTTAGTCTGTAGGACGAACAACAATCATACCATAGGCTAGCTTCTAGGGTTTAGCATCCTTGATCTCGTGGTAGATCTACTCTTGTACTACCCATATCATCGATATTAATCAAGCAAGACGTAGGGTTTTACCTCCATCAAGAGGGCCCGAACCTGGGTAAAACATCGTGTCCCCTGCCTCCTGTTACCATCCGTCTAGACGCACTGTTCGGGACCCCCTACCCGAGATCTGCCGGTTTTGACACCGACATTGGTGCTTTCATTGAGAGTTCCTCTGTGTCGTCACTTTTAGGCCCGATGGCTCCTCTGATCATCAATGACGATGCGATCCAGGGTGAGACTTTTCTCCCTGGACAGATCTTCGTATTTGGCGGCTTTGCACTGCGGGCCAATTCGCTTGGCCATCTGGAGTAGATCGAAAGCTACGCCCCTGGCCATCAGGTCAGATTTGGAAGTTTGAACTACACGGCCGACCTCCGAGGAGACTTGATCTTCGACGGGTTCGAGCCGCAGCCGAGAGCGCTGCACTATCACGATGGGCATGATCTAGCTCTGTCGCCGAACAGTGCCCTGGAGGCCGCACCAGCATCAGCTCCGACCCTTAATTCGGAGCCAACTGCGCCAATCGAGGATGGGTGGTTGGACACCGCCTCGGGGGCTGCAATCTCTATAGCGATCGAGCCGAATACCAGCCCTATTCTCTGCGAAGCCCGTGACTCCAAGGAGCCGGACTCCTCTCCACACTCCGAGCCCTCCGCGCCCCTACCGATCGAACCCGATTGGGCGCCGATCATGGAGTTCACCGCCGCGGACATCTTTCAACACTCGCCCTTCGGTGATATTCTAAATTCACTAAAGTCTCTCTCTTTATTAGGAGAGCCCTGGCCGGACTATGGTCAGCGAGGTTGGGATGCGGATGATGAATAAATTCAAAGCCCACCCACCACCCACTTCGTAGCCACTGTCGATGATTTAACCGACATGCTTGACTTCGACTCCGAAGACATCGACGGTATGGATGCCGATGCAGGAGACGATCAGGAACCAGCGCCTATAGGGCACTGGAAAGACACCTCGTCGTATGATATATACATGGTGGACACCCCAAAATAAGGCAATGGCGATGAAACAGCGGAGGATGACCCCTCCAAGAAGCAGCCTAAGCGTCGGCGTCAGCGGCGCCGCTCTAAATCACGCCAAAGCAAAAACGGTGATTCCGGCACGGGAGATAATAACACCCGGACAGTGCCGAAGACAACCACCTCCAGCAAGATTCAGCACAAGAGGATGGAGAAGCCAGCCCTCATGAGAGAGCGGCAGACAGAGAGGTCGAAGACGATAATTATATGCCTCCCTCCGAAGACGAGGCAAGCCTCGACGACGACGAATTTGTCATGCCGGAGGATCCCGTCGAACAAGAGCGTTTCAGACGCAGGCTTATGGCCACGGCGAGCAGCCTCAAGAAAAAACAGCAACAGCTTAGAGCTGATCAAGATTTGCTAGCCAACAGATGGAGTGAAGTCCTTGCGGCCGAAGAGTATGAACTCGAACGCCCCTCCAAGAGCTACCCAAAGCGCAGGTTGCTACCCCGACTAGAGGAGGAAGCACCTAAACCTACATCACCAGCGCATGATGCGGCCGACCGGCCACCCCGTGGCCGCGACAGAGAAGCCTCTCGGCCCTCCACTCAAGCCGCACCCCGGCGCCGCTCAAAAAATACCAAGGCACGGGAAAATGCGCCAGACCTGCTAGATATATTGGAGGACAAGGCAAGGCAAACAAGATCGATCTACGGATCGCGTGGGCGCCCCACGGCACGAGACGGTAATCGTCACTCCGGATACAGTCAATCCGGCCGGGCCGAACACAGTAGACAAAGCTCGTTTGAGCTGCATCGTGATATAGCCCAATACAGAGGCGCCGCACACCCACTATGCTTCACAGATGAAGTAATGGATCATCAAATCCCTGAGGGTTTCAAACCCGTGAACATCGAATCATATGATGGCACAACAGATCCTGCGGTATGGATCAAGGACTATCTCCTTCATATCCACATGGCCCGCGGTGATGACCTACACGCCATCAAATACCTCCCACTCAAGCTTAAAGGACCAGCTCGGCATTGGCTTAACAACTTGCCAGCAGAATCAATTGGTTGTTGGGAGGACCTGGAAGCCGCATTCCTCGACAATTTCCAGGGCACTTATGTGCGACCACCAGACGCCGATGACCTTAGCCACATAATACAGCAGCCAGAGGAATCGGCCAAACAATTCTGGACACGGTTCCTAACCAAGAAAAATCAAATTGTCGACTGTCCGGACGCAGAGGCCCTAGCAGCCTTCAAGCATAACATCCGCGGCGAGTGGCTTGCACGGCACCTAGGACAGGAAAAGCCGAAATCTATGGCAGCCCTCACGACACTTATGACCCGCTTTTGCGCGGGAGAAGATAGCTGGCTAGCTCGCAGCAATAACATGACCAAGAGCCCTGGTAATTCGGATACCAAGGACAGCAGTGGCAGGTCGTGTCGCAACAAGCAAAAGCGCCGCATTAACGGCGACAATGCTGAGGATACGGCAGTTAATGCCGGATTCATAGGCTCTAAAACCGGTCAGGGGAAAAAGCCATTCAAAAGAAATACTTCGGGCCCGTCCAGTTTGGACCGAATACTCGACCGCTCATGCCAGATACATGGCACCCCCGAAAAACCAGCCAATCACACCAACAGGGATTGTTGGGTGTTCAAGCAGGCAGGCAAGTTAAATGCCGAAAGCAGAGACAAGGGGCTGCATAGCGATGACGAGGAGGAGCCCCGGCCGCCGAACAACAGTGGACAGAAAGGTTTTCCCCCACAAGTACGGACGGTGAACATGATATACGCAACCCACGTCCCCAAGAGGGAGCGGAAGCGTGCGCTAAGGGACATATACACGATGGAGCCAGTCGCCCCAAAGTTCAACCCATGGTCTTCCTGCCCGATCACTTTTGATCGAAGGGACCACCCCACTAGCATCTGCCATGGCGGATTCGCCGCATTGGTTCTAGACCCAATTATTGACGGATTTCACCTCACTAGAGTCCTTATGGACGGCGGCAGCAGCCTGAACCTGCTTTACCAGGATACAGTGCGGAAAATGGGCATCGATCCCTCGAGGATTAAACCCACTAAAACGACCTTTAAAGGCGTCATACCAGGTGTAGAGGCCAACTGTACAGGCTCAGTTACACTTGAAGTGGTCTTCGGATCTCCGAATAATTTCTGAAGCGAGGAGTTAACCTTCGACATAGTCCCGTTCCGCAGTGGCTATCACGCACTGCTCGGGCGAACCGCATTTGCCAAGTTCAATGTGGTGCCGCACTACGCATACCTCAAGCTCAAGATGCCAGGCCCTCGAGGAGTCATCACGGTTAATGGAAACACTGAACGCTCTCTCCGAACGGAGGAGCATACGGCGGCTATCACAGCGGAAGTACAAAGCAGCCTCTCAAGGCAATTCTCTAGTCCAGCCATTAAACGTCTGGACACCGTCAAGCGCGCCCGGAGTAACCTACAACAAGACCGCCTGGCACGTTCCGAGAAAGCGTAGCAATGCGGCCCCAACCCCAGCCCTCGCGAACTTGCGAAACCAGTGTTGCGCGTACATAACTACGCTCTGGAAATACCATGGGCACAGGGGGAGGGGCACCATCACGGCACCCCCGAAACGCGGCTTAAACCGCACTAGGGGCTGTCGATTTCTTAATTTTCTCTTATTTTCAGGACTCCATTCTTTGGAAGGCTTGTCCGGCAGTACAATTGCCGCACAAACGATACAACCAGGGAAGCAGAAAGCTACGCCGCACTACAGAACTCTAAGGTGGTCTCTATAACGAGCAGTATACCTGTTTCACTTAACATTCCGCAGCTCGCCCCTGGAAAGGACATGTTAAATAGTCCCATCTTTTGCTTATTGCACTATTTGTATCGTTCTGCTTTGATCGCAGCCTTTTTTAAATAAACAATGCATAGCTTCCGTCTATTATTGCATTACTCTTTTTTACGAATATATGTTCATTAATGACATGTTGCACCCGTACACTTTGGTACGGCCAATACGCCAGGGGCTTAAGTACCCCACAATACGGTGTGAGAAGTCCGAACACTTTCACAAGTGCGGCACCCCGAACTTATAGCATTATATGCATCGGCTCCGAATCATGTCTTGGGTCAATAGTTGGGTTTGCCCGGCTCCTATGTTTTGGTACCTTACGTTCCGTTATATCGGCTAAGGTAGCACTAGGAGAACTACTGCGATTGTGCCCCAGTTGAGCTGGGCTAAGAAATTCAGTAGAGAAATCTAAAACTGACCGTCATGATGAGGCGAGAGCTGGTCGCTGTTCGAGAGGTTTTCGAGTCCCTAAAGACTTATGCCGCTTAGAGCGAGGAGTCGGCTTTGTCCGGCCTAGGCGTGGATAGCGCCCCGAACTCGGTCTTCCGAACACTAGGGCCTTCACCAAAATTTAAAATTATAGAATTCTATGGCTAAGTGAGAGTGTTCAAGCATTATAGTCCGATTGCCTTGTTCGTTGTGTTGAGCGCCTCCCTCGAAGGACCCAAGAATGGGGAAAAGAGTGCTCATGTTTATCCCGAACACCCCAGCACTCGTGGCATGGGGGCAGAAGCCGACGACTCGCCATCTCTCAAATTTGATAAATGGCCGCACAGAAGGTAATATTTTAAATTCAAAAGCGTTGCTTAGCGCATATGAACAAGTTTTCAGCGTACAGGATCACAAATACGAGTTTACTCAAAAATTACATCTTTGGAGCATTCATCCGCTATAAGGCGGGCACCCTTCAGGACGCCCTCATAATACGCTTCTGGGACGCGATGCTCCTTGCCCGGCGGGGGCCCGTCCTTCACTAGCTTCTCTGCATCCATCTTGCCCCAGTGCACTTTAGCACGGGCAAGCGCCCTATGGGCACCTTCGATGCAGACGGAGCGCTTGATTACTTCAAGCCATGGACAGGCATCCACCAGCCGCCTCACCAGCCCGAAGTAGCTCCCAGGCAGAGCCTCTCCAGGCCAAAGCCGAACTACGAGGCCCTTTATGGCCTGTTCGGCCACCTTGTGGAGCTCGACCATTTGCTTCAGCTGGTCGCTCAAAGGCACCAGGTGTCCAGCCTCAGCATACTAAGACCAGAACACCTTCTCCGTCGAGCTCCCCTCCTCGGCTCGGTAGTAGGCGGCGGCATCAGACGCACTATGGGGCAAATCTGCGAATGCTCCTGGAGAGCTCCAGACTCGGGTAAGTAACAAGTAATTCACTTTCACGTGCTTGCTTTGCATAATGAATGCCTTACCCACCGCTATCTTCTTCATATCCCCAATTTCTTGGAGGGCTTTCTGGGCTTCAGCCTTGGCAGACTTCGCGCTTTCGAGGGCTGCCGCAAGCTCGGACGCTTGCGTCTTCGAGTCAAGCTCCAAACTCTCGTGTTTTTCCACGAGAGCCTGGAGCTCTTTCTGCACCTCCTCCACCCGCGCCTCCTGCTTCCCTCTCTCTGTGCGCTCCGCGGCCGCTCTATTTTCAGCCTCGGACAGCGCTTTCTTAAGGGTTGCCACCTCGGTCGTGGCCCCTATAATAGCACGTTGATCCTGTCATTTTTTGCAACCACATCTTCTCTATATACTTGCGCAAGGTATTACTTACCTTCCTTCTCCTCGAGTTGCCTCTTGGCATGGCCGAGCTTGTTCTCGGACCGTGCGAGGTTTTGCTTCAGCGTATCCACCTCCGCAGTCAGTGCGGCGGAGGCCAGCAGCGAAGCCTGCATACGCATATTGACTTGATTATGTTATAGACTCCTGCAAATGTTATTAGATCCTCTATTCGACTTTTCTTTCCGAACGCCGAACAGAGCATCAGGGGATACTGTCTATGCGGTAATATTTTTACATATTATTTACTTACCTCAAAGCCTGTTAGAAGGCTGGCACAGGCTTCAGTCAGTCCGCTCTTGGCGGACTGAACCTTCTGGATCACCGCACTCATAATAGTGCGGTGCTCCTCGTCGATGGAGGCGCCGTTAAGCACCTCCAGCAAATTGTCCGGTGCCTCCGGTTGGACGGAGGTCGCCGGCTCGGTAGGCTTGCTCCTCTTGGAAGGAGGCTGCCTATCGAAGTCCGGAACCGTTGAAGGTTCCGGCGCGGTGTCCAGCTCAAGGCCGGACTTTGAGCCCTTGGGGGTTCTATCCCCTTTACACCTGGAGTCCGGGAGGTCGCCTTGCGGCGCCTCCAGGACCACCTCCTCCTGGCTTGGAACCTGTTGGGACGCCACCGCGGCGTCGTCCGTAGGATGGGGGGAGGTAGCCCTCAGAAGCGAATTCACATCCGACGAATCCAGGGAACCGCTCGACGACACGTCGAGCCGGTCTTTGGGTGGACTGCATAAACATGTTCGACGTAAGGAAAAGCTATGCAATGGGGGAATACTATGAATCACTCTGGTGTCCGGATACTTACGATCTTGCCAGGGTCTTGGCCCTGTGCAGCCACTCCTCTTCGCCGTCGTCGGCGTTGGTGGAGTAGTCCGGAGGAGGGGTCTTCCCCTTCTTGGACCCTTCGGCCTCCCCAGTTGGGGCGGCCTTCCTTTTCTTCCCTCCCCCCGCTGGAGGGGGAGAGGTCTCTTCTTCCTCCTCCTCGTCTTCATGGGAGGAGTGCGCCTTGGAGTCGTCGGATGATGAATCCGACACCTCCTGGCGCCGGGCACTCTTTTGAGACCCCGTGGCCTTCTTCTTGGCCTTCTTCTCCGGCACCACATAGGGTGCCGGAACCAGCAGCTTCGCCAAGCGAGTGTCCGCTGGGCCTTCGGGAAAAGGAGCCGGACAGTTGATCTGTCCGGACGTCTCCTGCCAATCCTGTCAAAGGTAAGGGAGCTTAGATCCCGCATGGACTCAAACTATGAAAAACTAATACCCTGTAAAAGGTAAAAACAGCTTACCGCACGAGCGTGACACTGCGTGCTGAATCCGCGATCCTCGGTAGCGGATGCGGGGGCCTCGGCGCCCTTGAAAAGCACCTTCCAGGCATCTTCGTACGTCGTGTCGAAGAGCCTGCTCAGAGTTCGGTGCCGCGCTGGGTCGAACTCCCACAGGTTGAAAGCCCGTTGTTGACATGGGAGGATCCGGCGGATGAGCATAACCTAGACTACGTTGACAAGTTTGAGCTTCTTGTCCACCAGGGTTTGGACGCATGTTTGGAGTCCGGTCAGCTCTCCTTTTTTACCCCACGACAGGCCCGTCTCTTTCCAGGAGGCGAGCCGTGTAGGGGGTCCGGATCGGAACTCGGGGGCTACGACCCATTCAGGGTCGCGCGGCTCGGTGATGTAAAACCACCCCGATTGCCACCCCTTTAGGGACTCCACGAAGGAGCCCTCGAGCCATAGGACGTTGGGCATCTTGCCCACCATGGCGCCTCCACACTCTTCCTGGGTGCCGCGCACCACCTTCGGCTAGACATTGAAAGTCTTGAGCCATAGGCCGAAATGGGGGCGGATGCAGAAGAAAGCCTCGCACACGACGATAAACGCCGAGATGTTGAGGACAAAGTTCGGGGCCAGATCGTGGAAATCCAGGCCATAGTAGAACATGAGCCCCCGGACAAATGGGTGGAGAGGGAAGCCCAGTCCGCGGAGGAAATGGGGGAGGAACACCGCCCTCTCATGGGGCCTAGGGGTGGGGATGAGCTGCCCCTCTTCGGGAAGCCGGTGCGCAATGTCATTAGACAAGTATCCGGCCTTCCTCAGTTTTTTGATGTGTCCCTCCGTGACGGAGGAGACCATCCACTTGCCTCCCGCTCTGGACATGGCTGGAGGAGGTTGAGGTGGGGTGTGCGGACTTGGGCGCTGGAGCTCGAGTGCGCGGAAATGGATAGGCAAAGGAGGAAGAAGGCGTGGATGAAGAGGTGGATCATTATCCCCTTATATGGGCGGACGCGACTATGCGTCCCCACCAGCCTGGTAAAACTCGCTTATCTCCCAAGCGCCGTAATCAATGGCGCAGTTGGGTTACCCACGCTCGTATTGATGAGAATCCCGGAACAAGGGGACACAATCTCTGCTTTGACAAGACGTGCCAAGGAAACCGCCTCGCTAAACGCACTGAGGTGGAACAGTAAAACGATTCGAACAAAGACTTGGTCGTGGTGTGATGTCACGCTACGGAATACGTCAGCAGATTAGATTTGTAAATATTATTCTCTCTATGGCAATATGTGGAAACTTATTTTGCAGAGCCGGACACTACCTTTGTGTTCAAAATCTTCTATGAAGTACTTGGAGGAGGAACCCGCCTTGCAATGCCGAAGACAATCTGCGCGCCGGACTCGTCGTCATTGAAGCCTGGTTCAGGGGCTACTGAGGGAGTCCTGGATTAGGGGGTGTCCGGATAGCCGGACTATACCTTCGGCCGGACTCCTGGACTATGAAGATACAAGATTGAAGACTTCGTCCCGTGTCCGGAAGGGACTTTCCTTGGCGTGGAAGGCAAGCTTGGCGATACGGATATGTAGATCTCCTACCATTGTAACCGACTCTGTATAACCCTAGCCCTCTCCGGTGTCTATATAAACCGGAGGGTTTTAGTCCGTAGGACAAACAACAATCATACCATAGGCTAGCTTCTAGGGTTTAGCCTCCTTGATCTCGTGGTAGATCTACTCTTGTACTACCCATATCATCGATATTAATCAAGCAGGGCGTAGGGTTTTACCTCCATCAAGAGGGCCTGAACCTAGGTAAAACATCGTGTCCCCTGCCTCCTATTACCATCCGCCTAGACGCACAGTTCGGGACCCCCTACCCGAGATCCGCCGGTTTTGACACCGACACAAGGGATTCAACAAGCATGACATTTTTAATGGAGCTATCATGAGATATGGCCACCTTACCAGGGTCAAGTACCTTACCCTTGGAGTTGTCTCCAAAAGTCACATACTTGCCTAGACCATCGTTGTTAGCAAGCTCATGAAACATGTCCTTGTCTCTTGTCATGTGATCGGTGCATCCACTATCAAGAATCCACTCTTTTTTGGATATGTAATCTCTAAGATTAGTCATGAGACTAAGATTCCTCATAGCCTTCTCATATTCTTCATCAAATTCATCACTCTCATCATAGTAGCCATGTTCACCAATGTTGTCATCACCTAGGACATTTAATTCATTAGTTTCATGATCATGACATTATTCTTGACAATGAATTCAAATAGCTTCTAAGATGATATGGCCAATGGTTCTAACATCGCCTTTAGCACGCATGAGATATCTAAGTTTAAAAAGGCACTCCTCAAAGTTGGGATCAACTAGGCTTCATCTTATGAAAAGCAATAGTTTCGTGGAGAATCTCATCAAGATTCTTTAGAGACTACTTTGGATATCGCTTTTCCAAGTCTTCCCACAAGGTATAGGCACATTCAAAGTTCTGCATACATCTAAGAACAAGTTTCGGTAAACCTCTAACAATAAGATTAACAATTCTTAGATTGTGAAGCATGTCAAGTTCTTCCTCGGGATTGCGATGCAAGGGATCAATGGGAGGCACATGGACTATGAATATACTTTCTCAAGTTAAAATTATGAAATTTATTAAGAATTTCATCTCTCTAAAAGTTGTAGGACTCTCTATTAGAATAGGCACTCTACATCTAAGACTCTTCAACGTAGACACATTCATCTTCCTCCAATGATGATTAAATCAAAACTATGGATACCAAAGCTCTGATACCAATTGAGGGATCGAGAAGATAGCTCTAGATGGGGTGAATAGACAATAACAAAGCAAAAGGTGCAGTTTTTAATTCTCTTGGAACTCAGTTAGATTTTAGTACAAGTTAAGTGGCAACCAATACAATCTACAATGCATAACTATAGTATGGGTAGTGGATAAAGAACAACATACGAGTTCAAAAAGGTAAAGGGATAGAGTTCGGAAGCTCAAACGCAATGAAGACACATTGATTTTTGGCGTGGTGCTGATAGATGGTCCTATCGCATATTGATGAAAAATTCAACCCACAAAAGGATCCACTGTGAGGTGTGAAAAGAGAAGAACGATTTGGCATTTCCTTGTAAATATCTAATGGTCCTGGGTAGGCCAATCGAGTGGCTGGCGAGGTGGCTGATCCCCGTGTGGGATTAGCCACCTTACGCCTATCATTGGCCATATACAAAAGGGAAGACGAGGGACAGTGGGAATACATGTCCTCACACTCAGATAGACACTTCCACTGACACAAGACCAGTATACTCCAATACCATTTATTTTCCTATGAGATACTCCCGTACTATTAGAACTAATTTAATTATCTTTACCTAATATGAAAAGACGGAGGCTTTCATAGTTTTTTATACGTTTATTTCCTATTATTTTCTATCGTTGTCGCACGCTATTTTCTTTCCTTCCGTACGCGCGTACGCCAACTCCGTTTGGTTGGTCATCTCCCACACGAAGAGAAAAAAAAAACAGCCCACTCAGTCCTCCTACACGAACAGGAGTGGCTACATATGTTGTGACCCTCGCTTGCCGGCTGAGCAACGAAACACCTCCGATTGGAGGCAGGTCCTGGTTCATGGGAAATGATGAACATGCCAATAGATGGGACCCTAGCCATGGAATCTGACCGCAAGCACTCCTAGACCGCCGGCGTCCTCACCGTTGAGTCCGCCAGCCACGCGCGCCACCACAAGGCAGCCTCCAGACTAGGACCACCCGACCTCCGCAACAACCAGGAGAAGCTTGACTCCATCATCGGCAGCAACGAGGAGAAGCTGCAGGCCTGCAGCAGCACGTCGCCTCCATCCTATCGGGCAGTCAGGCTTGACTTCCGAGACATGACCCAATGGTGCCATGGTGGTGTTGCTCTCCCGGGCAGAAGTGGTGGAAGAACACCACGATCGGGCTGGGGGCCAATGCTGGCCACGATGGGGGAGGCGACGTGGTGGTCCTGTGGTGCTGGTCGATGACGCGGGCAGAAGGTGCCCGACGGCCATGGCAGTGGAGGCTCGGGGTGGTGCAGAGAGACGAGCTCGAGGGGACGGCCGGAGCAGAGGAGGAGGCGACGCACGGAGACGTGGAAGGAGAGGAGTGGCGCGGTTGGATGCGCCGACGAGCTGCTCGTGGCCAAGGCGGGCCGATGGAGGTGCAGAAGAGGACGCGGGCGGGCGGCGCGCTTGAGGAGGTGGCCGACGGGGAGGTGAACAAGGGCGGCGGAGGCGCGGCCCGATGGGCTCGCTCGGCGGGGACAAAGCAGCAGCAGCGGCAGGAGGCACGGCCATTGGAATCGGGCGCGAGGACCTCCTCTCCCTGGCGCGATGCGTGCGTGCGTGCGTGTGGCGGCGGTGAACAGTGCGAGGGAGAGAGGTGAGATCGGGGGGAAGGTGTGTTATGGAGGGTTTAGGTGGGCCTGGGCCGCGGTGGTGACCTGCTGACTGGGCTGTGCGGCGCTGCTTGCAGCCCATCTTTCGCTTTACAGGAAAAGAATAGGTAGAAGGCCCTGGATGTGGTGTGGTGGAGAGCAACTAGTTAACGAGCACTCCTTCGGAAGTCTCGCAACAATCAGCACCACTTGGCGCGCTCTCAGCCATTCGCCACGTGTCGCGCTTTGGACGCTTCCTCAGGATTTTGTTTTTTCATTTTTCCGCACGCGTTTTCGGCTTTTTAAACGGGTTTTTTTTCAGGGGTTTTCGACGTTTTGGTTTTCCCGCGGTCTTCCTTAGCTTTTTGATCAAAAAATTAAAAAAAAATTGCGCGAAAAAACGCGTTTTTCTTTTTTTTCTCTTTCGCGAAAGTCACGCTTTTTTCTGCAGAGTCACGGCCGTGCCTTTTGAAAACGAAAAAACGCGTTTTCTTTTTTTTTCTTTCGCGAAAGTCATGGTTTTGCTTCCGCGTGAGGCACGGTTGTGCTTTCGCGAGAGTCACGGCCATGCCTCTCGGAAAGGGAAAAACATAACGCGTTTTCTGTTTTTTTTTCTTTCACGAGAGTCACGGTTTTGCTTCCGCAAGAGGCACGGTTGTGCTTTCGCGAGAGTCACGGCCGTGCCACTCAGAAAGGGAAAAATATGCATTTTCTGTTTTTTTTTCTTTCGCGGGAGTCACGGTTTTGCTTCTGCGAGAGGCATGGTTGTACTTTCGCGAGAGTCACGGCCGTGCCTCTCGGAAACGGAAAAAAACGTGTTTTCTGTTTGTTTTTTCCTTCCACGAGAGTCACGGTTTTGCTTCCATGAGAGGCACGGGTGTGATTTCGCGTGAGGCACGGGCGTGCCTCTTTCGGAAAGGAAAAAAACCGTGCTCCCGGTTCGATTTTTTCACCCGGTTTTTTTGCCAGGTATTTTGTGAAAAAAAATTCATCAAAACCTATCAACATGGGATCTAGTTTTGAAGATCTCGACGCGAGGAATCCAACGGTGAAAATGGTTTGAGATTTGGACGCACGGTTTAAAAGATAAAATGTTTTGAATAAACGGATCTACGAAAAAAGGGAAAACTCCCAGGTTGCGACAAGTGGCGCGTTACATGTGCGCCACTTGTCGCGACATGTGAAAGTGGAGTGTTCTTTGCAACGAGTACTCCTTAATTAGTGATTTCAAGTGTAGTGCCCTTTGCCTCAAAAAAAATTGTCTTGAAAAAAAGGGGGAAAGTTGATGGAGCTTTGTCTAAAAAAACTGATGAAGCTTATTATTTTATTCTCCTAAAAACTTATTATTTTATTTCATTGTAATCATGTTTGTGTTGTACTGTTTAAGGTATTTTCTTTTCAAAGATTGCTCTTTCAGATTTTATGGACCTAACTGTCTTTCTGTGGATAGTTTAGTTGATATGATCAGTGGTCAAATTGTTCAAATTTCAAAATCGTTTGAATATTTCAATCATTGGGTTGTCTCTAGACGACTAGATATATGAATATGATGTGTATCATAGCTATCTTCTTAGTTCTGTTAGCCGGCGATTAATACTTCTTTTTTACATAGTGGTTATTATATTTGATATACACTTCTTTAGATCGTGCAAAAAAAGAAACAACCTTATTATTTAGAATAACCTGGTCGTTTTTAGCAAGGTAGTTTTGTAGCAAGGCAATTCTCCTGTTGCATAGTGATTTTGTAGGTGGCATCTAAACAAAAAAGAAGTTGACGATGATGTTGCACAATACCTCTTAGAGTACTAGATTATTATTGGGGTCATAATATGCTTCCGTTTTTTGATCATTTAATGCATGACACATCTATTACAGTTATAGGAACTATATATTGTTGACAATTATTTTTCGACCTCCGAGAAAAGTATGACACCCTTAAACGAATGGTACTTTGTTGGATGTTGAAGATATCATCTAAGAGGACTTTGAATACCTTTATGCTCACTCCAAATGTATGGAGGCTATACTCAGGAAACTCGATAAGAAAATTGCTTTGAAGCTCAATTCTTGGTAGTGAGCCGGATATAAGGAAGATAATATCTAAGAATAAATAAATACAAAAACTGCAAGTAGTCTATAATGACCGGCAGGGGATTTTTTTATTGAAATATTACTCTATAGGAACTAGTAATAATGTACGTGCAATGCACGTTTATATTAGACAGGATATTAGTTGCACGTTATATTAGATAAGATATATTGGTATTTGGTAAGATATCAATTACTTTTTCGCGGGAGTGGTAGGATATTAATTACATGTCAGATTTTAAGGGATAGCGTTGAGTCAAAACATGGTTATAACCAATGGCAGTGGTGAATAATTAGAGTGTTAAATGTGTTTGGTGCTCAACATTGGAGCGATTTGAACTGCTAGATAACATGATTTGACGGTCGAGATGATTTGGATCTGACCATTTGAGTCTTTTTATATTTACTCTTCAGGAATTCTTTTTTTTTTTGCAAGGGACGACGATTTACTAGATGCATGTGAGATGATGGTGATGCCCGCCATTATTTTTTAAAAATGAGCACATGTAGAGAGAGCTTGTTACCCCTGAGGCCAGATGAGTCTTGGAGTAGACGGCAAGAGTGTGGGGATGGTGCATGCACCAAGTGTAGATGAGACAACGATGGTGCCCACGATTATTACAAGTACTCTCAATTACATGTTGGTGAAGTGAGGGACTTGCCAATGACCAAGATCATCGCCTTGAGATTGATCACATTCATGTCAAATAGGTGGAGAACTTGACTACCATCGACGATAGTGACGAATAGAGTGAAAATAAGGTGGGATCATTTGTAGCGTGCAAAAAATTGTTTTTCCCATTGCAACGCACGAACATATTTGCTAGTGTAGAATCACAGAGAGAGGATTTGTGATAGCGCGTGCTTTTTCTTTTGGCTTTCAAATTTAAAAAATTATTATCTTTTCATTCAAAGATTCAACTTAAGTTTTGCTTTTAGATTCGTGTCGCGAAAATATCAAATAGAAACCAATATTCGGTGAAAACCATGCGAAAACGATGTTTTGAAGTTTCGAAAAGATCTCGAAAAATTACGGGATATTAAGAAAGTGATGCTCTATTGCCTTGCAAAATTTCAAATTCAAACACATCATGAGATATGAGCTATGAAAAAAAATCAGCATTGAACAGTGCCGAATTGTAACATCACTATTCATTGTTGAATTTGTCTTTTTCATAGCTCGCATCCCATAATGTTTTTAAACTTGAAATTTCACATGACAATAGGACATCATCCTCCAAACGTCCCACATTTTTTTCTGAACTTTTTGAAACTTTCAAACATGGTTTCCACAGAGTTTTCTTTGAATGTTGGTTTCCGCATGATATTCTCTCATTCAAATAAGATCCATTTTGAATATGTTTTGATATTTTTTAGAATTTCAGTAAGTTCCAATTTTTCTTGAGGGTCAAAGCATAGCTTTATTATGATAACAAGATAGGCATTTCGCATATAACAACTCCAGCCACAGATGGCGGAACATCGTCATCCCAAATCATGGGTTCATTGACATTACAATAATACCCAAGCTTTGCAATCATGTGCGGCCCCATTCACCTCCCTCCTACATAAAGTAACATCACATTTAGAGAACCACAGACGCATCTGAATGATCTTCAAGTCGTCCAGAGCAAGGGCGTAAGCAGAGAAGTTGGGTTCAAAGCAAAGGCGTAAGCAAAGAAGTTGGATTCAGTAAGTTTCAGTTGACAAAACTGAGCTTTGCTACATCTACGTAAAAACTGTTACGAAACTTACTTACGAACTCACATGGCTAGATCTGGTTGAAAACAAATAAGGCCCAGGCCGGCCCACCCCATTAAGGGGGGGGGGGGGGGGGGGGGGAGGGGATTATGAGCAATGCTACATCCACGTGATGATTTACGTAAACTTACAAACAAATCTGACGTGGGGATGTTTGATTGGATTAAGAGGAAGGTGAGGCCCATCCCACCTGAAAATCATGGAGGGGAGGGGGGGGGGTGGGGGGGCATGTTTAGATTAGTTGGAAGTTTACGTAACAAGTACGTAGGCCTTCGTAGGTTTAGGATTTTCAGGGGATTATTAGTTTAGAAAAGAAGGAAACGTAACTTTACGTAAGCTGGTACGTAGGTGTAACATTTTTGCAAAACTTAATAGGAATGAATGACAAAAGTTAAGTTTCAAAACTAGATCTGTAAGTTTCAGAACAAGATCTTAGAAAACATACATGGAGTCAAAGACTTCACAGATCACGATGCAATCATGGGGCTTTCTGTAGGATCACGCTAATCCCACCGAATAGACATACTTTTTTTTCTTTTCTTTTGCGTACGCCCAATATGTTCTGAGGTGTCTAGCAAAGGGATGACCGAAGGGAGGAGTTTCAAGGGCGGGAGTATCCTCGAAAAAGTACCGAGGAAAAACCCACGCAAAAAAAAGAGGGTATTCGCCGCCAGCCCATTAAAAATGCAGGACGCCTAATCTATTGGGCCTGTAGCGCATTAGCTCGTCAGCACGAGGGGTTACGTGGGAAAACGAGAGCAATCAACAACCTGGTACAACTTGTATCGAAGGGCTCTTTGAGTTTCCAGGATTCCACGGAAGAAGTGGTTTACACTTGACAGTCTCAATAATGCATGACATGCGTGGACGGGTGTACAATCATAAACCAACGTAGAAGCAGCCTCTGAATGTTGACATTTACAATTCTACACGGTGACGTTCACGTGTTAGAGCCATTCTGAATAACTGTTACTCTCACAAGTTTGAAACAGCCAATATGATCCCAGATGTGAGAGTCAACTCCAGAGAACCACTCGGCAACAGAATTCTACGACAGCTTACTGGAAACTTCTCCACAATTTGCGTGATTCTTTGCGACGCACCAAAGTTCGTCGGCAAGTAATAGGTCAAGGAGACGCCTGTAATTCAGATAGGCCATCCAAAATACATCCAGACTGCAGAACTGTTGAGAAGGTAAGAATACAAACTTAGCAGCATGTATACTAAGCATTATTAGCAATGCGATGTACTGAAATAAGAAAGGGCAGATACACACGGAGATTGATATTAGGAGCAATTTAGTCTATTCAGATTAAGTCCCTTCTTTTCAGGAAAATTCGGTTGTCAGTTTGCAAAACTTGAAATGAAATATACAAAAACCAGACCAACTATCTGCAATCTGCAGCCACCAAGAGTAACCAAGACGAAATTGTTGGTAAACATTCACAAAATTCAGTATTGATTAAATGTCTATCCTATTTTTTCACCATAGTTATAGTGGTTGAAGGTGAAATTTGCTGCTGCAAGAGAAAAGCAACTGCAATTGGATCGACATCCTAATTTTGCATCACAGTTCATAAGCTAATATTCCTAGAGTAAAAATGTGCAACTGTACCACGAAACAAAGGAAATAGCTTTTTATGATCTAATAAAATATGGAAACAAAGATAAACAAAGCCTTCTATCTCAGTTATCTATTAATTTTGCATCACAGTTCATAAGCTAATATTCCTAGAGTAAAAATGTGCAACTGTACCACGAAACAAAGGAAATAGCTTTTTATGATCTAATAAAATATGGAAACAAAGATAAACAAAGCCTTCTACCTCAGTTATCTATTAATTTTGCATCACAGTTCATAAGCTAATATTCCTAGAGTAAAAATGTGCAACTGTACCACGAAACAAAGGAAATAGCTTTTTATGATCTAATAAAATATGGAAACAAAGATAAACAAAGCCTTCTATCTCAGTTATCTATTGCTTAGCAACCAGTGGAAAATCCCTGACATGAACGCACCTAGAAGTAGAATTTACTAAGAGCTGTAGGTCTGTACACCAGGCCAAATTATTGGGAGATGGTGAAATGAACAAACCTGAGACCTAGCACACACTTTTTTCTAGACTAAGTATATATACAAAATATTTAGCATAAATAATCCATGCCCAGTCTGTTTCACACTAAATATCATCAAAGATGTAGAATGGGCTGTTGTAACAGCTTTCCGAGTTATCCCACCCCAGTGAACAGCCAAAAAACATGGAAGCAATTAGCAGAAAAGGAAAGGGACTGACATGCCTCGGAGAAGGCTAAAGAAGTCGGTGTTTGGTACATCATCTCAACGTTGAACGATCTAAAGGCCACACAAAATATTAGGAGAATGTAATTAGAGCTCTGTAGATAAAGTAAGAACCAGAGTATTATCAGCAAGGAATTGATAAAAATAAAGGTGATTGTAGCTAGTTTCGCCGTCACTCACCAGTAAGCACATCTCTTGATCAGATCGGTACATGAGCAGGCCTATTTTGAGCAAGAAACTTGAGACAATCATTCTGCATGGAAAGAGGATGTTTACAGGAAAAGTAACTGAATTTGTTGTGGTACACTGTCATCATATCGTTATTAACGCCAGCAATATTAATACAGGTCCAGATTTAATGGTACCAACCGTTACAATAGATCTACAGTATTTCTCACAAACATAAACACAAACAGATTTACATGCAGTGACCGAAGGCCAAGGAATTCATAAAGGCTAAAGCATAAATGTATGTGGCCGCAAAGGAAATCCATTTAAACATATAATTTCATTCATTCATATTCACATACCAACAGTCATCACACCGTTTTGCTATTGTTAAATTAATTAAGGGTTGGCATATCTAGCGAAAGTTCGCCACAGGAGATGGCATTTGCGAACGTTTGTCTGGCAGTTTCAGTGTATTTGGAGAACCTGGGTGGCTTTTTTGCAAAACTGCCATGGAATTTCTTTTATTTAGAGTGAAAAAAAATCATCCCAACTGCACTGTAGGATCAAGATCGTGTGGCAGTTAGGGCGTTCCCTGGCAGTTTCTCCCTGGCGAACGTTCGCCAGTTACTATTTCCGTTATTAATATATGCAGCTGGAGGAAGAATGAAGAGGCATTTATAAAGGGAGAGCAAGAAAGCAGACGCAAGGGAGTGTTACGAGGGTAGAGATGACGTTGGAGTGGTCTTCCACCGAAGGACTTGGCACTGGTTGGACAGTTGACACAAGGAACAAGCTCAGGGACTGAGGTGTGGATAGACCATGGGAGGCAAAAGATAAATTCTGGCTGACAGTGAATGAGCTTTTATATTGCTATAAGAGGCTAAGGGCCAATACACGCACAAGGTAAACTTGCAAAGAACCCCCTATAAAATGTACCAAATACTACACGTCTAACAATAGCAAAACATAAAATTGAGATCATTTAATCATTTTGATTACAGAGTTCTGAGAATCAATAAAAATAAAATATTTATTTTCCAAATATTATAGTTTTTGGCTACGCATAATTCAAGTTCCATTTCACACATGTTCCTGCCAAATAGAACTCAACACCCATTGGCAGTTTGGAAGACACTTCAACAATGAAGAATAGTGAAACTGATGATAAAAACTTAATGAGGACAATAAAAAATTTAGTTTGACTGGTTTAATTTCTTTGTTCAGTCTATAAGGATACTTTGAATTTGAATATAAGCACAAAAAGGACGACATGAATTCTTCAGATACACTTTGTATGGCATATTCACATTTGGCATCCAAAAACAGCAGTACAAATATCTTAAGCTGAAAAATAAAATAAAGCACAAAAATAGAAACATCTTACCATGTTCAATATTCCAAACTCAATTGCACTGCAATCTCTTGCAATTTCAGGTATAATTCTTCCCATTCCTTTTGAATATAGTGTTCAAGATCCTTGACTATTCCTTTATTCTCTTCCAGCAACTATGGAACATTTACATATAAGAGTAAGCATTAGAAAATAAATACGTTTAAACCGGTAATTTTGAAGTTGATGCTTACAATGTTCTGAACACTTACCTCGGGTGTAAGGTACCGAACTTCATGTTCAATGATTGTTCTCAAGGAGTATATGAAGCCCCTTAATGTGTCGGTGACACCGCTTACACTTGTTGGATGTACAAAGGAAAGTATGTCCCAATAATGTTTTCTATCCAAATTCTCCTCCAATGTTTGTAGACTCAGATCAGATACTATCAAATATTCTGATTCCTCTTGTGGTTCTTTCAGATTGAGTGATATATATTGGTTCAAGGATAGAATATTTTCAAATTTTTCTCTGACGGTTAACAACGCATGATGCTTCAGGATGTTTGTCCTGCGTATTTAACAAAAGCAGTTTTTATCTTATTTGGTACAACTCTACTAATGAAAGAACATTAAACAATAAGAATTTATATTCTGACCCTTTCAGTTCTTTCTTGGTCATTCTCATATGAAGATCATCAGATTCTGCGATTAAACATACTTTCTCAATCAGGTTTCCCAATCTAACCCAATCTTTCGCCTTGCTTATTTCTGCTTCAGTATCTATAATAAATAGATTCACAATTAGAATATGATTAAAATGTAACTTATAAATGTAATTTATATTGTAATGAATTCAACAGACCAATATAATATGTAATTTGTATTTTTTTTTCTAGTCAATTTGTACCTCCTTTAATTTTACCAAACCTCCACAATCTCGCCCTTTGTGAACCGCCTTCGTTGATGATTGCAATATGACTTCCATGAAGCTTTGCGCAATAATAGCCTTGACGATGCAGCTCCTCCATGGCTACAATGATATCCCTATCAAAATAGCATAAAAACAGATTTTGAAACAACCAAAGGTGAGAACATAACAGCGAATCAACATGTTCATATGTGCGAATTTATGTTCTCTCAAATTGATAATATCTTAAACCTTATAACAACTTATAAAGTCTAAGAAGCTTAGGAGCCTGGAGTCACAACTCATAAATATTAAAAGGCAAAATAGTGAGTTTGCCATTAAGTCTCGGAGTGCGTCATTCAATATTTTAGACATTTCACAATTCTTGGGAATCCGGTACCAACAGTTATAATCCCCCATCAGCTGCAGGTTGGCAATCAGATATCGCGTCTTGCGGTAGCCCAAACACATCATTAGAAAATCGCTAATTTATCGCTGATGATAAATTGCATCAACCCTTTCCATTAGTCCATTAGGAAGCATTAAAAAAAACTTTCCATTAGAAAAGATTGCAATCAACCGCACCGCCCGCTATGCTCCTGCCGCCGCCCAAAACTCATTTAAGCCAATGAATATGACCTCATAGGGCAGCTTTTGCTAAAAACTCGGTATGAAAGAAGAAACAATCAGGTCATCTGTTGAACAAATAAGCTAAAGAAATTTATCTGGCTTAATGCTAATAATAAGACCAATCATGAATAAGATAAAGAATTACTCTTCTATAGGACTAAGAAACACTACTGATAAGATATATCTAGTGAACAAACACAAAAATATAAAATCATACCTGAGAAAGTTTATAAAGTTCTCCGTGAATCGGTTTTGCTGATCAAGCGCCGGACCATCTCTCCGAAGGTATCCTTCAAATGTAGTTTCAAATTTTGTGACGGCCAGAAAGGAGTTATTTGAGTGTTTTCCTTTGCCAACTCCATATGCGAAAGCTTCAATTATTCCGGGATGATCAAAATTTGCAAGATTGTCATAATGAATCTTTCCAATTTCAGTAGTTGAGAAGCCCAATACAGTTACATCAATTGACTCCAATTTTTCAGCTTGGTTACCCAATTTGATAAATCCATTGTAATAGTGCAAAGAAGAGGGATGTTTCATTTTTTGGGCATCACTGTTTTTTACAAAAATCTGACTTATGCCATCAACCTGAAATAAATAATAGTTTATCATGATGAATATAGTATTAACAACATTATAAAATACGAAAATGTACTTTTATACTGTCCAAATATTCGCAAAGCTCGTGTAACACGCTAAACAATTTTTCATCTTGTTTAACCTTGAATACTTGTTAATTTAGCTCCTAAATGAGTTTTACCAAGTGGTTTCTAGCATGTGGATGTGTGGTATCACCACATATATTGCCACGTCCACAATTTTCCCCATTGGGGTCTAACACACTATGTTAAATCCTCCGTCCAGGTTTATGAGTCCCCTCGTATTTTGTGCCAAACTCTGCCCATAAATTTGACTAGCAAAAAAGAAGTTATATGCCACAAAAAATTTATCGTTAGAAACTTCTTTCAAATATGAATCCAACAATATAATTTTTGTGGCATATAAATTATATTTCGTTAGACAAATCTAAGGTCAAAGTTTGACCCCAAAATACGAGAGGGCCAAATTGCTCAACCATGGTTTCAGATATTGGACAGTTCAGCGTTGGAGATCAATGTTCCTCCTCCTGGAGGAGTGAGGCGCCTCTTGCCCAGCAAAATCGAGATAAGGAACGGATTTGGATCAGTCAATGCCAAGTTAAGTGATGAGCCATGTGGCTCACAATTTATGTATTTTACATACTCTTTTTTACAATGTTTGTAGTTATGTCTTTTTTTCAACATTCTTGGCCAAACTAAATAATTTGATTTAGTGCACAGTCAAAACTACAAACATAGCGAAATAAAGTAAGTATTTTTGAAGTTGGGTATGACATATGAGACCCACTGCTAGGTAAACACACAAGTGGATGCCATGTCAGACAAACCACTGTGTTTTGGACTAGGAGCCAACTCACATCCACGTCATAAAAACAACCTAACAAGATCAGTGAAGAGTAAAGTGGTCCACTGTTACAGTTTTAGGAGGTTAAATAAGACACAAATAAGGGACTTTGGATGTTATGGAGCCTTGCGAAGTTCCTTTCAAATGATACTCTTTAAGTAGAGCTACTTACTTGATGGGTAAGTGCAGACCCAGCAGGCTTAGCTTCATCTGTGCTCATGTTATAGATTTCTGAAACCTACAAATAAACACCATATATGTTATATAGACAATTCAGTTTCTTCTTTTTGTGGAAAAGAAAGAGATATGTAATCACTATCTTAAAATTTACACATATTTCACAGAACTGAGTTCATGATAAAAACAGATTGAAGATGGACAATGGACCTCATTAGTACATAAACCGGTGTCTCAATCATTCAACGCATGGATATTACTAACAACTTCCACTGGAATATAAATTTGTTTAAGTCAGCTATCTGGGGACCACTGGAATATAAGAACTTAGACTGGGCGCAATGGACAGGGACGGATGGACGATGATAAGCTCACAAAGAAACCAACGATCATAATGGCAATTCCATAGTTTTCACCTTTTATTGGTGGCAGATTCAAAGCATCCCATAGAACTAGTAGCAGTGTCATAATAAATAGTAAGTAGTGTGCTCACGGACTCTTGTTAATGCTGATAGTGTTTTATGTACATTTTTGCTCCAAAATGTGTTTTTCCAGCCTATTCTTAAACTGAACTCATAAAAGCAACTTCACGATACACCCTCAGGTGAAGAAAATCATGAAGCAAAGCTTACCGTGCAACCGAGTTCACTGAAGAGAATATTCGCACCACTGTTGACACTTTTCAAGCCACGGATCTACAGGCGGAAGATCCCTGCACGGTCGCTCGGGGCAGTACCAGGGCGTCACCCGCTCACACCTCGTCTCAGCAATGCTCGCTACGGTTGGCTGGTACTCCGAACAGAATGTCAGCGCCCCTATCCAAGCCACGGGCCTGCAAGCGGCAGATCCCTGCACGGGTCGGTCGCTCGGAGCGGGATCAGGCCGTCACCGGCTCACACCTCGCATTCGCCACGTCAACCTTGCTCCGGTCGGCTGGTCCTCCTTGGACCCCTAGGGCGGCGACGATAGAACGTGGGATGGCAGGAGACGGGACGGGATGGTGCGCCAACTGGATCAAGGTAAGGGAGAAACTTGATGTGACAGCGGCGGATACAAACCACGCTGCACCACAGAGAATGAGGATTGAAGTGAGGAGTTGCTTGCCTGTTATCCCGGAGTGTGGACGAAGAACAGAACGGTGATCGAACACCTCACGTGCGAGGTGGTTCGCTCCGTGCTGGGTGGCCTCCTCGACTCCGGCGGCCGGCCAATGAATAGGACGGTGGGTGTCCTAGACGAGAGGGATCGTGGGGGCCGGTGGAAGAAGATCTGCCGGCGGCGCGGCGCGGCGGCGGCAAGAGATGACGGGGCGCGGAGGGACGGCGGAGGATAGGGGCTGCGGGGACGGACTCCGATGACGGATGGCCGCGCGACGGACGCCCTAGGCTGAAGGTTTGCCGCGCGAATGAAGCCGGAGCGCGGCGGGCGGCGGACTGGTTCGGCACCGGTGACGGTGATGGAATGTGGCGGCGTCGACGACCTCGAGGTTTTTTTTTTTTTTGAGACAAAGACGACCTCGAGGTGGTGGTGGAATCGTGGGAGCGGGCAGGGGGATTGGGGAGCCGGGCAGACGGCTGCTGAAATACGCTTCCTTGGCAACAATTTTTCGGCCCGGTGCTGGAGCCCAACACACGTGGGTAATTTTGGCCGGCCCAATATGTCCCAGCCCACTCCGTTTCAACGCGAGAGAAAACAGTGAGATACATGGACGGATTTTTTGGTGTGACAATTGGATACCGATGCCTTTCTCTTATAATACTCCTACCGTTTCCCACTCTCCGTACAAGACCCATTTTCAACAATTCAAGGCCATAGCTGATTGCCTGCAAGGAAGATGATGCGTTACCGGAAAATACGGTATCCTCCAATTTACCTCCGGGGTAGTATCTAGCTTTTAAAATCTGTGCACATAGGCTATCGGGCTTGTATATTAGTCTCCATGCTTGTCGAGCTAAGAGAGCTTGGTTAAAGAGGCGGAAATCTCGAATGCCCACACCCCCTTTATCCTTTGGTTGCATTAAATCATCCCAAGAACGGCAATGCATTGTCCTCTGTCCATTTGACGAACCCCAATAAAAACCTCTCACCATTCTTATAAATTCATCACACACCAAAAAGGATAACTTGAACACTCCCATAATGTATGTGGGAAATGCTTGAGCTACAGACTTGATGAGAGTCTCTCTACCGGGCTGAGCTAGAAGGCCATCACCCCACTGGATGAGTCGTTTTGTCAACCTCATTTGTAGATTTTGAAATCTTCCTTTAGACATGTGTCCATCAGGAGTTGGAAGACCTAAATATTTCTCCTCAAAAATCAGGCTAGTAACATTCAGAACCTCTCTTACTTCTCCTTGGACACCCCTAAGTGGTTTAGTGTCACGTCAGAAGCGTTTTTGCTGGTTGTTTTCATTTAGTTGGTGTTGTCAAAAGGTTTCAAGCTGTAGATGGACACGGTCTATTTGCGGCGCACACGTCCAAGAAAAAATAGTGTTCGTGGACAGGCTTCAATATTATGTGGGACTTATGGGCTTTCCCACATAACCCACATTGAACCCATGTAATCCCCCACAAGCAACCACTGGATGACAACATGGCCATGGGGATTAAGCTAACTAGATGATGCCCCGACGCGTTGCTGCAGGAAACTTGCTAAACGAATGCATAAAAGTTTGTCTATATAATAAGGATCATTTTCCTGCCAGAAGGACCACGTCCTGTCGAGCCTTTCGTCAAAATCCACCTTTCCTTCGTTCTGTTTCGCTCAGAAAACACGTTCGGCTCTCCTCCGTCCTCCGTTGGTTGCCCCCCTCCCGTCGATCTCGCTACCAGTTTAATTACTCCACCGATTTGGTTCACGCATGGACGTTTTCTCTCCAGGATTAGTTCCCTCCCGTGGATCTCGCTAACTTCCTTCTCGATCTCATCCTGAGATACTCATCGTCTCTCCCCAAGGTTGCTTTCGTCTCCATCCGCATAACTCACCATGAGAATCTATGTTCCATCCATCTTCCTTGCGTGGTACAATGTCGTGGGAGCTAGCAAAGAAGGACTTCGACAATTGTTGCGCCAGTTGACGTGGGGTAGAAGGTGCCGATGTCAACCGCGGTTGTCGGAGTATATGAAGTGGTTGGGGGAGATAACGACGACGCTAACAATGAGCTGGTGTTGTACGAACACGAAGAGGTGGACGGCGAAGTAGGCGGCGGAACCAGAGGCAACTCGCGGGGGCCATGTCGGTCGCCGGTAGAAGTACGGCGGTAGTGTTCGAAGTAGGCAAGGAAGAACCCAATAGCGTGACGAAAACCATGCGCGAACGATGACGCCTAGGGAAGCAGCGCGACACATACCACATAAAAGTCGACGCGTAGGGACGGCAAGTGAACCACTTGTCGCGGTGCTATGGTCCAAAGGGGCCACACAGCGTCACCGCGCTGATCGGTGCAAACATGGAAATAACAGAACCATGAAACGACAACGCTACGGTCTGACAGGGAGACACGACGGCAGTCTGATGCTCGATCAGTGGAGAGACGCGAAGACTTGATGACAATCTAAAAAATTTGGCACAACACGTGCGGTTGATTAGACCGTACGGCGTGCATTGTTCGGCATGTTGGATCCATTGGGCAGTGTCCCATTTGCAAACAGGAGGCGAAGACATAAAGCATCTTTTATTTTCATGCAGCATGGACTCATGGTTGTGCAGCTATGGAATAGACTTGGCATTTTCAATCTTATAACCTGATATTTTAGATTCTGAACTGTTAAAATAACTACTCTGTGGTGAGCACGGAGTAATGCCAGGAACGACACAGGCGTTAGTGAAACGATTGCAGTGGCCTGCTGGTACTTGTGGTGGCTACGACACCAAATTACGCATGAGGGGATTGCTCACCAACTGGGCCATAGTGCCATTTCTATCCTTGCTATTACTGTAAACGCAACAAATCATCCCAACATGCAGGTGGCCGAAGCATATCTTAGATGGAGGAAACCAATGATCAGGACAGTGAAACTGGATGTGGATGCGGCGCTTTATGTTGATGAAGGTACTGGCGCTACAGCAGCTGTTATCCGTGACCACAAAGGAAGGTTTATTGCGGCACAATGCTCCTGTCGTTCCATTTGCTGCAGATTCTAGCACTACGGAAGCCATGACAACGAGAGATGGATTGATCTTGGCCAATTCATTAGGATACAACATTGTAGAAGATGAATCTAACTCAATAGAGGTAATCAATTTCTATTCTGGATCATCACAATGGTGGGACTCGGCTGCGGCTATTTATGCAGATTGCCTTGACCTGTTAAGTATTTTTAAATATTATTTTGGAATATATTTGAGTCAAACCAAATGATTTTCTAAATTATATGTATCTTTTAAACCGTAACTTCGATTTTAATATATTATATATGAAATTTTATTAGAAAAATGTGTGAAATCTAAATATGATGTTATTTTTACCTGTTAAATATTTTTCAAATATTGTTATGAAAGCAAACTTATAATTTATAGCGCAAGATTCGTTTTTTTTTCATACCGGCGGCGATCCAGATTGCAAATAAACACCCCACTATAACCATATAGGGAAAGGAAAACATCGATAACTACACATGCATACCTCTAAAAAATGTCGCAGGGGAAAACAACAGATTTCCCATTGCAAGAGTGAAAGAAAGCGAGAGAGAGAGAGAGAGAGAGAGAGAAGAGAGGGAGAGAGATGCCTTAGGATTAACCATATTCAACACACGTTTTTTGTTGTTTTGTGTGAACACCGAGGCCATCGCCGGTGAGGGTGAGAAGGAGGATAAGCAGCAACAACAATATGATGCCTCGCAAAAATAAAGGAGATCGACGTATTGTGGTCTTGAGTGATAGTTGTTGAGTTAAGAGTGTGTGTTATGTTTTCTCTCCCGTTGCAACGTACGGACTCTTTTGCTAGTTGATATTTAAGTTAATATAAAGCTAGTCACAATGGGTTTCTAAAAAAGAAAAAAGCTAGTCATGATTGCCTTTTCTTACAAAAAAAGACGGCGGGACGATTGCAGCAACGTGTAAGGGCATGTACAATGGTGCTATCTTAAGAGTGTCACATAGGATAAATGATGAGGTGGAGGAGAGAGAACTCATAAGAAAAGGCTTGTCTTTTTCTTATTTAAAAGAAGACAAGAGATGATCAACCCGCCGTCTGGATTTTCAACTTGAAGTATAAGACGAGATGAAAATAAACCATAGATAAACCTATTATGAAATATATATAAAAACACATTTCAAAATGTAAAAAAATTCTAACAATAATTCCGCTTGTACATCTGGACATTGTATGTTCGCACACAAAATTTCGCAAAGAAAGAACATTTTTTATGGCATGTTTAAAAAAGATTTAAAAAAAGTCTCCTGAATAGTTATAATCAAACATCCAGAATTGTCTTGTTTACCCAAGCCACAAAAAGTTCCCTTTTCCATCAAAACTTTGTGCATGAACATATTATGTCCGGATGTACACGCCGGATGTTTTCTCGATTTTTCTAACTTTTTAAAATGTGTATTTAGACAATGATTACATCTACACCGATGAGCAAAAGTGATTTTCTGGTAATACAATGATGTTTGTCCAATCGAGTTTGCATCAGTTGTGGCCAAATAAAAATATTTTTGAACCACGATTTGCATCATGTGCACCAGTACCCATGTTTTTTTTTTGAAGGGACGCTGGAGAGCTGCGCATTTTCTTAAGAGGGGCGGCGAAAGAAACACCAAAAAGAGCCTCCGAAGGAAAAAGAAAGAAAGAAAGGAAACGGAGAAAGAAAAGCTAGAGGCCACTATTCTCGCGTCAACAAATGCCGGCAGCCAGCCAACGCCCAGGTAGTCCTCTCTTCATCAACGCGGTGGAGGACCGAAGAAGGTGGCAGCTCAACATTCCTGAAGATGCAGTCGTTTCGCTCTCGCTATATCTCCCAGATCAACAGCAACATCACAGAGCGCACCTTCTTTGCCATAGTCGGGGCGGCGGAAAGATCAGTGAGCCAATTTTGAAGGGTGGCATCCGTCCTCCAGGCCGCTAGTGATAGAGCAGGTAGGTTGACATGGGTAGCCGCCACCAATGCCCAAAGAGATTGCCAGTCCAAGGACATAACCTCATGGGAAACGTTTCTACACGGTGCGCCGGCCGGCAGGTCCTGTGCGAGCCACACGATCGAGGCCATCGTACACCTCGCGCGACCCTCTGCCCCTGCCTTATCTTCTTCCTCCCGATCCCCATTCTTCCTCGCTATCTTCTTCCTCCCGAATTCTCTCTCAGCCGCGTCCACGCACGGGGGTGGCCATGCTCCTCCTCTTCCTCCTTCAGATCTCGCCGCCGGCTAGCCCCAATCCCGCGCAGGTCCATACCTCGAACGCCAGCGCCATGCCCACTTCCTCCGCTACCCCCGGCTGCAGGTTCCTTCCGCCCCGGCGAGCCGGAGTTGGAAGCCACCATGGATGCTACAACCACGGTGACGCGAAAGATTCAACCAGTGGTATATAAAGCTTCAACAAGACACCATGCACCGAAAAAGCTACAATCGTTCATATGAAAGCTTCAACTATAGTTTGAAAAAGCTTCGATGGACCCCGTACAACTGAAAATAAGCTTCAATAGTTCATGTGAAAGCTTCAAACCATATTTGAAAAAGCTTCAAATGGCGGAGTAGAGAAGTTTCAACCGACCACTGATATAAAGAAATCTACAGCCATCATTTTGGAAAGCTTCAACCGCTGAATTGAAAAGCTTCAACCAGTTTTATAAAAAGCTTCAACTGGTTTCACAGGAAGCTTCAACCCGCAAGTACACAACGAAAAAGTTGCAATCATTGACATGAAAAGCTTCAACCCTATTTTTAAAAAGCTTCAACCCGGCGACAAAAAATTGGAACTGGCACCTCATCATTGATGCAATGGCATCACTCCTTCGCTGGAGCTGTGACCTTTGCCGGCAGGAGCTGCATGCGGCAGAACCAGCGAGAGCCACGGTGACGGGGGATGCTGCAACCGGGGCGGGCCATGCTGGGAACAAGCGATGGTGATGCTAGAGAGGAGCCGGCGGCCAGTAGAACGTCCATGCAACGGGGGGCTGTCGAGGGCAGCGGCCGGCGGTGACGTGGACGGCCAGCGAGCTGGCTGACGGCTGGGGGGGGGGGGAGGGGGGGGGCTGCTCGGGATTAACATGCACCATAGTGCGGCTAATATAGAACAAATCGTACGTATGCGGTGCGAGTGCGACCGGCCGAACCGGCGCCTATCACTCGCCTAACCTCATGAGGTGCTCGGCCGTCTCAAAGGTTCCGCCAGCATAGTGGGCAGAAATAAGAATTGGGCCATTGCCTTGCCAGAAGCCTGTCAGCTGTCATGATCCTATTTTGGGCAAGTAGCCAGGCAAAAAACTTGTGCTTGGCCGGCGCCCAAGCTCTCCAAATCGTCGTCATCGAACCATATGACATGGAGCCAACGAACTGCAGCCTGTATGCCGAAGCCGTGGAGTAGCATCCATTTGCAGAGAACTGGCATTCGAAGGAGTCGACCGCATCAGTGGTCAGAGGCGCTGAAGCCGCGACCTTGACCCAAAGTGCGACGAAGGAGGGAAGGGTGTCAATCGTGATGCGGCCTTGCAGGTCCCGAACCCATCTTCTGTCGGCCAGGGCGGACGCCACCACCCGACGCTTGTTGGAAACGACGTTGAAGATGTCGGGGGCGATGAGACAAGGAGCTTGCCCATCCAACCATGCATCCAGCCAAAAACATGCCCTCTTACCACTGACAAGACGGATTGTGAACATCAAGCGGTCTGTCATGGAGCATGGCGTCGGGAGTCCAACCAATGGCCATTCGGGGGTTGTCCTCTCGAGCCAGAGCCACCGTAGCCGCAACGCGGCGCCAAACATCCGCAGGTCGACAATGCCAAGACCTCCGAGCTGTTTAGGTCTGCAAATCCTGCGCCAGGCCACCTTGCAGTCACCGCCATGACAAGCCTCGTCTCCACGCCATAGCCATGCACGGCGCAGCTTGTCAATCTCCAGACAAGCCCAAGCCTGCACCAGTACGCATTACTTTGTTTCTCCTGTAACCAAACGAATGCACCATCCCTACATCTTCCCTGTAGGTTTTCGGATACTTTGTTTTGCAACTAAGTTCCTTTGCTATTCCTACATTTTCTCACATTTGTATGTTTTAATTCCTGAGATCCGAACAAGGCCTAAAATAGGACGCCCCGCTCCAGCCTCGCTCCAGTCGTGGGATCTATTGCTGACCTGGCAGTGGGTCCACCCACTACCAGTCCACTGCATCGTCGTCTAGTGATGCAGGTGTGACAATCTTCTTCCCTGAGCTTGTTTGCTCGATTTGATTTTCTCATAATCTGACATCTGCAATCGATGTGGTCCGATTAAGTGGACCTCATCATTTCTGGTTTCTATTTCCTCTACAAATCGCCCAATTTAAACACCTGCACAAAAGGGTACAACATAGATAATAAATAAACAAACTGATGAAGAACAGCAATACCAGATTTCAACACAAGAAAATTTCACCGCTTAAAAAATGCCCAATCTTCTGGGAAGCGGATTTGTAGCACCCGGGTGCTTCACACCCCTATACGAACATTAAATTCAATTTTACGATTAATATTCCTATAGGGCTGTGGAGCACCCAGGAGCTCATGTGTATTTTCCCAATCTTCTGCCACTATTTCGAAATCTTGCGGATCTGCACCTTTTCATCCATGTCCCATTCGTTTTAACATACAAGACGCCTACGTGATTCAACTTTGACCAACATATTGTTGGCCTTAGTCTTTCTCAAAGTTGGATCTCAAAATGTATGATCGCCTAGCATTTTGAAACACAATTTTATTTTTCTCCTACCCAATCCTCCACGACTTATCCTCACCCCGACATGCTCACCTGCTCACCGGTCATCTCCCTCCAACAATTCGATGTTTTTTGCGGCGCCAGCACTGACAAGTGCCTCGCACTGCCAACCCACAAAAAATAGATTGAACACCCTTCTCAAAAATAGCTGCCACCATTGTTCCTATAACAGCCAATACAGCCGCTCTCCTCAGCCATTGCAGTTGCAAACCTAACCAGCATATATCTGCCTCCACCATCGCCATGTCTACGGCATCGTCACCAGTCACCACCCCACCAACGGCAAGACAAACTACCTTGTGCTGCCCAACACGGCAGAAACCTAAGTCAGTTCAATTTCTCCAATCACAACATGGCTCTATCCACATCAGAAACTCTACATCTCTGCCTCCACCACCACCAGGTTGTTTGAGGACGCAGCAGGCCCCATGTCTCTGCCTCCTCATGCCTCTTGCCACCATCTAAGGAAGCATGATTCTCGGTGCAACTTAAGCATACAGAATTAAACTGATTTTCATGTAATAGCCCACTGATACATAGAAAACCCATACTGTTTTCACTTTTCAGAAAAACATGTAGAAACCTGAACATAGGCTAACAAGACAGAGGAATATTGTACACAAGTATAAACATTATGAAAGCCCATATTCATGTTATTTTCAGGTCGAGATGATTATCAAGACACGTTTTTACTACAAAATCTTCAAGCTATTGCGAAGATAAAACAGTTAAATGCAAATAGTAATCCATCTTCTTAAGTGCACATAAGCCAAGTAAAATGCTCCTTTAAAGTAGCACCAGGCTCATAAGATCGTTCAGATTCCACATTGGAAAGTGTGTCACGTAAGAATGACACATTCCATCAATTGTAGGACTGGAATGTCACACTAGAACAGTCAATTCACCCATTAACATTCCAAAGACATACTCTTCAGATGGCATCATTTCTTCTGCATGCTCAACTTGAGTGGACAAAAACAAAACCTTCCATAGACAAAATGGCTCGTCAAAGAATTTAAGTATCACACTATAGGTTTTGCATTTAGAAATCTGTCCAAATTCAACTTATGATGGTAGTAACTATAATGTTTTGAACAAAAAATAGTGGAATTTTGGTCCTCACCTATTTATTTAAGTCTAATTTTCATCATAAACTCCTATACCAATCAGATGGCAACCCCCAACTCTGAAAACTGGACAAAGCCTGTTCCTAGGCTGTTTGATCCATAGTTATGTTTGACAAACAAATGTTAAAAAAATATTAGGGTGGTGAGGCATGAAGCAGAGTCAGGGCACTCATGGCGGCAAGCCGGCAACAATGAGAATGTGCTGGATATGGTGAGGAGTGGGGCAGAGAGACCAACGGATTAAAGAGCCAAATATAGAAGTGGCTGCCACGCGGGATCAAATTCATTATGTGGCAGCTCAAATGGTACACTTCATATTTTCATACAAGCAAAATTTCCAGGTACACTCACGAGGATTAGACAAAACACTCACCTTTTTAAGAGGTTGTCTAAGCATGTCATAGTATTCATGTTCATAATGCCTTGTGTCCCTGTAAAACTGAAGAACCAAACAAAATAATGAACACAATAACTCAAGTCCCAAAGTTATAGCAAGATATATGCTTCAACATACATGCCCAAGATTTCCCTTCCATGCCTCATTTGCATAATCAACCTGTCAAAAGTTGACCATGAATAATTGTATATTTAACAGAAGGAAGATTTCCATGAACGAAATGAGTTATAAGTTGGGCTTTAGGAGGAGGCCTACCATTTTAACAGCGTCATGACATGTATCATCATCCTCTCTCGGTAAGAATTCTTGAAGATCCTGACATTCGAGAAAAAGAATGGAGCCTAAACAACCATGTAATATGAGACGATATAGATATCAAAAGAAGTATACCATTATTGCTTGGAGTGCATAACATCCATCAAAGCAATGGCCAGTCAAAGCATTAAATTTATCCACTAATTTCGTAAACGATTCCTTATCCTTCAAAAGGAAAAAAAACATGGTCACTATACCAAATATGGAACTACTAAAATATAACAGTTATTAATAAGAAAAGTACCCAATCAATAGAATCATCATCGATGCTGAAAAAGCCTTCTTCATCCAGCAGATTCATCAAACTTGCAAGTTGACCTTTCACCTGGAAGTTTTCAATGTATATACATGGTTCAACTCAGCATAATTGCAACAGATCAACATTAATCCATAGTTCAATTGAGGATTTTGTACTAAACCAAACTATTGGAAAAAAATTATACCGTAAAAAAATTCAAAATTATTACGGAAATCTTGTCTTGGGAAACGAAACAAACAGGAAATTCAGCATGATGTGGAAAGTCTGAAGTTCTTTTTCTTCCTAGAAGAATTGCATTAAATTATTATTGAGTAGAGCCCTCCATGAAAAAGGACAAGCATCACCAGGGAGGAAAGACTACACCTAACCTCTCTGAAAAGTTAAGTTAAAGATTCGAAACAGGTTTACATACCTCATCATTGAGAAGGACAGCTGTCAAGCTCTGAGTGTAAGAGTCCATTTCCTGTTCCCGCTTATAAATATTGGCCATTCGCTATAAAAGAGTAAAAATTTGTAACATAACCGTCAAAAACATAAGTAGAAGAGTGTAAAATCGACCAACAAAATCCTTCGAAGTAACAGGTACCTCAAAGGACATTTTGGCAAGACTGATGTCCAGTTTTGCAAACTGACCGTTCTCATCGTCTCTACGAGCACATTCCTGAAATAAAGTCAGCATACAAACAATGCATAAAGCAATTAATAGACAGTCGTGTGGAGCCATATAGTGGAACGTTTCCAACAAAAGAAACTGGTGTTCTACCATGAAAGAACAGAAGTCCAGAGCATGATCCCATGTGCATGTAGCTAAATAATGATCAAACTCTTCATGCAGACTTACTTGTTCTTTAGCTGTATAATACTGGAGAAAAAGACTTCCCAAGTTAATATAGACAAGAAGGTGACCAAGTTATTAATATAGCTAAATCACCAAGAAGTCAAAATTTAGCAGTCCTGAGATGGTAACAACAATATAGGTTAAAGAATATAAGGCTGAATATAGATTACCATTTTTCGAAATTATAGGTTTTTATTTAGTTGTACTTTAAAGGGATAATTGATAGGTTGGAGAATACAGGAGTAGGTCTACACTATTTTTACAACTTAATTTCAAGAGAATTATATGAGATAGGGGCAAGCCAGCTTGGCCCTGGGATGGTTTGCCAATTCAGGATCCACGCAACGCCCGGGCCTTATTTGGAGTGGCTGTTGAATCCATTATCGGCAATGGCGAGATGACCAAGTTCTAGTCTGAACGCTGGTTGCAAGGTAAAATGGTGGTGGAGTTGGATCCTAATTTGTTCTCTTTAATTCCCAAACGAGACATTAATCGGTGAATGGTGGTTCAAGCTCTTATCAACCGAAGATGGGTGGCTGACATTAAGGGAGCATTAATTGTGCAAGTAATTGTCGAATATATCTTCAAATATGGGATATGGTTGACAACCTTGTCTTACACCATGATGTGCCAGATCAGCACCATGATGGATATGGTTGACAACCTTGTCTTACACTATGATGTGCCGGATCAGCACCATGATGGATATGGTTGACAACCTTGTCTTAGACCATGATGTGCCAGATCAGCACAAATGGCGCCTAATTCAATCAGGCTCCTATACCAGTATAAGTCGGCCTACGATGCTTACTTTCTGGGATCCATCGAGTTTACGCCCTGGAAAAGATTTGGAAATCTTGGGCTCTGCTGCTTTGTAAAATTTTCATCTGGCTGGCTGTCAAGAACCACTTCTGGACAGCTGATCAGTTATCTAAGCATGTGCTGCCACATCCTGCTGCTTGTCCTTTGTGTGTGAGGCAAGTCAGGATGCTGGTTCTCCAAAAGTTGGGTTTGTCAGCTAACCCAATCTGGCACAACTCGTTTCTCTAGGTGGAAGTGCAGTGTTATCAAGATGGCTCCTAAAGAGATGAGGAAAGGATAAAATTGTGTTACACAGTTCTAGTAATCCGATGGCACATTTATTGTAGCATTTGATCATCTCCTCAGCAATACTGCTAAATCTATTAGAATATCAGTGCACATAGCACGGATGCAACTTTGGGGATGGGAAAATACAATTAAAAATAGTAATGGCGTACCCCAGATTGTTCCTTCTTACTCCTGATGTATACCGATGCATATGGCCGCAAATGATACAAGAAATCATCAGGGTCAGGTTCCAGTGGTAGTGGCTGTGAAAAAGGAACTAGATTAGTAAAGTTCTGGCCATGCCCCCAAAATGGAAAATGAATGCACAAACCTCAAAAGTTGAATTCCCTTTAGCTAACTCACGGGCATCTGTTAGCAGTAGCTCTTTGTGGCGCTAGAAATATCAGTTTACTTAGCTTGCAGCATAGGATAATCTAGGAAACATATGGAACAACTTCAAAGATATCATTATAAACCTCACGTATCAAAGGATGAAACTGAGGCTCCCAGAAAAACAGCAACGAATCAAGGAAAATCTACAAGAGGAGATATAGTTAGATTAGCCTTTAGTTAAATGGAGTACAGAGGAAACTAATACTTCATCAATTGTCCTTGGTGCCTCACTTGGCCAAAGGTTTTCTACATTACAGTTTTTCCCAAGACGGTCCATAACATCATCCCAACAATCAGTTCGCTGTAAATGATCCAGGGGAAGTTAGGAATGTCCCTTGCTGAAAAATAAGGATCAGGCCAAATACCTTAATGTAAGGTTTCAGCTCGATAAGTTGGACCAAAAACTTGTAGATCTCATCAGAACGTCTCTGATAACATTTCCATACACCAAGCTCCTTTCTCTTGAAAACAAAAAAATAAAAAATAAACTAACATCACAAAGGGGAGAAATGCACGTGCATGTTGCAAGCTGAAGGTTGTCAAGAATACAATAGACTCACCTGTAGCATACGAGACATGCTTCGCAAATAAGGATGCTGCAAGCTGTTAATGGCATACCTTGCCTTAAACTCTGGCTTCAATCTCTCAAGAAGATTATCAATTTTATGCTGCAAGTGACTTGTTCATTAGTTCAACTTACCGTTTTATTAACAAAACATAACATCAGAGGAAACGTAGCGTTCTTAAATCCCCACAAACTTATGGTACAAAACAAGCTTTTGGAGGCAGCTCCCAAAGGTACTACTCGAGGCTCCTGTTGTGTCAGTAGTCCAACAAGTTTTTTCTAGCTCTATCTCTAGAGCAATTTGTGGAATTTCGAAAATAGCTGTTATGGCCGGTTTAGCTAGGCCCACCGGGCAATCTTAGCCCACAAGTTATCTTAGGTTAATTCTTATGCAAGTTATCTTAGGTTAATTCTTATGCAAGTTATCTAGGTTATAAATATAGGCTGTAAGCCTCTTTTTGAAATTAAGCAATAAGAATATTATTATCCCTATTGCCCGGCTCCCAGAGGAGCCGGAACCCTAGCCGCCTCTAACCCTAGCCACTGCCGCCATCTCCCTCTGACGCGACGGCGCCCAGCCGCCGGCGCGCCCGATCATCGCCCCGTCCCACTCCATCCTTCCCCTACAACCTCCGGAGCAGATCCGGTAGGACCCCTGGTTCTACCAATTTGGTATCCAGAGACTCGGGTTCGATCATGTCGTCATCAACACCTACGCCGCCGATGCCCATCATCACCACCGCCCCGATGACCACTGCTAGGTCCCCAACGCCGCCGGCCCCCGTCACTTCCGCGCTGCCGACAACCTCCGTCTTCACGCCGGAGGAGATGACCAGCACCCTATGGGACCTCGTGACGGCCGTCCAGGGCATCTCCCTGTACTTGGCCGGCCCGCACACCACCCCGCCGGCTGCGCCCCCCGCCTACAGCCACCCGGCGATGCACTGGCCGATCCAGAACGCGTTGGGCCCGAGCGGGACGCCCCTGCTGCCGTTCTAGGCGGGCTACACCGGCGGGCCCCCGCCGCTGCTGCACCTGCCCTGGTACTCGGTACCTGCAGCGATCGTCGGGGCCCATCCGTCGCTCCAGCTGCCGGCCGTCCCAGCGCCGTCCTAGCCGCAGTGGCCCGCGCCGGTTCTCGCGGCGCCACCCGCGCCTCCCGCGCCCGCCCCAGCCGCGCCGGTCCAGCTCCCACCGCCGCCGCCCAGCTCCGGACTGGGCCAGTCCACACCAGGAGGACTTCCGATCCAGCAGGTCCGGTTTCTGCCGTCGCCGTCCCCGATCCCAGCCTCGCTAACCGGGACGTCGCCAGCGCCAGTTTACACAGAGGCCGGGGACCCACCGGTACCCACGCTGCAGTCTGGGGCCTCGTCCGGCTCTGCGAGGGCCTACGACGGCCTCCCCACCGTGGACCGGGCGCCGTCATCATCACTGCTCCGCATCGCCGAGCCGGCCGGCCATGGCGCGCCGACCCAGACGCCGCCACGGTTCGCCAAGATCAATTTCGCCACTTATGACGGCACGGAGGACCCGCTTAACTGGCTCAACCAGTGTGAGCAGTTTTTTCGTGGCCAGCGCACGCTCGCGTCGGAGCACACTTGGCTGGCATCCTACCACCTCCGCGGTGCAGCCCGGACCTGGTACTACGCCCTCGAGCAGGACGAGGGCAGCATGCCCCCTTGGGAGCACTTCCGCGAGCTCTGCTCCTTCGCTTTGGGCCTCCGGTTCGCCGGAGCCGCCTTCCCTTCAGCTCCACGGTGCAGGACTTCGCCGACCGTTTCCAGGCCCTGGCATGCCATGCGTCGGGCATGACGGCGCAGCAGCGGGCCGACCTCTTTGTCGGTGGACTTCCGGATCACATCCGTGTGGACGTGGAGCTTCAGGGACCCCAAGATCTCCAGTCGGCCATGTACTACGCCCGCGAGTTCGAGCGCAGCGCGGTGGCCATCCAACAGGAATCACCGTTCCGGACCACTGGGTCGCTATCCAGGCCGGATTCCGCGCAGGGTCGGCCTGCGCAGGCTTGTGCGGCACCCCTCGCCGCGACCGCGGCGCGCCCGTTCCGCCGGCTCACCTCAGCCGAGCTACTCGAGCGTCGCCGCCAAGGGTTGTGCTTCAACTGCGACGAGCCCTACACGCCCGGCCATGCCTGCCCGCGACTCTTCTACCTGGAGGTTGCAAACTACATTCCGGAGGACGCCGTCGCCGCCGACCTGGCTGCCCCAGCTGTCGAGAAGGTGTTTGACACTGGTTGATCGCCTCGAGGAGTTCCACAAGCGCTTCCCCACCTTACAGCTCGAGGACGAGCTGTTTGTGCAGGCAGGGAGAAGTGTTATGGCCGGTTTAGCTAGGCCCACCAGGCAATCTTAGCCCACAAGTTATCTTAGGTTAATTCTTATGCAAGTTATCTTAGGTTAATTCTTATGCAAGTTATCTTAGGTTAACTCTTATGCAAGTTATCTAGGTTATAAATATAGGCTGTAAGACTCTTTTTGGAATTAAGCAATAAGAATATTATTATCCCTATTGCCCGTCTCCCAGAGGAGCCGGAACCCTAGCCGCCTCTAACCCTAGCCGCTGCCGCCATCTTCCTCCGACGCGACGGCGCCCAGCCGCCGGCGGGCCCGATCATCGCCCCGTCCCACTCCATCCTTCGCCTACAACCTCCGGAGCAGATCCGGTAGGACCCCTGGTTCTACCAATTTGGTATCCAGAGACTCGGATTCGATCATGTTGTCATCAACACCCACGCCGCCGCTGCCCATCATCACCACCGCCCCGATGACCACTGCTAGGTCCCCAACGCCGCCGACCCCAATCACCTCCGCGCCGCCGGCCCCCGTCACTTCCCCGCTGCCGACAACCTCCGTCTTCACGCCGGAGATGACCAGCACCTTGCGGGACCTCGTGACGGCCGTCCAGGGCATCTCCATGTACTTGGCCGGCCCGCACACCACCCCGCCGGCTGCACCCCCCGCCTACAGCCACCCGACGACGCACTGGCCGATCCAAAACACGTCGGGCCCGAGCGGGACGCCCCTGTTGCCGTTGTAGGCGGGCTACACCGGCGGGCCCCCGCCGCTGCTGCACCTGCCCTGGTACTCGGTACCTGCAGCGATCGTCGGGGCCCATCCGTCGCTCCAGCCACCGACCGTCCCAGCGCCGTCCTAGCCGTAGTGGCCCGCGCCGGTTCTCGCGGCGCCACCCGCGCCTCCCGCGCCCGCCCCAGCGTCGTAGTGGCCCGCGCCCGCCCCAGCCGCGCCGCCCGCGCCGGTCCAGCTGCCACCGCCGCCGCCCAGCTCCGGACTGGGCCATTCCACACCAGGAGGACTTCCGATCCAGCAGGTCCGGTTTCTGCCGTCGCCGTCCCCGATCCCAGCCTCGCTAACCGGGATGTCGCCACCGCCAGTTTACACAGAGGCCGGGGACCCACCGGTACCCACGTTGCAGTCTGGGGCCTCGTCTGGCTCCACGAGGGCCTACGACGGCCTCCCCACCGTGGACCGGGCGCCGTCATCATCACTGCTCCGCACCGCCGAGCCGGCCGGCCATGGCGTGCCGACCCAGACGCCGCCACGGTTCGCCAAGATCAATTTCGCCACTTATGACGGCACGGAGGACCCGCTTAACTGGCTCAACCAGTGTGAGCAGTTTTTCCGTGGCCAGCGCACGCTCGCGTCGGAGCGCACTTGGCTGGCATCCTACCACCTCCGCGGTGCAGCCCAAACCTGGTACTACGCCCTCGAGCAGGACGAGGGCAGCATGCCCCCTTGGGAGCGCTTCCGCGAGCTCTGCCTCCTTCGCTTTGGGCCTCTGGTTCGCGGGAGCCGCCTTCCCTTCACCTCCACGGTGCAGGACTTCGCCGACCGTTTCCAGGCCCTGGCATGCCATGCGTCGGGCATGACAGTGCAGCAGCGGGCCGACCTCTTTGTCTGTGGACTTCCGGATCACATCCGTGTGGACGTGGAGCTTCGGGGATCCCAAGATCTCTAGTCGGCCATGTACTACGCCCGCGCGTTCGAGCGCCGCGCGGTGGCCATCCAGCAAGAATCACCGTTCCGGACCACTGGGTCGCTATCCGGGCCGGATTCCGCGCAGGGTCGGCCTGCGCAGGCTTCTGCGGCACCCCTCGCCGCGACCGCGGCGCGCCCGTTCCGCCGGCTCACCTCAGCCGAGCTACTCGAGCGTCGCCGCCAAGGGTTGTGCTTCAACTCCGACGAGCCCTACACGCCCGGTCATGCCTGCCCGCGACTCTTCTACCTGGAGGTTGCAGACTACATTCCGGAGGACGCCGTCGCCGCCGACCTGGCCGCCCCAGCTGTCGAGAAGGTGTTTGACACTGGTTGATCGCCTCGAGGAGTTCCGCAGGCGCTTCCCCACCTTACAGCTCGAGGACGAGCTGTTTGTGCAGGCGGGGAGAAGTGTTATGGCCGGTTTAGCTAGGCCCACCAGGCAATCTTAGCCCACAAGTTATCTTAGGTTAATTCTTATGCAAGTTATCTAGGTTATAAATATAGGCTATAAGACTCTTTTTGGAATTAAGCAATAAGAATATTATTATCCCTATTGCCCGGCTCCCAGAGGAGCCGGAACCCTAGCCGCCTCTAACCCTAGCCGCTGCCGCCATCTCCCTCCGACGCGACGGCGCCCAGCCGCCGGCGCGCCCGATCATCGCCCCGTCCCACTCCATCCTTCCCCTACAACCTCCGGAGCAGATACGGTAGGACCCCTGGTTCTACCAATAGCGAATGTAGTCCTGACAGGCTAAAAAAGGCAGATAAAATAAAACTGAGAATCAAAATAAACTCATCAAAAAGAATCATTGCCTCCCCATTCCAACATTGTCGTTACTGGAATTTTATCTTGTTTATCTATTGAGATCCAAGCCTATAGCAAAATAAATCTTTCAGACTAGCAGCTTTTCCTAACACTAGAGAACAGGCCATCTTCACACAAAATTTTACAGTTTTAGAAACACCTTTTTTTCATACTAGTCTTTATTTGATTGTGACAGCCTACAAGTGATTTTGTCTTGGACGGACGATGAAAAGTTCAACCTGTAAGTTGGGGCCAAAAGGCGTATAGACTGACAGGGCAGAGATTTTATGGGCTTTTCTGTGAATCCACAACATAATACAGTAAATTCTTTACACATGCCTAGGCTAGTAAAAAATGGACGATTACTATAAAGTAGAAGGCATACAACACATGCGTATGGACACCAAAAAACATGTTTCCTTGAGCACATGGTCAGACAGACACAACTGAGCATTTTATTTAACATCGGATAGTTATGTGCTTAACAATGAAAATCACATGATGGAGCAAAAATTACCGCTAGACAGTCATTCATTGTATCCACTTCATGCAGCATTTCCAAATAGGTAGGGAAATATCTGTCACATTCTTCATTAAACTGCTCAAAGCACAAAACGGAACATATTGTGAAGAAAAACGAGCACGAGAAGTAAGCCAAGTAACTTCTTTGAATGTTAGAGACAGGATTATAAGAAGAATAGGAGAACTCACCTCCCAATTCCACACAAGGTACTTTGGAAAAAAAATTGGAGCAGGCAAAGACGCACGTCTATGAAGATCCTCCAATTCCTTTTCGAACCAATCACTGAATCCATCCATACACATCTTTCTGTCCTCCTGTTCCCCCTTCATAATTGTAATTAGGTCAAATACATATGTCATAGCAGAATTCACTTACAGTGTTTGACTGAACTGAACTTTGCTTGGAAAAGAAAAGGTTAATGCCAGACACAGCCAAGTTCACGAACGCGCTGGGGGCACAGCAAACAAGCGCACTAAGATTGAAGCTATTCCCTCCGTGTCTCCGTCCCATCATATAAGAGCATTTTTGACACTGCCCTCTTATATTATGAGACGGAGGGAGTAGATGTTTATTTTAGTCCCTATTTGGTGTTTCTTGCACGTCTCCAATTCTGGTTCTCCCCTGAATGGTCGCTGTCAACGCATCATGCACCGCTGAGCATATGGATTTAGCCTGGGTGTGCATGTTTAGTTGGCAAGATGGACCAGAAACTAACCTGTGACACAGGGAGGTCAGCTGGAGCCAAGTCAATGGGAAAACATGCAGCATAAACAGCTATATGCTTGTGACTTTCGTTAACCTTTACAAAAATATCTCACAGCTCCTATGGCACATCATACTATAGGAAGCTAAATGGAAAATCCAGGACGACCAGCAACCAGATAGCTATGTTGCTAGAGTGCTCTCGTGGTGCATATGATCAGACATAATTAGATTTTGGACTTAAAAGTAAAACATTTCAATCACGGAAATGTCAACATGCTATTTGATTTAATGCAGTTTACTCAGAAGCATCTAAAAGAATTGGTCCATCAGCAGCCAGTATTCAGCTAGATAACAAATGAATCCACAAGCAGCTATGTCATGCCATTGTCAAAACTAGACCTTATAGCCACCAAGTTCCTAAGGCTCAAGAGAGGTATCTTTGGCAGAAAGAAATTACCAGTTAGCATACATATTTGGATCTTTTGAGCGCACATATGGCTACAACCCTTGAGATCACAACAAATTACAAGTATACAATAGAAATAGATACATTCATAACTTACCTAATTGTGCAAGTAAACTTCATATATTTCCCGACAAAGACAAACAACATCATCCATAGAAGTCATTTCTATGCTTGAACTTAACTCCGATCTTAACCGTGAGATTCCACTTTGAGGACTCCTATCATCAAACCGGACAAGAGTCGGAAGCATTTCATCAAGAATAAACTGTTTCAGTCTCTCGTCATCAGTAGCAACGGCAAGGCGGATCAATGCATGACAAAAGGGTAGTGCTTCCTTAGCTGCTTGATAATCCACCAAATACCCAAACAAGTACATACTAAACCTCCAAAAGCAATTGTGAAGTAAAATATACCTACAAGAAGCAGTACTAAAGAGTAAGTAAATGTGTAGAAATCACACGCAGAAAACACAATTGAATGACGCTCATACCCTAAAAGGGAGCTGGAAGATATGGATTTCAAGTCAGACTTTGGGCAATTCAACTGCGGAAGGCCACTATTAAGTTCTTCTGATGCTAAAACCCCGAGCAAACAAGATACAGAACGAGTGAATTTAAGCAACAGCTCCACTTCTAATTTCTTGACTTTTTCTTCCGGTCCATAGAGATTGCCAAAGTAAGCTGGTACTTCAGCTCGTCCCTCATGTATAAGACTGAGCCACGCATAACCAAAGGTATCGTCACAGTAGAAAAATAAAGGTTCCAACAACAACACCACCCATTTGTCCCAACATCCTCGAGGACAACAACTGACTAATGGAATGAAGGTGAGCTGTATGAGTTTCCCCACATGATCAAAATCCATGAAGCTTATATCCATTGCAAGAGTATCGATGAAAAGAGAACAGTCCAATCCAAACATTGATCTTTCAACAGACGCGCACAAGCCTATGATATTATACCTGCAACATTATACAAAATAACATCTTTCAAACACACAGACAATTGAAAGATCAGAGGGAAGCTGTCATCTGGCTAGGAGCGAATGCACTTTAGAACCTCCTTTCTAGGGTATTAAATACTGATTTGAACATAAACGCACAATTTAACGATACGGAAATCACTAATGCAACCGGAATACAATTTTATGTCTCTGTTGAAACAATAGAATCGGTTTGACAAACAGCTGTGAAGCAGAAGACTTACCCAGTTTCTCGAATTTCACGTAACCATGTTCCAATAGCATTCATCCTACGAACATCGACTCCATCATTGGCAGGTAAAGTATTATTCTCCTTCAGAAAACTGGATATCTCGTTGGTACTAATGAGCCTAGCTCTCCAAATAATTTCTGGCAGATCATAACACTCAGACCGATCCATCCAAGCCATGTGTATAAAATGAAGGATCTGAAGTAAATGGGAAACATTGCAACTACATAATCACAATAAAACATGAAAAGCAACAATGTAAACTAGGGTAGTTTTCATAAGCATTTGAACAGAGGGAGGACCCCACAAAAATACCACTAGTTGTGTCACTGACAAACGGGGCCCATGCACATACATCTTTGCAATACTAGTTTTTTTTAAGTAATTTTTCCAAGTTACTGACTGAAAAAATCCTAAAAATTGTATGGGGGTTCTACTATCACAATCTGTAAGAAATGAAGTGTTGGTGGTAGTTATTTACCCGTAAGAGCAGGGCAAGCATTAGTTGTGGAAAGGTAGATGAGTACGGATAATTGGTAGTTGATGTTGGACGGCATTTTTCCTGTGTTCCCGTAGAATGTTCAATTTTTCTTCCTTTGATCTCCTCCTCAAATGACTTTACCAACAAACATATTGTCTCCATAAATTGATCATTGCAAAGAAGACCAGTTAGACGATATGTATAACGCATGTATTCTTCATTCCACTCTGGCTGGGTCCAAATTTTGTTCAAAGGTTTCAGTAGAGACATAAGCAACTCCTCCTTACATTCAATCCTGGCAGACAAAAGGCATACAATTTGTTTTGCATCATGATCTGTAGTACTGAACTTTATTAGTGCACTTAATGTGACAACATGGGAGTGTAAAAGGATGTTATTTCCATTGTACCCAGGACAGGTCGTCACACTGAGAAATGCTTCAGACAGGAGATTATGCTCCCAACGAAGTAGCTCGGCCTCTTCTTGATAGTCTGGTGTTACTTTATACTTACCCTGCACCATCAATGACACTAGAACAGTCAAAGATGTAAATCCCTAGAGCAGCATCGTGAGCTATGATGGCTACTTTCAGTATCCAAACTAAAAAGCAAAACATAAGCTACAATGTGCCAATAAGATTCAGGATATTCAAAGAAAAATAAAACTTCCCCACTCCCTAAACTCTGCAATGTACTTGTTAGATAATCCTATCAACCAACTATCCCAAAAGACAGATCTGTTAGGAAGAGGAAATATAATATATCTAACACGCCCCGTTCACATCCAACATGGATATGGAATGATCAACACCTCCCCTCACGCCCAACTTGGGCGGAGATAAATGATTGGGAGAAACGCGGAGACTGAGATTTGAACCCAAGACCTCAGGTTTGATACCATGTTAGATGTTCCTATCAAACAACTATCCTAACTATACTTAACACCCCCCTCCCCTCTCTCTCACATCCAATGTGGATATGGAATGATCAACACCTCCGCTCACGCCCGTCTTGGGCGGGCATAAATGATTGGGGGGAATGCGGGAACTGAAACTTGAACCTAAGACCTCAGGTTTGATACCATGTTAGAAAATCCTATCAACCAACTATCCCAAAAGACTGATCTATTACGAAGAGGAGATATAATATACTTTAACAGTATTGACTGCTAAAGAGGACTGCAATCTCTCCACTTGGACTCCATCCTTCCGTCAGCTTCCCTACTACCGAGAAAGGCTCCGCGCTCCGCTTTATAGATAAAGCCAAGTCCAAAAACAGCCAGGCCGACACACCAAAACACAAAGGTCCACACTGGCAACCACAAGGGTTACCCAAACACAAAAGAAGGAAAAACACACGCACCCAAGTTCACGAACGCGCTGGGGGCACAGAAAACAAGCCTACTAAAGTTGAAGCTAGATGTTTATTTTAGTCCCTATTTGGTGTTTCTTGCACCTCTCCAATGCTGGTTCTCCCCTGAATGGTCGCTGTCAACCCATCATGCACCGCTGAGCATATGGATTTAGCCTGGGTGTGCATGTTTAGTTGGCCAGATGGACCGGAAACTAACCGGTGACACAGGGAGGTCATCTGTAGCCAAGTCAATGGGAAAACATAAAGAAGTGTGCATATGGTGAGCCTGGATAAGGTGAAAACGAAGGTGTGATGTGCCCGCATATAAATTGATAAATATCGGAGTCCACACAAAACTAACTCAGCTATTTAGCCTTCAACAAGCCACCCACTATTCACGCAGGTACACCATATCCACCAAACAACCCCATCACAGTAAACGTACACAGCCTAACTAGCTTGAGGGTGAGCTCTGAGGCTCTGCCTCCTGCTTTCCCTGTTCGAAGCGCCGAGTAGAAGTGGACTAGTGTCTCGCTTTGGTTAAGGGGGAAAAGAAATCGAACCGGTATGACTTGCGGGGTGGCAGGGTGGGAAATTTTCGGCAAACGTCTGCCCTCAGCGCGATGGAAGCTGGGGTCGAGCTGCTGTGAGATTTGCACTGTGTGAAATTTGTTGCGTCTGCAGATTATGTGGTGAAAATCCCCCCTTGGTTAGCTTTCAGCTTTGTCACAGCAGAAATGGGTGCAAAAGCTGAACCAAAGGCACCCTAACTCTTACAGGCCAGGTTACAACAAGTCCTAAGGCCCATAAATGTTACAAGGTAGGCCAGATCCCATTCGTTTAGGAATTTTACAGTTTCATAACTAAGAAACTTGACGTATTAATTTTCAAACACCTACAGGACATGTGTATTTATTGTAACTCCGAAAATAAATATTTTAAGAATCACTTGATTTTTTTTTCAAGAGGTAATTCAGCAACCACAAGTCCAAATATGCCAAACAAACAAGAAGAGAATGGAGAGGTTAACAGTATGCTTACCAGCCATTTTGGCACAAAAGATTCAGTGGGTCTTACTAAATCACTAGTAGCATTACTCTGAACAGGATCATACCTGTTGATCATGCTCTCGACCACGACCATCCAAAAAGTTAATTGGCGGACCCTGATAAAAGATAGGCAACAAGATAAACATATCTTATTGACGGATAGGTACAGTATCACACGCAACTCCAAATTACCTGCAAACAAGCACAGAAGAAACAAATCAAATAACAAAAACGAGGAAGAACATTTTTCCCCTAACGAAGCTGTAGCACTGCTTGATGGAAACAGATCGAGGGGGGCAGCTAACCAGTCTACCAAATAAAAATAATCTACCAAATCAGACGCATCTCCAAACCCACTCTGTTCTGCGATACGAACCTCAACCCACCTCACAAGTAGATGCTACCAATATCAGCACGCCATGAGTTATAGCTAGCTGAGCGGCACGATCATCGATCACGCCATGAGTTATGGGGTATATATTAACAAATGTAGGAATGCTGTGATTTTCCAGGCAAATTTCACAACAGCCATACTATTGTAATGATGAAGTAGTGACCGAAGTAAGATGGAGCGTGTACTACTAACCGAAGAGAGTAAATAGCATAAAACTACTACTTTACAGGCTAGGGTTCTAAAAAACTACCGATTTTTAATTTTTCTCAGATAACTACCAAATAGGCGGTCGGCTGTTTCAAAAAACCCAAATCATCGAGTCTTTATCAGTTGATCACGATTATGACAGGTTGGGCCCATAGCTAAACAAACCGTTAGTTTGACCTTAGTTTGACCGTTAACTTACATGTGGGGCCCACATGTAAGTTTCTTCTTCCTCTTCTATTTCTTCTTTCTCTGCCTCCTGTGCCAGACATCTCCTCTCCCGAGCCGGCGACCCCCTCCCCCTCCCAAGCCGGCGACCCCCTCCCCCTCCCACGCCGGCGAACCTCCCCCCAAGCCGGAGCTCCTGGTGGCGACGGTTGCAACGAGGCCGGCCTCGTCCGAGACACTCCAGCAGCGGCGCATGCCATCTGCGTCGAGCTTGAGGAGCTCGGGCCAGGGGATGGCGGCGGCCGCGGGCGAGGCACGGCGTGGGGGCGGCGTGGAGACCTGAGCGGAGCCCCATGGCCGGCGGCGCCCCAGGCGGCTCCCGATGGTGCGCGGTGGCGCGGCGACCCGAGCCAGAGCCCCATGCCTGCCGGTGCTCCAGGCGGATCCCTATGGCGCGCGGCGGCGCGAGGACCTGAGCCGGAGCCCCACGGCGGCGCGCCCGGCGACCACCCCGGCCACCCAGGCTGTGGGCGCGGCGACCACGGGCGAAGCCCCATGGTGCAACGGCGACCACGGGTAGAGCCCTTTGGAGGCGTGGCGGCGACAGCCCAAGGACCCGATTGCTTTTTTAAAATGATTCCAAAGACCCGTTTGCTTTTTAAAAATATTTGTAGGGGCTAATCTGTAAAAAATCTGTTGATGAGGCACTGACATGTGGCCCCACAAGTCAGTTAACGGTCAAACAAACGGTCAACCAAACGGTGTGTTTAGTAGCGGGCCCGGCGTGTCATAAACATGTTTAATTTTTAACAAAGAGAATTTGGGGTTTTTTGGAACAGTCAACCCCTAACTTAGTAGTTATCTGAGAAAAATTAAAAATCGATAGTTTTTTGGAACCCTAACCTGTAAAGTAGTAGTTTTATGCTATTTACTCAACTGAAGAGTTGCAGATGCAGATGTAGATGCAGTAAATCAGCAAATAAGTAGTACTACTTCTATCTGGACAGAACTCCATGTGACAGTAAACAGATATGAGTAGCATGTGCCAAGGAATAACCTGCATCATCTCGAAGCCATAGTGCCGAATTTGAGGCGGAAGATCCTTCCCAAGCAGCTTGAGCGACGCCTTCACCAACAAAACCACGTACACGTCTTCCCCCTATAACACACCAGATAATTACACACCATCCCCAGATCAAACGGTTGAAAAAAGAAATCTTGAAGTGAAATCTAGAGAATAGCGGGGGAGTTCGGGCAGAGGAGGTTGAGGACGAACAGGACCGGGCAATGCAGAGGCGGCAGGCACGCTGGAGTCGAGATCGACGGCGTCGCCGGAGGGTCCCTCCGCCACCGCCGCCGCCGCCGCCGCCGCCGCCGCCTTCATAGAGGCCGCGCCGTCCATGGGGATTCCGGCCCGTGAATGATGCTTCTAGAAGTTTCTGCAGGGATCAGGAGTCCAGACAGATTATGGACTTATGGTCCCTGCTTCCTCCGTCCTAAATTTGAGTTCAGAAAATATATAATTAGATATTATGATGGATTATTTGCCCCATTTTACTTCTAACTTTCATCATTTGCCTCTAAGATTGACGGGTGGGACCAGGGACACTTTCCATTAGGACAACCCTCAGACAAATCTAAATGATCCAAATCCCCCACCTAGATGATGAGTTTTAGGTGCTTTCTTTATCTAGGTTTATTAATCTCCTCATATTTTGGATCAACTTTTAGTCATTGATTTCACTAATAATATACTCTCTTGGTCCCAAGTTACTTGATGAAGGATTAATAAACCTAGACGAAGAAAGTATCATTTAAAGCGGAGAGTGCCCAAATTAAACATTTAGAGATCGAAATTGATTAAACAACGAGTACCCTTGCAACACCTTCCCAGCGGACGCGTGCCATGTGATGTTCTGAGCCGCCACCACATGTCCCACGCTGATCGCACTTGTGAAAACTTTTTTTTCATGTGTTTTTCTTCTTCAAGTTTTCAGATTTGCTTGGTTTTCTTTAGGTTTTGTAGGGGAGAGAATCGATTTTTCTATTTTCCTAAGCACTCTGTGTGAAAAGTGAAAAGCACAACTGTGCTTTCCATAATTGTGCTTTTCGAAAAAGTGAAAAACATAGTTGTGCTTCTATGTGCTTATCGAAAAGTGAAAAGCGCATTTGTGCTTCGACGTGAGTGCTTCCTAAAAAGGTGAAAAGGAAAAAAAAATGTTTCTTGGTTTCCAATTTGTTTTTGTTTCTGTTTTCGGTAGTTTCGGGAAAACAATTCTTTTTATGGTTTTCACTTTTTTTTCATATTCCTGGTATTTGGGGGGGGGGGGGGGGGGAACGATCATCCAAACCTATTAGCATGCACCTATTTCAAGGATTTCAATGCGAGAAATGCAACTTGAAAATGATTCATAATTTGGATGAACGATTCAAGCGATCAAACGCTTTCAAAAAATGAATCTAGAAAGACAGAAAACTCATAGTTTGCGACAAGTGTAGTACATACAGTGCGTCACTTGTCACCACCTCAAGGAGCGGGAGTGACGAGGCCTCCCTTCGTTTGGAGGAATTTAGGAGGAATTCTGTAGGATAGGATTTCTAAGAAAAAATCCTTTGAAGTCCTTCGGTCTGTAGGAACTGAATCATATTTCTTCGGAGGAATTTCTTCCTATCCTTATAGAAAAAATATACTGAATCACATAGAAAAATAAACATTAGCCTAGACTTTATAGAAAAAAATCATATGATGTGAACCAAAGAACATCTCTTTAAATATTCCTATTCATAGAATTTGAGGCACATGACATCATATTTCCTATAAGTTTAATATTCCTATAATATTTTATCCTATAAACCAAAGAAGACCTTAACTAGAGATTTTGAATAAGTAGCGATCAACCCCATAGACAATTACATAATTCCAACCAACAACTAGCCCATAGACAAACCGAAAAAAATACAAACAAAACTAGTCCATTGGCGCGGGGGACAAGAAACACTTCTGAGATGCGATCTGCCAACAAAAACGGACTATAACAACAATTGGTAATGTCAGTTGATATCAGCTAAATGAGTCCAACTATATCACATCTGCAATCACTAGTTAGGCCGCTTTTGATTTACAATAATTTTATATAAATTTTAAAGGATATGAATCTTGTAGGAAAAATTCTTTAAACCCCTTCGATTCAAAGAAAACCGGGCAAAATCCGAAAATCTGAATGAAAAACCCTGAGAAAATCAAGAAAGAGCTATAAAAACCCAAAAATGGTGCAGGAAAAAAACGTGTTTCCACGGGTGCGTCCAACGTGTGGCGGCAACTGGGCAGACCATGCGACACACACATACCAGGGTACCCCTGATTATCTATACCAATATAAAAAGACCCAAACGGGCAGATCCAATTAATCTCGGCCATCTAATCATATCAATCCAACGACCTAGACTGCTTCAATGTCGAGTGCTCAATACGTTTAGCGTACAATTAATTTCATGTCAAATATAATGTTAATCACATAATAACACGTAAATAATATCCTACTTAATATCTACATACACTTAATATATTTTCAAGTTAACGTGCATTGCACGTACACATTGACTAGTCAATCCCCAAAAGTTCAGTCAAAAAAGCCATGACACAATACAAGAAAAAATATACAGCATAAATTTTGACAAAATAATAATAAACCTTGCCCAGATTTGAAAACCAGGCAACTTTCGTATAGCTAAAGCGTTCGATTTTTTTTGGTCAGTAAGTATTATTTCCTGTCAAGCTAACACGAATGTGTTCTGAATCTGCTGCGGCTGCAGCAGAGCCACGAGAACAACCAAGAGGACGGTGAGCGCCATGAGGAAGACGTTCACCAATCCGGAGATGAGCAGTAGCGGCGCCTCGCCGTCCTCGTCCTGGACCTCGTGAACGAGTAGCATCCTCGTGAGGTTGGCGATGAGCGAGACAAAGATGAAGAACACGCAGGCCCTGTACAGCTTGCTGAAGCCGGGCCCGTCGCCGCTGACGCTCCTGGAGTAGGACGCCATCAGGGCGCCGAACATGGCCGGGCAGAAGCCAAACCAGATCAGCGACCGCCGCCTGCGCGCCACCGCCCCTGCCGTGTCGCCTTCTCCGGCCCCCCTCCCCGGGGACCGCGGCGGCGCTCTATGGACGTGCCAAAACAGGCCGCCGAGGAAGGCGACGAAGACGAGCACGAAGGCCAGCACGATGTACGCCTGCAGGACCTCGATGGCCGCCAGGAACGCGACGACGGAGAGCAGCGCCAGGAGCGCGTACGTGGAGTACCTGATGAACACCCGGATGAACTTCTCCCTCGTCTCCTTGAAGTCCGCCGCCAGCGGCACCGAGCACACGAGCATGATGAAGAGCCCGAACAGCGCGGCGTACATGGTGAGCACCTCGGGCGCCCTGACGCCCACGCTGCGCCTGCACTCGCTCCGCCTCAGCTGGCTGAAGAGCGTCGCCGGCAGGCCCAGGAACGCCGCCTGCGTGGCCTCCGACGACAGGTCGAAGAAGTGCCGGATGTCGTCCTGGAACTCCTCGTACTGCACGATGCCCCACGTCACCGTGTTCCGCGCCGAGGCCTCTATGTGGCACGCGTACGGCGCCACGACGAGCAACACCACCGCCGCCGCGAGGTAGAGGTAGACGACGTTCAGCACCGCGGTGAGGCAGGCCGCGGTGACCATGAGGAGGATGTTGGAGGCGAAGACGGCTATGCAGAGGCACCGTATCCGGTGGCGGTGACAGTCCTCGACGAGCTCGTCGTCGTCATGGCCATGACCGCCCGGGCTGGCGCAGCACTTCCGGCACATCTTGTCGGCGAAGAGCAGCGGCGTGGTGTTCACCACCAGCGAAAGCAGTGCGGAGAAGCTGAATGCGATGGCGGCGTTCCTGGTGCGCCTGCAGAACGTGATGGGAAGGAATCCTACCATCATCGGGAAAAATTTTCCCGATGCAGATCGCTTGAAGTACTGCAGGAGCTGCTTGTCAACTGTTGAGTACTGCGACCACTTCGTCAAATCTAACGGTCCTGACTGTTGCACAACACAAGGGAAAAATTATGACCGTGTGTAGACTGGTCCCTATATACTGTATTACTCACTCGGTCCGAATAAACTTGTCCCAAATTTGTCTTTCAAATGGATGTATCTAGCACTAACTTGATGCTAGATACATTAATTTAAGGGATAAGATTTTTCGGACGGAGGGAGTACCTAATAAAGTTAGGTTTGTACAAATGCACGCAACTAAATATAGGTGTAATACGGTCATTTTTTCATCGCATAAAGCTAAAATAGGGCAAATCTAATGAGGCAAACGGGATTACCATGATCCTCTGTAATGCCAAACGCGAACCGAGACTATTCCAAAACAGTTTTGAATGTGCTTATGTGGTCTCAATTGATGTAGAAGCAGGTTCTACTCTCCTTTCCGAAAAATGCCGTTTTGAATGTGCCGATATATATGGTGTAGTACCACGGGAAACCCGATAATGAAACCAAAGATCTTAGTTGTCTCTCCTGTTGCTTTCCTATTAACAACAAAACTGCATTATGGCGATCTCTTCATAAAGGCCCCCGACCTGCAGCATATATCAAATTCGAAGATTACGGGCGTAATAATACTTGGCGCCGATGGGCATATGCATACCAACAAAGCATAATAGCGCATCACAAAAGGATACTAACCTGACCAGCTAGAGCTCCCAGCTCGTACCTACCGGATGTCAGCTGCCTCTCGGGCAAGATCATGATGATATTCAGACCTTCACCATTCCGGCCATATATATATATATATGCAGCACCGGATAGTACGCATCTAACACAGCGCCATCATACATTATGCATCCAATCTGAATAAGAGAATGCATCTCTCTCTCTCTCTCTCTCTCTCTCTCTCTCTCTCTCTCTCTCTCTCTCTCTCTCTCCGTGTTGACATGTCGTTCCTAACACAAAGTTGCATACTCTTGAGCCCATTTTCTAAGGCACAACGCGTAAGTCTTGCATAGCATATGAAGCAACCAAACGGCAAGAGTGCAGCATTTTTGGCAGTTAAGAGGATTAGCACATGGTCCCTAATCCTTAGATCCTTAGTATATTAAACATACTACTAGGAATGCAACTCGATCATGTCGATCTTATTGACAACAGGACAAGGTTGTTCAACTATTAATAAATACCACCACTAGTATTCGTGCCAACAAGCATCACATATGATGACAATAAATCGATCATGTATGGCAGCACCACAACAATCAACTGAAATTGTCAATGGGCTTTGCAACTTGAACAGGCTGGAACAGAAATAAACTGCTTCGACAAGTCCTAAATTAACCATCATGAATTAGATTTTGAGTAAAATGTATACAAAACCATAAAACTATATTGGGTGTGTCATTTTGGTCCTATAAGTATGGAAATTCACACCTAGGTCCTTATGGAGTCATTAAATGGTTCACCGTAGGTCCTACTCAGGTCTGACCAAGCCGCATGTCCCATTGACTGCTGCCACATGACGCTAATTTGGGGGGAAATGGAAGTCTCTAAATTAACTTGGATTCTCTAGTAGCCGTGCTCTAGTGGGATAGAAGAGGACACGGACGAGGCCAAATGGAGCTTGGAGGAGGCGGGAAAATCAAAAGGGCGAGGTGATGGGGCAAATGGAACCAACACTTTGAGGTGATGTCGATGGTGGAACCACATAGCTAGGGTGAAACTCCGGTGGTTGCCAACGTGAGGGTGGGTGACGACGTCGGTGGTAGGAAGTGGATACGAGGCTATGTTTGCGGAACATGTAAGAAAGGAAACACAGAGGTGGGCGATAGGGTCATGTAGGTGCAAAGAATTGCTAGGGAGCTTAGCGGAGAAAGAAATTGGGCGTTACAAACAGCTGGTGGTGTTAAAGGAGGAACACCGAATTTTGACTATGTAGTTGATGATCCCCAAGTTTGATTGGGGGTTTCATTTGCCATGTCGTGGCGCATCATCAGCGCAAAAGAATCCGACGGTGGTGTCATGGTGGAGGAGATTGAAGGTGGATGTCTTCGTGTTGGAGGAGATTAAGGCAGGGGTCATGGGCCTCAGCGAGCCCAAGAGCACCATCATGGGCTTCACCTCATTGTTCCTCTCGATGACCTTCAATGCCTCCACCCAAGTCATCATCTTTGTCCACTCCCATCCATGCCAAAACCAACTTCTGACGTGCTGCTGTAGCTCCCGGCGAGCTTTGGTTGGAGGAAACCAATGAAAGGATCGAGAAATACAAGCCATATAACTTATGAGGTTATCTGGGCTTATTTCTACCACCCGTCTATTAGCCCCCCCTTAAGTTCACTATTTTCAAATGTGCATTTTCATACTTTTAGGATCCACTTGTCGTTGAAAGAGTACATAAGTCCATAAAGGGGTACAAACAGGGGTATTAATTATATGTAAGCAAAAAAAAAGTGGGTTTGAAACTTTGAATAAAAAAACAATTTAATTGAGTTAGCAAACCCTGTAGCATTTCGCCAAAAAAAAGCAACCCCTGTAGTTTGTTTGCCGTTGCAATGGCACTTAAATAAGTGGATAATGCACGACTCAAAATGTTCATGCATTATCCCAACGCGGCCGTACCACACTTTGTAGTTTGTATATGCGGTTGCAATGCCAGTGCAATCAACTGTCCATGCATTATCTCAAAGAAAACATACAAAACATTTGCAGGTCGACCACGAACAGAGCATAACCTCTGCTGATTTCTCTCTCTCTCTCTCTCTCTTAGAAAAGAAAACCTCCCCAGCCAACGCGGATACCATAGGAACTGCGTTCCGGGCACATGCTCTCCGCCTACCGGATCAGAGAAACCTATTATGGAAAATCCACTCTCACGTCTAGACGGCTAGACCTCATCCGCACTTGGTTCAATCCTGGCAGCATTTCCTCCGGCACCATGAGACGTCTTGTTTTTTTTTGCGATCAAATCAGAGAGCTTTATTCAACAAAAGAGCTCCTTGGACAATCAGCCAGCAGGCTTGAAACCAGGAAACTCGGGGTCTTGTCGAGCCAACTTTCGGTCACACTCAGAGTGCAAGCTCGCTTAGCACAAAGGTGTGTCGGTAAGTTTGCCGACCGATTTACATGCTGAATCACAAATAAAGGAAAATTAACTACTAGCTCTCCTATTTCTTCCAAGACCGGTGCCACAATCGAGCGAGAATTGTAGCGAGTGTTCCAGAGTGTCACCAACTCCAGGCAGTCCACTTCCATTATAACATGCGATAGCCCTCGAAGTGCAGCAAAGCGGGCTCCTTCTCGCATAGCGAAAGCTTCAACAATTAGTGGGTCCGAAATACCCACAACTGGTTTGCACCAAGCCCCCAATAATGCATCGGAGGAACGAGCGACGCCACCTGCACCGCCCACACCATCTGCAAGGTTCAGTGCACCATCAGTGGTAATCTTGATCACGCCTTGTTCTGGTGGTCTCCACCCATAGCCGGGGAGAACTGTTTGTGTGTTGCGTGGCATCTCCAGTAGGGCTAGGGCTTCCCTAGTGGCTCGAATAGCTGCTGTCGGGTCCCTGCCTGCTTCTCCATGTTTAATGCGATTGCGAGAATGCCAAATCGTCCACATGATTGTGATGATCTTTGGTCGGTCATCCTCAGGAAACCGCGTATCACACAGAATATCCCGTGACCAAGAATCCGGATGTAATGGCGGTAATCTGATGCCAAACCAAGCAAAAGCTTCGTTCCAGAAGCGTTGTGCATGAGTACAGTGAATAAGAGCATGCATAAGATCTTCCTCCTTGGCCAAGCAAACATTGCATCTGTCGATGACTGCAATATGACGGTGTTTAAGTGTGCACTCATCCGGTAGAATCCGTCGAAGTACACGCCACCAAAACACACGAACTTTTGGGATAACTTTGAGTTTCCATAGAGCACTCCACAGTTGTGATTCATCTCTTGAAGCTCCGGTATCCGTCCCTTCTCCTAGAGCAAGACGCTCGTTCTGAATCATTAGAGCACGGTACACCGATTTAACTGTGTAGTTGCCTGAAGTCTCAAAGGCCCAAGCAAAGAAATCATCACCACCCCCACGCCGGATTGGTATGTTGAGGATCGCATCTGCATCCGGGGCAATGAAGTTTGATCTAACTAGCTCCTATCGCCAGGACCAGTTGTCCGGATCAATGAGATCTGACACCATGTGGACTGTAGCAGACGCCGGTTTCATCATGGGCGACATAGAAATTGTGCCCGGGATCCACTTATCTGTCCACGCATCAATGGAGGATCCATCTCCCACTCTTTTAATCAACCCCGCCTTCAAAGCTTCCCTGCCGGCTATTATCGCCCTCCAAGTTGCAGAAGCAGACTTGGGGCAAGTTGCATGCATAAAATCCGTGTCAGGAAAGTAGCGGCCTTTTAAAACCCTTGAACAAAGAGAGCTCGGATTAGTTAAGCCCTCCATCCGTGCTTTCCGAGTAGCGCAAGGTTAAACTGATGAGGGTCTCGAAAACCCATACCTCCTTTGCACTTGGGTGTTGCTAGATTCTTCCACGACACCCAATGCATCCCATTCTTGTCAAGAGAACTACTCCAGAAATATTTTGCCATCGGAGAAGTAAGACTCTTACAGACTTTCTTAGTGAGCAAAAAAGTACTCATTGAGTAAGTTGGAATGGCTTGAACCACCGACTTTAGCAAGGTTTCCCTCCCGGCACAAGCCATCAGCTTTTCGGACCATCCTTGCATCTTGCTCCGTGCCCTCTCCCCGATGTGATCGAAAGTGCCACTGTTAATCCGCCCAACAGCAGTTGGCAGCCCCAAATATCGCTCGCTAAACGCCTCCACAGAAATGTTCAGGACTGCTTTTAGCTGCTGTCTCAAGTGTGCTGGTGTGTTGGAGCTAGAATAGATAGAATTTTTGTTGCGATTGACACACTGTCCAGAAGCATCACTATAAATTCTGAGAATCTCATTCAATCGAATAGCACTTTGATTAGTTGCACTGATGAAAATTAAACTATCATCTGCAAACAGTAAATGTGACACCTAAGGTGATCTATAACTTACTCGAATACCTCTATCGATATGTCCTCCAATATGAGACTTTAGCAGCGAAGAGAAGCCTTCTGCACATATCAAAAAGAGATATGGAGACACTGGATCTCCTTGCCTAAATCCACGTGAGGGTGTGAAAAAAGGCTGAAGCTCTCCATTAAACCGAATTGAGAACCTGACTGAAGTAACACACTTCATTATCAAACGAGTAAAGATCATGTTGAACCCTAGCCTTGTTAGAATGGCCTCAAGAAAATGCCATTCAACTTGATCGTAGGCCTTCATCATATCTAATTTAACAGCACAAGTAACTACTGAGCATTGTTTCTACATGGTGTACATCGACGAAGTCGCACGACAGATGTCGCCCGTCAGGCTTAGCTCCCTTGACCGTCAAAAATTTCACAACATCGCTCTTACCTGAAAAGCTGCAAACCCAGTAAATTAGCAATGAGCTTATTAAATTACAGCCATTCTTAACAACACAAACAAATGTACTAGACAAGAAACATCCAGTCTTAAGCATTCATATTTGTTGAAGACGAGTAGCGAGAACGTGCATGCTTGAACAATTGAATGCGTGCATGTCCTAGAAATATAACAAGGATGCCAACCTGCGGTAGCTGATATCCACTATGTGAGATATCTTCGTTTCAAAACTATTCTTCATTGCATTTTTGGCGGCATCGGAATAGTCTCCCGAATACAGCAATGCGTAGGCATTTTTCTGCAATGATCAAAAGGACATAACGAATAATCCAACACCCGTCAGGAACTCAGCATATACCATTGACAGGCGGTACCAATTAACAGTTTCATACTCCAAATTTAAACTTATTACAAGAGCACTATTCCTTTTCAGATTCACTATTGGAAGTTCAAATTCAGAAATAAAATAACCTAAGGATTTCATGTGTGACACTCACAATTTATTTACAGTTAAGAGAATACAATTATCACCTTTTTGTGCCGGAAAATAAGCCTATGCTTCTCATTCCAGTCGACGTCATGCATCATCTTGAGTTTAGAAAAATCCTTCAGGGCAATGCAAGCTGCACAACAAGAAGTTATTAATATGAGCCAATTATTCTTGGAAATGAATCTTCCAAATTATTTCAGTTAACGAACATGTATGCAACCAATGGGGATCAAAGATCATCCTTTACCGACATGTAGGCTCACGGTGGTGCACAGTTCAGTAAGTGAAGTAATCTAGATGACTCATCTCCCCTACATATGAAACTAACACTCCCATCTTTGTTTTTTTTTCTTTTACATAAATGAAAGGCCCTAATGGATAGAACAAAAAAATTACCCCCATCATGTGTAGCAACTTATTTTGACATCTAAAATTGACGAATAAATTCCGCCTTGTACATTTCTTTAGTGCTTAAGTGGAAACAATCACTCCCATTTAAGAAAAATATAAGGCGGGTCCTTGAAGAGATTATTTAGCAAAATAAAATGTCAAGATAGACAAAACTTAGGCAACATTAGTAGGTCCACGGCTTGTAACCATTGGTGCAAATACAATCGATGGAGAGGATATACACGAAGACATAGTCAGAATCAACTATATTATGAGCAATGTTCAGATTCTTTATTAAGCAAAGAGGAGAATATGTGCTGGAAAAATATTAATAGAAAGGATGTTGAGTTATATGCTCCAAAATTATTGAGAAAAAAAACAGTGAAGTCTTTCGCAAGATATATTATATTTTCTCTAGACACTAAGGATAATCAAGTGACCAACTTACACTTTTAGCTGCATTTGACATTTTATTGGGTCATGGTAATTTTGGTTGGTTAAATTGTTTGAATATTTTTCTGCTGGCGATATGATCATAGAATAATCAGTAGAAATTGACATATAATCTTATTCTTGCCACTAGAGAAACATGTTTTTACTGTCAAAATTTGTTAATTATTAACCGAGTTTTCCAAACATGATGCTAAGCTCATAAGAAAAACTCATCATAGCACAATTCCGCAAAATTGGCTCTTACGCCAAAGACCGTCGACTTAATTTATCATAGTGTCGTGATCTTTTTCATGTATGTGAGCATGATGCATGGCAACGATGTTGATATGTCACTAGCAATAGGAAGATCGTTATATGAAAATAAACAATTCTATCCACATTCAACATTTCTCGAGTGGTTTTGGATGGGCTCATGAATAATAGTGGCTTGGAACAATTAAGTGCATGAAGGTAGTAGATTTAGGAACTCCGTAAATCACATGAAAAAAATCACACAAAAAAAAGACATAAGGAACGGGGCACAAGCAGATATTGGTGATAAAGGATTGATGAAGTTAAGATACTATTAATCGTAGACAAGTGTGTAACGAGATTGTATACATGATTGATGTTCTCCTTTCTCCAATTGTCATCAATGGGATTGTGTAGAATGCCACTGCTTATCTACCAACAATCAATTACTTTACCAAGATTTTGCTGGCATCTTTCGGATATCCTATATGAACAAGTCAAGGTGGGGAAAGAGGATAAGGTATTGGAGTCCACTTATTACAAATAAAAATATGAGCATGATCAAAGATACATTAATTACATTAGATCCCTTCTTGCAGTGTCATCAACGATCATGGTCAATCGAATACAATCCAGAATAGGAAAGGTAAGTTTAATTTGTATTAACATTACTCATTATATGTACCAGACATTAAGATATACTAGCACTGGGGCATACATATTCTAGTGGTTCAGTATCAATCATGTCCGATATATGTACATTACACCCACCATATTCTAGATATTGGTATGATTTGATTTGAGTGTGGGTAAGGGAAGGCAAGATTTTTTTTATTTGGTTCAGTTTTTTGGTAAGATTTGATTTCATTTGGGTATGGTAGGGGCAGAGAAGGTAAGTTTTGATTTAGTTGAATTTTTTGTACTACCTCAGTCCGAGTTTATTAGGTTCCCTTGTATTTTGCAACTTTTGTTGACAGTAAATTTGATTTGCAAAATATAAATGATATGCAAAAAAAATATTGTTGGTTTCATATTCAGATGAAGTTTTCCTCATTTTCATGCAAAGATGTGGAGGCAAAACCACATTTCATGGCGTACAAACACCAACTACCTTTTAATAGTAAAGATATGGAGGCAAATTCCATGGAAATGCAATCATGCCTAATGTGAGTTGGCTCCGACAAATAATGACCCATTAAAAAACCTTGAAACTTTCTCATGGAAATGTTTGTTGAATAATATGATTATTGGTGAGATGGGTAAAAGTTAGAAAATAATAGTGCTACTGGTTAGCATTCTAATTTCCTCATTTTCATGCATGTAGAAAATCCAAAAATACCTAATAGAACAATCAAAGAAATATGAAACCTTTTTTTACCAACAAGGTCTAGTGTTATACTCACGTATAAAGTTTCGTGAAGGAATGACTCCCGTGGTCTTTTGTGCGGAAAAAAATGGTAATATATAAACAATACTATCAAAGCTTTTTGAAGTTGCGATTTTGGTTTATTCATCCAGAAGAACACGGAAGTCATTTCTTTGTAAAACTTCATACATGAGAAGAACACTTGACCGTGTCGCTACAGAAAAGTTTCAGAATTGTTATTTTTTTTGCTACTTTTAAAAATTAGAATGCTTTAGCGGGTGCTCCTAGATCCAGGTCACCAAAATCTGCAAATCATCAATTATTGTATAATTTACATGGGTAAGTTTTAATCCGATGGCGATATGCGTTATTTTTAAAAAATAAAATTAAATACGTGCTAAGTTATAAAATTAGGTATACCAGGACCCATGATCATTCTAGTATTTTGCGTGAAAATACAGGTGTTTTCTCCTAAAAAAACACTCATCATAAATTAGCTCTTGCTAAGCGATTTGTAAGGCTTTTGGGACGGTATATACGGAGAGTTGTCATGGATGAAAAAGGAGGGTTGACCTTGATACGCACACACGGTCTCCACGCGACCACGCCAACATCGTGACGGCCTCGCGAGTCGCCGTGCCAGCGGCTTGTCGTCGACTAAGTCGCTAGAGCTGTGTCTGAGCTCGATCAAGTAGGCGATCACCACCGAACGGCTGCGCCCTAGGTGATATTTTCTTCTCTATAAAAGAAAATCTCGATCGCCAAAGGTTGATAACCGTTAGAAATGGGATTGGGATTGGATGAGATCGAACTGATGTCGACCATAAAACATAAAAGACTTTTCTCAATCAACAACAGAAAAACATCTCGCAGTTGCAATTTGGGTCTGGGGTTCATGACAGATTGGAGTTTTCGGAGACGCGGTTTGGTTGAACGGTTTTAAGGTGAGACTGAGAGTGATGTTAGGAAATTACACCAACAACAACAACAAAAAAAAGTTTCTAGATAGCCAGCCATATGTATCCATACCTACGTATCATTCCTTCCTTCTGCAGAAGTACTATGTAAGTAGAACTATTTAGCATCAAGAACTGAAAAAACGATATTTAGAGGAGAAAATAAGTGAACAAAAATCCCTCGCAGAAAGAAATTGAACAAAAATTGAAGGCGCGGTGACAAGAGAAACTAACCGTAACCAAGGCGCTTGATGCTGTGGTGCACACGTTGTTCCACATAATCTCCCTGCACGGGTGGATCTTCCGGGCGCGGGACGCTGCAGACTACGCACAGCAGCTTCGCCTCCACTCCCGCGGCCGCGGGCATCACCATCCACCTCTTCATCTTCTCGACGGACGACGACCAGCTGCTCATCTTCCCGATCGGTTGCCTTCTTCGATCTGCAGAAGAGGGTTAAGAGGATCGCTCCTAAATGATGAAGCAGGGAAGAACTCCTGGAGACGCCGAGACGCAATCAGAACTTCAGACGAAGCCTTCTCCATGAAGCAAGGCCTGACCGTGTCCTTCTTTCTTGGGAGAGAAGACACAAAATGAACCACGCGTTCTCCACATGTTCACGCGGGGGTTTGATGTGGACAGCCTAACTGGATCAACGCGGTGCCTGAAACTTGTTGTTGTTGCTGATGTTAGCAATATCGGCTGAAGCCCCAGCTCTCTCCCATAGCCTCTTGATTCTCTACCAATTCGGGTGAGGTGGAACAGAATGGTCGTCCATTCGGACTCGACGGAGTGATTCGGATTGTGCGACAGGGCGGTCAATGCCCGGTGGTATCTGGTATGGCCGCGGTGGTTTTTGATTGTTGGTGAATGTCTCCATCTAGCCAGGGAACTAGTGAAGGGAGCCTGCTTCGACATTTTCTGAGCAATCGACTATCTTCTTTAAGAAATGGTACCGGTTAGAGATCACTTGACTGAACACAAAATTTGGGTCAGTTGACTGACTGTAAATTTGTTTCACTCAGTTTGCTCTCAACCTCGTCAGGCAGGCCGGCCCAGCGAGCAAGCATGTACGGCACACTGCTCTCATTTTTTTGACTAAAAAACACAGTGTGCCATGATGGGCGCGAGGATCCCGGCGAGCTGGCTTTTTTTTCTTTCTTCATGTGGTCTTTTCTCTTTCAGTCAGTTTTTTATTTAAAAATTTCACTAATTTGAACAAGTATTCGCAGATTCAAAAAATGTTAATGAATTTACAAAAAAATTCACGAAATCTAAATATGTTCATCAATTCAACAAATCTTCACAAATTCAATAAAAGTTCATAGATCAAAAAAATGTTTGCGAATTAAAAAACCATTAATATAAAAATTGTTTGTGTATTCGAAATTATGTTCGGGAATTCATAAATTGTTCACAAAATTGAGTGTGGAGTAAAAAAATAAGCATTAACTTGAAAATGCCCACGAATTAAAAATATGTCCGATTTTTTTGGGAAACAAGCACAACACATGGGATTGGCACAGTTGATCTATCACGACGCAAGGCAGGCCCAGACTAGGTGACTACATCACCGATGTTATAGATAAATACATCGGCCCTGCTTCGTGTTTATGCTAGTTAGTGTGCTTTACATGCGCCTGCTATAGAGAAATTAAATTATTGGGAATAAAATTATTTGTTTCACGAGATAATCTTAGGAAATTAAATTATCGGAATACCCTCTTACGATAGACATACCATATTAATATTTGCCAATTATTATGGCAATTCACATTTTACTATTGATATTAAATTTTTTAGTTGCCATGGTATAAATTATTGTGAATTGTTAACCCGATAATAAAAAGAAGAAAAAGGGCCAATCGATTGAAATTCTCATACTTTGGGTGGTATCACATTAAAGAGTAAATAAAAAATAAAACTAAACAAAAAATGACGATTTCTATGGAAAAATTTCCACAATTTTTTTTCTTTTGTTTGTTTTAATTATTTTCCATTTCCTTTCTTCTTAAAGGGTAGTATCAATGCCACACATTTTTCCTTATTTAATTATAATATTCAATAATAAACATATACTAGTGGAAATTTTGTAGAACAAAAGTTTCATGATAAAAGAATGAATTAGTGGCATTGGTATTATAATTAAATAATAAAGAAAATAAAATTAAAACTAAAAATATAAAATAAGAAAGTATTCCATGGGGTAATGAATTAGTGGCATTGGTATTACTTTTTAGGAAGAAAACAAATATGGAAAAAGTTATAAAAAAATAAAAAAATTGCCCACAATTTACATAGTGGAATTTTGATTAAAAGGGAAGTTTGCTAGGAAGGGGTGAACTAGAGACATTACTATTGCCGTTGAAGAAGAAAATATTCAAATTAAACTAAATCAAATAAGAATAATGAACTTTTTATGAAAGAATGAATTAGTGACATTGGTATTACCCCATAAGAAATAAAAAATGGAACAAAAAGTAAAACAAAATCAAATTAATGAAGTTTTCTAAGAAAGAATGAATTAATGATACTGGTATTAACCTTTAAGAAGAAAGAAATCAAATAAAAACTTAAAAATGAAAATAACTCAGATTTCTAAAAAAGAATGAATTAGTAGTTTTGGCACTACCCTTTAGGAAGAAATAAAATAAAAACTAAAGAAAAAATCAAAACAATGAGGTTTTCTATGGAAGAATGATTAGTTGCATTGGTATTACCCTTTAAGAAAAAAATTGCACACAATTTACACAAAAATTGTGCTTTTAAAAAATATGCAAGAATAAGCATATAATGATGGAATTTTCACGAAACAGAAGTTTTCTAAGAAAAAATGAATTAGTCCCATTCGTATTACTCTTAATATATAAAAAAAATAATAGCTTAAAAATTGCACATATATTACACTGAACTTACACGAACCCCCGATATGCAAGAAAAACCATATAGCTGTGTAACTTTCATACAGAAACATGATTTACACAAAAATTGCATAGAACTTGCATGTGTGCGTCCATGTTTTAAATTCAGTGTTAAACAAAAAATGGCCAACTATTAAACATGCACGTAAAACCTTTTCTGGTTTCAGTCAAATCGCTCTCCACTATTTGAGCGAGATCGAAAGGCCCAGTTGTCTTCTTCTTCCCCTAAACTAAAACTAAAATAAAAACTAAAACAAAATAAAAATGAAGTTAATGGATTATTATTGTCATCAAAGAAGAAAGAAAAACTAAAGAAAAAAAGATAAAGCTTGCACGAAAATTTCACTTTCTTATGATATGCAAAAATAAGAATATAATAGTACAATTCTCACACTTTCTATAATACTTGTGTTTATACTTACACAGACCCACGTCCATACGTAAGGATAAAAGGGATAAAAGACACACAAAAACTCAGCAACAACAAGCACACATGAAAAAAAATAAGAAGAAAATGACCAAACCTTTTTTCAGCCGGTTGTCCAGTAGAAAAAGTGAACAAAAAAATAACAACGTCGGTAATTAATCATCTCTCACTACTTAAAGTTGTCTTTTAGAACATTAGGGGTCGTCAACATTTTTTAAACCACTTTTTAGGAGTAAACATATGGCCACCGTTAGTATACATTATCCCCTTAATGATTTTGACATTAATAATAAAAACCCTCCTTAGAAAAATAATAGATGCACTTTTACCTCTCTAACTTATAGTCGTACCATAATCGGTAGATCACCATTGTGGGAATAACTAATCCTATCTCAGGTTCCACCTAGTCTTACATGGCATCCACATGATAAATAATCCAAATCAAGTCAAGTCAACGAAAGTTCCAAGCATGATCAATAAGTCAAAAGGAAGAAGCTAAAATAAAAGGCTAAAAGACCAGAGCCCAGTGAGAGGAAAGATGGATGTTTTAGTTCACTATAGAGACCATACACCACTCCTCCTACTCCGCTATGGATTCATGGGCCATGAATCATCACACCTACCACCTGAAGGGTAGATCGGTCCTGAGAGGCTGGGTATCGGGATCCCTCTTCCGAAGCTTCCCTTGTCTCGGCATTTTGTGTACTCTCAACAAGACTTGGGGGCTGGAGCTTTTTTTTGAACATAGTACAGACACAAGCGCTCATATACACGCGCATACACTCATCCCTATGAATGCACATACGCATACCCTACCCCTATGAGCACCTCCAAAAGACTGAGATGGCATATCATTTTGAAATTTACGAAGTCAGTGTATGCACCTCATCGTCGACGGGAACGTTTCCTCCCACTGAATGCGCATCGCCGGAAATCCTGAAATAAATCTAGAAATAAATGCGAGCATCAGGACTTGAACCCTGGTGGGCTAGGGATACCACAGTCCCTCTAACCATCCAATCACAGGTTGGTTCGCAAGACTTGGGGCTGGAGCTGGGTATTGGGATCTGATCAAGGGACCTTGTAAGGCTCAGATTATCTGGACAAGGGAAGCTTCGGAAGCGTGATGCAACGTGAGCCAATCTCTTCTTTCAAGGCCTCTTCTCACACGTGAGTCAATTTCTACTCTTCACGGGATGACTGAACCTTTTTTTTAAAAATGTTAATGCGTTAATTTTGTCATTTAACAATCACCGTTGCTACAATGCCCTCCTACACACCCTGCTAACTTTGTTGTAAGTATAAACGATGAGTTACTCCTACTTTGTTGTTGTTTCCACAATATGTACAATGTGCATGATCTGTCCTTAGACATGAGAATGTCATATGTCCTTTTTCTATATATGCATGAACATAAAAGGTCGCATAACTAAAGAGCTACTCATTCCCTTTTTGTTTATAAGGCATGTATGTTTCTAATGTGAATCCAATAATACACGGACAATCACATTTGGCTTTTGGGTGTATATGCAACTGGTATGAAAACGTAATTTACTAGTTGCAAAAGAAAGGCCAAAAACAATTCTGAAACTTGTTTTTTGAACACAGTACAGAAGCAGACGCTCATACATACGGAAAAAAAAGACCAAAAACAATTCTGGAACTTTTCTAAAACAAACTTAACCTTCTGTTTTACTCGTATATAAAAACTTTACTCATTCAAATCGTGATCCGCGTTAACTAGACTTATAGAGTCACAATGGGTGTCGGGGCATCTACCCTCTTGTCTTGCGGCAAGCAAGCAATGCAGCATCTGTAAAAGGCCGCAGTAGGAAAACGGGAGCAAGAAGAACCGGAGAAGACGGGAAAGCATCAGCTGCAGTGCGGCCACCGCAAAACGCGTCGCCTTTGGCTTTTCTCCGCTCGGCTTCTTTTCGCTACTGGCTTCTCCAGCCTTCCTCTTGCTTTCGGCCCTAGTTGGAGGCTGGAGCCCCCTCTCACACTGTAAAGCCACACAAAAGCGGCGACACGGCAGTACGTACTCTGTTCAGTTCTTGTACCCTTCCTTAGCCCGCAAGCAGAGTATGCATTCCTTCCTTCCCCCTCGCCGACGCAGCCACCGCCAAGCAACCTCGCTACATATGCGCCGCTCCTTCGTCTACCCCCATCGTTCTACCAAACTCGTCGGCCGGTGAGTCCATACCATACACACGCACGCACAGGTCAGATCAGAGCACGTGTACAGTTTGGTAGCTGGAGCCTGGAGGCCGGTGGCGAGAGGATCGACAGCCATGAACGGGGGCATCGGGGGCACGGCGGAGGGGGCGCCGCACCCGAGCACGGACTGGGGCCCGATCATCGTGGCGGTGATCCTCTTCGTGGTGCTGTCGCCGGGGCTGCTGTTCCAGCTGCCGGCCAGGACCAGGGTGGTGGAGCTCGGCAACATGGCCACCAGCGCCATCGCCATCCTCGTCCACGCCGTCATCTTCTTCTGCATCCTCACCCTCGTCGTCGTCGCCATCGGCGTGCACGTGTACGCCGCCTAGCTGTCTCATACAGTACTCCAGGTCAAGATGGGTTTTTTCTTTCTTCAGTGCTGCCTGCCCTGTCCCTGTTTGCCCGTTTGATTTGGCCGGCTGTAAACTGCAGAAACACTGCTAGCTGAAGACGGTACGTGTATAAATGTGTTCTTGGATGAGGAATTAGTTGCTTGTAATTACTTCTCTGTGTCGATAATTGATGAAATGCCTTTGAAATTGATTCCGGCAGAACCGTTTGCACCAACTATTCACTGAATCAGCACTCTTCAAGGGCTCCTCTACTTCAGATTTTGTTTTGTTTTGTTAAAGAGCATACTAATGCTGCAATTTTGGAAAGTGCTACCAGGAAAATGTTTATACACAGGAGTTTAGTAGTAACGTTTTTTATAAAAAAGCGATGTTTCTAAATAACAGTAGCGCTTGTCACTGAAAAGCGCTGCTACTATTCATGTAGCAGTAGCGCTTGTGTTATAAAAACGCTACTATTATAGTTGCCAATGGTTGCATGGCAGTGTAGGTATACCAGTAGCGCTGGTATTTAAAAAATGTTACGGCTATTACACATAGCAATAGCGCTGTCTTCTGACAAGCGCTACTGCTAGCAGTAGCGCTTATCTGTAAAAAGTGCTACGACTATGCTTACCTTATTCACCCCGTACGCGCCCCTTACTCTCCCTCACACACTCACTCGCCGCACACCCGTCGCCGCCGACTCCCCCAAGGTATCTCCCTCCTCCTCTCGCCGCCCTCCCCTCCCTCCTCCTCATCTCGCCGCCCTCCTCTCTCCCTCTTCCCACGACCCTCCTCTCTCCTCCCTCTCCACCGGCGGCCCCCTCCGATCCTTCTCCTCCCTCTCCGGCGGCCCCCTCCTTCTCCTCCTCCCTCATCCCTCTCCTGCTCTCTCCTCCTCCCTCCTCCTCCTCCCTCCTCCTCCTTCCTCCTCCTCCTGGCCTCCTCCCACCTCCTCCTCCCCCTTTCGGTAAATAGGCTTTTTTTTGTTAAATGTAGGTTTTTGTTTTTAGTAAATGTAGGTTTTTAGTATATTTTGTTTTTAGAAAATTTGAATAAGTAATTTGAAAAGAATAAGTAAATGTAGGTCTTTTGAATAGAATAGGAAATTTTTAGAAATTTTGAATAAGTAAATTTGAATAGAATAAAATATGAAATTGAAAAAATTAAGTAAATGTAGGTCTTTTGAATAGAACAGGAAATATTTAGAAATTTTGAATAAGTAAATTTGAATAGAATAATTTAATGTAGCTTATGGAGTTTCACCAAGTCCTAAGATAACGATAATAATGTTTTTGTTTATATTTTGTTTTTGCAGAAATCAAGGAGCCCCTACATCATCCCCGCCGTCGTCCCCGTCACCGACCCCCTCCGACCTCGATCGAGGTGATAGCAGCCACCCCATGTTGTTAATTTAATTTAGGTATTTTAGGTGTTTAATATTAGAATAATGCAGTATGAACCCTGGTTATGATCGAATCATGTTCAAAATTGTGACGCCCTAAGACCGGAGCTTCAGATGCCTTTCATGTTTTCCGAGTTTCGCCGTGTGTTTGATTTGTCTGTTCCTTTCTTCATAGCATCATGTGCATTGCATCATGTCATCATGCCATCTTTTTCTCAAACTAACTAAAACTCAACTAAATAAAATGCATAGATCTTTGATCTATTTAAATTGAGGGAACTCACCTGGTGATTTCTCTTTACAACATATATCCCAATATTAGGGAGCTATATCAAATATTCCTTTAATTTGGAATTTATCACAACACACTTGCAAAAATAACCCCATGCCTTTTCTACTTCGAGTTGATCCCGAAACCTTGCCGACAATTCCTTCTCCATTTATTGAGGCTCCTCCGAAAATCCGAACATTTTTGGACACTTCTAAAACCTCGTCCTAGTTCAAACCCATTTGAATTAAATTCAAATGAGTTTGAATTCTTATCGTTCGATCTTGCCACTTCTAATTTTCTCAGACCATGCACGTTTTTTTGAGTCCGGGAAAATTATCCCCATGCGCAAAATCCTTCCCTAACCCTCTCTTTCTTTTCCTCTCTCTAATTTCTTTTCTGTTAAAGAAAATAAGTTATTTAAGAAAGAGGGAGAGATAGCAGCAGTGCCCCTTGGGCCTCACTGTTCAAGCCCAGCAGGCCACGAGGCCCAGCGGAAGCCAGCCCACCTAAAACCCTCAACCCTAGCCGATCGCCCTCGGTCCCTCCTAGCGCCGCCAGAGGGATCGAGAGATCCCTCGACCTCTCCCCTTTGCCCGATCCCCACGACCTCTCCTCTCGTCCTCCCCGCGCCTGGCCCTCTCCTCCCAGCGCCTTCCCGAGCGCCATGGCCGCCGCTCGCTCCCTGCAGTCGCCCCTCGCCCAGCTCTTCCCGCGTGCCGTGCCCGACCCTCATGGCCCGTCTCCAGTCACGCCGCCGGTTCCTTGGTCGTCGTCGGAGGTCGTCCATGGAGGCCGCTGCCTCGGCTTCTTCTTCGTGCTGCTCCCTCCAGCGCCGCCTCCTCTGCTTCTTTCCCCGCGCACGAGCCCAACGGGAGAGGACCTCCCCGAAGCCGACGCCGTGCTCCTCCAACACCTAGCCTCGACTGGAGTCGCCCCTGTCGGCAACCAACACCACCACCAAGCTGCCCTCTCCTTTCCCCTGCGCAGGAGCTCGCAGCCACCACCATGCGCCGCCATGCCTCCCCTGCAACTGCTCTTCGGCAGCCCGTTCAATCTCCTCTACCTCGCTGGCCTCTAGCGTGACCGAGCGCCCGTGAAGGCGCATGCGTGGTTTTCTTCTGCTGCAAGGCCCAGCCAGCGCCCTGTCGGTCTGTCTCCGCTCAAGCTGCCGACCATCTCCTGCCGCTGACCACCACCATCGCCTCCTTGTTGCTGGCATCCCGAGACCTCTTGTGTTGTTTTGTGTTGTACCGTCAAGGCCGGCAAGATCGACTACAACGGCGCCAAGTTCCACAACCGACGACCGTTTTGGGATTTCACCAGGTATCGCACCGGACCCGTCGAGTACAACCACACCATGTTGATACGGGAACCACTACCGTTGACCTCCGAAGAATATGGTTTTACCGAGTACCCCTTCGTTTTGTCAAGATTGTCAAGTCCCTTGACGACAAGTGCACGACTACGCGGATTGTACCAAGTACCTCTTTGTTTCAGTGAGACCGGCAAGTCCGAAGACCCCAAATACCATGATAATCCTGAAGGGATTCAAATCCGTCAAGTTCCTCTACCGATGACTCGAACGGCTACGAAACGTGTACCACTACTGTCGACCCGCGAAGACCCCATGGACGTCAAGTTCCGTGTCATGACCCCGAAAATCTACAGACATGAACGACTACTTCCTCTTCGACTCGAGAACCACTACTTCCGCTACCATTGAACCCAATCCGCTTCGAAGATGAATGCTTTGAAGGTATAACCGCCGAAACGACGCCCGTGGACCGCATGCATGTGATGTGTTGTATGAGTTGCACCCTATGTTTGCACTGTGTTTGAGTTGTCACTTGCTCGGTCCTCCTCGTTTGCCGCTAACCCGTGGGAACCCGGTTACTGGGAGCACCCCACCATCCTTGCAGGACACACTCACACCTACTTCCTTTTGCACCGGTATCTCCATGAGTTTCCGGAACCGATATGTTGTGTGGCATCATTTTCGGATTCGTTGTCGTGGCACCCCTTTAGTTCCCGCCACGATGACAAATGTCTCATATCTTATCATGTCAACCTTTTCATAAATATTGCATAAAACTTGCACATGTCATTCACATCATGATAAAAACATTTAAAATGGTTAAAATTGTTGTTGCACCAAATTGCTAAATGCATATGGGGATTTATCGGAATTGTTGTTTATTATTTCCGACCTCATTTAAACTTGCCTAAATGTTTAGTTTACTTATGCTCCACCTCTTGCCATGTTAATCAACATTTAATATTGTTGGGTACATAAACGAGATCGAACTAAACAACTTGAATGTGGTGTTCCGTTAATATGCAACTCGTTGCATAGTGAGCTCCACTTAATTTGTAGTATTGTTTGTGCACTTTGCCATGTCATACATATTTTAACCGGACATGCATCATACTTGTTTGCGCATCGTGCCATGCTTATGTGATGGTTATTTACTATGTTGCCTGCTTCTTTCCGGGTTGCTTCTCTCGTTAGCTTCGGTTTCGTTCCGGAGTTGTGAGGACCCTTCGACTACGCCCGTTTGTCTTCTTCATGGACTCGTTCTTCTTCCTTGCAGGATCTCAGGCAAGATGACCATACCCTCGAAATCACTTCTATCTTTGCTTGATAGTTGTTCGCTCTATTGCTATGCCGCGCTACCTACCACTTGCTATCTCATGCCTCCCATATTGCCATGTCAAGCCTCTAACCCACCTTTCCTAGCAAACCATTGTTTGGCTATGTTACCGCTTCTGCTCAGCCCCTCTTATAGCGTTGCTAGTTGCAGGTGAAGTTGAAGTTTGTTCCTTGTTGGAACATGGATATGTTTGGGATATCACAATATATCTTATTTACTTTAATGCATCTATATACTTGGTAAAGGGTGGAAGGCTCGGCCTTATGCCTGGTGTTTTGTTCCACTCTTGCCGCCCTAGTTTCCGTCATACCGGTGTTATGTTCCTTGATTTTGCGTTCCTTACGCGGTTGGGTGTTATGGGAACCCCTTGACAGTTTGCTTTGAATAAAACTCCTCTAGCAAGGCCCAACTTTGGTTTTAACGTTTGCCACCTAAGCCTTTTTCCCTCGGGTTTCCGGAACCCGAGGGTCATCTTTATTTTACCCCCCGGGCCAGTGCTCCTCTGAGTGTTGGTCCAAACTAGAGCCCCTTGCATCGCCACCTCAGGGAAACTTGAGGGTTGGTTTTAGTTGTACAGACTGCTCATCCGGTGTGCCCTGAGAACGAGATATGTGCAGCTCCTATCAGAATTTGTCGGCACATTCGGGTGGCTTTGCTGGTCTTGTTTTACCATTGTCGAAATGTCTTGTAACCGGGATTCCGAGTCTAATCGGGTCTTCCTGGGAGAAGGAATATCCTTCGTTGACCGTGAGAGCTTGTGATGGGCTAAGTTGGGACACCCCTGCAGGGTTTTGAACTTTCGAAAGCCGTGCCTGTGGTTATGGTCAGATGGGAATTTTTTTAATATCCGGTTGTAGAGAACTTGACACTTTACTTAATTAAAATGCATCAACCGCGTGTGTAGCCGTGATGATCTCTTTCCGGCGGAGTCTGGGAAGTGAACACGGTCTTGTGTTATGCTTGAACGTAAGTAGTTTCAGGATCACTTCTTGATCACTTCCAGTTCACGACCGCCGCGTTGCTTCTCTTCTCGCTCTTATTTGCGTATGTTAGCCACCATATATGCTTAGTGCTTGCTGCAGCTCCACCTCATTACCCTATCCTACCCATAAGCTTAAATAGTCTTGATCTCGCGGGTGTGAGATTGCTGAGTCCTCGTGACTCACAGATACTTCCAAACAGTTGCAGGTGCCGATGATACCAGTGCAGGTGACGCAATTGAGCTCAAGTGGGAGCTCGATGAAGATCATGTTTGTTGTGTTGTTTCGCTTCTTGTTGATCAGTAGTGGAGCCCGGTTGGGACGATCGGGGATCTAGCTTTTGGGGTTGTCTTCTTTTACTTTGGTTTCGTAGTCAGACCTTGATTGTATTCTGGATGATGTATGTTAAACTTGTACTTGTGTGAAGTGGCGATTGTAAGCCAACTCTTTATCCCTTTCTTATTCAGTACATGGGATTGTGTGAAGATTACCCCTCTTGCGACAAACCTAGCATGCGGCTATGCCTCTAAGTCGGGCCCCGACACGTGGGAGATATAGCCGCATTGTGGGTGTTTCGAAAATGTAGGTTTTTAATTAGGTGTAGTTAATAGAATTTAGGTGTTTTTGATGTCACATTTGTTCTTATTTTTTTAGTTAAAGAAATTATTCCCGCATCGACGTCGACGATGCCTATCCCGCATCCTCGTCGTCGACTCGGCGGAGGAGGCCTGGGCTTGGTGAGGAGCCATGTCCGGGACTGGGCTCCGCCGGGCTGGTACTGGGAGGTGCTACCTTCCGGGGGCGCAGCTTGGTGAGGAGCCAGCCCGTCATTGACCCAAACCTTCTTTGGTGGCGGTCGCGTGGGCCAGTGAAGGTGCGGAGGCTTGAGGCCCCGCGGAGGTGGTACGTCACCATGTCAGCAAGGAGGACGAGCATGTCCGTCGCTACATGGTTGCGTTGGAGGGCAGGTTCTCCAATACCTGGGAGGTTCTTCAGGGATCTCACTGGAGTTGTGATCCTGTGATGGTTCCTTCTCTTTGGGTGTCCACCGCCCGCGCTGATACCCGTCGTTCGCTACGGTTTTAGCTGTATTAATGATGTTTTATGTATGATACTATTCGAGATCTATTAGTGATAATATTCGACGATGTACGGATGAAAGAGATGATTTAGTTTTGCTTAGTGAATGAATGCTAATTTGAATACTAATTTATTTTACGATTTGGTTTTGCTTATTGAATGCTCAAATTGGAAAACTACTCCATCAAGTTTGAATGCTCATATGATGTAGATATAAACATGTATATGTTGTGTTGCTCAAATAGGATATGTGCTTGCCCAAGTGGTTGGCCATGTTTGTAGGTTACACCTCCTATAGTGGCCTATGTTTTGCCAGAGTGTTGATTAATTTCCGTTCCGACAAATTTCAGGCGATCGATATGTCCTTTTTAGCAAAGGTCATGCCGGATTTTTTCGTGAATTCTGGCATGACTTGTGCTAGAATATGTAGGAAATATCGAGTGGCCTGGATTTTCTAGAAAAATAATTAAACGACATTTTGGGTTGACTTTAAGTCTGTCGAGGCTCCATCACCGAAGGTCGAAAAATCAGTAAGGGAGTGTATCCACCATATATGAGAGAGGACGAAGAAGCCCGACTGTTGTCGTGGGGGTCGTTCTCCTTCTTCTTCGGGTGCTAGACCTTTGTTATGCACTAGGGGGAGGAGGAGTAACGACCATCACCGACGGACACAAATGTCAGAGAGGAATCAGTGAGTGAGAGTCTCCACCACATGTGAGTGGATGAATAATCCCGACAGTGAGCGAGCTGAGAGTTTTCAAGAAAAAGACTCGACAGACCGATAGTCAACTCGTGATGAATAATAATGATCTAATTTAATTTGTGTAGTACATATATTGAATTGTACAAGTTTAATCTTTGAATTATGAATGTAGGAAATGTCGTCATTGGACGACAAAAGTCTCCGGAGGTAGTGCAGTTGGTGCAATGACGACCGAGATCTGTGCGACAAGCCTCACCTAGACAAAGATCGGCGCTTCAGCATTAAGCTCCAGGAGAACTTCATGTTGGGGAACGTAGCAGAATTTTAAAATTTTCTACACATCACCAAGATCAATCTATGGAGTCATCTAGCAACGAGAGAGAGGAGTGCATCTACATACCCTTGTAGATCGCGAGCGGAAGCGTTCAAGAGAACGGGGTTGATGGAGTCGTACTCGTCGTGATCCAAATCACCGATGACCGAGTGTCGAACGAACGGCACCTCTGCGTTCAAAACACGTACAGTTGGGGAAGACATCTCCTCCTTCTTGATCCAGCAAGGGGGAAGGAGAGGTTGATGGAGATCCAGCAGCATGACGGCGTGGTGGTGGAAGCAGCGGGGATCTCGGCAGGGCTTCGCCAAGCTCAGCGAGAGGGAGAGGTGTTACGAGGGGAGAGGGAGGCGCCAGGGGCTAGGGTGCGGCTCCCATGCGCCTCCCCACTATATATAGGGGTGGAGGGGGCTGGTTTCTTGCCCTCCAAGTCCATTGGGGCGTTGGCAAAGGTGGGGGGAAAGAAATCCCATCATTTCCCTTCCTCACCGATTGTTATCCCCCCTTTTTAGGGATCTTGATCTTATCCCTTCGGGATATGATCTTATTCCTTCTAAGGGGGGATCTTGGTGCGCCTTGACCAGGGGTGTGGGGCCTTGCCCCCACTACCCACGTTCATGTGGGTCCCCCCATGCAGGTGGGCCCCACTTCGGAACCTTCTAGAACCTTCCCGGTACAATACCGAAAAATCCCGAACATTTTTCGGTGGCCAAAATAGGACTTCCCATATATAAATCTTTACCTACGGACCATTCCGGAACTCCTCGTGACGTCCGGGATCTCATCCGGGACTCCGAACAACTTTCGGGTTACCGCATACTAATATCTCTACAACCCTAGCGTCACCGAATCTTAAGTGTGTAGACCCTACGGGTTCGGGAGACATGCTGACATGACCGAGACGACTCTCCGGTCAATAACCAACAGCGGGATCTGGATACCCATGTTGGCTCCCACATGTTCCACGATGATCTCATCGGATGAACCACGATGTCGAGGATTCAATCAATCCCGTATTCAATTCCCTTTGTCCAGCGGTATTGTACTTGCCCGAGATTCGATCGTCGGTATCCGATACCTTGTTCAATCTCGTTACCGGAAAGTCTCTTTACTCGTTCCGTAACACATCATCCCGTGATCAACTCCTTGGTCACATTGTGCACATTATGATGATGTCCTACCGAGTGGGCCCAGAGATACCTCTCCGTCACACGGAGTGACAAATCCCAGTCTCGATTCGTGCCAACCCAACAGACACTTTCGGAGATACCCGTAGTGCACCTTTATAGCCACCCAGTTACGTTGTGACGTTTGGCACACCCAAAGCATTCCTACGGTATCCGGGAGTTACACAATCTCATGGTCTAAGGAAATGATACTTGATATTTAGAAAAGCTTTAGCATACGAACTACACGATCTTTGTGCTAGGCTTAGGATTGGGTCTTGTCCATCACATCATTCTCCTAATGATGTGATCCCGTTATCAACGACATCCAATGTCCATGGTCAGGAAACCGTAACCATCTATTGATCAACGAGCTAGTTAACTAGAGGCTTACTAGGGACATGGTGTTGTATATGTATCCACACATGTATCTGAGTTTCCTATCAATACAATTCTAGCATGGATAATAAACGATTATCATGAACAAGGAAATATAATAATAACCAATTTATTATTGCCTCTAGGGCATATTTCCAACACTTCGATGTTGAAACGGTACGCAACAACGAAAAGTGTTTTTTCGTAATTAAGCATGACTTCAACTATTTCAACGTGTAATTTTTATCTTTTACAATTCGAGTAGCTTATCCCATGCCATGCAAGACGCTATGTCTTGGAGAGGATGGATTTTGAAGACCATGAAAATTTCGAAACAAAGAAAATTCACCTAAGGACCCATCATGATGTGGATTTTGAAGTAAATCTGTATAATTCTGAGAGCGTAACCCATTTTGGTTACAAAAATTGGGAAGCACTTTGCAAGATGTATGGTTTTTATGAGGGTATGCTTGTCACCATGGATCTTGGTGATCCTGACATCGACCAAGACAATATGGACATTTGGGTCCTTGATGATGCACTTTCAATTCTACTGCTATGTGAGTTTCTCAAACATAGTTATTAACTAATTTATATTGTTCATTTCAAAATAGTTGACAGCTTATTTTCATTGACAGCTTATTTTTCATTCTTCAAACAATGTGTGGAAGATGGTAGACAGAACCTACTACACCGATGGCTCTGAGTTAACTTATCAGGAGAAAAATCATCTGATCACATTTGTACTGATCTTGAGAATTACAATAACTATTATCAAACTCCTCCACATTATGGTGAATACGTGCCACTAGTGCACGTGTTGAACCACTGTAACATCCATGGAGATGCCATGGTAAGATTTTTTACTATTACGACATATGTGCATCTTTTGCATAAATTCTTTTAAAACTTAAGTACATTGCTAACTACGAAGTTATTACTATGTTTTTCAACAAAAAATCCCGTCGGATTGTGTGCCTCATCTGATGTATCAGAATGGTCGCCTTGATGTTTTGAACATACAGCCAGGTCATCCTACGAATCACACATGTCCATATCGTATTTCTAAAACCAGTGAAGACATGATAATTAAAGAATGGAAAAAATGTATGGACGGTCGTAAGGAGTTACTTGGAAGCAACATTGTGTGAAAGGCAAGAATTGGAGACAGAATCATCTCCATTCTCCATAATGGAGAGTCAGGGCTTATCTTGTTTTATGCTATTTTAGCTAAGATAAGGTAGTAGGTCCTAGTTAATAATACTCATAATCCTGTGCTAAGAACAACTAAGTAGGATTGATTAGATGACTATGATGATGATGTGGTATCGAGTAGAAGTTGTATGATCAATGATGATGAGTATGACTTGTTATTATGATACCAATGATGAGTTATTTATTATTATGATCGATGATGCATGATGCTAAGTTGTTATATGAGCATGATGAGTTATTATATATATATCAGTAGGTGAAATGAACATGAATTAGATTCAAGTGGAGCCAATATGTGGTGCGCTTCGAAAGTACTACTAATCCAAACTAGATCAAGTTTGGATTAGAGTAGTACTTTCGACATGCACCACATGTTGCCTCCACTTGAATCTACTCCACGTTCATTTCACCCACTGTTATATATAATAGGTAATAATGGTTATAAAATCATATGATGAAAGTACTGTATATAAAACCACACAACGAAAATAAGTTGTATTTTTAAAAATACAGGAAAAGTTAGCAAGAGAGCTTTTTAGAACAAAGTAGCAGTAGCGCTGTCCAAAGGGAAGCGCTACTGCTACCTAGGTATAGCAGTAGCTCCCTTTCTAGAGCTAATGTTACTAGTTAGCTATAGCACCTTAGTGGTAGCGCTGGTACCAGCGCTACTACTAGGGTTTTCCCTAGTAGTGTACCGGGGAAATTAAGAAACATATTTGTCCTCCAAAACAAAATTAGAGTAAAATTTCTATCTTAAACCATATATCTTGTGACATAATGACAGGTTGAATTACGTTGTACCTTTTTCTTTTTTTTGCGGGTGAAGCTACGTTGTACTTTCTGCCACTATGAATCGGGTTTTGCACACATTTTAGTAATTCCATTTTGGACGATATTTTAGTATTCCATGTGGTTCTTACATGACTGCCCAACTCGTTAGGGTAACATTGCTGGACAACTAGAACATGCATTTCACAAATATGCTTTCAGCATAAAAAGGCATATTTTTATGTATTTGAAATTCCGGTGACAACATTTTTAAAACAGATCAACCTTGGATACATTAGAAATAATTATTTTGGAATTACTTCTTTAAAACAATACGACAAACAATTTATATAGTACTTAGATGATATCCCGTACATTGTTGAGGTAGGCTTTTCCCATACATGATGCATGATGAGGTGGCATGCTTGCATGTTAAGAGCAAATGATCAGTGTGCTAGGTATTTGATACGTCTCCGTCGTATCTACTTTTCCAAACACTTTTGCCCTTGTTTTGGACTCTAACTTGCATAATTTGAATGGAACTAACCCAGACTGACGCTGTTTTAAGCAGAATTGCCATGGTGTTATTTATGTGCAGAAACAAAAGTTCTCGGAATGACCTGAAACTCCACGGAGATTATTGATACGTCTCCGTCGTATCTACTTTTCCAAACACTTTTGCCCTTGTTTTGGACTCTAACTTGTATGATTTGAATGGAACTAACCCGGACTGATGCTGTTTTCAGCAGAATTGCCACGATGTTGTTTTATGTGCAGAAAACAAAAGTTCTCGGAATGACCTGAAACTCCACGGAATATCTTATAATAAATAATAAAAAATCCTCGCCAAAGATGAAGACCAGGGGGCCCACACCCTTCTCACGAGGGTGGGGGCGCCCCCCCCCTAGGGCACGCCCCCTACCTCGTGGGCCCCCTGGAGACCCCCCGACTCCAACTCCAACTCTATATAACTGCTTTCGGGGAGAAAAAAATAAGAGAGAAGAAATCATCGCGTTTTACAATACGGAGCCACCGCCAAGCCCTAAAACCTCTTGGGAGGGCTGATCTGGAGTCCGTTCGGGGCTCCGGAGAGGGGGATTCGTCACCGTCATCATCACCAACCATCCTCCATCACCAATTTCATGATGCTCACCGTCGTGCGTGAGTAATTCCATCGTAGGCTTGCTGGACGGTGATGGGTTGGATGAGATTCACCATGTAATCGAGTTAGTTTTGTTAGGGTTTGATCCCTAGTATCCACTATGTTCTGAGATTGATGTTGCTATGACTTTGCTATGCTTAATGCTTGTCACTAGGGCCCGAGTGCCATGATTTTAGATCTGAACCTATTATGTTTTCATCAATATATGAGTGTTCTTGATCCTATCTTGCAAGTCTATAGTCACCTATTATGTGTTATGATCCGTTAACCCCGAAGTGACAATAATCGGGATACTTACCGGTGATGACCGTAGTTTGAGGAGTTCATGTATTCACTATGTGCTAATGCTTTGTTCCGGTTCTCTATTAAAGGAGGCCTTAATATCCCTTAGTTTCCATTAGGACCCCGCTGCCACGGGAGGGTAGGACAAAATATGTCATGCAAGTTCTTTTCCATAAGCACGTATGACTATATTCGGAATGCATGCCTACATTACATTGACGAATTAGAGCGACTTAGTGATTTTCTAGAGGAACGACTTGCTAGGGCTAGAGAGATTGAAAATATTGAATCTGATTATCAAGATGAAAGTGATGATGAAGAATCACTTGTTATTCTTGAGGGTTATTTATTTGATCAAGATGCTTCTTTAGCCATTTTAGCTTGCAAAGATAGATATGAACTCAAAAGGTTATTAGCTAAATGGAATAAGAAATCTCCAAATGCTAGGATGAGACCTGACCCTGCTTTTGCTACTTCACCTATATGTGTTGCTGATAAGGATTATGAATTCTCTGTTGATCCTGATATAATTACTTTGGTTGAATCTGATCCTTTTCATGGCTATGAATCTGAAACTGGTGTAGCACATCTTACTAAATTAAATGATACTAGTCATCAACCCGTGCACCTGCACGGGCTAGCAGTTTAATCTAAAAAATCTTCAAAATTAATTAGAGAAAATATAAGAACAATTTTTGACAATTTTTTTTAATTATTGTTACCTAAAGGCATTATTAGAACATAGAGAGAATAATGTTTGATTCCTTTAATTAGTTTCTAATAGTATGTATGAAATGCAGTTAATCAGATTATGTATCAGGAATGTTATACTCTTTGTGTCATAGTAGTTAAATCTATACTCCTTGGTCAAAAACAATACAATTCAACATAAACATAGATATAAGTTATCACTGAAAATTTAGGTAAATGAGAGAACACCTAGATATGGAAGTGTAAAAGCAGATGAACACCTAGCATGAGTAAGAGAGAAACAATGCCATATTCTCTATCAAGCTTTAATAATATACATAAAGAGTTGTTAGACATTAATACATGTTTGGTTTTCCTATATGTCCGTTATGTAAATAATGATAGAGCTGAGGGAATTATAACAAAATGCATAGATAAAATAATGGTTTTGTTGCAATATACTTGCTTGTTTGTGGAACATGTTGTTTTGCACATTGATACAGTATCCAACATACACCTTCAAGTTTCAGTTTTATAAGTATGCGGTAGTATGTAACAAAACTTAAGTTGTTTTACTAAAAATCTAATGATACTTTGTATTGATGTCATTATATTTTAATACATAAGTATTCAAATGTAATGAACTTTGATTGCACACTTCCTAGGAAGATGTGTCTGCATGAACAAAAGTAGTATAATTCATGAAAAATAAGGGATGACTTGTACTTCAGTTAATGAGAAAGAAATAGAAATTGAGCAGTATGTCAATACAGTATAAAAATAATGCTGGTAACAAAAGTGAGAATGTTGTATTACGTACTTTAGTGTAACACATCAATAGTGGTTCCTGCAAATTGCATTTTTTTCTGGAAATCTTTGCCTCGGAAGGTATGCAACACTGTGGATCTAAATCAGATATTGTTAATCAAGTGAATTTGCTTGCCTTTAATAATTCATGCAGGTCAAGCATCATTCTTAAGAAGACTAAGGCATGACCATTCCATTAACATCATGAAATTCATAATATGGTTAACGAAAGCAATATAATACTATTTCCCACACTCTAGCATCAATGGAGCTCCTTACAGTGTCATATATTATCTAGATGATGTCAACTAAGAGCCTATATTATATGTACATATGGTCTAGATATGAGTTTTAGAACTTGCGCAAAACAAATAATATAACTTTACCGATTATGAACATAACATGGACAGATTATGACAGCAACTTGCAGTATAGGCTAAAGAAAACTCAATATGCTTTAAAATATTATGCCGAGCAAGAAAAAGTGTGTCTAGGGACATCACGCCATAAACACCAAATATGCCACCATGTAAGTTGCAGCACTTAAACTATCAACTTTTATCGCACTATCAATGAACCATAAAATGAATTCTTAATGCGTAAATGAGCCTAAGAAGTTCAAATTATATTGGAATGCAAAAAGAAACATGATGTCTTTGAAGAAGCCTTATGGAAAATAGGGGACGACCTTCGTCCTTCCTCTTTCTGCTGCCGTGGTCGAGCTTTAACTTCATAACTTCATACCTTACAACTCAGGCAAGAACTCCTTCTTTGACTGATCCATCTTGAACACCTTCAAGATCATGTCAAGGTATGTGCTCATTTGAAAGTACCATTAAGCGTTTTGATCTATCCTTATAGATCTTGATGCTCAATGTTCAAGTAGCTTAATCCAGGTTTTCCATTGAAAAACACTTTTTAAATAACCCTATATGCTTTCCAGAAATTCTACATCATTTCTGATCAACAATATGTCAAGAACATATACTCATCAGAAATTCTATAGTGCTCCCACTCACTTCTTTGGAAATACAAGTTTCTCATAAACTTTGTATAAACCCAAAAGCTTTGATCATCTCATCAAAGTGTACATTCCAACTCCGAGATGCTTACTCCAGTCCTTAGAAGGATTGCTGGAGCTTTGCATACTTGTTAGCATTTTTCAGGACAGACAAAACCTTCTGGTTGTATCACATACAACCTTTCATCAAGAAAATCGTCAAGGAAACAATATTTTGACATCATATCTGCAAGATTTCATAAACAATGCAGTAACTGCTAACATAATTCCAACAGACTCTTAGCATCGCTACGAGTGAGAAAGTCTCATCGTAGTCAACTCCTTGAACTTGTCGGAAAACATCTTAACGACAAGTCGAGCTTTCTTAATGGTGATACTTACCACCATTGTCCGTCTTTCTTTTAAAATCCATATGTACCCAACAGCCTTATGACCATCTAGCAGTTCTTCCAAAGACTACACTTTGTTTTCATACATGGATCCTCTCTCGGATTTTATGGCCTCGAGCCAATTTTCGGAATCCGGGCCCACCATCGCTTCTCCATAGCTCATAGGTTCATTGTTGTCTAGCAACATGACTTCCAAGACAGGATTACGTACCACTCTGAAGTACGCATCCTTGTCGTCCTACGAGGTTTGGTAGTGACTTGATCCGAAGTTTCATGATCACTATCATAAGCTTCCACTTCAATTGGTGTAGGTGCCACAGGAACAACTCCCTGTGCCCTGCTATACACTGGTTGAAGTGACGGTTCAATAACCTCATCAAGTCTCCACCATCCTCCCACTCAATTCTTTCGAGAGAAACTTTTCCTCGAGAAAGGACCCAATTCTAGAAACAATACCTATTGCTTTCGGATCTGAGACAGGAGGTATACCCAACTGTTTTGGGTACTCTATGAAGATGCATTTATCCGCTTTGGGTTCGAGCTTATCAGCCTGAAACTTTTCACATAAGCGTTGCAGCCCCAAACTTTTAAGAAATGATAGCTTAGGCTTCTCTAAACCATAGTTCATATGGTGTCATCTCATCGGAATTATGTGGTGCCCTATTTAAAGTGAATGTGGTTGTCTCTAATGCCTAACCCATAAACTATCATGGTAATTCGATAAGAGACATCATGGTATGCATCATATCCAATAGGGTGCAGTTATGATGTTCGGACACACCATCACACTATGGTGTTCCAGGCTGTATTAGTTGTGAAACAATTTCCACAATGTCTTAATTCTGTGCCAAACTCGTAATTCAGATATTCATCTCTATGATCATATCATAGATATTTTATCCTCTTGTCACGACGATCTTCAACTTCACCCTAAAATTACTTGAACCTTTCAATAATTCAGACTCATGATTCATTAAGTAAATATACTTAGCATCTACTCAAATCATCTGTGAAGTAAGAATATAACGATATCCACTACATGCCTCAGCACTCATTGGACTGCACACATCAAGATGTATTACTTCCAGCAAGTTGCTTTCTTGTTCCATCTTACTGAAAACGAGGCCTTTCAGTCATCTTGCTCATGTGGTATGATTTGCATGTCTCAAGTGATTCAAAATCAAGCGAGTCCAAAGATCCATCAACATGGAGCTTCTTCATGCGTTTTATACCATTGTGACTAAAATTGCAGTGCCACAAGTATGTGGTACTATCATTACTATCTTGTATCTTTTGGCATGAACATGTGTATCACTACGATAGGGATTCGATAAACCATTCATTTTAGGTGCAAGACCATTGAAGGTATTATTCAAATAAATAGAGTAACCATTATTCTCCTTAAATGAATAACCGTATTGCGATAAACATAATCCAATCATGTCTATGCTCAACGCAAACACCAAATAACAATTATTTAGGTTTAACACCAATCCTGATGGTAAACGGAGCGTACGATGCTTGATCACATCAACCTTGGAAACACTTCCAACACATATCATCGTCTCACCTTTGACTAGTCTCCGTTTATTCCGTAGCCTTTCATTTCGAGTTACCAACACTTAGCAACTGAACCGGTATCTAATACCCTGCTGCTACTAGGAGTACTAGTAAAGTACACATTTAATATAATGTATGTCCAATACATACTTCTTTCAACCTTGCCAGCCTTCTCATCTACCAAGTATCTAGGGTGGTTCTACTTCAGTGACCGTTCCCCTTGTTACAGAAGCACTTAGTCTCGGGCTTGGGTTCAACTTTGGGTTTCTTCACTAGAGCAGCAACAGATTTGTCGTTTCATGAAGTATCCCTTTCTTGCCCTTGCCCTTCTTGAAACTAGTGGTTTTACTAACCATCAACAATTGATGCTCCTATTTGATTTCTACTTTCGCGGTGTCGCGAATAGCTCAAGGATCATCATATCTATCCCTGATATGTTATAGTTCATCACGAAGCTCTAGTAGCTTGGTGGCAGTGACTTTGGAGAACCATCACTATCTCATCTGGAAGATCAACTCCCACTCGATTCAAGCGATTGTAGTACTCATACAATCTGAGCACATGCTCAACGATTGAGCTTTTCTCCTTAGTGTGCAGGCTTAAGAAACTTGTCAAAGGTCTCATACCTCTTGACGTGGGCACTAGACTGAAATCCCAATTTTGGTCCTTGGAACATCTCATATGTTCTAAGATGTTTCAAAAACGTCTTTGGTGCCTCAATTCTAAACCATTTAGCATTACTCACTGAACTATCATGTAGTCATCAAAACGTGTATGTCAGATGTTCGCAACATCCACAACCGACGTTCGAGGGTCAGCTCACTGAGCGGTGCATTAAGGACATAATCCTTCTGCGCAGCAATGAGGACAATCCTCTGTTTACGGACCCAGTCCGCATAATTGCTACTATCAACTTTCAACTAAATTTTCTCTAGGAACATATCTAAAATAGTAGAACTAAAGCATAAGCTACGACATAATTTGCAAAGTACTTTTGACTATGTTCATGATAATTAAGTTCATCTGATTATTTAATGAACTCCCACTTAGATAGACATCCCTCTAGTCATCTAAGTGATACATGATCCGAGTCAACTAGGCCGTGTCCGATCATCATGTGAGACAGACTAGTCATCATCAGTGAACATCTTCATGTTGATCGTATCTTCTATACGACTCATGTTCGACCTTTCGGTCTTCCGCGTTCCGAGGCCATGTCTATACATGCTAGGCTCGTCAAGTCAACCTAAGTGTATTGCGTGTGTAAATCTGGCTTACACCCGTTGTATTCGAATGTTAGAATCTATCACACCCGATCATCACATGGTGCTTCGAAACAACGAACCTTCGCAACGGTGCACAGTTAGGGGGAACACTTTTCTTGAAATTATTGCGAGGGATCATCTTATTTTAGCTACCGTCGTTCTAAGAAAATAAGATGTAAAACATGATAAACATCACATGCAATCAAATAGTGACATGATATGGCCAATATCATTTTGCTCCTTTTGATCTCCATCTTCGGGGCGCCATGATCATCATCGTCACCGGCATGACACCATGATCTCCATCATCATGATCTCCATCATCGTGTCTTCATGAAGTTGTCTCGTCATCTATTATTTCGACTACTATGGCTAACGGTTTAGCAATAAAGTAAAGTAAATGACGTTTATGTTGACGCGCATGTCATAAATAAATTAAGACAACTCCTATGGCTCCTGCCGGTTGTCATACTCATCGACATGCAAGTCATGATTGTTGGAAATATGCCCTAGAGGCAATAATAAATTGGTTATTATTATATTTCCTTGTTCATGATAATCATTTATTATCCATGCTAGAATTGTATTGATAGGAAACTCAGATACATGTGTGGATACATAGACAACACCATGTCCCTAGTAAGCCTCTAGTTGACTAGCTCGTTGATCAATAGATGGTTACGGTTTCCTGACCATGGACATTGGATGTCATTGATAACGAGATCACATCATTAGGAGAATGATGTGATGGACAAGACCCAATCCTAAGCCTATCACAAGATCGTGTAGTTCGTTTGCTAAAGTTTTTCTAATGTCAAGTATCATTTCCTTAGACCATGAGATTGTGCAACTCCCGGATACCGTAGGAGTGCTTTGGGTGTGCCAAATGTCACAACGTAACTGGGTGGCTATAAAGGTACACTACAGGTATCTCCGAAAGTGTCTGTTGGGTTGGCACGAATCGAGACTAGGATTTGTCACTCCGTGTAAACGGAGAGGTATCTCTGGGCCCACTCGGTAGGACATCATCATAATGTGCACAATGTGACCAAGGAGTTGATCATGGGACGATGTGTTACGGAACGAGTAAAGAGACTTGCCGGTAACGAGATTGAACAAGGTATCGAGATACCGACGATCGAATCTCGGCCAAGTACAATACAGCTGGACAAAGGGAATTGTATACGGGATTGATTGAATCCTCGACATCGTGGTTCATCCGATGAGATCATCGTGGAACATGTGGGAGCCAACATGGGTATCCAGATCCCGTTGTTGGTTATTGGCCGGAGAGTTGTCTCGGTCATGTCTGCATGGTTCCCGAACCCGTAGGGTCTACACACTTAAGGTTCGGTGACGCTAGAGTTGTTATGGGAAATAGTATGTGGTTACCGAAGGTTGTTCGGAGTCCCGGATGAGATCCCGGACATGACGAGGAGCTCCGGAATGGTCCGGAGGTGAAGATCGGTATATTGGACGAAGGGTATTGGAGTCCGGAAGTGTTCCGAGGGTATCAGGCTATGGCCAGCATGACCGAAAGGTGTTTCGGGAGCCCCGGCAAGTGTGGGAGGGCCTCATGGGCCAAAGGGAAAGGGGCAAACCAGCCCACTAAGGGGTGGTGCGCCCCCACACCCTTTCCCACGTTACTTGGGGGGTTGGGGCGCCTCCACCTGGCTTGGGAGGCAAGCCTCCACCTGCTTGGCTTGGGGGGTAAGTCTCCCTAGGATTTTCCCTAGGGAGATCCAATCTGCCTAGCCGCCGCCCCCTAGGGGAAACCCTAGGGCGCCTCCCCCTCTCCCCTTGCCCCTATATATAGTGGAGGGGTGGGAGGGCAGCCGTGACCTCTTCCCTGGCGCAGCCCTCCCTCCTCCAACTCTTCCTCCTCCTCCGTAGAGCTTGGCGAAGCCCTGCAGGAATACCACAAGCTCCACCACCACGCCGTCGTGATGCTGGAGTTCTCCCTCAACTTCTCCTCTCCCCTTGCTGGATCAAGAAGGAGGAGACGTCCCCGGGCTGTACGTGTGTTGAACGCGGAGGCGCCGTTCGTTCGGCGCTAGATCGGAATCAACCGCGATCTGAATCACTGCGAGTACGACTCCTTCATCCGCGTTCTTGCAACGCTTCCGCTTAGCGATCTGCAAGGGTATGTAGATGCACTCCCCTTCCCCTTGTTCCTAGATTACTCCATAGATTGATCTTGGTGATGCGTAGAAAATTTTAAATTTCTGCTACGATCCCCAACAGTGGCATCATGAGCTAGGTCTATGCGTAGTTTCTATGCACGAGTAGAACACAAGTTGTTGTGGGCGTCGATTTTGTCAATTTGCTTGCCATTAGTAGTCTTATCTTGATTCGGCGGCATCGTGGGATGAAGCGGCCCGGACCGACCTTACACGTACTCTTACGTGAGACTGGTTCCACCGACTGACATGCACTAGTTGCATAAGGTGGCTAGCGGGTGTCTGTCTCTCCCACTTTACTCGGATTGGATTCGATGAAAAGGGTCCTTATGAAGGGTAAATAGAAATTGGCATATCACGTTGTGGTTTTGGCGTAGGTAAGAAACGTTCCTGCTAGAAACCTATAGCAGCCACGTAAAAACTTGCAACAACAATTAGAGGACGTCTAACTTGTGTTTGCAGCATATGCCTTGTGATGTGATATGGCCAAAAGGATGTGATGAATGATATATGTGATGTATGAGATTGATCATGTTCTTGTAATAGGAATCATGACTTGCATGTCGATGAGTATGACAACCGGCAGGAGTCATAGGAGTTGTCTTAATTTATTTATGACCTGCGTGTCAACTTAAACGTCATGTAATTACTTTACTTTATTGCTAAAGCGTTAGCCATAGTAGTAGAAGTAATAGATGACGAGACAACTTCAAGAAGACACGATGATGGAGATCATGGTGTCATGCCGGTGACAATGATGATCATGGAGCCCCGAAGATGGAGATCAAAAGGAGCAAAATGATATTGGCCATATCATGTCACTATTTGATTGCATGTGATGTTTATCATGTTTTACATCTTATTTGCTTAGAACGACGGTAGCTTAAATAAGATGATCCCTCACTAAAATTTCAAGAAAAGTGTTCCCCCTAACTATGCACCGTTGCGAAGGTTCGTTGTTTCGAAGCACCATGTGATGATCGGGTGTGATAGATTCTAACGTTCAAATACAACGGGTGTAAGCCAGATTTACACATGCAATACACTTAGGTTGACTTGACGAGCCTAGCATGTACAGACATGGCCTCGGAACACGGAAGACCGAAAGGTCGAGCATGAGTTGTATAGAAGATACGATCAACATGAGATGTTCACCGTTGATGACTAGTCCGTCTCACGTGATGATCGGACACGGCCTAGTCGATTCGGATCATGTTTCACTTAGATGACTAGAGGGATGTCTATCTGAGTGGGAGTTCATTAAATAATTTGATTAGATGAACTCAATTATCATGAACATAGTCTAAATTGTCTTTGCAAATATGTTGTAGATAAATAGCTCATGTTGTAGCTCCCTGTTTCAATATGTTCCTAGAGAAAGATTAAGTCGAAAGATATTGTAAGCAATGATGCGGACTAGGTCCATAGTCCGAGGAGTGTCCTCACTGCTACACAGAAGGCTTACGTCTTTGATGCACCGCTCGATGTGCAAACCCCTACAACGTCGTCTGTGGATGTTGTGAACACCTGACAGACACATCCTGATGACTATTTGATAATTTAATGCACCATACTTTACGGCTTAGAATCGGGATTCCAATGACGTTTTAAACGCCATAGAACATATGAGATGTTCCAAGAGCTGAAATTGGGATTTCAGGCTCATGCCCGTGTTGAGAGGTGTGAGACCTCTGACAAGTTCTTTTTGCCAACAAGATGGAGGAGAATAGCTCAGCTAGTGAGCATGTGCTCAGAATGTCTGGGTGCTACAATCACTTAAATCAAGTGGGAGTTAAACTTCCAGATAAGATAGTGATTGATATTGTTCTCTAGCCACTATCACTAAGCTACTAGATCTTCGTGATGAACTATGACATGCAAGGGATGGAGTTGATCCCGGAGCTGTTCGCGGTGCTTAAGACCGCAAAAGGTAGAAATCAAGAAGGAGCATCAAGTGTTGATGGTTTAACAAGACCACTGGTTTCAAGAAGGGAAAGGGATAAAAGGGAAACTTCATGGATGGCAAACCAGTTGCCGCTCCAATGAAGGAACCCAAGGTTGAACCCAAACCCGAGACTAAGTGCTTCTATTGTAAGGGGAACGGTCACTGGTAGCGGAATTACCCCAAATGCATGGTAGATAAGAAGGCTGGCAACTTCAACAAAGTATATACGTGTTATTAATGTGTACCTCACTAGTACTCCTGGTAGCACCTGGGTATTGGATACCGGTTCAGTTGCTATTATTGGTGACTTGAAGCAAAAGCTACAGACTAAACGGAGACTGGATAAGGGCGAGGTGATGATGTGTGTTGGAAGTGTTTCCAAAGTTGATGAGATCACCATCGCACGCTCCATCTGCCTTCGGGATTAGTATTGAACCTAGATACATGTTATCAGGTGTCTACGTTGAGCATGAATATGATTAGATCATGTTCATTGCAATACGGTCATTCATTTAAGTTAGAGAATAATGCTTATTTTGTTTTACATGAATGATACCTTTCATGGTCATGCACCCTATGTGAATGGTTCATTGAATCTCGGTCGTGGTAATACACATGTTCACGCCAAAAGATGTAGAGTTAATAATGATAGTACCACTTTCTCGTGGCACTGCCGCTTAAGTCATATTGGCGTAAGATGCATGAAGAAACTCCATGTCGATGGATGTTTGGAGTCACTTTATTTTGAATCGCTTGACACATGCGAGCCATGCCTCATGGGCAGGATGACTAAGACCCCGTTTTCAGGTACAATGAAACGGGCAAGTGACTTGTTGGAGATCATGCATGCTGATGCGTGTGATCCAATGAGAATTGAAGCGTGTAGTGGATATCGCTATTTTCTCATCTTCACTGACGATTTGAGTAGATATAGGTATATCTACTTAATGAAGCACAAGTCTGAAATGTTTGAAAAGTTCAAGCGATTTCAGAGTGAAGTTAAGAATCATCATAACAATAAGATCATGTTCCTACGATCTGATCAAAAGGGGATTTTCTGAGTTATGAGTTTGGCAATCACTTAAGACATTGTGGAATTGTTTCACAGTTGAAGCCACCTGGAACACCACAAGGTAATGGTGTATCCGGACGTCGTAATCGAATACTATGAGATATGGTGCGATCTATGATGTCTCTTACCAATCTACCATTTTCATTTTGAGGTTATGCGTTAGAGACAGCTGCATTCACTTTAGATAGGACACCATCTAAGTCCGTTGAGACGACGTCGTATGAACATTGGTTTGGCAAGAAACCAAAGTTGTCGTTTCTTAATGTTTGGGGCTGCGATGCTTAAGGCTTCAGCCGGAGAAGCTCGAACCCAAAGCGGACAAACACATCTTCATAGGATACCCAAAGGTGACAGTAGGGTATACCTTCTATCTCAGATCCGAGGGCAAATTGTTTGTCACTAAGAATGGGTCCTTTCTCGAGGAGTTTCTCTCGAAAGAATTGAGTGGGAGGAAGATAGAACTTGATGAGGTTGTCGAACCTTTACTTCAACCAGAGAGTGATGCAACACAGAAAGATGTTTTCTGTGGCGCCTACGTCTGTTGAAGAGGAAGTTAATGATAGTGATCATGAAGCTTCGGATCAAGTTGCTATCGAACCTCGTAGGTCGACAAGGATATGTACTACTCCTGACTGGTATGGTAATCCTGTCTTAGATATCATGTTGTTAGACAACAATGAACCTACGAGCTATGGAGAAGCGATGGTGGGCCCGTATTCCGAAAAATGGTTAGAAGCCATGAAATCCGAGATAGGATCCATGTATCAGAACAAAGTATGGACTTTGGTGGACTTGGTCGATGATCGGCAAGCCATTGAGAATAAATGGGTCTTTAAGAAGAAGACAAACATGGACGGTAATGTTACCGTCTATGAAGTGCGACTTGTGGGAAAGAGTCTTTTCACAAGTTCAAGGAGTTGACTACGATGAGAATTTCTCACCCGTAGCGATGCTTAAGTCCGTCGGAATCATGTTAGCATTAGCTGTATTTTTCGATTATGAAATCTGACAGATGGATGCCAAAACAAGTTTTCTTACCAGTTTCCGTAAGAAAAGTTTGTATGTGATACAATAAAAGGTTTTGTCGATCCTAAGGATGCTAAAAGGTATGCTTGCTCCAGCAATCCTTCTATGGACTAGAGCAAGCATCTCGGAGTCAGAATACATGCTTTGATGGAGTGATCAAAGCTTTTAGGTTTATACAATGTTTGCTAGAAACTTGTATTTACAAGAAAGTGAGTGGGAGCACTACAACATTTCTAATAAGTATATGTGGATGACATATTGTAAGATCCGAAATAATGTAGAATTTCTGGAAAGCATAAACGGTTGTTTGAAGAGTGTTTTTCAAAGGAAGACCTGGATAAAGCTGCTTACAAATTGGGCATCAAGATCTATAGAGATAGATCAAGACGCCTGATGATACTTTCAAAGAACGCACACCTTGACATGTTTTGAAGGAGTTCAAAATAGATCAGTCAAAGAAGGGGTTCTTACCTGAGTTGTATGGTGTGAAGTTGAGTAAGACTCAAAGATTGACCACGGCAGAAGAAAGAGGAAGGACGAAGGTCGTCCCCTATGCTCTTGTCATAGGCTCTATACGGTATGCCATGCTGAGTACCGCACCTGATGTGTGCCTTGCCACATGTCTGGCAAGAAGGTACAAAGGTGATCTAGGACTGGATCACTAGATAGCAGTCAAAATTATCCTTAGAGGAATAAGGAAATGTTTCTCGGTTATGGAGGTGATAAAGAGTTCGACATAAAGAGTTACGACGATGCAAGCTTAACACCTATCCGGATAGCTCTGAGTAGATATACCGGATACGTACAATGGAGCAATAATTTGGAATAGCTCCAAGTGGAACGTGGTAGCAGCATCTATGATATAAAGTTTTGCGAAATACATAGGGATCTGAATATGGCAAGACCCGTTGACTACAACCTCTCTCACAAGCATAACATGATCAAACCCAGAACTGTTTGAGTGTTTATCACATAGTGATGTGAACTAGATCATTGAGTCTAGTAGACTCTTGGATGTTGGTCACATGGCGATGTGACCTGTGAGTGTTAATCACATGGCGATGTGAACTAGATTATTGACTCTAGTGCAAGTGGGAGACTGTTGGAAATATGCCCTAGAGGCAATAATAAATTGGTTATTATTATATTTTCTTGTTCATGATAATCGTTTATTATCCATGCTAGAATTGTATTGATAGGAAACTCAGATACATGTGTGGATACATAGACAACACCATGTCCCTAGTAAGCCTCTAGTTGACTAGCTCGTTGATCAATAGATGGTTACGGTTTCCTGACCATGGACATTGGATGTCATTGATAACGAGATCACATCATTAGGAGAATGATGTGATGGACAAGACCCAATCCTAAGCCTAGCACAAGATCGTGTAGTTCGTTTGCTAAAGCTTTTCTAATGTCAAGTATCATTTCCTTAGACCATGAGATTGTGCAACTCCCGGATACCGTAGGAGTGCTTTGGGTGTGCCAAACGTCACAACGTAACTGGGTGGCTATAAAGGTGCACTACGGGCAAGTACAATACAGCTGGACAAAGGGAAGTGTATACGGGATTGATTGAATCCTCGACATCGTGGTTCATCCGATGAGATCATCGTGGAACATGTGGGAGCCAACATGGGTATCCAGATCCCGCTGTTGGTTATTGGCCGGAGAGTTGTCTCGGTCATGTCTGCATGGTTCCCGAACCCGTAGGGTCTACACACTTAAGGTTCGGTGACGCTAGAGAGGACGAAGAAGCCCGACTGTTGTCGTGGGGGTCGTTCTCCTTCTTCTTCGGGTGCTAGACCTTTGTTATGCACTAGGGGGAGGAGGAGTAACGACCATCACCGACGGACACAAATGTCAGAGAGGAATCAGTGAGTGAGAGTCTCCACCACATGTGAGTGGATGAATAATCCCGACAGTGGGCGAGCTGAGAGTTTTCAAGAAAAAGACTCGACAGACCGATAGTCAACTCGTGATGAATAATAATGATCTAATTTAATTTGTGTAGTACATATATTGAATTGTACAAGTTTAATCTTTGAATTATGAACGTAGGAAATGTCGTCATTGGACGACAAAAGTCTCCGGAGGTAGTGCAGTTGGTGCAATGACGACCGAGATCTGTGCGACAAGCCTCACCTAGACAAAGATCGGCGCTTCAGCATTAAGCTCCAGGAGAACTTCATGTTGGGGAACGTAGCAGAATTTTAAAATTTTCTACGCATCACCAAGATCAATCTATGGAGTCATCTAGCAACGAGAGAGAGGAGTGCATCTACATACCGTTGTAGATCGCGAGCGGAAGCGTTCAAGAGAACGGGGTTGATGGAGTCGTACTCGTCGTGATCCAAATCACCGATGACCGAGCGTCGAACGAACGGCACCTCTGTGTTCAAAACACGTACAGTTGGGGAAGACGTCTCCTCCTTCTTGATCCAGCAAGGGGGAAGGAGAGGTTGATGGAGATCCAGCAGCACGACGGCGTGGTGGTGGAAGCAGCGGGGATCTCGGCAGGGCTTCGCCAAGCTCAGCGAGAGGGAGAGGTGTTACGAGGGGAGAGGGAGGCGCCAGGGGCTAGGGTGCGGCTCCCATGCGTCTCCCCACTATATATAGGGGTGGAGGGGGCTGGTTTCTTGCCCTCCAAGTCCATTGGGGCGTTGGCAAAGGTGGGGGGAAAGAAATCCCATCATTTCCCTTCCTCACCGATTGTTATCCCCCCTTTTTAGGGATCTTGATCTTATCCCTTCGGGATATGATCTTATTCCTTCTAAGGGGGGATCTTGGTGCGCCTTGACCAGGGGTGTGGGGCCTTGCCCCCACTACCCACGTTCATGTGGGTCCCCCCATGCAGGTGGGCCCCACTTCGGAACCTTCTAGAACCTTCCCGGTACAATACCGAAAAATCCCGAACATTTTTCGGTGGCCAAAATAGGACTTCCCATATATAAATCTTTACCTACGGACCATTCCGGAACTCCTCGTGACGTCCGGGATCTCATCCGGGACTCCGAACAACTTTCGGGTTACCGCATACTAATATCTCTACAACCCTAGCGTCACCGAATCTTAAGTGTGTAGACCCTACGGGTTCGGGAGACATGCTGACATGACCGAGACGACTCTCCGGTCAATAACCAACAGCGGGATCTGGATACCCATGTTGGCTCCCACATGTTCCACGATGATCTCATCGGATGAACCACGATGTCGAGGATTCAATCAATCCCGTATTCAATTCCCTTTGTCCAGCGGTATTGTACTTGCCCGAGATTCGATCGTCGGTATCCGATACCTTGTTCAATCTCGTTACCGGAAAGTCTCTTTACTCGTTCCGTAACACATCATCCCGTGATCAACTCCTTGGTCACATTGTGCACATTATGATGATGTCCTACCGAGTGGGCCCAGAGATACCTCTCCGTCACACGGAGTGACAAATCCCAGTCTCGATTCGTGCCAACCCAACAGACACTTTCGGAGATACCCGTAGTGCACCTTTATAGCCACCCAGTTACGTTGTGACGTTTGGCACACCCAAAGCATTCCTACGGTATCCGGGAGTTACACAATCTCATGGTCTAAGGAAATGATACTTGATATTTAGAAAAGCTTTAGCATACGAACTACACGATCTTTGTGCTAGGCTTAGGATTGGGTCTTGTCCATCACATCATTCTCCTAATGATGTGATCCCGTTATCAACGACATCCAATGTCCATGGTCAGGAAACCGTAACCATCTATTGATCAACGAGCTAGTTAACTAGAGGCTTACTAGGGACATGGTGTTGTATATGTATCCACACATGTATCTGAGTTTCCTATCAATACAATTCTAGCATGGATAATAAACGATTATCATGAACAAGGAAATATAATAATAACCAATTTATTATTGCCTCTAGGGCATATTTCCAACACTTCGATGTTGAAACGGTACGCAACAACGAAAAGTGTTTTTTCGTAATTAAGCATGACTTCAACTATTTCAACGTGTAATTTTTATCTTTTACAATTCGAGTAGCTTATCCCATGCCATGCAAGACGCTATGTCTTGGAGAGGATGGATTTTGAAGACCATGAAAATTTCGAAACAAAGAAAATTCACCTAAGGACCCATCATGATGTGGATTTTGAAGTAAATCTGTATAATTCTGAGAGCGTAACCCATTTTGGTTACAAAAATTGGGAAGCACTTTGCAAGATGTATGGTTTTTATGAGGGTATGCTTGTCACCATGGATCTTGGTGATCCTGACATCGACCAAGACAATATGGACATTTGGGTCCTTGATGATGCACTTTCAATTCTACTGCTATGTGAGTTTCTCAAACATAGTTATTAACTAATTTATATTGTTCATTTCAAAATAGTTGACAGCTTATTTTCATTGACAGCTTATTTTTCATTCTTCAAACAATGTGTGGAAGATGGTAGACAGAACCTACTACACCGATGGCTCTGAGTTAACTTATCAGGAGAAAAATCATCTGATCACATTTGTACTGATCTTGAGAATTACAATAACTATTATCAAACTCCTCCACATTATGGTGAATACGTGCCACTAGTGCACGTGTTGAACCACTGTAACATCCATGGAGATGCCATGGTAAGATTTTTTACTATTACGACATATGTGCATCTTTTGCATAAATTCTTTTAAAACTTAAGTACATTGCTAACTACGAAGTTATTACTATGTTTTTCAACAAAAAATCCCGTCGGATTGTGTGCCTCATCTGATGTATCAGAATGGTCGCCTTGATGTTTTGAACATACAGCCAGGTCATCCTACGAATCACACATGTCCATATCGTATTTCTAAAACCAGTGAAGACATGATAATTAAAGAATGGAAAAAATGTATGGACGGTCGTAAGGAGTTACTTGGAAGCAACATTGTGTGAAAGGCAAGAATTGGAGACAGAATCATCTCCATTCTCCATAATGGAGAGTCAGGGCTTATCTTGTTTTATGCTATTTTAGCTAAGATAAGGTAGTAGGTCCTAGTTAATAATACTCATAATCCTGTGCTAAGAACAACTAAGTAGGATTGATTAGATGACTATGATGATGATGTGGTATCGAGTAGAAGTTGTATGATCAATGATGATGAGTATGACTTGTTATTATGATACCAATGATGAGTTATTTATTATTATGATCGATGATGCATGATGCTAAGTTGTTATATGAGCATGATGAGTTATTATATATATCAGTAGGTGAAATGAACATGAATTAGATTCAAGTGGAGCCAATATGTGGTGCGCTTCGAAAGTACTACTAATCCAAACTAGATCAAGTTTGGATTAGAGTAGTACTTTCGACATGCACCACATGTTGCCTCCACTTGAATCTACTCCACGTTCATTTCACCCACTGTTATATATAATAGGTAATAATGGTTATAAAATCATATGATGAAAGTACTGTATATAAAACCACACAACGAAAATAAGTTGTATTTTTAAAAATACAAGAAAAGTTAGCAAGAGAGCTTTTTAGAACAAAGTAGCAGTAGCGCTGTCCAAAGGGAAGCGCTACTGCTACCTAGGTATAGCAGTAGCGCTCCCTTTCTAGAGCTACTGTTACTAGTTAGCTATAGCGCCTTAGTGGTAGCGCTGGTACCAGCGCTACTACTAGGGTTTTCCCTAGTAGTGTACCGAGGAAATTAAGAAACATATTTGTCCTCCAAAACAAAATTAGAGTAAAATTTCCATCTTAAACCATATATTTTGTGACATAATGACAGGTTGAATTACGTTCTACCTTTTTCTTTTTTTTGCGGGTGAAGCTACGTTGTACTTTCTGCCACTATGAATCGGATTTTGCACACATTTTAGTAATTCCATTTTGGACGATATTTTAGTATTCCATGTGGTTCTCACATGACTGCCCAACTCGTTAGGGTAACATTGCTGGACAACTAGAACATGCATTTCACAAATATGCTTTCGGCATAAAAAGGCATATTTTTATGTATTTGAAATTCTGGTGACAACATTTTTAAAACAGATCAACCTTGGATACATTAGAAATAATTATTTTGGAATTACTTCTTTAAAACAATACGGCAAACAATTTATATAGTACTTAGATGATATCCCGTACATTGTTGAGGTAGGCTTTTCCCATACATGATGCATGATGAGGTGGCATGCTTGCATGTTAAGAGCAAATGATTAGTGGGCTAGGTATTTGATATGTCTCCGTCGTATCTACTTTTCCAAACACTTTTGCCCTTGTTTTGGACTCTAACTTGCATAATTTGAATGGAACTAACCCAGACTGACGCTGTTTTAAGCAGAATTGCCATGGTGTTATTTATGTGCAGAAACAAAAGTTCTCGGAATGACCTGAAACTCCACGGAGATTATTGATACGTCTCCGTCGTATCTACTTTTCCAAACACTTTTGCCCTTGTTTTGGACTCTAACTTGTATGATTTGAATGGAACTAACCCGGACTGATGCTGTTTTCAGCAGAATTGCCACGATGTTGTTTTATGTGCAGAAAACAAAAGTTCTCGGAATGACCTGAAACTCCATGGAATATCTTACAATATATAATAAAAAATCCTCGCCAAAGATGAAGACCAGGGGGCCCACACCCTTCTCACGAGGGTGGGGGCGCCCCCCCTAGGGCACGCCCCCTACCTCGTGGGCCCCCTGGAGACCCCCCGACTCCAACTCCAACTCTATATAACTGCTTTCGGGGAGAAAAAAATAAGAGAGAAGAAATCATCGCGTTTTACGATACGGAGCCGCCGCCAAGACCTAAAACCTCTCGGGAGGGCTGATCTGGAGTCCGTTCGGGGCTCCGGAGAGGGGGATTCGTCGCCGTCGTCATCACCAACCATCCTCCATCACCAATTTCATGATGCTCACCGTCGTGCGTGAGTAATTCCATCTAGGCTTGCTGGACGGTGATGGGTTGGATGAGATTCACCATGTAATCGAGTTAGTTTTGTTAGGGTTTGATCCCTAGTATCCACTATGTTCTGAGATTGATGTTGCTATGACTTTGCTATGCTTAATGCTTGTCACTAGGGCCCGAGTGCCATGATTTCAGATCTGAACCTATTATGTTTTCATCAATATATGAGTGTTCTCGATCCTATCTTGCAAGTCTATAGTCACCTATTATGTGTTATGATCCGTTAACCCCGAAGTGACAATAATCGGGATACTTACCGGTGATGACCGTAGTTTGAGGAGTTCATGTATTCACTATGTGCTAATGCTTTGTTCCGGTTCTCTATTAAAAGGAGGCCTTAATATCCCTTAGTTTCCATTAGGACCCCGCTGCCACGGGAGGGTAGGACAAAAGATGTCATGCAAGTTCTTTTCCATAAGCACGTATGACTATATTCGGAATACATGCCTACATTACATTGAAGAATTGGAGCTAGTTCTGTGTCACCCTATGTTATGACTGTTACATGATGAACCACATCCAGCATAATTATCCATCATTGATCCAATGCCTACGAGCTTTCCATATACTGGTTTACGCTTATTTACTTTCCCGTTGCTATTGTTACAATCACTACAAAACACCAAAAACATTACTTTGCTTTCATTACTCTTTTGTTACCGTTACCATCACTATCATATTACTTTGCTACTAAACACTTTGCTGCAGATACTAAGTTTCCAGGTGTGGTTGAATTGACAACTCAGTTGCTAATACTTGAGAATATTCTTTGGCTCCCCTTGTGTCGAATCAATAAATTTGGGTTGAATACTCCACCCTCGAAAGCCGTTGTGATCCCCTATACTTGTGGGTTATCAAGACTAATTTCTGGCGCCGTTGCCGGGGAGCATAGCTCTATTCTTTAAGTGACTTGGGATTTATATCTGCTGGACACTATGAAGAACTTGAGAGATCCAAAAACCAAGATCTATCCCTCAACTACGAGGGGAGGTAAGGAACTGCCATCTAGCTCTGCACTTGATTCACCTTCTGTTATGAGTAAGCTTGCGACACCTACACCTGCTTCTTCTATTCGTTCTGATATGTCGCTTGTTATTGATGATGCTACTTCTGCTATGCATGATACTTATGATGAAACTACCTCTATGCCTGATACTACTATGCCACTTAGTGATTTTCTAGAGGAACGACTTGCTAGGGCTAGAGAGATTGAAAATATTGAATCTGATTATCAAGATGAAAGTGATGATGAAGAATCACTTGTTATTCTTGAGGGTTATTTATTTGATCAAGATGCTTCTTTAGCCATTTTATCTTGCAAAGATAGATATGAACTCAAAAGGTTATTAGCTAAATGGAATAAGCAATCTCCAAATGCTAGGATGAGACCTGACCCTGCTTTTGCTACTTCACCTGTATGTGTTGCTGATAAGGATTATGAATTCTCTGTTGATCCTGATATAATTACTTTGGTTGAATCTGATCCTTTTCATGGCTATGAATCTGAAACTGGTGTAGCACATCTTACTAAATTAAATGATACTAGTCATCAACCCGTGCACCTGCACGGGCTAGCAGTTTAATCTAAAAAATCTTCAAAATTAATTAGAGAAAATATAAGAACAATTTTTGACATTTTTTTAATTATTTTTACCTAAAGGCATTATTAGAACATAGAGAGAATAATGTTTGATTCCTTTAATTAGTTTCTAATAGTATGTATGAAATGCAGTTAATCAGATTATGTATCAGGAATGTTATACTCTTTGTGTCATAGTAGTTAAATCTATACTCCTTGGTCAAAAACAATACAATTCAACATAAACATAGATATAAGTTATCACTGAAAATTTAGGTAAATGAGAGAACACCTAGATATGGAAGTGTAAAAGCAGATGAACACCTAGCATGAGTAAGAGAGAAACAATGCCATATTCTCTATCAAGCTTTAATAATATACATAAAGAGTTGTTAGACATTAATACATGTTTGGTTTTCCTATATGTCCGTTATGTAAATAATGATAGAGCTGAGGGAATTATAACAAAATGCATAGATAAAATAATGGTTTTGTTGCAATATACTTGCTTGTTTGTGGAACATGTTGTTTTGCACATTGATACAGTATCCAACATACACCTTCAAGTTTCAGTTTTATAAGTATGCGGTAGTATGTAACAAAACTTAAGTTGTTTTACTAAAAATCTAATGATACTTTGTATTGATGTCATTATATTTTAATACATAAGTATTCAAATGTAATGAACTTTGATTGCACACTTCCTAGGAAGATGTGTCTGCATGAACAAAAGTAGTATAATTCATGAAAAATAAGGGATGACTTGTACTTCAGTTAATGAGAAAGAAATAGAAATTGAGCAGTATGTCAATACAGTATAAAAATAATGCTGGTAACAAAAGTGAGAATGTTGTATTACGTACTTTAGTGTAACACATCAATAGTGGTTCCTGCAAATTGCATTTTTTTCTGGAAATCTTTGCCTCGGAAGGTATGCAACACTGTGGATCTAAATCAGATATTGTTAATCAAGTGAATTTGCTTGCCTTTAATAATTCATGCAGGTCAAGCATCATTCTTAAGAAGACTAAGGCATGACCATTCCATTAACATCATGAAATTCATAATATGGTTAACGAAAGCAATATAATACTATTTCCCACACTCTAGCATCAATGGAGCTCCTTACAGTGTCATATATTATCTAGATGATGTCAACTAAGAGCCTATATTATATGTACATATGGTCTAGATATGAGTTTTAGAACTTGCGCAAAACAAATAATATAACTTTACCGATTATGAACATAACATGGACAGATTATGACAGCAACTTGCAGTATAGGCTAAAGAAAACTCAATATGCTTTAAAATATTATGCCGAGCAAGAAAAAGCGTGTCTAGGGACATCACGCCATAAACACCAAATATGCCACCATGTAAGTTGCAGCACTTAAACTATCAACTTTTATCGCACTATCAACGAACCATAAAATGAATTCTTAATGCGTAAATGAGCCTAAGAAGTTCAAATTATATTGGCATGCAAAAAGAAACATGATGTCTTTGAAGAAGCCTTATGGAAAATAAGATACGCAAAATTTGAAATCTAATAAACTGAAGTATAAATTTTGCCTGGCTGATTATTTCTTATCAATATTCTTGAAGAAGATTTATATATCTGGAATAACAAAAAAATTATTAACGGAACCACTCTGTTGTCATTAAATGCACCGAAAGAAACATGTGTGTTGCAAGAGCTAAACTGTAGTCCCTTGGTTGACAACATTCAGGAATATTAGAACGCCGCTAGTTATCAACAATTTAACTTGCATTTTGACATCTTTTGGCACTGCTCATTATCTTGCGAACTAATTTGATGAATAAATTTTCTTTTTTTTGATAAGTCAAACGTATACTTCGTCATAGCAAGATAAAAATAAATCAAACATTCAAGAAATTGTCTGTAACTAACTTCCTCCCCAGCAATTACAGAATCACGATTAAAATATCTCCTATTTGTTGTCACGGATGAATTGAATTGCTAGGCACTGATGTAACAATACATGAGCATAACTGTACATGTTCGATTGAAATTTCCTCTAGGGAGCACAGTCAATCTACATATGCAATATTTTTCCATGGGCTTAGGGCCGCACACCTCAAACCAAAGCTCAATGGTGTAATAAGCAGATTTTCTATCATTGATCCTTTTGGCTAGAAGAAAACAAACACACAAATGTAGCCATAATAGATTTCTTTTTTTCTACAAACATCAAATAATAGATTCCTTCATGTGCATGTCTTGCCGAGAACTCCCATACATGAACCTGTGAATTGTACGTATCCTCAGGCCCCGAACTAATTTCTATCAGCAGGTTCATGTGAAGTTCTCGCTAGAGAATCGAATAAATAAATAGCAAGCCTAAACTTCACGTACCTAATTCCACGGCAAGATGCGTGTGTGCTCGTCTCGTGAATGAATCGATCAAGCTGCTTATCAGGCTAGCTTTGCACAGCAACGCACGCATACACAAATCAACTTAGCGATTTAAAACCCAATATCTTTGGGAACTCCACTGAAGTACAAAATCACAAAGTAAGGTATGACTTCCAATCTGGCTGATAGCACTACCTTGATCAAGTCATGGCCATGGTCATGCCATACAACATGGATGAGAGGGATTGGGGCGCTGGCCTAATGGCAATATCATGACCTTCAAGAGCTTTGGCGCTGGCCGGGATTCATCGGGCTTATATTGGATCGCGTGAAGATGAGGAGGAGGACCTGATATTGAAGAGTACCGTTAGGGATTTGTGGATTATGTGTGTGTGCCTCGTGGGGTAAGATCGAGAGAGGAAGAAGTCCTCGAGGGATGTTTTTTTACAGGGAGATGTTTTCATCATCATGTGGGACACTGGGCCAGGACTCCTAAGAAATCTCATTGGACGGTTATAGATAATCAATACCAAGATCGGATGGACATGCTTAGTTATGAGGATTAACGTGAAGGCTTTATTGGTGCTTCCGTGGGGTAAGATCGAGAGAGAAAGATGTCCTCGAGGGATGTTTATTTTATACAGGGACATGTTTTCATCATCACGTGAGACACTGGGCCAGGACTCCTAAGATATCTCATCGGACGGTTATAGATAATCAATACCAAGATCGGATGGCTAATGTTCTTAGTTATGAGGATTAACGTGAAGGCTTTATTGGTGCTTCCGATTAGTAAATATAAGATATAAGATAGCCACCCTGTTCACTAATGATGAGAGATCTCACTACTTTTATATCCTTAAAATATTTCCATTCTCATTAAAGGGTGATGCTAAGATATGGTTTAATTCTCTTGATCCTGGTTGTGTGCGTAGTCCCCAGGATATGATTTATTACTTCTCTGCTAAATATTTCCCTGCTCATAAGAAACAAGCTGCTTTAAAGGAAATATACAACTTTGTGCAAATTAAAGAAGAGAGTCTCCCACAAGCTTGGGGGAGGCTTCTCAAGTTACTTAATGCTTTGCTTGATCATCCTCTTAAGAAAAATGAAATACTTGATATCTTTTACAATGGACTAACCGATGCTTCCAGAGATTACCTGGATAGTTGTGATGGTTCTCTTTTCAGGGAAAGAACACCGGATGAAGCTAAAAGCTTATTGAATAATATGTTGACAAATGAAAATAATTGTGCACCTCCTGAGGCAGCTCCTGCTCCAATTAATGATCCTATTCCTAAAGCAACTCCGAAGAAGAGAGGTGTTCTATTTCTCAGTCCTGAAGATATGCAAGAGGCAAAGAAATATATGAAAGAAAAAGGTATTAAAGCTGAAGATGTTAAGAATTTACCTCCTATTGAAGAAATACATGGTCTCAATTTACTGCCTGATGAAGAAATATATGATCTTAATCCTTTATTTATTGAAGAACCTCCAGACCTCGATAACCTGACACAGGTAGTAAAGGTAAATTCTCTCTATAGATATGATAAAGCTAAAATCCCTCCTACTAAAATTGCTAGTCAATGCTTGGATGAGTTTGATAATTTTATGTTTAAGCAAGAAGACTTCAATGCTTATTTTGGTAGACAATTAAAACAAGATGATGATATGATTAAATACTTGGGTGATTATATGGCTAATATTAGAGGTGAACTTAAACTTGTTAGCAAACATGCTTCTATGGTTACCACTCAAGTAGAACAAGTACTTAAAGCTCAAAAAGAATTTCTCAATGAGATGAATAGTAAGAAAAATGATTATGTTGTTAAAGTGGCTACTAGAACTGGTAGAATGACTCAGGAACCTTTGTATCCTGAAGGCCACCCTAAGAGACTTGAGCAAGATTCTCAAACAAATAAAATTGATGCACCTAGTTCTTCTAAAAGGAAGAAAAAGAAAAATGATAGAACTATGCAAACTTGTAGTGAACTTATTGTTGAACCACCTGATAATCCAAATGATATTTCTATTTCTGATGCTAAAACTCAATCTGGTAATGAACATGAACCTAATGAAAATGTTAATGATGATGTTCATAATAATGCTCAACCTAGTAATGATAATGATATAGAAATTGAACCTGCTGTTGATCTTGATAACCCACAATCAAAGAATCAACGTTATGATAAGAAAGACTTTGTTGCTAGAAAACATGGTAAAGAAAGAAAACCTTGGGTTCAGAAACCCATGACTTTTCCTCCCGAACCATCCAAGAAAAAGGATGATGAGGATTTTGAGCGCTTTGCTGAAATGATTAGACCTATATTTTTGCGTATGCGATTGACTGATATGCTTAAAATGAATCCTTATGCTAAGTACATGAAAGATATTGTTACAAATAAAAGAAAGATACAGGAAGCTGAAATTTCCACCATGCTTGCTAATTATACTTTTAAGGGTGGAATACCAAAGAAACTCGGAGATCCAGGAGTACCTACTATACCATGCTCCATTAAAAGAAACTATGTTAAAACTGCTTTATGTGATCTTTGAGCCGGTGTTAGTGTTATGCCTCTCTCTTTATATCATAGACTTGATTTGAATAAGTTGACACCTACTGAAATATCTTTGCAAATGGTTGATAAATCAACTGTTATACCTGTCGGCATTTGTGAGGATGTGCTTGTTGTGGTTGCAAACGTTACTATTTTAACGAACTTTGTTATTCTTGATATTCGCGAGGACGATAGTATGTCTATTATTCTTGGAAGACCTTTTCTTAATACTGCAGGGGCTTTTATTGATTGCAACAAAGGCAATGTCACTTTTCATGTTAATGGTAATGAGCATACGGTACACTTTCCGAGAAAACAACCTCAAGTTCATAGTATCAATTCTATCGGAAAAATTCCATCGATTATATTTGAAGGTTTTGAATTTCCTCTTCCTACTGTCAAGAAGAAATATGATATACTTATTATTGGGGATGTGCGTATCCCCGTTGAGCTAACTTAGTGTTATTCGAAATTTCTCCGGTTTCATGTCAATCGGAATGAGTTTGTTAACAAGACTTGATCAACCTTGTTAGTGGATTCTTTTTGACGAGCATGAGATGGATGAAACTAGAAGCACAACCCTCTGTACCCTCTCTATCTTTCTGTTATTTAGTTGAAATAAAATAAAAATAAATAATTCTCCGTCTGTTATCTGATTATCCGTGCAATATAAAAATACCTTGAAAATAAAAGTTCTCCAAATGCCCTGAAAATTAAATATGATTTTTTCTAGAATATTTGAGGATTTATGGAACAAAGAACACACAGGGGGCCAACCACCTTGCCACGAGGGTGGAGGGCGCGCCCACCCCCCTAGGGCGCGCCCCCTGCCTCATGGGCCCACGGTGGCCCTCCTCCACTTATTATTTCAGCCACACACTTCATCTTCATCCCCCAAACACGAAAAACCAGCTCAAACCCGAGTCCAAGCTCGTTTTGCTGCCATTTTCGATCTCCTTGCTCAAAGCACCTCTCACAAAACTGCTTGGGGAGATTGTTCCTTGGTATGTGACTCCTCCATTGGTCCAATTAGTTTTTGTTCTAGTGATTTATTCATTGCAAATTTTTGCTGCTTAGGTGACCCTGTTCTTGAGCTTGCATGTCAAATTTATATGGTCAAAAGTAGTTTTGATGCATGATATAGGCTCCAGGCACTTGTAGGAGTAGTTGCTATCAATATTATTGAGTTTGGTTTACTTTTATTTTGAAGTTACTAAAATTTTTAGAATTTTTCAGAAAATGATGAGGAGATTATTGAGGGGCTCATCGAGCCAAAGCTCGAAGGAAAAGGCACCGAAGCCTAAGTATAATTTTCCGCGCACCGCGGAGGTTCGGGCGTGTGAATGGCCCTCCGAGGATTTCTTGAGAGCAGCCGGGATTTATGAAGATTTTCATGAGTTGGCTCATAATGCAGGCCTCACCGCTTTCCTCCACGACCAATGCGATAAGTATCTCTTACTCACAAATACCTTTGTGCAAAACTTTCATTTTCATTCTAGGAACTCACCGCCTACGATGGAGTTTCATTTATATGATGAGCATAAGGAGATGTCACTTTATGATTTCTGTCGGATTTGTTTAGTCCCTTTTGGGGGCAAGACAGAAGAACCACATCATGATGATGTGGAGGGATTTAGTAATACTATCACTGTAGGGGAAACTAGGAAGGTTTCTGATGCACGAATCACTAGCATACATTTTCCTGTTTTACGTTACTTTGCATTATTTTCTAGTCGTTGCTTAATTGGTCGCAGAAACTGTGGAAACCTTAGTATCCCTGATATTATTATTTTGCTCCAAGTATTATACAGTGATAACACTTTTAGTATGGGCGGCATTATTGCTAGACGGTTAAGTATGAACCGTACTAAGGGTCCCATCTTTGGAGGCATCTATGCTACACGCCTAGCTGCACATTTTAACATACCTATTAGGCATGCTAAGAAGGAAGAAAAAGTGTTGCCTCATGTTTATCTAGATTATAAAAGTATGGTGGCACATGATTTTATTGTTAAGAATAGGGCAGGAGAGCTTAAATATCAATTGTTCTTTAATAAACATCATTCTGAGACCATTACCTTGCGTGCTCCTGCTTTGTTTGATTTGACTGTAGGCAAGTATCTTGTTCCGTTGACGGCTATCCACGCCTACCAGAACCCTGAACCAGCCGAGGAGCTAGAACCGGAACCACAATTTGATCCTTCACGGCAGTCTAACTATCAGTGGGATCCGGAGATGATTGCCAGCCAGTGGCAATCAGAGCCTTCTTCTTCCTCATCACAGTACGACCCCAACAACTATTATTATGGATATTAGCCAGGCCAGCCTTGGCCATAGGCCAACTTAGGTCAAAAGCCTAAGCTTAGGGGAGTACGTATTTCTCACCGACATTACATTTATGTTCACACACACTCATTGCTAGATGTCGGTGCTCATACTTTTTCATTGTATCATCCATGCTAGTTTATTTTCTTTTATGCTTTCTTCTTGTGTGATTAATAAACCTTAAAAAAACTAAAAAAATTAGTTGTAGCTTTTAATTAATTTACTTTCCATGCTTATAGTAGTAATTAAAAAGAAACCCCAAAAATATTTCATGTTCTTCTTTTGTTTGTTGGGAGCTTTCCCGTGTAAATAGTTTTATTTCTTTTATTTTCTTTGGAGGTCAGTAGGAGAATACCATGATTAAATTGTTGAAATGGCTCTTATATGCATTATTGTTTATCTGACAAAAGAGCCCATATTGCTTTGTCTTCTCCTGTTTATTGAATGCTCGCAGATTCCAGCTTAGTCCAATGCACGTGCACTCTTATTATTATTCACATCGTTCGGTAGTGCAAGTGAAAGGCAATTATGATGATATATGATGGACTGACTGAGATGAGAAAAGCTGGTATGAACTCGACCTCTTTTGTTTTTGTAAATCTGATGAGTTCATCGTTCTTGAATCAGCTTGTTATGAATAAACATGTTTGCAATGACAATTAGAGATCATAGTTGCTTGTGCCATGCTTGATTAGCTATGAGTTATAATGGTTTACCTTGCGTACCAACATGCTATTAAAATGGTTATGATGTGGTATGATAGGGTGGTATCCTCCTCTGAATGATTTAAGTGACTTGACTTGGCACATGTTCACGCATGTAGTTGAAACAAATTAACATAGCCTTCACGATATTTATGTTCATGGTGGATTATATCCTACTCATGCTTGCATCCAATGTTTATTAATTTTAATGCATGTACATGGTTGTTGTCGCTCTCTAGTCGGTCGCTTCCCAGTCTTTTGCTAGCCTTCACCTGTACTAAGCAGGAATACTTCTTGTGCATCCAAACTCCTTAAACCCCAAAGTTATTCCACATGAGTCCACTATACCTTCCTATATGCGGTATCTACCTGCCGTTCCAAGTAAATTTGTATGTGCCAAACTCTAAACCTTCAAATAATCATCCTGTTTTGTATGCTCGAATAGCTCATGTATCAACTAGGGTTGTCTGTATCTTCCATGTTAGGCGGGTTATTCTCAAGAGGAGTGGACTCCGCTCCTCACTCACGAGATAAAGGGCTGGTCACCGGGATGCCCAGTCCCATGCTTTATGCAAACTAAATCTAAGTAATTGCAAACAAAACTCCCCCTGGGACTTGATGTATGTTGGGGGCACTCGTTGTTTCGAGCAAGCCATGGATTGATGTTTGTTGGTGGAGGGGGAGTATAAACTTTACCATTCTGTTTGGGAACCGCCTATAATGTGTGTAGCATGGAAGATATCGCCATCTCTTGGTTGTTATGTTGACAATGAAAGTATACCACTCAAAATATTATTCGCCTCTATTTCAAAACCGAGCTCTGGCACCTCTACAAATCTCTGCTTCCCTCTGCGAAGGGCCTATCTATTTACTTTTATGTTGAGTCATCACCCTCTTATTAAAAAGCACTAGCTGGAGAGCGCAGCTGTCATTTGCATTCATTATTGTTAGTTTACATTGGGTGTGACTATGATTGGATCTCTTTTACCATGAATTACAATGTATAGTCAGTCCTTGATCTTTAAAGGTGCTCTGCATTTATGTTTTGCGGTCTCAGGAAGGGCTAGCGAGATACCATCTTGTTATATCATATTATGATTGTTTTGAGAAAGTGTTGTCATCCGAGATTTATTATTATGGCTTGCTAGTTGATTATGTTATTGATATGAGTAATCATGAGACCTGAGAATTATTGCAAATGTGGTTAGTTATAATCTTTGCTGAAAACTTGAAGGATAGCTTGACATATTTACAACAACAACAAGAGCAAACAGAGTTTGTAAAAGTTTTTCTTTATTTCTTTTAGTTTGTCAACTGAATTGCTTGAGGACAAGCAAGGGTTTAAGCTTGGGGGAGTTGATACGTCTCTGTCGTATCGACTTTTCTGAACACTTTTGCCCTTGTTTTGGACTCTAACTTGTATGATTTGAATGGAACTAACCCGGACTGACATTGTTTTCAGCGGAATTGCCATGATGTTGTTTTATGTGCAGAAAACAAAAGTTCTCGGAATGACCTGAAACTCCACGGAATATCTTACAATAAATAATAAAAAATCCTCGCCAAAGATGAAGACCAGGGGCCCCACACCCTTCTCACGAGGATGGGGGCGCCCCCCCCCACTAGGGCGCACCCCCCTACCTTGTGGGCCCCTTGGAGACCCCCCGACTCCAACTCCAACTCTATATAACTGCTTTCGGGGAGAGAAAAATAAGAGAGAAGAAATCATCGCGTTTTACGATACGGAGCTGCCGCCAAGCCCTAAAACCTCTCGGGAGGGCTGATCTGGAGTCCATTCGGGGCTCCAGAGAGGGGGATTCGTCGCCGTCGTTATCACCAACCATCCTCCATCACCAATTTCATGATGCTCGCCGCCGTGCATGAGTAATTCCATCGTAGGCTTGTTGGACGGTGATGGGTTGGATGAGATTCACCATGTAATCGAGTTAGTTTTGTTAGGGTTTGATCCCTAGTATCCACTATGTTCTGAGATTGATGTTGCTATGACTTTGCTATGCTTAATGCTTGTCACTAGGGCCCGAGTGCCATGATTTCAGATCTGAACCTACTATGTTTTCATCAATATATGAGTGTTCTTGATCCTATCTTGCAAGTCTATAGTCACCTATTATGTGTTATGATCCGTTAACCCCGAAGTGACAATAATCGGGATACTTACCGGTGATGACCGTAGTTTGAGGAGTTCATGTATTCACTATGTGCTAATGCTTTGTTCCGGTTCTCTATTAAAAGGAGGCCTTAATATCCCCTAGTTTCCATTAGGATCCCGCTGCCACGGGAGGATAGGACAAAATATGTCATGCAAGTTCTTTTCCATAAGCACGTATGACTATATTCGGAATACATGCCTACATTACATTGACGAACTAGAGCTAGTTCTGTGTCACCCTATGTTATGACTGTTACATGATGAACCGCATCCGGCATAATTATCCATCATTGATCCAATGCCTACGAGCTTTCCATATACTGGTTTACGCTTATTTACTTTCCCGTTGCTATTGTTACAATCACTACAAAACACCAAAAACATTACTTTGCTTTCATTACTCTTTTGTTACCATTACCATCACTATCATATTACTTTGCTACTAAACACTTTGCTGCAGATACTAAGTTTCCAGGTGTGGTTGAATTGACAACTCAGCTGCTAATACTTGAGAATATTCTTTGGCTCCTCTTGTGTCGAATCAATAAATTTGGGTTGAATACTCTACCCTCGAAAGCTGTTGCGATGCCCTATACTTGTGGGTTATCAATTATTTTTGGAAATAATAAAAAAACTAGCAAAGAATCAAGGCCAGGGGGCCCATACCCTAGCCACGAGGGTGGGGGCGCGCCTGCCCCCTTGGTGCGCCCCCTGCCTCGTGGGCCCCCTGGAGCTCCACCGACCTCAACTCCAACTCCATATATTCATGTTCGGGGAGAAAAAATAAGGGAGAAGGATTCATCACGTTTTACGATACGGAGCCGCCGCCAAGCCCTAAACTCTCTCGGGAGGGCTGATCTGGAGTCCGTTCGGGGCTCCGGAGAGGGGAATCCGTCACCGTCGTCATCATCAACCATCCTCCATCACCAATTTCATGATGCTCACCGCCGTGCGTGAGTAATTCCATCGTAGGCTTGCTGGACGGTGATGGGTTGGATGAGATTTATCAATCGAGTTAGTTTTGTTAGGGTTTGATCCCTAGTATCCACTATGTTCTGAGATTGATGTTGCTATGACTTTGCTATGCTTAATGCTTGTCACAAGGGCCTGAGTGCCATGATTGCAGATCTAAACCTATTATGTTTTCATGAATATATGTGAGTTCTTGATCCTATCTTGCAAGTCTATAGTCACCTACTATGTGTTATGATCCGGCAACCCCGAAGTGACAATAATCGGGACCACTCCCGGTGATGACCGTAGTTTGAGGAGTTCATGTGTTCACCATGTGTTAATGCTTTGGTCCGGTACTCTATTAAAAGGAGGCCTTAATATCCCTTAGTTTCCGCTATGACCCCGCTGCCACAGGAGGGTAGGACAAAAGATGTCACGCAAGTTCTTTTCCATAAGCACATATGACTATATTTGGAATACATGCCTACATTACATTGATGAATTGGAGCTAGTTCTGTGTCACCCTAGACTATGACTGTTACATGATGAACCACGTCCGGCATAATTCTCTATCACCGATCCATTGCCTACGACCTTCCCATATATTGTTCTTCGCTTATTTACTTTTCCGTTGCTATTGTTATTATCACTAGAAAACACCAAAAATATTACTTTTGCTATCGTTACCTTTTGCTACCATTACCACTACTATCATATTACTTTGCTACTAAACACTTTGCTACAGATACTAAGTTTCCAGGTGTGTTTGAATTGACAACTCAGCTGCTAATACTTGAGAATATTCTTTGGCTCCCCTTGTGTCGAATCAATAAATTTGGGTTGAATACTCTACCCTCGAAAACTGTTGCGATCCCCTATACTTGTGGGTTATCAAGACTATTTTCTGGCGCCGTTGCCGGGGCGCATAGCTCTATTCTTTGAGTCACTTGGGATTTATATCTGCTGGTCACTATGAAGAACTTGAAAGACACGAAAACAAAAATTTATCCCTCAACTACGAGGGGAGGTAAGGAACTGCCATCTAGCTCTGCACTTGATTCACATTCTGTTTTGAGTAAGCTTGCGACACCTAAACCTGCTTCTGCTATTAATTCTGATATGTCGCATATTATTGATGATGCCACTTCTGCTATGCATGATACTTATGATGAAACTACTTCTATGCTTGATACTACTGTGCCACTTGGTGAATTTCTTGATGAACAACTTGCTAGGGCTAGAGAGAATGAAATTATTGAAACTGATAATATTAATGAAAGTGATGATGAAGGCTTTCCTAATAAATATGAATTGCATGTTGTGCCTGAGGGCTATGTTATGGATGAAGAAACTAAAAGAGACTTTCTTGCTTGCAATGATAGAAGTGATCTTAAGAAATTATTAGCTAAGCTTAAACAAAAAAGTCTGAATTCTAGAATGAAATATGATCCTGCTTATGCTACTTCACCTACCTTTGTTACTGATAAGGATTATGAATTCTCTATTGATCCTGATATAATTACTTTGGTTGAATCTGATCCTTTTTATGGCTATGAATCTGAAACTGTTGTGGCACATCTTACTAAATTAAATGATATAGCCACCCTGTTCACTAATGATGAGAGAACTCGCTACTTTTATATCCTTAAAATATTTCCATTCTCATTAAATGGTGATGCTAAGATATGGTTTAATTCTCTTGATCCTGGTTGTGTGTGTAGTCCCCAGGATATGATTTATTACTTCTCTGCTAAATATTTCCCTGCTCATAAGAAACAAGCTGCCTTAAGGGATATATATAATTTTGTGCAAATTTAAGAAGATAGTCTCCCACAAGCTTGGGGGAGGCTTCTCCAATTACTTAATGCTTTGCCTGATCATCCTCTTAAGAAAAATGAAATACTTGATATCTTTTATAATGGACTAACCGATGCTCCAGAGACCACCTGGATAGTTGTGCTGGTTCTGTTTTCAGGGAAAGAACACCGGATGAAGCTGAAATTCTATTGAATAATATGTTGACAAATGAAAATAATTGGACACTTCCTGAGCCAGCTCCTGAGCCTATTCCTAAACCAACTCCAAAGAAAAGGGGTGTTCTATTTCTCAGTCCTGAAGATATGCAAGAGGCAAAGAAATCCATGAAATAAAATGGTATTAAAGCTGAAGATGTTAAGAATTTACCTCCTATTGAAGAAATACATGGTCTTAATTTACCGCATGTTGAAGAAATATATATAGTCTTAATCCATCACCTATTGAAGAAACACATGGTCTTGATAACCCGACACAGGTAGTAAAGGTAAATTCTCTCTATAGATATGATAAAGCTGAAATCCCTCCTACTAAGTTTGCTAGCCAATGTTTGGATGAGTTTGATAGCTTTATCGTTAAGCAATAAGACTTCAATGCTTATTTTGGTAGACAATTGAAACAAAATGCTTACATGATTGAACACTTGGGTGATTATATGTCTAGAGTTAAAGGTGAACTTAAACTCATTAGTAAACATGCTTCTATGGTCACCACTCAAGTAGAACAAGTACTTAAAGGTCAGAATGATTTGCTCCATGAATTAAATGGTAAGAAAAATGATAATGATGTTAGAGTTATGACTAGAACTGGTAAAATGACTCAAGAACCTTTGTATCCTGAGGGCCATCCTAAGAGAATTGCGCAAGATTCTCAGAGAAATAGTATAGATGCACCTAGTCCTTCTAAGAGGAAGAAAAAGAAAAATGATAGGACTCTGCATGCTTCTAGTGAACCTGTTATTGACACACCTAAGAATCCCAATGATATCTCTATTTCTGATGCTGAAACACAATCTGGTAATGAACATGAACTAATGATAATGTTAATGATGATGTTCATGTTAATGCTCAACCTAGCAATGATAGTGATGTAAAATCTGAACCTGCTGTTAATCTTGATAACCCACAATCAAAGAATCAATGTAATGATAAAAGAGACTTTGTTGCTAGGAAACACAGTAAGGAAAGAGACCCTTGGGTTCAGAAACCCATGCCTTTTCCTCCTAAGCCATCCAAGAAAAGGGATTTTGAGGATTTTGAGCGCTTTGCTGAAATGATTAGACCTATCTTTTTGCGTATGCAATTGACTGATATGCTCAAAATGAATCCTTATGCTAAGTATATGAAAGAAATTTTCACTAATAAAAGAAATATACCGAAAGCTGAAATTTCCACCATGCTTGCTAATTATACTTTTAAGGGTGGAATACCTAAGAAACTAGGAGATCCAGGAGTACCAACTATACCATGCTCCATTAAAAGAAACTATGTTAGAACTGCCTTATGTGATCTTGGAGCCGGTGTTAGTGTTATGCCTCTCTCTTTATATCGTAGACTTGATTTGAATAAGTTGACACCTACTGAAATATCTTTGCAAATGGTTGATAAATCAACTGGTATACCTGTCGGTATTTGTGAGGATGTGCCTGTCGTGGTTGCAAACGTTACTATTTTAACGGACTTTGTTATTCTTGATATTCCCAAGGACGATAATATGTCTATTATTCTTGGAAGACCCTTTTTGAATACTGCAAGGGTTGTTATTGATTGCAACAAACGCAATGTCACTTTTCATGTTAATGGTAATGAGCATACGGTAAACTTTTCGAGGAAACAACCTCAAGTCCATAGTATCAATTCTATTGGAAAATTTTCATCAATTATTTTTGGAGGTTTTGAATTTCCTCTTCCTACTGTCAAGAAGAAATATGATATTCTTATTGTTGGGGATGTGCATAACCTAGTGTTATTCGAAAATTCTCTGGTTCCATGTTATTCGGAATGAGTTTGTTAACAAGACCTGATCAACCTTGTTAGTGGATTCCTTTTGATGAGCATGAGATGGATGAAGTTAGAAAGCACAACAATCTGTACCCTCCTTTTACTTTCTGTTATTTAGTTGAAATAAAGTAAAAATAGTAATTTCTGTCTGTTTTCTGAATTATCCGTGCAATATAAAAATACCCCAAAAATAAAAGTTCTCCAAATGCCCTAAAATTTAAATATGATTTTTTCTGGAATATTTGAGAATATCTGGCACTAAGAACACAGCAGGGGGAGCAAGCACCTGGCCACGAGGGTCCTCTGCGGGTCCACCCCCCTGGGCATGCCCCCTGCCTCGTGGGCCCATGGTGGCTCCCCTCCACTTATTCCTACACCCACACACTTCTTTCTCCCAAAAAATCACCATCCAGCTCAAGCACGAGTTCTAGCTCATTTTGCTGCGATTTTCGATCTCCTTGCTCAAAGCACCTCTCATAAAACTGCTTTGGGGGATTGTTCCTTGGTACGTGACTCCTCCATTGGTCCAATTAGTTTTTGTTCTAGTGCTTTATTCATTCCAAATTTGTGCTACCTAGGTGACCATGTTCTTGAGATTTCATGTCAAATTTATATGGTTCCAAGTAGTTCTAATGCATGATATAGGCTCTAGGCACTTGTAGGGGTAGTTGCTATCAATTTTGTTGAGTTTGGTTTACTTCTATTTTGAAGTTACTAAACATTTCAGAAATTTTTCAGAAGAAGAAATATGTTTAGGAAAATGTACCAAGGAGGTCCTTCAAGGAAGCAAGGACCCAGGCTTGCAATGCGTGATGCTGGTGATGAGCCACCAAGGGACGCTCCAGTGCGGCCTTGTGAGTGTCCTTCAGAGGACTTCATGGATCGAGCAGGAATTAAGGAAGAATTTAACGCATATTTGCGTAACGCTGATCTTGTGAGCTTCGAGGCAGAAAAGTGCCGTCAGTACCACTATCTCACTAGTTCCTTTGTGAGGAGGTTTGAATTTTCATCTTCACGCAATTCTCAAACTGTCTTGTTTGATCTTTATGAAAATTCTTATACTATGGACTTAGAGGATTTTACCACTGCTTGCAAACTTCCACAATGGGGTAGTACTAGTGAACCTGGCAAATCTGAGTTTAGAGATTTTCTTGCTAGTATAACTGTGGGGAAATCTAGAGATATAGCACAAGCTACCATAGGGAGCATTCATTTTCCTTCTATACATTATTTCGCTCTATTCATAGGTAGGTGCATAAATGGTAAAGATGAAGCATGTCATATGTGTGTCCCTGACCTCAGTATTCTTAGGAGTGTTGTGTTAGGAGATAAATCTTATAATTTGGGAGTCATTGTTGCATGTAGGTTGCATCATAATAGATTTAATGTAGATTTCTTTGGTGGAATTTATGCAACCCGTATAGCTAATTTTCTTGGCATAACCATACGTGAGGTTGATATTGAGTTGCCTCCTGCTTATTTGGATTATGAGGCTATGGTTCGTCATCATTTTGTTGAGAGGAACAATCAGTTCCTCCAGTACCGACTAATATTTGACAGATGACGCACCTATCACGTCGCTCTCCCTGCTTCTACTTTCTTTGACTTTCAAGCAAAAGGGAGATATTTTATAACCAGAGAGGAGGCGGAAGAGTATAAGAGGAGGGCTGAGATAGCTCGCCTCCAAGCTGCAGCCCACGATGCAATGAATGCTGCATCTCAGTACGACCCCAACTACAATTTGGATATCCGCCATGCTATCCATGGCATTAGACCAACTTAGGCCAAAAGCCTAAGCTTGGGGGAGTACGTATTTCCCACCGACATTACCTTCATGTTCACACACTCATTGCTAGTTGTCGGTGCTCATACTTTTTCATTGTATCATCCATACTAGTTTATTTCCTTTTTATGATTTCTTCTTGTGTGTTTGATAAAACTTAAGAAAAACCAAAAAAAATTAGTGGTAGCTTTTAGCTAGCTTTAATTTCTATGCCTATAGTAGTAATTAAAAAGAAAACCCAAAAATATTTTCTATTCTTCTTTTGCTTGTTGGGAGCTTTCCCGTATAAATAGTTTTATTTCTTTTCTTTTCTTTGGGGGTCGATAGGAGAAGACCATAATTAAATTGTTGAAGTGACTCCTATATGCATTATTGTTGATTTAACCAAGAGTCGATATTGCCTTGTCTTCTCCTGTTTATTGAATGCTTGCAGATTCCAGCTTAGTCCAATGCACGTGCACTGTTATTATTATTCACATCATTCGGTCGTGCAAGTGAAAGGCAATTATGACGATATATGATGGACTGATTGAGATGGGAGAAGCTGGTATGAACTTGACCTCTCTTGTTTTTGTAAATATGATTAGTTCATCGTTCCTGATTCAGCCTATTATGAATAAACGTGTTTGCAATGACAATTAGAGATTATAGTTGCTTATGCCATGCTTAATTAGCTAGGAGCTTATAATGGTTTACCTTGCGTGCCAACATGCTATTAAAATGGTTGTGATGTGGTATGATAGGGTGGTATCCTCTTTTGAATGATTCGAGTGGCTTGACTTGGCACATGTTCACGCATGTAGTTGAAACAAAATCAACATAACATCTACGATATTTATGTTCATGGTGCATTATATCCTACTCATGCTTGCATTCGGTGTTGATTAATTTTAATGCATGTTCATGACTGTTCTCATTCTCTAGCTGGTCGCTTCCCAGTCTTTTTCTAGCCTTCACCTGTACTAAGCGGGAATACTACTTGTGCATCCAATCCCATAAACCCCAAAGTTGTTCCATATGAGTCCACCATACCTACCTATATACGATATCTACCTGCCGTTCCAAGTAAATTTGTATGTGCCAAACTCTAAACCTTCAAATAAACATTCTATTTTGTATGCTCGAATAGCTCATGTATCAACTAGGGCTGTCTGTATTCCATGTTAGGCGGGTTATTCTCAGGAGGAGTGGACTCCGCTGCTCACTCACGATAAAATGGCTAGTCACCGGGATGCCCAGTCCCATGCTTTATGCAAATCAAATCAAAATAATTGCAAACAAAACTCCCCTGGGACGGTTGTTAGTTGAAGGCACTCGTTGTTTCGAGCAAGCCATGGATTGATGCTTGTTGGTGGAGGGGGAGTATAAACTTTACCATTCTATTTGGGAACCGCCTATAAGGTGTGTAACATGGAAGATATCGCCATCTCTTGGTTGTTATGTTGACAATGAAAGTATACCGCTCAAAATATTATTCACCTCTATTTCAAAACCGAGCTCTGGCACCTCTACAAATCCCTGCTTCCCTCTGCGAAGGGCCTATCTATTTACTTTTATGCTGAGTCATCACCCTCTTATTAAAAAGCACCCGCTGGAGATCACCTCTATCATTTGCATTCATTACTGATTAGTTTACATTGAGTATGACTTGAATAGATCTCTTTTACCATGAGTTACAATGTCTAGTCAGTTCTTGATCTTTAAAGGTGCTCTGCATTTATGTTTTACGGTCTCAGAAAGGGCTAGAGAGATACCATCTTGTTATATCATATTATGATTGTTTTGAGAAAGTGTTGTCATCCGAGATTTATTATTATTGCTCGCTAGTTGATTATGCCATTGATATGAGTAAACATGAGACCTAAGATTTATTGTGAATATGATTAGTTCATAATCTTTGCTGAAAACTTGAATGCTGGCTTTACATATTTACAACAACAAGAGCAAACATAGTTTGTAAAAGTTTTTCTTTATCACTTTCAGTTTGTCAACTGAATTGCTTGAGGACAAGCAAAGGTTTAAGCTTGGGGGAGTTGATACGTCTCCGTCGTATCTACTTTTCTAAACACTTTTGCCCTTGTTTTGGACTCTAACTTGCATGATTTGAATGGAACTAACCCGGACTGACGCTATTTTCAGCAGAATTGCCATGGTGTTATTTATGTGCAGAAACAAAAGTTCTCGGAATGACCTGAAACTCCACGGAGATTATATTTGGGAATAATAAAAAATATTGGCAAAGAATCAAGGCCAGGGGCCCACACCCTAGCCATGAGGGTAGGGGGCGCGCCTGCCCCCCTGGGCGCGCCCCCCTGCCTCGTGGGCCCCCTGGAGCTCCACCGACCTCAACTCCTGTTGGGGAACGTAGTAATTTCAAAAAATTCCTGCGCACATGCAAGATCATGGTGATGCATAGCAACGAGAGGAGAGAGTGTTGTCCACGTACCCTCGTAGGCCGAAAGCGGAAGCGTTAGCACAACGCAGTTGATGTAGTCATACGTCTTCACGATCCTACTGATCAAGTACCGAACGCACGACACCTCCGAGTTCTACACACGTTAAACTCGATGACGTCCCTCGAACTCCGATCCAGCCGAGCTTTGAGGGAGAGTTCCGTCAGCACGACGGCGTGGTGACGATGTTGATGTTCTACCGACGCAGGGCTTCGCCTAAGCACCGCTACAGTATTATCGAGGTGGACTATGGTGGAGGGGGGCACCGCACACGGCTAAGAGATCCAAGGGATCAATTGTTGTGTCTATGGGGTGCCCCCTGGCCACGTATATAAAGGAGTGGAGGAGGGGAGGGGCCGGCCCTCTCTGTGGCGCGCCCTAGGGGAGTCCTACTCCCACCGGGAGTAGGATTCCCCCTTTCCTAGTAGAACTAGGAGCCCTTCCAAGTAGTAGGAGTAGGAGGGAAGGAAAGGGAAGGGGAAAGGAGAAGGAAGGAAGGGGGCGCCCCCCCTCCCTAGTCCAATTCGGACCAGCCCATGGGGAGGGGCGCGGCCACCCTTTGAGGCCTTTCTCTCCTTTCCCGTATGGCCCATTAAGGCCCAATACGAATTCCTGTAACTCCCCGGTACTCCCGAAAATACCCGAATCACTTAGAACCTTTCCGATGTCCGAATATAGTCATCCAATATATCAATTTTTACGTCTCGACCATTTCGAGACTCCTCGTCATGTATCCGATCTCATCCGGGACTCCGAACTCCTTCGGTACATCAAAACACATAAACTCATAATATAACTGTCATCGAACTTTAAGCGTGCGGACCCTATGGGTTCGAGAACTGTGTAGAAATGACCGAGACACGTCTCCGTTCAATAACCAATAGCGGAACCTGAATGCTCATATTGGCTCCTACATATTCTACGAAGATCTTTATCGGTCAAACCGCATAACAACATACGGTGTTCCCTTTGTCATCGGCATGTTACTTGCCCGAGATTCAATCATCGGTATCTCAATACCTAGTTCAATCTCGTTACCGGCAAGTCTCTTTACTCGTTCCGTAATACATCATCTCGCAACTAACTCATTAGTTGCAATGCTTGCAAGGCTTTAGGTGATGTGCATTACCGAGAGGGCCCAGAGATACCTCTCCGACAATCGGAGTGACAAATCCTAATCTCGAAATACGCCAACCCAACAAGTACCTTCGAAGACACCTGTAGAGCACCTTTATAATCACCCAGTTACGTTGTGACATTTGGTGGCACACAAAGTGTTCCTCTGGTAAACGGGAGTTTCATAATCTCATAGTCATAGGAACATGTATAAGTCATGAAGAAAGCAATAGCAACAAACTAAACGATCAAGTGCTATGCTAACGGAATGGGTCAAGTCAATCACATCATTCTCCTAATGATGTGATCCCGTTAATCAAATGACAACTCATGTCTATGGTTAGGAAACATAACCATCTTTAATCAACGAGCTAGTCAAGTAGAGGCATACTAGTGACACTCTGTTTGTCTATGTATTCACACATGTATTATGTTTCCGGTTACTACGAATCTAGCATGAATAATAAACATTTATCATGATATAAGGAAATATATAATAACTTTATTTTCCTTCAGTCTCCCACTTGCACTAGAGTCAATAATCTAGTTCACATCGCCATGTGATTTAACATCAATAGTTCACATCACCATGTGATTAACACCCATAGTTCACATCGACATGTGACCAACACCCAAAGGGTTTACTAGAGTCAATAATCTAGTTCACATCGCTATGTGATTAACACCCAAAGAGTACTGAGGTGTGATCATGTTTTGCTTGTGAGAGAATTTTAGTCAAGGGGTCTGCCACATTCAGATCCGTAAGTATTTTGCAAATTTCTATGTCAACAATGCTCTGCACAGAGCTACTCTAGCTAATTGCTCCCACTTTCAATATATATCCAGATTGAGATTTAGAGTCATCTGGATCAGTGTCAAAATTTGCACCGACGTAACCCTTTACGACGAACCTTTTGTCACTTCCATAATCGAGAAACATATCCTTATTCCACTAAGGATAATTTTGACCAATATCCAGTGATCTACTCCTAGATCACTATTGTACTCCTTTGCCAAACTCAGGACATGGTATACAATAGGTCTGGTACACATCACGGCATACTTTATAGAACCTATGGCTGAGGTATAGGAAATGACTTTCATTCTCTCTCTATCTTCTGCCGTGGTCGGGTTTTGAGTCTTACTCAACTTCACACCTTGTAACACAGGCAAGAACTCCTTCTTTAACTGTTCCATTGTGAACTACTTCAAAATCTTGTCAAGGTATGTACTCATTGAAAAAACTTATCAAGCGTATTGATCTATCTCTATAGATCTTGATGCTCAATATGTAAGCAGCTTCACCGAGGTCTTTCTTTGAAAAACTCCTTTCAAACATTCCTTTATGCTTTGCAGAATAATTCTACATTATCTCCGATCAACAATATGTCTTTCACATATGCTTATCAGAAATGTTGTAGTGCTCCCACTCACTTCTTGTAAATACAAGCTTCACCACAAGTCTGTATAAAACTATATGCTTTGATCAACTTATCAAAGCGTATATTCCAACTCCGAGATGCTTGCACCAGTCCATAGATGGATCGCTGGAGCTTGCATATTTTGTTAGTACCTTTAGGATCTTCTGGTTGCATCATATACAACTCTTCTTTAATAAATCCATTAAGGAATGCAGTTTTGTTTATCCATTTGCCAGATTTCATAAAATGCGGCAATTGCTAACATGATTCGGACAGACTTAAGCATAGATACAAGTGATAAACTCTCATCGTAGTCAACACCTTGAACTTGTCGAAAACCTTTTTGCGACAATTCTAGCTTTGTAGATAGTAACACTACTATCAGCGTCCGTCTTCCTCTTGAAGATCCATTTAATCTCAATGGCTCGCCGATCATTGGGCAAGTCAATCAAAGTCCATACTTTGTTCTCATACATAGATCTCATCTCAGATTTCATGGCCTCAAGCCATTTCGTGGAATCTAGGCTCATCATCGCTTCCTCATAGTTCGTAGGCTCGTCATGGTCAAGTAACATGACCTCCAGAACAGGATTACCGTACCACTCTGGTGCGGATCTCACTCTGGTTTACCTACGAGGTTCGGTAGTAACTTGATCTGAAGTTACATAATCATCATCATTAGCTTCCTCACTAATTGGTGTAGTAGTCACAGGAACAGATTTCTGTGATGAACTAATTTCTAATAAGGGAGCAGGTACAGGTACCTCATCAAGTTCTACTTTCCTACCACTCACTTCTTTTGAGAGAAACTCCTTTTCTAGAAAGGATCCATTCAAAGCAACGAATATATTGCCTTCGGATCTGTGATAGAAGGTGTACCCAACATTTTCTTTTGGGTATCCTATGAAGACGCACTTCTCCGATTTGGGTTAGAGCTTATCAGGTTGAAACTTTTTCACATAAGCATTGCAACCTCAAACTTTAAGAAACGACAGCTTAGGTTTCTTGCCAAACCATAGTTCATACGGTGTCGTCTCAACGGATTTAGATGGTGCCCTATTTAACGTGAATGCAGTTGTCTCTAATGCATAACCCCAAAACGATAGTGGTAGATCGGTAAGAGACATCATAGATCGCACCATATCTAATAAAGTATGGTTATGACGTTCGGACACACCATTACACTGTGGTGTTCCAGGTGGCGTGAGTAGTGAAACTATTTCACATTGTTTTTAACTGAAGGCCAAACTCGTAACTCAAATATTTTACTTCTGCGATCATATCGTAGAAACTTTTATTTTTGTTACGATGATTCTCCACTTCACTCTGAAATTCTTTGAACTTTTCAAATGTTTCAGACTTGTGTTTAATCAAGTAGATATACTCATATCTGCTCAAATCATCTGTGAAGATCAGAAAATAATGATACCTGCCACGAGCCTCAATATTCATCGGACCACATACATCAGTATGTATGATTTCCAACAATTCTGTTGCTCGCTCCATTGTTCCGGAGAACGGAGTCTTAGTCATCTTGCCCATGAGGCATGGTTCGCAAGCATCAACTGATTCATAATCAAGTGATTCCAAAAGCCCATTAGCATGGATTTTCTTCATGCGCTTTACACCAATATGACCTAAACGGCAGTGCCACAAATAAGTTGCACCATCATTATTAACTTTGCATCTTTTGGTTTCAATATTATGAATATGTGTATCACTATGATCGAGATCCAACGAACCATTTTCATTGGGTGTGTAACCATATAAGGTTTTATTCATGTAAACAGAACAACAATTTATTCTCTTACTTAAATGAATAACTGTATTGCAATAAACATGATCAAATCATATTCATGCTCAACGCAAACACCAAATAACACTTATTTAGGTTAAACACTAATCCCAAAAGTATAGGGAGTGTGCGATGATGATCATATCAATCTTGGAACCACTTCCAACACACATCGTCACTTCACCCTTAACTAGTCTATGTTCATTCTGCAACTCCCGTTTCGAGTTACTACTCTTAGCAACTGAACCAGTATCAAATACCGAGGGGTTGCTACGAACACTAGTAAAATAGACATCAATAATCTGTATATCAAATATACCTTTGTTCACTTTGCCATCCTTCTTATCCGCCAAATACTTGGGGCAGTTCCGCTTCCAGTGACCAGTCCCTTTGCAGTAGAAGCACTTAGTCTCAGGCTTAGTACCAGACTTGGGCTTCTTCACTTGAGCAGCAACTTGCTTGCCGTTCTTCTTGAAGTTCCCCTTCTTCCCTTTGCCCTTTTCTTGAAACTAGTGGTCTTGTCTACCATCAACACTTGACATTTTTCTTGATTTCTACCTTCGTCGATTTCAGCATTACGAAGAGCTTGGGAATCGTTTCCGTTATCCCTTGCATATCATAGTTCATCACGAAGTTCTACTAACTTGGTGATGGTGACTAGAGAATTCTGTCAATCACTATTTTATCTGGAAGATTAACTCCCACTTGATTCAAGCGATTGTAGTACCCAGACAATCTGAGCACATGCTCACTGCTTGAGCTATTCTCCTCCATCTTTTAGCTATAGAACTTGTTGGAGACTTCATATCTCTCAGCTCGGGTATTTGCTTGAAATATTAACTTCAACTCTTGGAACATCTCATATGGTCCATGACGTTCAAAACGTCTTTGAAGTCCCGATTCTAAGCCGTTTAAGCATGGTGCACTAAACTATCAAGTAGTCATCATATTGAGCTAGCCAAATGTTCATAACATCTGCATCTGCTCCTGCAATAGGTTTGTCACCTAGCGGTGCATCAAAGACATAATTCTTCTGTGCAGCAATGAGGATAAACCTCAGATCATGGATCCAATCCGCATAATTGCTACTAACATCTTTCAACTTAGTTTTCTCTAGGAACATATCAAAAATAAAACAGGGGAGCTAAACACGAGCTATTGATCTACAACATAGATATGATAATACTACCAGGACTAAGTTCATGATAAATTTAAGTTCAATTAATCATATTACTTAAGAACTCCCACTTAGAAAGACATCCCTCTAATCTTCTAAGTGATCACGTGATCCAAATCAACTAAATCGTAACCGATCATCACGTGAAATGGAGTAGTTTTCAATGGTGAACATCATTATGTTGATCATATCTACTATATGATTCACGCTCGACCTTTCGGTCTCCAGTGTTCCGAGGCCATATCTGCATATGCTAGGCTCGTCAAGTTTAACCCGAGTATTTCTGCGTGTGCAAAACTGGCTTGCACCCGTTGTAGATGGACGTAGAGCTTATCACACCCGATCATCACGTGGTGTCTGGGCACGACGAACTTTGGCAACGGTGCATACTCAGGGAGAACACTTTTATCTTGAAATTTAGTGAGAGAGCATCTTATAATACTACCGTTATAACTAAGCAAAGTAAGATGTATAAAATATAAACATCACATGCAATCAAAATATGTGACATGATATGGCCATCATCATCTTGTGCCTTTGATCTCTATCTCCAAAACATCGTCATGATCTCCATCGTCGCCGGCATGACACCATGATCTCCATCATCTTGATCTATATCAATGTGTCGTCACATGGTCGTCTCGCCAACTATTGCTATCGCATAGCGATAAAGTAAAGCAATTATTTGGCACTTGCATCTTATGCAATAAAGAGACAACCATAAGACTTCTGCCAATTGCCGATAACTTCAACAAAACATGATCATCTCATACAACAACTTATATCTCATCACGTCTTGACCATATCACATCACAACATGCCCTGCAAAAACAAGTTAGACGTCCTCTACTTTGTTGTTGCAAGTTTTACGTGGCTGCTACGGGCTGAGCAAGAAACGTTCTTACCTACGCATCAAAACCACAACGATAGTTTGTCAAGTTGGTGTTGTTTTAACCTTCTCAAGGACCGGGCATAGCCACACTCGGTTCAGCTAAAGTTGGAGAAACTGACACCCGCCAGCCACCTGTGTGCAAAGCACGTCAGTAGAACCAGTCTCGCGTAAGCGTGCGCGTAATGTCGGTCCGGGCCGCTTCATCCAACAATACCGCCGAACCAAAGTATGAAATGCTGGTAAGCAATATGACTTATATCGCCCACAACTTACTTGTGTTCTACTCGTGCATAACATCAACGCATAAAACCTAGGCTCGGATGCCACTGTTGGGGAACGTAGTAATTTCAAAAAATTCCTACGCACATGCAAGATCATGGTGATGCATAGCAACGAGAGGAGAGAGTGTTGTCCACGTACCCTCGTAGACCGAAAGCGGAAGCGTTAGCACAACGCAGTTGATGTAGTCGTACGTCTTCACGATCCGACAGATCAAGTACCGAACGCACGGCACCTCCGAGTTCTGCACATGTTCAACTCGATGACATCCCTCGAACTCCGATCCAGCCGAGCTTTGAGGGAGAGTTCCATCAGCACGACGGCGTGGTGATGATGTTGATGTTCTACCGATGCAGGGCTTCGCCTAAGCACCGCTACAGTATTATCGAGGTGGACTATGGTGGAGGGGGGCACCGCACACGGCTAAGAGATCCAAGGGATCAATTGTTATGTCTATGGGGTGCCCCCTGGCCACGTATATAAAGGAGTGGAGGAGGGGAGGGGCCGGCCCTCTCTATGGCGCGCCCTAGGGGAGTCCTACTCCCACCGGGAGTAGGATTCCCCCTTTCCTAGTAGAACTAGGAGCCCTTCCAAGTAGTAGGAGTAGGAGGGAAGGAAAGGGAAGGGGAAATGAGAAGGAAGGAAGGGGGCGCCCCCCCTCCCTAGTCCAATTCGGACCAGCCCATGGGGAGGGGTGCGGCCACCCTTTGAGGCCTTTCTCTCCTTTCACGTATGGCCCAATACGAATTCCCGTAACTCCCCGGTACTCCCGAAAATACCCGAATCACTTAGAACCTTTCCGATGTCCGAATATAGTCATCCAATATATCGATTTTTACGTCTCAACCATTTCGAGACTCCTCGTCATGTCTCCGATCTCATCCGGGACTCTGAACTCCTTCGGTACATCAAAACACATAAACTCATAATATAACCGTCATCGAACTTTAAGCGTGCGGACGCTACGGGTTTGAGAACTATGTAGACATGATCGAGACACGTCTCCGGTCAATAACCAATAGCGGAACCTGGATGCTCATATTGGCTCCTACATATTCTACGAAGACCTTTATCGGTCAAACCGCATAACAACATACGGTGTTCCCTTTGTCATCGGTATGTTACTTGCCCGAGATTCGATCGTCGGTATCTCAATACCTAGTTCAATCTCGTTACCAGCAAGTCTCTTTACTCATTCCGTAATACATCATCTCGCAACTAACTCATTAGTTGCAATGCTTGCAAGGCTTTAGGTGATGTGCATTACCGAGAGGGCCCAGAGATACCTCTCCGACAATCGGAGTGACAAATCCTAATCTCGAAATACGCCAACCCAACAAGTACCTTCGGAGACACCTATAGAGCACATTTATAATCACCCAATTACGTTGTGACGTTTGGTGGCACACAAAGTATTCCTCTGGTAAACGGGAGTTGCATAATCTCATAGTCATAGGAACATGTATAAGTCATGAAGAAAGCAATAGCAACAAACTAAACGATCAAGTGCTATGCTAACAGAATGGGCCAAGTCAATCACATCATTCTCCTAATGATGTGATCCCGTTAATCAAATGACAACTCATGTCTATGGTTAGGAAACATAACCATCTTTAATCAACGAGCTAGTCAAGTAGAGGCATACTAGTGACACTCTGTTTGTCTATGTATTCACACATGTATTATGTTTCCGGTTAATACAATTCTAGCATGAATAATAAACATTTATCATGATATAAGGAAATATATAATAACTTTATTATTGCCTCTAGGGCATATTTCCTTCAACTCCAACTCCATATATTCGTGTTCGGGGAGAAAAAAATAAGGGAGAAGGATTCATCGCGTTTTACGATACGGAGCCGCCGCCAAGCCTAAACTCTCTCGGGAGGGCTGATCTGGAGTCCGTTCGGGGCTTCGGAGAGGGGAATCCATCGCCGTCGTCATCATCAACCATCCTCCATCACCAATTTCATGATGCTCACCACCGTGCGTGAGTAATTCCATCGTAAGCTTGCTGGACGGTGATGGGTTGGATGAGATTTATCATGTAATCGAGTTAGTTTTGTTAGGGTTTGATCCCTAGTATCCACTATGTTCTGAGATTGATGTTGCTATGACTTTGTTATGCTTAATGCTTGTCACTAGGGCCCAAGTGCCATGATTTCAGATCTGAACCTATTATGTTTTCATGAATATATGCGAGTTCTTGATCCTATCTTGCAAGTCTATAGTCACCTACTATGTGTTATGATCCAGCAACCCCGAAGTGACAATAACCGGGACCACTTCCGATGATGGCCGTAGTTTGAGGAGTTCATGTGTTCACCATGTGTTAATGCTTTGGTCCGGTACTCTATTAAAAGGAGGCCTTAATATCCCTTAGTTTCCACTAGGACCCCGTTGCCACGGGAGGGTAGGACAAAAGATGGCATGCAGGGTCTTTTCCATAAGCACGTATGACTATATTCGGAATATATGCCTACATTACATTGATGAATTGGAGCTAGTTCTGTGTCATCCTAGGTTATGATTGTTACATGATGAACCGCATCCGGTATAATTCTCTATCACCGATCCATTGCTTACGAGCTTCCCATATATTGTTCTTCGCTTATTTACTTTTCCATTGCTATTGTTATCATCACTACAAAACACCAAAAATATTACTTTTGCTATCGTTACCTTTTGCTACCGTTACCACTACTATCATATTACTTTGCTACTAAACACTTTGCTGCAGATACTAAGTTTCCATGTGTGGTTGAATTGACAACTCAGCTGCTAATACTTGAGAATATTCTTTGGCTCCCTTTGTGTCGAATCAATAAATTTGGGTTGAATACTCTACCCTTGAAAACTGTTGCGATCCCCTATACTTATGGGTTATACCCTAGAGGCGATAATAAATATTATTATTTATCCCCATGTTCATAATCAAGTTTATATTCTGTGCTATAACTGCTATGGTTTTCAAGTCTACAATAACCACGAGGCTCGAAGGGAAACTCATATGCACGCGTGGAATAATAAAAGGTAAAATGTATTCCTAGTCTGGCCTCTAAGACTAGCTCATACGGGTGAAGCCCTGCCGAATAGATGACACCGTATGTGTGCAACCCCGTAGAGAGGTCGTAGGTTCGATCTTTTTCCCGAGGGGCTGTTCGAGGGTCCTCCCGATGGGCTGTCCGAGTACTGTCCAAGTTCGAGAGTGCCTCCCGAAGGGCTGCCCGTGACACCGTCCGGAGGACTGTCCGACCGCATGTCGGAGGGCTGTCCGAGGGGCAGATGAGGGAGGGAATTCCCTAACGGACGCTCGCTGCGTCAAACTGACCTTGTTTCGCGCAGGGATATTGAGCGACCAATCTACTTGGGCCGGCCCGTTTAATCGCTTCAGCGATCCTGGTTTTGGGAACCTTCTGGACGTTTCTGACCGGGGGTTTTCCGGGTTTTTTTTCCTTTTTTCTTATTATATTTCTTTTTCATTTTCTTTTCTCCTGCTTCTTTTTCATTTTTCTGTTTATTTCTCTCTACATTTTTCCTTAGTACGTTTCTTTTTTAAATTTTTTTCATTTTTATTTCCTTTCGCCAAGTTTACTTTCCTTTTTTATTTTTTATTCTCCCCCCTTTTGTTTTTCTCTTTCCCCCTTTTTTTGTTTTTCATATTTATTTGTTCAAAAATTTCAAGTATTGTTCAGAATTTCAGAAAATGTTCTCTTTTTCATAATTTTGTTCTCATTTTTCAAAAAACGTTCAGCAATTTCAAAAAACTATTCTCATTTTCAAAATTTTGTCCACAGTTTTAAAAAATGTTCGTGTTTCAAAAAATGTTCTCATTTTCACAATTTTGTTCGCAATTTCCAAATTTTGTTCACAAATTAGAAACAATTCCTGTTCTTTTAAAATTTGTTCACAATTCAAAAAATGTTCACGATTTCAAAATTTGGTCAAAATTTTAAATATGTTCATTGTTCCAACTTTTGCGGAATTTGAGGAAAAGTTCCATTTCATTATTTTTGTTCATAAATTCTAAAAATGTCTGTAGTCATGAATTTTTGTTCGGAATTTCATGAAATGTTCAATTTTTCCAAATATTTATTCAAACAATATAAAAATATCTGTGTTTCGAAAAATGTTCTCGCTTTCATAAATTCGCTCACAATTTCAAAACTTTGTTCACAAATTCAAAAACGGTTCCTATTCTTTGAAAAAAAATCACAATTCCAAAAATGTTCATGGTTCCAAAATTTGGTCAAAATTTTAAATATGTTCGCTGTTCCAATTTTTTGGGAATTTGATGAAAAGTTCCATTTTTAAATTTTTGCCCATAAATTGTAAAAATGTTCGTAGTCATAATATTTTTTTCGAAATTTCATGGGATGTTCCATTTCCCAAATATTTGTTCAAAAAATTTAAAAATGTTCTTGTTTTCACAATTTTGTTCGCAATTTCAAAAATTTGTTCACAAATTCAAAAACAGTTCCTATTCTTTGAAAAAAAAATCACAGTTCTAAAATGTTCACGGTTTCAAAATTTGGTCTAAATTTTAAATATGTTCGTTGTTCCAATTTGTGGGGAATTTGATGAAAAGTTCATTTTTTTAGTTTTTTTTCATAAATTTTTGAAATGTTCGTAGTCACGATTTTTTCGGAATTTCAAGAGATGTTCCACTTTTGCAAATATTTGTTCAGAAAAATTTAAAAATGTTTGTGTTTCGATAAATGTTCTCGTTTTTACAATTTTGTTCGCAATTTCAAAATTTTGTTCACAAATTCAAAATGGGTTCATATTCTTTGAAAATTTGTTCACAATTCTAAAAATGTTCACGGTTTCAAAATTTAGTCAAAAATTGAAATATGTTCACTGTTCCAATTTTTTGGGAATTTGATGAAAAGTTCCATTTTTTAGTTTTTGGTCATAGATTCTAAAACTGGTCGTAGTCATGAATTTTTGTTCGGAATTTCATGAAATGTTCTATTTTTCTAAATATTTGTGCAAATTATTTAAAAATGACTGCGGTTTCAAAATTTGTTCACATATTCGAAAATTATATTCCCGTTGCCAACAATTTGTTTATAAACTCTAAAAATGCTTGCACAATTCTGAAGTATACACTTTCAATAAAAGTACGCTTTTTTCAAACCAAAACTACCACCACAGTAAATTATTCTAGTTCGCTACAATACCTGATTCATATTCGCTAGAGTACAGCAGCCCAGTTCTATGCTACCGTCGGTTCATTAAGCCGTGCGCTGCAACATAAAATAAGAAACTTGCCTGGTCTAGTGGCTTTGAGGTCACAGTCGCAAGCAGCAGGTCACCTGTTAGAATCCTCACATCGCCTTGATTTTTGCTATCTTTTTTCACCCCGCTGTACAGCTGGATGGGCCGGCCCAGTCAAGCCGTCTCGTGTGCGTTTTCCTGCCAATTTGACGCAAAGAGCGTCAAATAGGAGCTCCAATGAGGGAGTACATCCTCATGATTGGGAGGTTGTAAATTCTATTGCGGGGATTTGCATCGATGATCTACGTCGACTCTACTTCGCTCCGCTACGAGTCGGTAACGATCGAATCAAAACCTTGTATGCAGTCTTTATAGTGATCCTGGGCTGGTGCGTAGGTCAATTTTTTTTAATTTTCTGCTGCGTTTCCCTACACAGACCCGAGTCTAGGTGGCCAACTGCGACAGACTCTCATGGATCTGGCCACGTCGAAGACTCCATCTTGTCGGATGGCAACCTTGTCCTGTTTGACGATTTTGGCTTCGTTGTCTAGTCTACCAACTCATGCACCAACGCCGTCTCTACTACTAGTAGTACTACCGGTGCTACGGTGGTCGTCGTTCTCCTCAACACTAGCAACCTTGTTCTCGCCTCGTGATCCAACCCGCTACCGCTTACCAGAGCCTCGACTACATCGGTGACATGATCCCCCGCGGGAAGCTGGGGTACGACAAGACCGGTGCCACACGGTCTCGTAGAGAGCGCATGAAGACCCCGCCCAAGAGATGTATGCCCTCCAACTCAACCCGGACAGGACGCTGCAGTTCGTGTTGCGGTGGAACGACACTCAGTAGTACTAGGCACCGGCAATTGGACAGGCCAATCTTTTTTTTACGACGATAACTGTCGCACGTGTTGGCATTAAAGAGTCTGCTCACATATTTTGTGTGGTGTTTAAAAGGATCAGCCCACACGTCTACGTGTGGACAAAACATCTAGCGCCCACACACTTTTTTTTTCTTGCGGTCCCTCTCACACGCCTACGTGCGGGGCAAAATGCATAAGCCAACACGACCTCTCTCAGCCACCTACCTTACGATCCCGCACGCCCCGCGTGATAGTCGCCACGCGTCCCCGTAGTTGTCATGGTCCGGACCCTCTTCAATGTCCGTTTAATTGCAGTTGCCATGTCGCTGAATTGCAGTTGCCATATCGGACAACTACAGTTGCCATGATTGCTCAACTGCAGTTGTCATGGTTGCTCAACTGCAGTTGCCATCTCAGGTCAAGTGCCAGATGCCATTTTGGACAACTGCAGCCGTTGCTATGTATGGTTTGGTTTACTATAGTTGTCATGATTTGAAAAGTTTAGAGAGGTTGTCGCCTACTAACACTAAGCAGTTGTCATGTATGATCTGGTTTACTACAGTTGCCATGATTTAAAAACCTTAGGAGTTGCCACTTACTAACACTAGGCAGTTGCCTTGTAGCGCTACAAAAGAGACATGGCAAAACAACATGTTCGAGTAAAAGAGAGAGTTACCATCTGCTTACAAACACACTAGGGCAATTGCGTGTACCCTGCAAAACACATGGCAACCGACATGTTTGGGTAAAAAAAGAGGGTTGTCATCTGCTTACAAGCACACTAGGGCAGTTGCCATGTACACTGCAAAACGTATGGCAACTGGCAGCTTGGGTTGGGAGAGAAGACGGGCGTGTGGGCGAGATGGCAAATGCCCACACATCAACCCTTGTGCGTGAGTGAAAACTGACGTGTGGGCGAACTGCTAAACGTCCACACACCGTCTCCTCCGTGTGGTGAAACGGACGTGTGGGCGGTCGGCGGAATGCCCACACACCAGCCCAGTTCTACGTGGCACCACAAACATGCCAAGATTCATGCACCCATAAACGGACGCGGATCCACGCGTGTGGGCGAGATGCAAACGCCCACACGTGTGGGCGTTAGTGTTTCCGTTTTTTAAAGTAAAACACTTTATTAGAAAACAATCAGTTTCACACATTATATTGAAATTATCATTTTCAAACATGTCAAAGTGAGATGCTTCAATACGTGTAACAAAATATTGAATTATGAGAAATATATTTTGTTTCAATGTGTGAACCGATTTTTAAAATATGTTGAACATATTTTATTTCAATGTATTAAAAATATTTAAATGATGTGAAATAGATTCTGTTTAAATGTGTGAAACTGAATTTTCAAATATGTGTAACAACTTTGGCCTCAATATGTGAAACCAAAATGTGTCAAATAGATTTTGTTAATGTGTGAAATAGGGTTTTTGCAATATGTGAAATAGATTTTCTTCAGTATGCCAAACCAATTTTTAAATTATGTGAAATAGTTTTTTTAACTTGCGAAATTGAATACACATATTTATGATATATATTTCACTTAGAACGTTTCAGTTTTACAAACTGAAATCATCAGTTTCAAATACTGAAATCATCAGTTTCAAATACTGAAATGTCTTGAAAAATAGTTAAAGCCACCTTTTGAAATAGTGAAATAATTGAAATCACGTTTCTGCGAAACTGAAATGGCTAAAATTTGAATTAGTAGTTCCAAATGCACCCAGGAATAGTCTTGGTTTGAAGGTCTTGCCATTAGTAATTCATAAACGTAAAAAATATTCAGAAACGAAATTTTAATTCAAAAGATCCCAATCATGTAAATAACTTCAAAGAAATAATTTTACGTGGGAGAGATCGTGGGTATTGCATTCATTTTTCTTTGGAAGAAACTTAGACGGCAGTGAAATATACCACGGGGATGCCGACATGAAGTTTCTGCACCCGAGCTCATATGCACCCTCATGAACAGTAAAATCAAAAAAAATCTGACATTTTTTGGAGACAAACTTTGACGAATTATGAACATGCATGCAAAATTTCATGAGGAAACAACATTCCAAAAATGCTACCGTAAAGAAACAAAATTGACGCTCAGATTTATTTATTTTTACCGTTCACGAGAGTGCATATGAGCTCCGGTGCATAAGGGGGATGCTTCGAAAGCTCCCAAGACAGACGAGGGAGAGAGGTGGAGTGCTTTTGCAAGAGCCTGATCTAGCCCACGCTAGCTGTGCGGGGTACAGCTCGGTGAGGGGTTGTGTCGTCCCGTTGCATGGAACGGCGAAGGAAAAAGGTTATACGGCGCTCTCCATCTTTTCTGAATCGGTGATACAGCAGCAGTGGACGCGGGCCCGCGTGCATAACCGGACACTGAAGATGTTTGCCCCAGACCGAACGGACGGGTTGGCAGGGCGCCAATACGTCTGGCTATTTTTCTCTTTTTTTTTTGAGGCAAGGCAATGTGGCTGCTGATAATCGAAACACCATAAAAGACCAGCGAGTTTGGCGATTTTCAGGCCCCTCTTGCTGTCGTCTCTATTATGTGCCACGCTGACCACGACCTGGGACGGCCCAAAGCCAAAAGCGTAAGACAGATGGAAATAATACCTCCAAAATAATACCTCCGTACCCGACCCATTTTTTAAGTTGCGGTAAATGTGCATGACACTTGAAGATTCGGACCCATTCAGAACCAGTGAGACAACAAGCTTCTGCAATGCAACAAGAACCTGAGATGGTGGCTAATGTTAAGTAGGAGCTATTTTCTCCGTTCCAAAATAGATGACTCAACTTTGTACAGAGCTAAAGAAACAAAACTGATTCCTGGACATTTCCCCCTCATTTTCAAACAATACTGTTTACAGAAGAGAAGTAATCCTACATTGTGCAACAGTCATCAAAGGTCCTGCTGCTTCTTGTCCTGGGCAATCTTCTTCCGGATCTCCTGCGCCGCATTGAAGATGCCAAGCGTTGGTTTATTGCAGACAAAGCACTTCTTGTTCTTCGAGTGATGCTGAAATCAACAGATGAAGATGGTCACAACTTTAGACTTGTTTTCTTTGTACAATTATTACTCGGTGACTCTTGAGTAGCTAGATGGAATTTCGTAAGAGAACACCTAATGTTTTTGTTAGTCATCAAGTTTCCATGTGGATTAAATAAACCCTAAAGTTTCCATGTGGAGTACAACTGACTCATGCACTCGTGACACGTAGCACGTAACATCGGATTGTATGCAACAGGTTGGCTGTGCAGAATTTATGTTTCCAGACTCCTTGCTAACATTCTCTATAGATCTGGGCTAACTATGCAAGCTCTGTGAATGCACTTCCTCCATATCAAAGGAAAAAAACTTATCTATTGACGAGTATATTTTCCATATTCCCTTTGAATCCAAATGGCATCTCTCTGTATTACTCTATATGTAGTAATTTATTATTTGCACACAGGACAGGCCGTAAGATAGTCCTATGCAATCAAATAAGGCTATGTAACTCCAACAGAAAGATGCACCAAGCAAATAATATTTCAATTATTAAGCAGCCATGCATGGTACTCTCTGAACTAATATTTTTCAATTAAAAAACGAGAAATCTAACCACCAGTCGGCTGGTGGTTTGCAACAGGCGTGTACGAAGCGATAGCCGTTCGATCCGCATCCAACGCCCCGCGTCGTCCCTGTTGCGCGCAGCGCGCGTGGCGCTAGCCGTTACGTTTAGTCTCCGTCGATGACATGTGGGCCCCTCCGAAACCGCCCGTCTCGCCCAATGCGCACGATCCCCACTCGCCCTCTCTCCCTCTTCGCCCGCATTATTTCTTCCTCCTCTTCTGCTGCGGTTTCCATTCGAATCTCCTCTCGCTTCCCCTCCCCCTCGTCCGCGACGGTTCCTGGTGGTGGCGCGTTCCGGTTCGCGGCGGACGGCGTCTGAATCTGCGGTGAGGAACGCATTCCCCACCCCTGTTTCCTTCCTGTTTTGCTGTGCCGCCGGTCTGCCATTGATTTAGGCTGCACGGAGCCTTCGGATCCGGTGGTTTGTTGTTCCCATTAGGTTAGATTAAGGCCGGCTTCTAGTTTCTGAGTCGGCGTTGAGCAGCGCATCCCCCCTTCCCCCACCCACACACCCGCCCCGCTCTGTATTTCCTGTTGCTCCGCCTTCATGCTTCGCCATTGATTTTTGGTGCTCGGACCCTTCGATTCTGGCCGTTGTTGTTGCTATTAGGTTAGATTAGGTCGCCTTCTAATTCCAGTTGAATATGGCTCGGACATCTGGTTTAATTTGTGGTAAGCGTGGGTGTGGATAGGTCTTAGTGGTGGTAAGCGTGGTCGGTTCTAACAAGGATTTTGGTCTGGTGTTAGTGTTGTGGATGTGGATGTTTAGGACATCCAATAGTGTTTGGTGTTTATGGATTTCAAGTTGTGCATCACTGGCTGAGGATTTGAAAAGTAACCCTAAGTTTTTTCACATAATGTTGTTTTATGTTGGTTTTGTTTGATGCGGTGTGTCTATTGATTAAGCTTTGTGGTGCTCCAATTAGCATGTTTACAATGCTTGATTTTCTTGTGATGTCTTGTTCTGTTCAAATATCATGATGTTTATATTGAACTTGCCAATGACATTGCACTCAAATTACTAGATGCTGAAACACTGCTATTTATCGGTGTTGTCGTGTTATGGTTAAATTATCATGATGATGGTATTACACTTACTACTGTCATGTTACTGTAGTTACCAGTAGTTTTCTAGTCTAACTACATGTAGCACAATGCTCATTTCTCATTCATTTGTTTGGTTGGTTTATTAATGAACATGTGTGAATGCTATTTTTTATCACTGGTAATTTGGTTGTAACTTACCAATTGCATTGTGCCTCAATTATCAGTCACACATGCTTTTATATACCTGTGCCATCTGTTTTACTTTTTTTAGCAGGTGTGATGAACCAAGTGTAGTTTGCTTGTTTTCTTTTATCAGTTGTATTATTGCTTTGTCAAACACCAGTTTTATAAATGTTGCAGTTAATTGTGATATCAGTTTTTCAAAGTCATCTAATGGTTTCATTCGCTTTCCTTTTTTTCCTACGTGTCAGGGAGACAATGTCGAGGAAGCGCAAAGGAGATGGTGATGGAATCGATGAGGTTCCTTCGAAAAAGGCGAAACGCCCTCCTCTGCAGAACAGAGCCTCACCCAGTTCGCTTCTTCTAGCATGCAAGGACATGAATGATGACAGGAAGGCTGCCATTGATGATATGGATTTAACTAGCCTTCGGAATATCCAGTGTGACCATCTATTCAACAATCTCAGTGTGTGGCTTGCTGATCTCTACGGCCCCAATTCGCGTGAGGTGGTCGTACCAGGCCGAGGCAGGCTTCCGGTCAATGAGGAATATGTGCATCGTGTTATGGGCGTGCCGCGTGGAGGGAAGGATGTCCCTTACAACCTCCCTACTGAAGCTGATATTGAGTTAGGGCTTGAGTTGTTTGGCGAGCTTGGATATGCCCCTAAAATGACTGAACTCGTTAATCTCATAAAGGGTTCTGAAAATTCTGATGATACTTTCAAGAGTATGTGGCTTCTGCTTGCGGGGAATACAGTCATTGCCCCGACCACCTCCAACAAAGTTAGCCCCCGATGGTATGCTGTGCTGGTAAGTTTTTTTGTAATTATGTCATTTTCTTTCTTGTGTGCCTGATAACTTTACTATATGTCAGTGTGGTAACTTTCATATTTTTTTGTGGTGCATTCGGTGAACTTCAGTTTCTTTTTGTTTTTTAACTTGCAGCGTGACATCGATGGTATTAAAAATCTCAATTGGTCCAAATTTATTGCTGATGAACTACACAAGGGGCTGCTGAAACGCAAGCCTACCAGGGGTTGCCTTCTCTTCTACAATGTAAGTGACGATGCTTTCCTCTTACCTTCTCTTTTGTCATTTGTCATTTCTTTGTCATTTTGTGTCTGATTTTTGTTTGTGTTTACCATGACGCTTGTATTTTTCTTATCAGCTACTGTACATTCATGCGATTGATCTTTCTGGACTTGGCATCGTATTGCCTGATGGTCCTTTTCCCATCAATGTCTGGACAAAGAAGCTGATAACTCTTGTCCTCAACAAGGATGTTCAGGCTGACAAAGTTTCTTTTGGGAAACTACCGGTAATATATATCTATGTTTTTCAGTTCACACACTGCTTTGCAACTGCATTTTCTTTTCATTGTTTTTTGTTGTTACTTATTTGACATGTCGCTACATTTTTTCCAGTTGAAGCCTGAGTTTGGCATGAATTTCTGTCTGTTTAGTGGTCTGGAAGGTCTTGACAAGTTTATGCGTGTTCATACTGCCCCAAGCTGCAGTCAGGAGGTGAGCATGTAACCTAGTTTCTTGATTTTTTTTTGCTATTTTATGTTCTTTCATTGGCTGATAACTTATTTGTTGCACTCAATGTGGTGACCGTCTTTTGATGCCAACTTGATACTCTTTACTAATTTGTTTGTTTCCAATGTGTCATATCCTCTATAAAGGATAATAATTATGATGCAACCATGTGATAATTCTTAGTGTAATGCCTTGATAACTTTGTTGCATTCCTATGATAACTTGATATCGTGATAACTTTGGTTGCATTTCTTGTGATGATTCTTAGATAACTTAAGTTTTTTTGTTGATATCTAACTGTGCTGTTTTAGCTTTCTCGTACATTGATCTTCATTTTCATGGTGACTGAATGTTTACTAAATCATGAATACATTCATTTGTTTACTGCAACGACACCACACATTTGTTTTTGGTATTGTTCTTTTGTGTGTGCTTTTTTGTTAACTCATGATAACTTTTGTTGCATTTTGGTGATAACTTACTAGTTATTTCTATTTTTTTTGCATTTTTATGTTGAACAGAAATTTGCCAAATCAACTCAGATAGTTGCTCGGTTCACGTCCGCCATGGCTGGCATCCTAGGCAATCTTGTGGAATCATTCACCGCTTTAGATGATGAGGGCCATTCAGATGCATCCCGTCAGCTAGACGCTGGATTGAACGTTCTCTCTTCTGCCGCCCGTACGACGTCAAGGACTACGCGCTCATCGCAAGGCAGGCGGCCAGAAAGCCCTGGAAAGAATGTTGCCGAAGATTTTGACAGTGATGACGAGTATCACGGAGGCAATGATTCTGATTCTGACGCTGACTCCGATGATGATGATGATTTTAATGATATGGACTATCGAGTTGTTCGTCATCGCCCTTGTCGGTGTCAAAACCGGCGGATACTGGGTAGGGGGTCCCGAACTGTGCGTCTAGGCGGATGGTAACAGGAGACAAGGGACACGATGTTTTTACCCAGGTTCGGGCCCTCTCGATGGAGGTAAAACCCTACTCCTGCTTGATTAATATTGATGATATGTGTAGTACAAGAGTAGATCTACCACGAGATCAAGGAGGCTAAACCCTAGAAGCTAGCTTATGGTATGATTGTTGTTCGTCCTACGGACTAAAACCCTCCGGTTTATATAGACACCGGAGAGGGCTAGGGTTACACAGAGTCGGTTACAATGGTAGGAGATCTACATATCCGTATCGCCAAGCTTGCCTTCCACGCCAAGGAAAGTCCCTTCCGGACATGGGATGAAGTCTTCAATCTTGTATCTTCGTAGTCCAGGAGTCTGGCCGAAGGTATAGTCCGGCTATCCGGACACCCCCTAATCCAGGACTCCCTCAGTAGCCCCTGAACCAGGCTTCAATGACGACGAGTCCGGCGCGCAGATTGTCTTCGGCATTGCAAGCCGGGTTCCTCCTCCAAGTACTTCATAGAAGATTTTGAACACAAAGGTAGTGTCCGGCTCTGCAAAATAAGTTTCCACATATTGCCATAGAGAGAATAATATTTACAGAAATCTAATCTGCTGACATATTCCGTAGCGTGACATCACACCACGGCCAAGTCTTTATTCGAATCGTTTTACTGTCCCACCTCAGCGCGTTTAGCGAGGCGGTTTCCTTGGCACGTCTTGTCAAAGCAGAGATCGTGTCCCCTTATTCCGGGATTCTCATCAATACGGGTGTGGGTAACCCAACCGTACCCATTGGCATGTTTTCTCGATCAAAGGCGAGTCCCAAATGGTCATGGGGAGGGCCCTTGGTATTCAACCTCTTATAAAGAGACCAAGGCCTTACTCCTTTCTTTCAATCTCAAACGAGTTCGCCCTTCGCCTCGAGTTCCAACACCCAAGGCTCCAGATTTCAGGCGCTTCGGACCTTCGACAATGTCCGGTTCCGACCTTCGAGGCCGATGGATGCCCTCCTCCGTCACGGAGGAGGACGTGCTGAAGTTGAGAGAGGCCAGGTTCTTGACCGGCGAAATCTGGCATAGGCTGCCTGCTCAAGGGCAGGTCATTCCCACTCCCAAGCCTGGTGAGAGTGTGGTGTTCATGTCTCACTTCCTTCGGGGGCTAGGCTTCCTGACGGATCCCTTCGTGAGGGGGCTCATGTTTTATTATGGGCTGGAATTTCACGACTTAGCTCCGGAGTCCATCCTCCATATTTCCTCATTCATAATCGTGTGTGAAGCCTTCCTCCGTATTACTCCTCACTTAGGACTATGGCTCAAGACCTTCAAAGTAGAGCCGAAGATGATCGAGGGATGGCACGCGGAGTGCGGAGGTGCTTTTATAAGCAAGAATGCTGGTGCTCCATGGCCTGAGGGCTCTTTTCAAGAGGAATCCAGCTTATGGCAACGAGAGTGGTTTTACATCACCATTCCCAGGGGCACCAAGTGGGTGGCGCCACCTGCCTTTCTCTCGGGTCCCCCACCACAGCTAGTGTCATGGGTCAATAAAGGACTGGACTGGGGGCCATCCAAGGAGGTGCCCTTGTTGCAGGGCCGCATTCGAGATCTCCTAGAAAGAGATATCAGTCTGCTCGTGGTGACACAGGTTATGCTGATTCGCCGAGCTCTGCCCTGCAAACGTCGCCCCCTCCGCCTGTGGGAGTTCAATCCGGAGGGACCACGAGCTCTCCAACATTTTATGGGCGCGAAGCCCATGGAGATGTACAAATTGTTCTTCGGATCACAAGCAATGTGTCCGGACTTGACCGAGGACGCAGGTCTGAGCTGCAACCGCCCGGATACTCAAGTAAGTAGCCATGTGCCCAGACTCGCAATCCGCATATTTATCATAAAATTGCCCTTAAAAGAGTTGTCCTTTAAACATGAGTGGATAGCGAAAGCAAAGCTAATCAGGTGTCCAACCCCCCTCCCCGAGACCACGCCAGGTCCCGTGCTAGTCAGGATGTTGGAGGTTGTGCCTTCGGAGGAAAACGAGGGAGGGGACAAGGAAGCTACGGCCTCATCAAAGGAGGCTGTTTGGAAGGGAGGAATCGAAAATTCCTCTCCTCAGGGGAAGAAGAGGACCGCCTCTGACGACCCGGAGACCATGGCCTCAAAGCGAGGGAAGAAATCTTCGTCAGAGGATCCTGCGACGGGGGATACTTCGGCCGAATTATGCCCTCAAGGGGATCAGCCCTCCACCGAGCCGTAAGTAGAGAGGAGTTTTTCTTTTTAAGAAATGAGATAAATCCTTGCGTTATATCTGAGAAGAGTAATCGAAAATTTACCTTGTAGCTCGGACCTTAGCCCTTCTCAGTAGAGCTCGTCTTTGGGGGATCTTCTTCCGGAGATGATGGAGAGCGGAAAGCCTCCCCCTGCCGTACCGCCTTGCGAGGTAGGCGACCCTGAGGTATCGTCGCGGAGGGTTTCTCTGAATCTGGCAGGGCCCGAAGGTAGTCGTATGGCCCCCCAAAGCCCTCCGCGTCCGGCCTTCGAAAAGGGCCATCGGACGAGTTCGACATCGTCTGGTGCGCGGTCGGAGGAGCTGAAGGATCTACTAGGGCGAACATCTATCTCAGAGGAGCACCGTGCATTGATGGGTACGGTGATTGAGAGGATTTCATCCGCGGAGAGCGGATTGCACGAGGCCGTCAGGAGTTTACTGACAGGTTTTGAGGTACGCGAAATAATGTACCCTTTTTGGACAGTTGCGCATAAATAAGATGCGCCCTGTGTAGATAGTAGCCCCTGAGACTCTGTGCGTTGTCAAAAGTGACAGCGCGCAGAGGATCATAATCCCAGGTCTAATATGCCGCCTTCATACATAGGTGGCGAAGTGTCTGGTGGCCAGCCGGATTGATGAATTTGCCGAGCTAAAGCGGCAACTTGACGTGCCAGATGCCGACATCGCGCTTGTCAACAAGCGGCTTGATGAGGCACAAGGTATGTAATTCCTCCGGCGGCACCTGGTAAGAGGGGCTTTATGCCAACATCTTACAATGTGTGCGCTTTGATGCAGATGGTGCTGCTGCCATGGAGAATCTTCGGGCGGAACTTGCCCGAGCCAAGGAGCAAGCCAGGAGAAGTGATGCGGCTGCCAGAAAGGCAATTGAAGAGCTGAAAGCCGAACAGGCTGCTCACTGCCGAAGCAAGAAGGAAATGGCCAAGATGGCCGTGAAGCTGAAGAACGCTGCTGACCATTGCAAGCTTCTTGAAAAAGAAGATCAGGCGGAACAGACGGACCTGGAGAAGGCCGTTGCCGATGCCAAGGATGCTCGCTCTGCGATGAGAGCTATGAAGGAGGAGATGCGTCAGGGCTGGAGAGATCACGGCTGGAAAGCCCTTTATGCTACGAAGGAAGTTCTGTGATCCTAAACATGCTCCATTAGACCAGATGTGGAGTACGGCGGACACCTATCTGGATTTGGCAGCGAGTGCTGCAGATGCGGCCGAACACTTCCGAGATCAAGAAGATCGCGAAGTGGAAAAGCTCTTCTGGTCGCAGTTCCACAATCCAGAGCGTCCACTGTCATTAGCCGATCGTTTGGCCGAATGGGCCGAGCTAAATAGGTTGTCCGGACTCTCCATGAAGTATGTCATGAGTCATCTGTGGCCAGAGAGGCCAGAGCCGAAAAGTTATTTCAACTTGGTGCAGCAGTTCCTTGGTGCGGCGCCGCATATCGATGCGATGAAGAGGTCAGCGTGCATAGAGGGTGCGCGGATGGCTCTTGCCCGTGTCAAGGCATACTGGGCGGAAATGGAGGCCACCGCTGTTGCATCCCCAGACTCGGATGGAAGCCGAGTACCTGTCGATCACTATTTTTTGGAAGTTCTGCAAGGCGCTCATTTAATAGAGACGCAGTGCTCGAAGGATACTATATTCGAATAGCATATATTATTGTAAAACAATATTTTGATAAATTGTAGAAGCTTTTTATACTTGTGCCTGCAAGTATTATAATACCTCATGTGCGGCCGTTTAACATATATGTATATATAATCTGAAAGATGGCAGTCGTCGGCTTCAGCCCCCACGCACATAATGCGGGGGTGTTCGCAGAAGGCGCATTTTCACACTTGATCCAATGTCTTGGTCCTACAAAGGAGGTGATAGCGCAGCGAACTAGGCAATCGGACTATGATGCTTTATCACTTTCACTTAGCCATAGGAGTTTGACAGTGAGGCTACTTATATAGCCCCTGGTGGCGCCTGCGCTCGCCCGAACTCGGGGCGCGTATGTGCCTGGCCGGGAAACGGCCCTTCGTTAATGCGAAGGAATCCTAAAGATTCCGGTAAGTCATCGAGTGGTTGACTAGTCTCACGCTATATCATGTCAGTCAGTTTTTGGCTTTCTCTATTGAGGTGCTCGCCTGGCCGAACCGGGGCACAATCGCAGTAGTTCTCCTGGTGCCGCCTTAGCCGATAGAGCGGAATGTAAGGCATCAAAACACAAGAGCCAGGCAAACCCAACATTTGACCAAAGACATGATTCGGAGTTGATGCATATAAGGCCAAACTCGCGACGCCGAACACTCCCTAAGGTATTCGGTCTTTATGAGGGCGGGCGGGATACGCCCTTAGTAATAAGCCCCTAGTGTCCAGGTACGCGCAAAACTCTGACGTGGCCACATGCCAAAACGCCAGCCTCCTCCTTGGTTATACCAAGAAACCAGGGGATGTGTATCAACAAGAGACAGTAAAAAAGGGTTACGCAGGGTCTTAATCTGAAAAGAATCCTTGGAACGGGTCCCTGCTGCACGTCTGCGCCTGTGTCTCCATTGTGCCGTATCCTGGATGGGCGTAGCACGATGTTCATCTGTAAAAGAGAAGAACTTAGTTGAAGAAAGATCGTGCCGAACATGAGTTATACTAAATAAACAAAGTATAAATCGAAATGGGTAAAATTGAGCTTTATTGTCTCTTGTTTTATATGCGCGGAGCCCCTAGTACAGGGGTATACGGCTATTAAGCCTTTATCAATTGTATGTTTATGCCGGACTCGTCTAGCCGTGTCCGCGGTCTTAACGACCTGTTTAGGTGCTTTGGCTGGTGAAGCCGCTTTATTGTGGGGCTGTCAAGGCAGCCGCACTGTCTTCCGCGCGGGAGAAACACTCAATGTTTTCCCTTTAATGAGATGATGCCTCGTGGACCGGGCATCTTAAGCGTAAGAGATGCATAATGCGGTATTGCGTTAAAGCGGGCGAAAGCTTCGCGTCCCAGCAGTGCTTGATAACTACTTGAGAATGGGGCGATGTGGAAAGTTAGCTGTTGGCGACAGAAGTTATCGGGGGAGCCAAACATAACTTCTATCCGGAGAGAACCCATGCAATGGGCATCCGAGCCTGGCGTTACCCCTTGAAAGGACGTTTTGCTATGGCGAATTTTTGTTGGGTCTATCCCCATGTTGCGGATTGTGTCCTGGATCCGAAGACCACTTCAAGTGTAACTGAGCCTGTACAGTTGGCCTCTACACCTGGTATGACGCCTTTAAAGGTCGTTTTAGTGGATTTAATCCTCGAGGGATCGATGCCCATTTTCCGCACTGTATCCTAGTAAAGCAGGTTCAGACTGCTGCCGCTGTCCATAAGGACTCTAGTGAGGTGAAATCCGTCAATAATTGGGTCTAGAACCAATGCGGCGAATCCGCCATGACGGATGCTAGTGGGGTGGTACCTTCGATCAAAAGTGATCGGGCAGGAAGACCATGGGTTGAACTTTGGGGTGACTGGCTCCATCGCGTATACATCCCTTAGCGCACGATTCCGCTCCCTCTTGGGGATGTGGGTTGCGTATATCATGTTCACCGTCCGCACTTGTGGGGGGAAGCCCTTCTGTTCACTATTGTTCGGCGGCCGGGGCTCTTCCTCATTGTCGCTATGCGGCCCCTTGTCTCTGCTTTCGGCATTTAACTTGCCTGCCTGCTTGAACACCCAACAATCCCTGTTGGTGTGATTGGCTGGGTTTTCGGGGCTGCCATGTATCTGGCATGAGCGGTCAAGTATTCGGTCCAAACTGGACGGGCCTGGAGTATTTCTTTCGAATGGCTTTTTCCGCTGACCGGGTTTAGAGCCTCTGAATCCGGCATTAACTGTCGTATCCTCAGTATTGTCGCCGTTAATGCGGCGCTTTTGCTTGTTGCGACGCGACCTGCCACTGCTGTCCTTGGTATCCGAATTACCAGGGCTCTTAGTCATGTTATTGCTGCGAGCTAGCCAGCTGTCTTCTCCTGCGCAAAAGCGGGTCATAAGTGTGGTGAGGGCTGCCATTGATTTCGGCTTTTCCTGTCCTAGGTGCCGTGCAAGCCACTCGTCGCGGATGTTATGCTTGAAGGCTGCTAGGGCCTCTGCGTCCGGACAGATGACGATTTGATTTTTACTGGTTAGGAACCGTGTCCAAAATTGTCTGGCCGATTCCTCTGGCTGCTGAATTATGTGGCTTAGGTCATCGGCGTCTGGTGATCGCACATAAGTGCCCTGGAAATTGTCGAGGAATGCGGCTTCCAGGTCCTCCCAACAACCAATTGATTCTGCTGGCAGGCTGTTAAGCCAATGCCGAGCTGGTCCTTTAAGCTTGAGTGGGAGGTATTTGATGGTCATCACCGCGGGCCATGTGGATATGAAGGAGATAGTCCTCGATCCATACCGCAGGATCTGTTGTGCCATCGTATGATTCGATGTTCCCGTGTTTGAAACCCTTGGGGATTTGATGATCCATTACTTCATCTGTGAAGCATAGTGGGTGTGCGGCGCCTTTGTATTGGGCTATATCACGACGCAGCTCAAACGAGCTTTGTCTACTGTGTTCGGCCCGGCCGGATTTACTGTATCCGGAGTGATGATTACCATTTCATGCCGTGGGGCGCCCACGCGATCCGTAGATCGATCTTGTTTGCCTTTCCTTGTCCTCCAATATATCTCACAGGTCTAGCGCGTTTTCCCGTGCCTTGGTATTTTTTGAGCGGCGCCGGGGTGCGGCTGGAGTGGAGGGCCGAGAGGCCTCTCTATCGCGGCCACGGGGTGGCCGGTTGGCCGCATCATGCGCTGGTGATGTAGGTTTAGGTGCTTCCTCCTCTAATCGGGGTAGCAACCTGCGCTTTGGGTATCTCTTGGAGGGGCGTTCGAGTTCATACTCTTCGGTCGCAAGGATTTCAGTCCATCTGTCGGCTAGCAAATCTTGATCAGTTCTAAGCTGTTGCTGTTTTTTTTTGAGGCTGCTCGCCGTGGCCATGAGCCTGCGTTTGAAACGCTCTTGTTCGACGGGATCCTCCAGCACGACAAATTCGTCGTCGTCGAGGCTTGCCTCGTCTTCGGAGGGAGGCATATAATTATCGTCCTCGACCTCTCTGTCTGCCGCTCTCTCATGAGGGCTGGCTTCTCCATCCTCCTGTGCTGAATCTTGCTGGAGGTGGTTGTCTTCAGCACTGTCCGGGGTGTTATTATCTCCCGTGCCGGAATCACTGTTTTTGCTTTGGCGGGATTTAGAGCGGCGCCGCTGACGCCGGCGCTTAGGCTGCTTCTTGGAGGGGTCATCCTCCGCTGTTCCATCGCCATTGCCTTATTTTGGGATGTCCACCATGTATATATCATACGACGAGGTGGCTTTCCAGTGCCCTATAGGCACTGGTTCTTGATCGTCTCCTGCATCGGCGTCCATACCGTCGATGTCTTCGGAGTCGAAGTCGAGCATGTCGGTTAAATCATCGACAGTGGCTACGAAGTGGGTGGTGGGTAGGCTTTGAATTTCTTCATCATCCACATCCCAACCTTGCTGACCATAGTCCGGCCAGGGCTCCCGTGATAAAGAGAGAGACTTTAGTGAATTCAGAATATCGCCGAAGGGCGAGTGCTGAAAGATGTCCGCGGCGGTGAACTCCATGATCGGCGCCCAATCGGGTTCGATCGGTAGGGGCGCGGAGGGCTCGAAGTCTAGAGAGGAGTCCGGCTCCTTGGAGTCATGGGCTTCACAGAGAATAGGGTTGGTGTTCAGCTTGATCGCCGTAGAGATTGCAGCCCCCGAGGCGGTGTCCAACCACCCATCCTCGATTGGCGCAGTTGGCTCCGAATTAAGGGTCGGAGCTGATGCGGGTGCGGCCTCCAGGGCACTATTCGGCGGCAGAGCTAGATCATGCCCATCGTGACAGTGCGGCGCGCTCGGCTGCGGCTCGAATCCATCGAAGATCAAGTCTCCGCGGAGGTCGGCCGTGTAGCTCAAACTTCCAAATCTGACCTGATGGCCAGGGGCGTAGCTTTCGATCTGCTCCAGATGACCAAGCGAATTGGCCCGTAGTGCAAAGCCGCCGAATACGAAGATCTGTCCGGGGAGAAAGGTCTCACCCTGGATCGCATCGCTGTTGATGATCGGAGAAGCCATCGGGCCTAAAAGTGACGATACAGAGGAACTCTCAATGAAAGCACCAATGTCGGTGTCAAAACCGGCGGATACCGGGTAGGGGGTCCCGAACTGTGCGTCTAGGCGGATGGTAACAGGAGACAAGGGACACGATGTTTTTACCCAGGTTCGGGCCCTCTCGATGGAGGTAAAACCCTACTCCTGCTTGATTAATATTGATGATATGGGTAGTACAAGAGTAGATCTACCACGAGATCAAGGAGGCTAAACCCTAGAAGCTAGCTTATGGTATGATTGTTGTTCGTCCTACGGACTAAAACCCTCCGGTTTATATAGACACCGGAGAGGGCTAGGGTTACACGGAGTCGGTTACAATGGTAGGAGATCTACCTATCCGTATCGCCAAGCTTGCCTTCCACGCCAAGGGAAGTCCCTTCCGGACACGGGACAAAGTCTTCAATATTGTATCTTCATAGTCCAGGAGTCCGGCCGAAGGTATAGTCCGGCTATCCGGACACCCCCTAATCCAGGACTCCCTCAGCCGTAAAGATCCTTTTGTTGCTTCAGGCAGTGGTACCGTGGATGTAGATATGGGCAGCGGTCCAGCTGATGATGACACCACACATCTTGATGGTGCAACTGTCAAAGCTCATGATGGCACAGGACCAGATGTTGAAGACACGCCTGTCCGCCCTGTCGATGATAACCTCAATGAGTCTCAGATCTTACTCACTGGCACATCTCATGCAGCATCCGTCGAATCAGGTGATGGAGGGCTCAGCTAGCAAGGTCTGACAGACACGCAAGCTGAGGCGGCCACTGAATCTTCTGTCAAGCGGTGCGGTACTCAGCTTCTGAAAATTTTGGCTTACCAGAGGCGCAAGAAACTGAGGCTACCATCACCCTCCCGTTCAGCTTCACCAACTGTGCCATCACCCCCCCCGGTCCAACTTCACCAGTTGTGCCTCCCAGCCCATCGCAAAGGCTATCTTCACCAATTGCACTGTCAGCATCTGAGATTCATTTAGCTGTGAAGAAAGTTGTGGTCCAGGAGCTTGGTATACTTGTGGCTGAAAAAGGAACCGGTGTCTCCGTCCCACTATCCACCGTGCGGAAGGAGGCCCCACGCAGGTGAATGATTATTTCCATGGTCTTTTTTATCAATTATGTTCCTGAAACAACATGGTAAATACAGTTGTTTGAGTAAGGTAGTTTGGGTAATTTCATGATGGTAATCAACTTGCTCATTTTTCCTTTGCAAGGCACCCGGCAAACAATCTGTTGCTCCTAAGGATTCAGGGATTGCACCAGTGAAAAGGTATTCACATTCTTACTTTCATTTATGTTCAGTAGTTCTTTTTCTGTTTTTCTATACTGTTTTCATGTGCATTGAAACTATAGTTTTGTTTTACACATACCAGCAAGATGGTTATTTTGTTCTTGTTGTCTGATAACTTATTTGGATGAACATTGATAACTCAACTTTGCCCCCCTGATAATTTAGAGTTACCAATCTTGATAGTTGTATGTGCTTGTAACATTTGGTTATTTTTTTCATTCAGTGCACCGATGAAACAAGTTGCTGCTGCTAAGGGTTCACCAAGTGTATCAGGAAAAAGGTGTTCACTTACCTTTCTAGTTTGCAGTTATTCAAAATTAATTGCTGGTTTTTTTGTTCATATCATTTGGTAACTTTATATTTCTAGTCCTTGATAACTCTATAATTTTTTCCCTGGATGCTACTTATACCTGAAGTATGTGACATCTTTTTTTGTTTGAAACATGTGGTAAATTAGGTTTAGCAACATGTGTAATCTCACTACTACCCTTGTGTACCCATTTTTTCAGTCGTTCAAAATATAAAACTGCTGTGAAAAAGGTGAAATTCGCCAAGACCAGATCCTCTCTACGACTAAGGGCAACATTGTCGCAGACAACATCATCGGAGACAACAGAAGTTATCCATCTTGATGAATATCCCACGGCGACATCTCCGTCTGAAAAAGCAACAACATCTAGCAAGGGCGCATCTGATGTTGTTGCGGCGACATCGGCTGGTGTTTCTGATGATGCTGTTTTTCAGCTTGCTGCAGCGGCAACTGTTACTGCTGTTGTTGAAGATATCGCCAGCGTGGTTGTGGCTGTTGAATGTGAAAATGAAGTCGTCCCAAATATAGTGCATGATGGAAGTGAAGGTATTTCTGTTCGCCATCACCTTTGTTTTTGTTTCTTGTATGTTATGATGTTTTATGTTGACAATGTGTTGAATCTTTTTCCGCTGTAGCCGTTCGTGTCACTGAGAAAGTTGTGGGAGGTACCCGAGTCAATATGCCTAATGATACGGCTACAGCTGGAGGTCAAGAGAATGATGCCCATAATCCTGTTGGCACAGGTTGGTAACTTGACTTTCTTATGTTGATAACTTGTCTGTTTAATCCATGATAACTCAAGTTAATGTTTCTGGCACTAACAAATACAATGTCCTCTACATGTTTTCCTGATGCATTTTTTTCCTTATTTGTGTGTTACTTGTGGTGTTTGAAGCAGTAGTTGACCCTACGTTGGAGTCGAGCACCCCTGGAGCTGGAGAATACGATGGTAATTTTACGCCACCTAGCTGCTCTATTGGACTTGATGCCATCTTTGGTGCGAGTCCACAAGTGCCACCATCTACTGAAGCAACTCCAACGGCTCAAGCTGCACCAGCATTGGCTCAAGTACCACCTGCAGCACCACAAGCATCGGTGGCGGTGCCATCTGTTCAAGTACCATCTACAGCACCAGAAGCACCTGCGGCGGCGCCATCTGCTCAAGTACCACCTGCAGCACCAGAAGCACCTGCAGCGGCGCCATCTGCTCAAGTACCACCTGCAGCATCAGAAGCACCTCCGGCGGCGCCATCGGCTCAAGTACCACCTGCAGCACCAGCTACTGGCCCTGTCGTCGTTCTAGGGCTCGCATCTCCTGTTGATGCTAGCTCGAAGGGCAAGGCAGTGGTAAAAGTTACCAAGGCGCAACCGGTTGCTTGGGCTCCGCCACCCAACTCTGGTAAGTGAAGACTTTGTGTCTTCACTTTTATGCAGTGAGAGTGATGGATTGAGATATGTCAGTGTACATCGTATTGTTTGTGCCTTGGTGTGCTCTTTTTATTTATGTGTTTGGAACTTGCTATCATTCCGTGTGTATGGATGAATGTAATACTACTTCTATGCTTTGTGTGATGTAAATGAACATCTGTGCTTTCAGTACCCGAAATATATATTTCTGTTGTGTCCGCTACAATATTTTGTACGATGCTAGCATAGACGATAACTCCATGCTCTTTCCCCCTTGTAACTTTGTCAATTTTGAAAGCCGATGTTATTCGTTACTGACTTTTAGTAAGCGCGCGATACGTACATCTCCTATCATTGCCTATTTATTTTCCTTAATTTATTGTCATGCTTACAAAACAATACTGCACTGGTAGTAGCAGGTGTGTACTCTTATTCATCTGAACTTTTTTATTATTCCCTTATTTTTTAATTACCCTGATAAGTCTATATGACACTATCTTGATAACTCAAATGTTCAAATCCTGACAATTTACGAACCATTGACACCATAACTCCATCCACATATGCATTCTTTACCAATTCTGGGCTATACAATTCTTTTTGGTCTTTTTTTACATGTTATGATGATTTGTTGATATCACAGCTGTTCCTCGTTATGCACCAATGATATCTAATTTGTTCCTTAAAAGGACCTTACATGTGTGCTGGTAATCCACATTCACATTACCTGGTATCTTCTATATTGTGTTCTTGATAACTTTTTGTATCTTGACTCAATTTTTAATACTTGTTTTTTTGCAAGAATTTATCTGGTTTATCACTACTGTTCATGTCCTCATCGCTCTTTTCTTATTTAAGTAATACCGGAAGCTGGTCGTGTGCAAGTGTATGATGTTGAGATTGACGATGATGAGGTTCTCATGTGGTGGGAAGAATTTAAGCATGACAATCCAGCATTAAAAGGGAAATCTAATGTTCAAATAGGTGATTTTTTTCCTGCTCCATGAACATTGCAACCCTTGCACAAACCCCTTTCTCTGTTTTTCAACTATGGACCACCACTTGATAATTCTTTCTCCCATCTGCTGATAACTCATGTTTTTCATTGTTTTTTTTTTGACTTTTTGTTTTAGTCATGTGCTTGTTACATTATACATCTTAATTATGTTTTTTCTCTTTTTATCAGACAACCCTCAAAGTCCAACATTTGTTACACCAGAGTTACCACCTCGCACAGAGCATTTAGTACGCAGTTCAACCCCTAAATCCTTTATTCTGAAAGTTAGGGTCACCCACCCATCCAAATACCTGCTCCCGCCTTTTGCCACCCTCACACCGAGCGAGGAGGAAGAGTATGTTTACAATGAAGTTATCAAGCATACTACTGATTCCAACTCTAAGATTAAAGAGTATGTTTCCATCCTTTTTCTCATCTTTTTTTAACATAAATCATTATTTGTGTGCCATTTTTTGAAATGTATTTTTTGAATCTTTTTTGTATTTTTGTAGTGTTAGGGTCATCGACATTGATGGTAGGTGGGTCACCCTCGGTGAGCTTGCCAACTGTGTGAAGGGAGTTGGGCAACTATCAACCAACATTGCCGAGTTACATGTTCGCATTCTCCAGTATAAGGAAACGCCAAACAGGCTCATCTTCCCTTGGCTGCTATCTGTGTATCTGTCGATAGGAGACTTCAAATCCAAGTGTGTATTGAAGTATTTTCGACGGGACAAGTCTTACATTCTTAGTCATCAGCATCAGGTATGTTATGTTTGCTGGATATGGCAACTTTACAGTTAGTGTCTTGGTAACTTCCTGTTAATATCAGTAACTTCCTATTATCTGCGGATATTGTTTGTTCTTCATGTCATGATAACCTCTTTCATGCACACTGGCAACTTTGACCTTTCTGCCCTGATAATTCTTTTTCTAGTTGCCTCCCATGTGAATTTCATGACCATTTGTTATCTTGGTAATTTTGTTTCTTTTCCAACTCCTTCTATGCTTACTGCCTTTTAATTTTTTGCAGCTACTATTCCCTGCTTTGCAAAAGTTGGGCCTCGGTCCAGATGACGGGCATTGGTATGTGTTGTCACTAAATCTTAGGGCGAAGAGGTTTGAAGTTCTAGATTCATTGCGTGAACAAGATAGTCCTTCTCTTCTCGAGCATGCGACAAGATACATGAACGCTATAAAGAAGGCTTGGTTGATAAATTACAAGGACTCGCACAAGCAGATTCAGGACTATGAACTTGTGTACATTGATGTGTTGAAACAGGATAATAGGTTAGTTGTGGATTATTCACTCTCTTTTTAATATCCCACTATATGTTTCTCATCCATGTTTATTGACCCGATCACAAACTCCAATTAAACTGATTTTGTGTTGTTTTTTTCATCACAAAATGTTTCAGCATTGATTGCGGATTTTTCGCCTGCACGTACCTTGAGGTGTGGGATGGCAAAAATGTTCCAGCCTTAACTCATGAACAAATTCCAGCTCTCCGGAAAATTATGACATTGAGGTGGTTAGATCATTATCAAAACAAATGCAAACAGTGGTGTTATCATCTGTTTGGCAGCGGGTGATGAGGTGATATTTTTTTACGACAGTGTGATAACTTCTACTAAACTGTGATGATAACTTTTTTATATGAATCTGTCATGAAAATGCCATGGAGAAAAGTGTTGACATGCTGTTTTACTATAGTATACACAGTCCAAAGTCACTAACTATATGATAAATTCACTACTGTGATTATAATTTGTTCATAAGCAATTTTTAGAAGTGCAAGCAGGCCTAATTTTTTTGTTCATAAGTAATACAATGCAGTGCTGGTAGCCTTCAAAAAATATAGATATAAAAATATTGGATTTACAAATTCATGTCAATTCCATCATACATTGCTGGTAACTGGCATAATAGTGTATTGATAGCTTGGTTAAGATATAAAAATTTTGGATTTACAAATCCATGTCAATCCCATCAAACATTTGCTGGTAACTGGCATAATAGGGTACTGATAGCTTGCTTAAATTATAGATATACACTTTTTGCATTACAAAGCCATGATAAATCCATGATACAATGCTGGTAACTAGCATGTTATGGGGCTTGTAGCTTGCACATTATGGTCCATGAAAAAAAATGTAGCCACCATATTCCATTTTAATAGCACCTTCTTCGTTTATCTTGCTAGGGGAGATTTGCATTTGCGTTTGTCATGTTCCAGACTCCCGCACACACCACATTTCCTTTTTGGCTTGGGTTTTGCAATCTCAAAACCTGACTGCTTTCTTTTTGACTTTGGCCGCCCCTTCATTGTAGTCTTGGGAGGGTCTAGTATCAACTTTGTGTTTGAGGACAGAGCTGCATCAGGATGTGGGGGCTGGATGACAAAATCATGATTGTTTTTGCTAGCATGTATCGTCACCCGCACACTTTCTTGCTGTGTGGCAGGGTTACCCTGTCGCTGCACATTAGTAGCACTTTCTTGTTGTGTGGCGGGGTTCTCCTGTCGCTGCACATTAGTGGCACTTTTTTGCTGTGTGGTTGGGTTCTCCGAATGTCTTGCATCGTGGGCGTTTTGGTGCTGTGTGACGGGGTTGTCTTCATTCATCCGCCCCACAGGTATCGAGCAGGGATCCAGCTGTCCTTGAAACGATCCTTTTGCTTCTTCTTTTTCCTTTCTTGCCTTTTTAAGTTGATTGTTCTTCAGGGTTTCAAGCTCCTCCTTGAAATTATATAGGTGTTTTCTTGCCAATCTGGTCCTGTCATCTGTTAGGCAAGCGTCTTTGGCCGATGCCTTAAATTCTTTAAGAATTGACGTGTATCGCATGACGCTTTTCCCCTCCTCTGGCATCGACTTCTTAACTGTCGGTTGTTCGAAATCAGGTTGAATAAGATCCTCCTCTGGATCCCAGGTCCACCTCTTTAGGATGTACTTTTCAGGTATCTCGTATACCCCAATTCGGTCCATAACTCGTAGTACGTGTGCGCACAGTAGCCCGTCACGATCAAACTTGCAGCAACTACACGAGTATGTCTCTTCATCCATGTTTGCTTGCACATGGTAGTCCCTGTTTCCATATTTTGGTATTATCCCCCGCACTGAGCTGACCTTGAAAGTACCATCATCCAATGCGTCGCATATGTATGCTGATTTCACCTTCATCTCCACCTGGAACTTGCAAAACAAGTTATGTGTGTACAGCCCCCGCACCTGCATCTCCAGCGGGTTCATCGAGTACATTTCGGTTTCTTTGTACACTGTTTTCAACTGCTCTTTTGACACGCTAGCCATCACCTTATCCTGTATCATATTGTACTGTTGTGCGAATTCGACCAGTGAGTTGTTTGGGTTGACATACTTCTTGAGCACAGAGTTAAAACCCTCGCTTCTTGCCGTGGTCTGCAAGAATGGGAAAAAATCGTGCATATAGTATACTGGGACCCAACACTTCCTGTTCTCCCACAGCCATTGGAAATGCTCGTTGTCAGTCTGGCCATACGCTTCCATCATCACCCACCACTTGTGCTCAAACTCCTCAACTGCATTCATAATATAAACATGGTAACATCAAGTATTGAAGGATGGTAACATTTGTTCAAACATATTTGGTAACTAGGAACACCACTGTTGTTGATAATTCTGTCACACACACCTGGTTACTTTAGTTGAAGCATCATGGTAAGTACTTTGCACACAGGATAAGTTTTTTTTCCAAAGCAAATACCACTCTGTGTGTAGTACAAGCAACATTTTTAACTAGCAACAAAAAGATACTCATATCAATCAGCACTAGCTGGTGATTGAAAAGTTTTGTTGTAACTAGTGGGGTGAACAACTGAAATGTGTACATCAAACATGAACATGATAGGGGTAGTACAGAAAACAATTAATGTAGGTAATTTTGTTATAATCCTCTGGTAACTTGTCACCTTGTTAGATGGTAACTGTTGTTATCATGCATCTAAACCCATTTTCTATGTGCCCATTTTTCTTTATTTTAAGTTAGTGAGGGGTGGGAAGTAAAATACCAGCCAGGCTGTTGTCAACACAATCCTTGAATGCATTGTTTAGTGGCTCATTGTCAGCCATCAGCTTCCCAAGCTTCTCTTGTGCTTTTTTCATTATATGCCAGCGGCAATTCCTGTGTACTATCCCGATGAACACCTCATCAATAGCCCTCCTCATTGCAAAATCTTGATCTGTTATTATGTTCTTTGGCGCAATTCCACCCATTGCATGCAAGAATGAATTAAACAGCCACACAAAGTTACCAGATAGTTCGTTTCGAACAAACCCACAACCAAATTGGATTGACTGCCCATGGTTATTAATGCCAATGAAGGGCGCATGGGGCATTTTGTACATGTTTGTCATGTATGTTGTGTCAAATGAGATGACATCATTGTATCTAGCATATGCCCTGCGCGACGCACCATCTATCCAGAATAAATTTTCCACTCTGTCCTCATCATCAAGCTTTATTCTCCAATAGAAATCTGGATCTTGTGCCTTCATATCTTGGAAGTACGAGATTGTGCTCCCCACATCAGCATGGCGGTACTCCATCCGGAATTTAGCTCGCTGGTTTGCGATGTCCTTTGTTGTGTATGGTACATCTTTACGATTCCCGTAGAACCATTGCATTAGTTTCATCTGTCTTGCTGTCTCTATGTTGCATCCGTGCAATATCTTCAAGAAGTCATGCTCATCTTTTGGAATGTTCCTATGTGTTGATAGGAACTTTGTCAAGGATGGCTTTCTTATTAGAGGGTGGTTGTGGTCGTCGTTGAAGCGTTTGACTCTCCACCACGCATCCGTGTGGGTGATGTAAAGGTGGGCCGGACATCCCGACCTCACAACCTTCCCTCTTTTCCTCTTCTTCACGATGCCTTTTGGGTCCTGCACATCCTTTGTCTCCTCCTTGTTTGTTTTTGGCTTGCCGTATTTCCCACAAACCAAGAGGACTCTGCTTATAGTATTGTCTTTAATTGTTTTTCTGTATTCCAGTCTCATTCCAAACCCATGTCTCAGTGCATATTGCCTGTAGTGTTCATAAGCTTCCTCAAAAGTATCAAACTTCATCATTTCATCAGGAGGTTTCGGTGTGGAGTATGCCTCGGTATTTTTGTCTCCCTGTTCAGCATTCTCTCCTCCTGTTTCTGGACTCGCTGGCTCGCTGACTGAATGATCAAAGAACCTTTCTCTCCCCCTATGCTGCTAGTAGTCGGTTCTTTGCTTGTCTCTCGAACCATCGGGTTGCTTCTAGATGTAGCACCTGTAATGTTTTTGAAAGTTGTTATTTTGTGTTATATTTTCTGCATGCCAAAACTAGTGGTAACTTGTTCTCCAGTTGCTTGGTAAAGTTTGCATGCATTAAGATGTTTTTTGTAGCTGTAAAGTGAAAGCATGTAATTCCAATTGCAAACAGATTGCATGATAATTCGTATGTAGTAAGTGTGGTAATTGTATCTAAATTCATGGTAACCTGTGTGCATCAAGCTATGCGATTTATGAACTGATTCATGGTGAATGTGATAGTTGTAAATAACATAGGGTGGTAGTTGCAATTCAAGTACGATGGTAACAAGTTTGTGTACAAAAATGTGGTAGCATGGTAAATGTTTTACCTTCATCTGTTTTGGCAGAACCAAAGCTTGCCGTGTGTGCATATTCACACTGTTGGTTTGTCCCCACACCACTCATCATGATATCCACATTACCCCCGTTGTCATGCGCCATTTTTCTTGTGTTGCAGCACCTGCTAGCATATATGATTGCATCCATTAATTTTCCACAATTACAAGCAATTTTGATTATTTTTTCACAACAACTATATTTTTTTCCTTTTACTGCACTGATTACTTCTTTTTTATAACAGGTATCGTTTTGGCAGTAACCAGCATATGGGAGTATGACAGCGATAGTTTCTATCAACCTCATTTCATGAACATCATTTCTTATCAAAAAAGTCTGGTGGCAACAATGTAAATCAACACATGGTATTCTTGTAGTGTTTTTAGCACCTTTGGTTCTGAGTTTTCCTGGTAAATTGTAATGAATTAGCATGATAACTTATTGTGACATGGGTTTGTTCAATATAAAAAGGAAGAAAATGATCTTTTTTTATGTTGAATAAGTCTTAAAGGATGCTGATTACTCAATGCACACACTCTGGTAATCTATATTCAATCGAGATGCTATGTCAGTTTTAATGAGAAAATTCATACATGTATTTTCTAACATGCTCCAAAAAAGATAGCTTGATGGATTGATGATGATAACCTATATGTGTTTATGTTGGTAACTTAATGATGAGGTAACTCAATGATGTAATCTGTAGGTAGGAACATGGACCAATTTTACCAACTTTTTGGCTGTAAAAGAGGAAAATTTAGTCAATCTTTTTGTTGGTAGCCTGACTGAATTTGAGTGGTAACTCAATTACAACCGAGGAATTACACACATGTAGTAAAAGTACTACCTTTTTTGCATGCTTTTGCCTTTCTTATTTAGTTCTTGTTGTTCTTTTCCCCATGTTTTTTCCCCTTGATTTTATTGGTATGAAATCAAATGCAGCATGTGTATAGAGGTTGAATCACTTACCTCCTTTCTTTTTTGCCTGATTATGACGAAATTGAGATGAACTGATGTAACCCCTGTGATGTTGTTGTGGTAAACCGGGGCCCTCCCTCAAATCCTTGTGTTTTGGTGGTGTTTTTCGTGGTTTCCTTTTTTTGGTGGATCAGATCTGGGGCGGAGGTCGCCGTCGATGGAGGCACGTCGGGGAGAGAGGAGAGAACTGATCGGGGCAGGTGGATGTTTCTTGCGATGGAGGTAAGAAACTAGGTTTTGGGGTGGTAAGTCACATGCAGGAGGAGGGGAGGTGGGCCAAAGGGGCTGTGTTAACTGTCTTGGGCCTCAATGCGTTGCGCGCGGTGGGCCTCGCGAGAGAAGGCTGGGTCGTGGGTGGCGCTGTCGAAGTGGGTCACGCGCGGGGAGGGACGCAGGTGTATGATCGTGCGGATTTGTCGCTAACCACCAGTCGACTGGTGGTTAGTCGCGTCCATTAAAAAACATTCATATCAAGCAGCTAAATACAGATAGGAAAACGAATTTATAAGAACTCACAGCTCAAATATAAACTTGGACTTGACCTTCTAAAGGGAAAATTGGCTGCAGGACACCGTGCCACGACGCACTGAAAAAGGCTGGCTTTGCCGAAAGCCACTGCAATTTTTCATTCCTTTGCCACAGGACACTCATGCACTCTGGTTAACTGGGCCTGGTCGCCTCACAAAGCCCACTAAGATGCACAGCCGAATTCGATCTGTTGAAAAGGGCAGCGGCGACCCCTCAAAAAAAAAAGGGGGCAGATCTCCGATTCCTTTTGGTGTTGACGCAGCTGCACCCCACCTCCCCCAACAAGCGGCTGTAGTCGAGCCAGGTCCAATGGAACCCTTGCGGCGTCCGCCGTGTCGAGGATGACGCTTAAGCCGATGAGAGAGTTCCAGCCGCCGTTGGACGGGACGAGCGTGCGGCATGGGCCGCTGGCCTTTGGGACACATACGCCCCCGCCGTTGCTCTCCCCGCTGGTCCATAGAGGTTCTGCTGCTATGGTGCTCATCAAGGAAAAAAGAATCAAATGGATGTGCTATTCAAGTTCCACGTGGTAAATTTCCAAGGGTCTAGTCATCCCAGTCTCGTGGTGCCAGGAATGCAGCTGCGAGCACATTAGTGGAAGGTCGACACTATTTTCAACTATTTGAAGGGATGTTGTGACCGACCTATATCCTCGATCAATGAGTTGCTTTCCTCGCAAGTTTTTGTTTTCTATCAAGTAATTTGAGTGAACTAAGGCGTTGTTAATCATGCTGAGAAAAGTTCTGTTGTGTATTTCAGTGTTTGATGTCCCGCCTTGAATAATGTTTGCTCTTTGATCGATTTCACAAGAGCAAGCTTGTCACGGAAGATATGGATAAACTTTTTGTGGCAAGACGCAAAGATTAGCATTTATTTGTACCAGTTTGTTGACCTAACTCCACAAATCGAGCTACTGTTGGGCCGAGGTGCTACAGATGATTAGGGTTCCCCCTATTGAGTTCATAGTGTACAATGAATGATCAGTCATTTAACTGAATTCTGGATCGGATGCTCCAATTTCCATTGATGTTTACTTGATTTCCATGGATGTTATTTATGCATATATACACTCTCTGTATCTTTCATTTTAGCAACTTGAAATCATTCACATCACCTTGATGGTTGGACTATTATGTGATGTGAGCTAAAGAAAGAATAGTGAAAACCATTCAGATCACCTTGATGGTTGGACTATTTACAAGAGCAAGGTTGAACAAATTTGAACTAGTTTCAAATGCACCCAGGATTGGTCTTGGTTTGAAGGTATTGCCACCAGTAATTCACAAATATATAAAAGAATTGAAAACAAAATTTTAATTCAAAAGACCCCAATCATGTACGTAAAAAACTTCAAAGAAATATTTTTTACGTGGGGGAGATCGCGGGATATTACATTTCTTCTTCTTCCGAAGAAGCGTAGACAGCAGCGAAATAAACACAGAGATGGCAAGTTGCGTTGAAAGCTCCCAAAGACAGGCGAGGGAAAGAGGTCCGGCGCACGGAGTGCTTTTGCAAGAGCCTGATCTAGCTCAGATTACCAGTGCGGGGTGAGGGCCTTGTGTCGTCCCGTTGCATGGAATGGCCAAGGAAAAAAAAAGTTACAAACCTTTTCTAAATCGGTGATGATACAGCCGCAGTGGACGCGGGCCCGCATGCATAAGCATAACCGGCCGCTGGGGTGGGTCCTCGGAGAGCAGTAGACTCGCCACTCTCCTGCAAAGTGATCGAGACAGACCACACCCTCTCAAGCTAGTTTAACCTTTGTTTTTTCTTTTTCTTTTTTTGCTTGTTGATGCTTGGCGCCCTGCTAGACGAGCTTCTCATTTGTATCACCGAGTGCAGATCTAAACGTTCGAACGCAACGAAAAAACGCTTCCAAGTGTCATTCTCGTTGCACATGCTAAGAAGTTTTTCTTTTTGTGTGTGTGGAACACATGTCGAGGAGAAGACGCTGCAATGATTCGCTGACCGCTCAATATGAGTAAAGCACTGTTCGGCAACGGACCACTCCCGCGACTATGCTTCGCTCAGCGCTAGAAATGAGGAGAGGCAGAATGGCTGCTCCGCAAAAATGAACTGTGTGCCGCTCCGCTCCACCACTTGAGCTCCACAGAGTTGGGAGCCGGTGAACGGCCGAACGGGCCCTAAACATGCAGAGGAATTCCGAATTCAAATGATGGTGCTGCACTTCAACAAATGTTACTGGTCGGCGGGTTGTCACGTACTCCCTCCGTTAGGAATTACTTGTTACAGAAATAAATGTATCTAGATGTATTTTAGTTCTAAATACATCCATTTCTGAGACAAGTAATTTCAAACGGAGGGAGTAGATGATACATGCAGTACAAGACTTTCACAGCCTTGCTTCAAATGGCATGCGTACCAGTACCCATTATAAGATATTTATGTTTTATTGTGCAGGCCAAATACGAGGGAGCATTATGTTTGTTTTTCTTGTGTTCATGTTATGTACTCCTTCCGTTTTTTAATTTAAGAGTGTTTTTTATCTCGAGATTATGAGACCACTGAATGACCACTACCGACGCCATTACGAGCCGCTGAAGCGCCGTTGTCGTTGCTCCCCTACCGAAGCCTGCTTGACCTTGTGTATGATAGCCGGAAAGTCTTCATGCGCATGCCCATAAGAACCAGCACCCGGGAGCCGGAGACGCTGTTGAACCTTTGCATAGATCTAAAGTATATGACACCCAATATCATCACATGTCGAGAAACCCTAACCTCACCGTTCCAAGGAGATGGCAGAAATCTACGCTTGAGCTTCGTCGACTACGTCCAAACGGACGAACTCAAGGAGAATCGAAACCCGGAAGACAAACTCGCAGAAGAAATGTTGCCATCCGTCCGAGCGCACCTGCGAGGACTAAAAAAACCTAACATAAACTACAAACCGGAGCGGAAGGCACCGGCATTCTCTTCCCCGCCACCGGCCGCCGGAGTGACAGGCAGAGAGAAGGCGAATTGGCATGCTCGGCGGTGAAGTCTGGAGGAAAATGTTTGCCCTAACCACTTAGGGTTAGGGGAGGAAACGAAAGGATAACATTTGTGATTTTGAAACACAAATGTGTGATTTTGGTACCGCTGTCATTATTATTTTGTATGCAATTGCAGGATGTTGCAAGAGTCGTAAAGCAACGATTGTGGGTACTCAGAGTCAATCAACTTCAGTGCCATGGCTCTCTCAAAGAAGCAGTAGCGATATATGGGGTCAGGAGAGAAGGTTTACTGATCCACACGCACCGCCACTCCATGTTTCTCATCTGCACCGGCCTCAGTTAAGTCAAAGTGTAGCGTCATCTCCGTTATGCTCGTGTAACACGGTGAAATGAAATGAAATTATATGGGAACACACAAAATGATCAAGACAGAGTGACAGACCACATCCTCTCAAGCTGCACCGAGGGTTGCAGTTTTCTGTTTTCGAGTTGCTTGTTGATGCTTCCCTTTAAACTAGACGAACTTCTCATTTATATTATCGACTGTAGACGATGTAGTGACATTTCTGATCGCACGTGTTTAGGATAAGCGCTCCTGTAGCACATCGCTGGTTGCTCGTGGGAGATCACAGATCAGTGTATGAGTGCCCCGGCTGTGGAGGACCCTGGTTGATCCAGACAATGGCGTGACGACGTCCGAGGTAGGCAGGAACAGTAATGAGTGCTGGTGTTGAGGTAGAGAGGACAGTGGAAGGAAAGTGCGCGGAAAGCTCGTGGTGGACGGACGAGGCAAAAACCATGCAACGCTCGCCATGCCTTTGGCAGAGCCCGATCTTAGCTCAGGCCCGATCGATGTCGCCGCGTTGCCTGGAATGGCAACGCAGGAAGCCACGCAGCGCAGCGCAGCGTTCGGCTCCACCCTCTCCAAATCGATGCAGCAGCTAGCACTAGGTGCATACATTAGCAGCTCCAGCTCGTGATCACCACTCTCCTCGGCTCCTCCTCCCACCAGTTCACCACTGCCCCCTAGAATCGCCCGTTCACATGGCGCTCTCCCGCCGCCTCCTCCTCCTCCTCTCCCTGGTCGCCGCCATGACGGCGGTCACCGGCACCGCCCCCGAGGTCATCGTGACCAAGTGCTACCCGCCGCCGACGCCCACCGGCACCACCTCCGAGGTCATCGTGACCAGGTGCTACCCACCGCCGACGCCCACCTTCAACGGCAGCGGCGCGTTCCGCGGCAGTCTCCTCCCGCTCCTCGACGCCCTCCCCTCTGCCGCCGCGCGGACGGGCTTCGCCTCGCTGGGGGCCGGTGGCGCGCTCGCCCGCGGCTTCTGCTTTGGCGACCCCGCGCCTGACCCGTGCCTCCGCTGCCTGTCCGACGCCGGCAGAAAGATCGTCGACCAGTGCGGCGACGCCGGCCGACGCGCGGGCTTCCTGAACGACCGCTGCTTCCTGGGCTACGCCGACACCAACGCTTCCTCCTCCGCCCGCGCGGACGACGACATCGGCGCGGTGACCTTCTTCGGGGACGCCGTCCCGCGCCTCGACGACGCCGACGTGCAGAAGCTCGTGACCGTGGCGCAGTCCCTGGTCCCGCGGTCCGCGAACGGCCAGCTGCCCGCCGTCAACGCGACCGCCACGGCGAGCAACGGCGACACGGTGCGCGTGCTGGCACAGTGCGCGACGGACCGCGCCGTGGCGGAGTGCGCCCAATGCCTGCGGGACTCGGCGCTGCATATTGCCAGGAGCTGGGAGCCCGCCGCCGGCGACGTGCAAGGAAGCGTGGCCGCCGTCCTCGGTTCCAACTGCTACCTCCGCTTCGAGATATCGGCACCGCCGCTGCCCCTGGGAGAGCATACCCGTGAGTAGCTCAGCTGATCTCCGGCAGGTAAATTTCTTGAGGATTCTGGCTGCCTCTGACTTGCGATGCATTGCATGCATGCGCTGCAGGGAGGATGATAAAGGAGAACGTCGCCCTGACCGCCTGACGGTGTGCATTGCCATCATCTTGGTCCTAGTCGTAGCTGTCATTTTGCTGGCAGCTTGCGTCGTCGGCATGAGGATGGGGATACAGGCCTAGAATGCGGCGGCGGCGGCGGCGCGAGGGAATTAGCCATGACCGATGAGGGACAAGGAAGGCCCAATAAAAGCTTGTCAGCTGCAGGCAGGAGCACATAGCTAGCTAGGCTAGGGTAGTGTTATGCTCTTGAACTATTCTGTTGTATGCATTTGGATGCTTGGTACTGCTACTGCTCTGTTCCGTGATCGATCTCCCACTAATCTTCATCATGATTGTGGAAGCCGGCCGTTTCGCGCGGTCTTATGGAAAACTAATGCTCATGTTTTCTAGATCTTCGACAGATGATGATCTCTTCTCGCTAGTTGCTTGCCTAGCAAGCTCGTCGAGTCGTCCCGTCTGCCATAATTCTGTTCCCGTTCCGCTCCGTCGAGTTCTACTCGATCTGCATGCAGGTGTTTCTTTCTAGGAGAAAAAATAAATAAAAATCCTACACGTACGGGAAAAGCACTACGGACTGATCTTACGGGCAGATGTGTCGCTCTCTTGGTCTCTCCATTGTAAATTCATTCCCCCGTGATTGTAAACTGACCCTGCCTCCTGATTAAATCAAGGACATATAACTGGCCATCCCTCGGGCCGGGCCGGGCTTCGGGCCAGGCCTGACCAAGCCCAAAGCAAAAAAACCAGGTCTGAGACTGGCCTAGCCCGGACGTCGAGCCCAAAAAACAAGCCCAAGCCCAGCCCATCACTGCAAAATCCGTCAGGCCTCGGGCCTTGGGCCGGGCCTCTTCATTAAACAGCTGATATGACAGGCCCGGCCCGGCCTTCGGGCTCAAAAACTAGGCCTGAGCCTGGCCCGTGGACAAGATCGGGTCGGGCCGACCGGGCCAGGCTGCCCAGGGCAGAGCTACTGGGACATGTAAGCCCGTAACCTCCTCTCCATGAGAATTGTTCCCTAGATGTAGCAAAGCTCGAAAAAATGGAGACCAAAGATGCTTGCATGCGTTCTTTTTAAAATGTTATATCATGCTGGAGCACATTGGGCGTGCAATCAGAAAATATGTGCCACGGTTGGCAAGCAGCGTGTCTCTTTTTTTCCGGGTAATTGGCATGCAACGTGTCAAAGACCCCCGCAAAAAAAGAAAGAGAGAGAGTGGCACATCAGTCTGATGTGTGGGTCCATCGTGTAAGAACCAATTCAAATGCTAAAATGGGGTCCATGGTAAACTTATGTGTGCGAAATCTGGTACACGCTGGCGAAAAAATAAATATACTTCAGCATGTCACTATCTCACGAGTACCTTTTTCTTTTCTTTGAGAAATACTCCCTTCTTCATTCACAAATATAAGATGTTCCAACTTTTTTCTGAATCAGTTGTATACATAAACAAGTTTTAGTGTGTGCGTTCACTTATTTCAGTTGGTATAAAGATTATACAAAAATATTCAAAACATTTTATATTTGTGAACAGAGGGAGTATCTCACAGGTACCTAAGGTTCAAACGGAACTTGATCATAAAATTAAGTGATAGGAGTATTTGCTAAAAAAAATAGGTGATATTTTTGAGCAATATCTAGTTCCACACTAGTACTAAGTGGGAGCGTGGGCTCTACTGAGCTCCATGGAGCTAGGTTTTTTTCCCCCAAAAAATCATATTTAAAAGTTTTGAAAAATATTCAAGAAAAAACATTGAAAAACTTGTGTGTGTTCAGTACGGATCTGAGAAACTTTCTTTTGAAAATATTGTAATCTGTAGGCTACACGGAAGAAACAAAATTTGGCCCAACAACAAAAGAATGGCCCATTTGGAATACTTTTTTTTTCAATGCCACTGTAAAAGGATATAGTTATAAAATTTCGCACGTATGTAATATACATGCGTATGTGTACTCACATATTCTCTATCTCTTTTCTGATGCATAAATACCGTATTTTATTTTATTTTTTGAGACAAAAATACCGTATTTTATAACTAGGCTCGCTGGAGCCGGGCTCCATTAGCATTTTCGTACTAACTGACCCGTGAGTGACAAAATAGGGAGCCGTTGTGTCTCGCCCACAGCAAGACACGAGCACGTCTCACCTAAAGAACGCCCCAAATTCGCCCCTAATCACACGCGTACATGTACAACAGTTTTGTTTTTCATTTTTCTATGTATTTTCGAAAATATAATTAGGTTTATTCCAAAACAACTTAATGTACTTAAAAATATTAACCAAAAAAAAGAAAAATGTAAACAGTGTGTATATTTTCTGGAAGTGTATTTTATTAAATAAAACTTGATAGTATTCCAAACAAAATGTTCGTGATATTTCAACAATGGTCACCTGTTTCAAAAAATGTACATGGATTTTCGTTAAATGATAAATAATATAAAAATGTTCATGTAATTCATAAAAAATGTTTCATACCACGAAAAAAAATGTGTGATACATTTTGAAAAATATTCACAAGTTTCAATAATATGCTTTCAATAAATGTATATATATTATTAAAAAATCTGCGTAGTTAAAAAATGTATCATTCAAATAAATATTTCAATGTGTATTTGGAAAATGTTGCACATGTATTTGAAAAATATTCAAAAACATGTATTAAAAAATGTAATCATGTATTTGAAAAAAATGTCTATAGTTTTTTATATGTATTCAAAATAAGTCCAATGTGTATTTAAAAGTAGACATCAAAACATATATTTGAAACAATTCTAATCATGTATTTGTAATAAGTTAAACATGTATAAAAAGATTTATGATGTATACAAAAAATGTACTATAATGTGTACAAAAAAGGAAGACATGTGTTTAAAAAGAAAAAGGGAAAAATAATAAAATATATGAAACCCAAAGAAGTAAACAAAGAAAAAGAGAAAAAACAAAAACCAAAGAAAGCTAGAGGAACCTGAAGAAAACTGCTGCAAACAATGAAAAATCCGATAAGAAAACAACAAAGAAAAAACTCGTACCACGGCTACAGTATTGTGCCAATCCTATAGCACCGCACCCCTTCGCAGCTTGTACATTTATATGTTTTGACTTTGTAGTTTGTGATAGAAGAACAACAACTAGGTCTCAGAGCAGCGAGAAATAGCCCTAGCGGACAAAATGGACCGCAAAGCACCAGAAAAGACATTAGCCTATAAAACAGGCTCAAATGTTGCAGCTTGTCCACCCTTTTATGACCCAACAACAGTTTGTTTAAGGATACCAACATAAAGACATAAATACCACCCATGTTTGGTTGAAGCTAAGACTTAAAAAGATCTATTGATGTAGGGTTAAGCCCTTGTTTGCCCGATCTTCATGAATTGGAGGTGGATTTTGGGAAGGACACAAAAATGTCACAAAGGAGAACACTCAATAATAATATGCACATCACACATGTGCTCTCTTAACATCCAAATCAAAATACACCTAGAAACCACAAGTAAAAGGGTAGGTTCTTCCCAAATCTCTAGGGGAGAGATGAGGTATGATGGTCCACTTAGAGATCCTTCTCCAAGTTGGAGGTCTTGATGATCTATGATGATATCTCTTTTCAAGTTTCGCTCCCTAAAAGGCTGCCGATACCATACCTCTATTGAACCCTACTGGATCCACGAGTGAATAGAAAGTTAGATCTACATGGGATCTCACCTGAATCGCCCCATCTATCCTTGATCTCCAAGTTGGAGGTCTTGATGATCTATCATGATATCTCTTTTCAAGTTGGAGGTGTTGTTCCTCTAGGAGGAGGTACAAGGAGCAAAATGTCCAAGTGTATACTTTGCTAACCCTAGGATGGAGGTAGGGGAAGAGTATATATAGTCCTAGGCAAATGAAGGGGTAAGTAAGGGTACAAGGGTCATTTGCCCCATGGTTGCTCGCAGGCAAGCCCGTTTGCACGGGAGAGGGGTTATAGGCACGGGCAAATGGGCATGCACGTGGGGTGTCCAGAGAGCTGGACGCAACCCCCGTGTGCACGGGGGTGTACCTTGGGCATGGGGTCCAGAGGCATGTGCACACCAGGTATCTAGATGGCTTCGTATTGCGGGCCTTCTGTAACACCCCGTATGTAACTTGCCATATTTCTATTCCAACTCTTTCCGTTTCCGGCACTAAGTTATGTTATTTCCTCGTTGTCGGGTTTTTGCCTTCGTGTTGTTTTGTCGTTGCCATGCATCTCATGTCATGTCATCATGTGTGTAAGGACATATTTATCCCTAAGTGTTTTGGTGATTGATGACAACGCATTTGCGGACTAATCGTGTGCCATGAGTATTCCAGACACTTCTTTGCTAGGCACAAGACGATTGGGTGCCCCTCGAAGACTGACGAAGACGGCGTCTTTTCTACATTTCTTTTTGGTGGATTTGAGTCGTAGGAAAGCCGTACTATTAAGAGGGGGTCTGCGTTGGAAAGGTTTGGGTGGAATCATCACGTACACGTCTCCTTTTATCCCCTCCTTCTTCCTTGGAGCTTCCTCCGTTTTCCTGCCTCCTGTGACTGGCTGCTGTTGTGGTTGCGGTAGTACTGCTCCTGGGTCAACGGTAGTACCGTAGGCATCCACGGTAGTACCGCGCGTTGGCGCGGTAGTACCGCTGGTGCCCACGGTAGTACCGCTCCCCTGGAGCCGCACTACCGCTGCCCACCAGGCTAGTGCCGCCCCTTTGCGGTAGTAGGAGCGGATGTAATTTTTTACATCCGCACCTGCCGCGGTAGTACCGCTTTCGTCGTGCGGTAGTACCGCGCTATGCGGTCAGGCAGTAGTACCGCCCCTCGGCAGTACTACTGTGTCGGGTTTTTGCTACTTCCGTTTTTTTGCGGAAGTAGGCACGGAAGTTTCCCTTCCCCCTGGCTGGGACTTTTGCCTTGCGGTAGTACCGCATGGGGGGCGCGGTAGCACCGCGCGTGCGGAAGTACCGCCCCCAGCTTCTGTGCGTCTGTTTCTGTGCTGGGGTCGCGGCAGTACCGTGGGTCGGCACGGTAGTACCGCACAGCCGTGCGGTAGTACCGCTTGGTTGCAAGCAGTAGTACCGCGCGGCCATGCGGTAGTACCGCTGGCCGCGGGCTGGTTGGTGGGTAACGTTTGGATCTTTTCCACACACTATATAAGGGTTCTCCTTCTTCCCCGTTGACTTACCTCTTCCACCATTAAAATCTCCATTATAGCTCCAAGCTCCATTTTCCCCCGATCTCACTCCCTAGCCAACCAAACTTGTTGATTTGCTCGGGAGTGGTTGAGAAGGCCCCGATCTACACTTCCACCAAGAGATATTTGATTCCCCCTACTAATCCCTTGCGGATCTTGTTACTCTTGGGTGTTTGAGCATCCTAGACGGTTGAGCTCACCGCGAAGCCATAGTCCATTGTGGTGAAGCTTCGTGGTGTCGTTGGGAGCCTCCAATTGAGTTGTGGAGATTGCCCCAACCTCGTTTGTAAAGGTTCGGTCGCCGCCTCCAAGGGCACCAATAGTGGAATCACGGCATCTCGCATTGTGTGAGGGCGTGAGGAGATTACGGTGGCCCTAGTGGCTTCTTGGGGAGCATTGTGCCTCCACACCGCTCCAATGGAGACATACTTCCTCTCAAAAGGAAGGAACTTCGGCAACACATCCTCGTCTCCACCGTCTCCACTCTTGGTTATCTCATGCCTTTACTTGTGTAGCTTATTTGTTTCATATATCTTGCTTTCTTGTGTTCCTATTCGTGTTGCATCATATAGGTTGCTCATCTATTTGCATATCTAGACAACCTACTTTGATGCAAATTTTAAATTGCTAAAGAAAAGCTAAAAATTGTTAGTTGCCTATTCACCCCCCCTCTAGTCAACCATATCGATCCTTTCAATTGGTATCAGAGCCTCGTCTCTTTATTAAGGACTTTACCATCCAAAGAGTATGGTTGATACCGTAGACGGTGCAGAGGAACACTCCGGTGTGAATCCTATCTCGTCTACGGGCGATGGGGGAACTTCGGTCTCTCGTGAGGAGTTCAATGTGGCCTTGGAGACATTGAAAACCTCCATGACGACCGAAGTTGAAAGCATGCTTACTAAATTTCTTGAGGGGCTTAAACTATCCACCGCACCGTTGAAAGTGGGTGATCCCGCCAACAAGGTGTCGGATGCTATCCCCGACAAGGGGGAAGCTAGTAGTGAAAAGGCTCCTTATTCTAGTGGCAAGAATGGCACCAGCATCTTTGCCCATGTGGAACCACCACTTGTTTATGGTGGACCGGTTCCTTCCACTCATTTGAATCATGCCGGTCCTCCCCCTAAGATTGTGAAAAATGAGGATTTTGATTCTTGGGTTTACCGCTTTAAACGTCATTTAAATCATGTGAACACTAACCTTTGGAGAATCATTGAAGAAGGTTTCTATCCACATGATCCAAGCAACTTCACTCCTCGAGAAGCCGCGGACAATCAATTCAATGAGAATGCTCTCTTCATCATTCAAGATGCAATTCCACCTGAAGACCTACCTCATCTTCGTCCCTTCGCCTTGGCCAAAGATGCATGGCATTGTGTCGTGTCTCTCTACCGGGGAAGCGCAAGCATTCAACGCTCCAACTATGAAGTGGTACAAGATGAGTCCGATGAGTTTGCAATGAAAGAAGATGAAGAACCTCGTGAGCTTTATCGGAGAGTAACCAAACTCGCGGTCTCACTACGAGATCACGGGAGCAAGGACACGGATGACAATTGGATCAAGCGCAAATTCCTCAAGGCAATGATGCCCTACCACAAGGCCATGTCCTCCGTCATTCGTCAAAGACCGGACTTCCACACTTTGACCTCAAGCGAAGTGTTGGATGAGTTTGTGGCCATGAACATTTTGGACAAGACCGCCGACAATGCGGTGCTCCGTTCTCAATGGGCAAATAAGCCTAACCTTGCATTGAAGGCCAAGCTCACCGTGGAAGAAGAAGAAGAGGAAGAAGAGGAGAGAAACCCCGAAGATACGAAGTATGCATATCATGAACACATGGCACTTGCTTCAAGGCAATTTTGGAGCAAGAAAAACTCGAGGACCAATTTTAGCAAAAACAACTCGAGTGGCACAAGGGGCAAGCAACGTGTAAGGACTTGCTACAATTGCGGCAACGTGAGTCATTTCGTTGCGGAATGCCCGTATGAGAAGAGGGAAGATAATGGTGGCAAACTCATCCGAAAGGACAAGGCCAAGTCGTTCCCCAACAAGAACAACTTCACCAAGAAGACTCCTCCCAAGGCTTTGGTTGTGCAAGAAGAGTACAATGAGGATGATGACGATGATGAAGATGATGAGTCGGTTGCCATGGCCTCCGTTGCCATTGCAACAACGTCACGGGTGTCTCCCAACGAGAGTATCACCGCCAAGTGCCTCATGGCCAAAGCCACCAACAAGGTAACCTCCAACATCAAAACTACCATCATTAATCATCCTTCCCCGACGGATAGCATTAATGAACTTGAGGGAGCTAATGTGGAGGCTAACGAGTTTGAGGCCTTTATGGGCAAACTCAAGGGAAAATCCAAGAATCACTTTGTTGCTCTCTTGGAACAACTTGGTGAAGCCAATGACATGATCGAGGCTCACGAAGACACCATCTCTAAGATGGAAGGGCATAGTCGTGACTATGTCGATGGGATTTCGGATCTTTCCAATGCTCTTGAGGAAGAGCGTGGTCTTCGTTTGGCTCTTGAGGAGTCACACAACGTTGATCATGCTAAGTTAAAGAAAGATTATGATCATGTCCTCATTGTTTCTCGTGTGCTAAATTCCGAGAAGGCCAAACTCGGGGTTGATCTTGCTAGACTCAAAGAGGAGTTTGATATACTTGACAAGGCCCACAAGGCCTTGAAGGGTATCCACGCTAGTCTCAAGGAGTCTCATGATCAACTCCAAGTGAAGCTAACTAAGGAGAAAGCAACTTTTCCTCATATGGTTTTAATTGATAATGCAAATGCTACTAACCCGTGTTGTGAGCATATACATCTTGTTGAGGAAAATGCGAAGTTGAAGGAGCAACTTGAGAGAGGTCTTGCGACTTGCATACAAGGCAAGAAGAACCTCAACGATCTCTTGATCAACCAAAAGGGAGGTGTGGCCAAGGAAGGGGTTGGGTACGTGCCCGACTCCAAGAACAAGAAGAAGAATGACAAGACCAAACGACCTCCTCCCCTCATGCAAACCTTTGTGAGGGAGGGAGAGAGTGCCCCCGAGGAGAAGAAGAATAAAAATGTCAAGAAGGGCAATGCCACCCCTCTCAACAAAGCCGGCGATTTTAACCCTTCTTATGTGTTATGCCGTGCTAGTGATGGGCATGTTTATGCCAAATTTGTTGGTTCTCTTCATGAATACATTGAATGGTCTATTTGGGTTCCAAAAACCCTTGTTACTAACATCAAAGGACCCATTACAAAATGGGTACCTAAAACCAAGCATTGATCTCTTGTAGGTGTTTGCTTCCGGTGGGGGATCATGGTTGCTCGATAGCGGAGCTACAAATCATATGACCGGAAGAAAGGACTTGGTGGTGGACGTGCACAAGGTTCCATCTATGCCCACCAATGTCGAGTGGGGTGACACCTCATCTTCTAAGGTATTGGGACTTGGCAAGGTGGTCATCTCTCATGATCTCACGGTCGAGAAGGTCATGCTTGTTGAGTCCCTTGCATACAATTTACTTTCCGTTCGTCAACTTGCTATCATGGGCTTTGCCACTTTCTTTGATATCGATACCGTGGCCCTCTTGTGGAGCAAGACTCTTAAAGTAGCTTTTGTTGGGCATGTCGAGAACGGTCTATATGTGATTAACTTTTTGGAGCGACCCACTAAGACCGCGACATGCCTAATGGCTAAAGTTGATGCGGGATGGCTTTGGCATCGCCGTTTAGCCCATGTCAATATGAGATCTTTGCAAAGTCTCCTCAAGGGGGACCATGTCCGTGGACTAACGAATGTTAGTTTTGCTAAAGATCGTGCTTGCAGTGCCTGTTTCGAAGGAAAGCTACATGAGAAGGCTCACCCTCCCACGACTATCATTTATTCAAAGAGGCCTTTGGAGCTCCTTCACATGGATCTCTTTGGGCCTCCATCCTTCGATAGTCTTGGAGGTAGGAAGTATTGCTTGGTGATTGTGGATGACTACTCAAGGTACACGTGGGTGTATTTCTTCAAGAGGAAGAGCGAGACCCAACAAACCGTCATTGACTTTGCAAATGAAGCACAACGTCAACACAATGCAAAGATCTTGACAATAAGAAGTGACAACGGCACCGAGTTCAAGAACTACACCTTGGATGAGTTTCTTAGTGACGAGGGAATCAAGCATCAATATTCCGCACCCTACACCCCTCAACAAAACGGTGTTGCGGAGAGGAAGAACCGGGCGTTGATGGATGCGGTAAGGACCATGATGGCGGAGTTCAAGTCTCCGTACAACTTTTGGGCCGAAGCCATCAACACCGCATGTCATGCATCAAATCGGCTCTACCTCCGCAAGGGCTTGAACAAGACTCCATATGAGATACTCACCGGTAACAAGCCCAACCTCAAGTACTTCCGGGTATTCGGGTGTAAGTGTTTCATTCTCAAGAAAGGTGTTCGGTTGTCTAAATTTGAGGCTAGAGCTTATGAGGGCATATTTGTTGGTTATGCTACAAACTCTCATGCTTACCGTGTCCTCAATAAATCCACGAGACTTATTGAGGAGACGTGTAACGTGGAGTTTGATGAGAATAACGGCTCCCAAGTGGAGCAAAGTGGCACTTGTGATGTAGGTGATGAAATTCCTCCTCAAGCCATAAGAAGAATGGGTGTTGGTTTCATCCTACCCATTGAGGAACCCCTTGTGGCCAAAGGAGAAGGACAATGCTCCACTCAAGTGGAGCCATCACCAACCCAAGGCCCACACGCTTCCGAAGAACAAAGTGAAGGCCCTCAACCTCATGAACAAGACCAAGGGCAAGATCATACTCAAGACGGTGTTGACACACCAAGTGATGCCCAAGGTCAAGTTCTCTCCCCCGAGCAAGTTCAAGATCAAGAACAAGTTCATGAGGCGCTCAAGATGATCAAGTAACCGCTCCTCAACTCACCACCGATGAGGAATTAGAGCGCCGTGCCGCCAAGGTTGCTTCCAAGCTCTCCACCAAGGATCATCTCATGACGAATGTGCTTGGAAGCTTAAGAAAGGGGGTAAGCACTCGTAGACAATTAGCAAATTATTGTGAGCATCACGCGTTTGTCTCTTGTGTGGAACCCCACAAGGTCTATGAGGCGCTAGAAGATCCGGATTGGCTCAATGCCATGCATGAAGAACTCAACAACTTCGAGCACAACAAAGTGTGGAGATTGGTGCCAAGACCGACCGGAAATCACAATGTCATAGGAACCAAGTGGATATTTAAGAACAAGCAAGATGCCCATGGGATCATCATTCGTAACAAGGCTCGTTTGGTAGCACAAGGCTACTCCCAAGTCGAGGGTATTGACTACGGTGAAACCTTTGCTCCCGTTGCTCGTCCTGAATTCATTCGCATGTTGATTGCATATGCTTCTCATCATAACTTTAAGTTACAATGTGAAGAGTGCTTTTCTTAATGGTCCCATTAATGAATTGGTTTACGTCAAGCAACCCCCCGGGTTTGAGGATCCCTACTTTCCTGATCATGTGTATCAACTCGATAAGGCACTCTATGGCCTTAAACAAGCCCCACGTGCGTGGTATGACCACCTTACCAAGTTGTTACAAGACCATGGTTTTGAAGTTGGGCTAATCGACCCCACTCTTTTTACTAAGAAGGTCAAAGGGGAGTTGTTTGTGTGCCAATTATATGTTGATGATATTATCTTTGGTTCTCCTAACAAAGCTTTCAATGAGGAATTTGCCGCTCTCATGACCTCAAAGTTCGAGATGTCCTCCATGGGAGAGTTGAAGTTCTTTCTAGGGTTCGAAGTGAAGTAAAGAAGAGAAGGAACCTTCATCAATCAGTCCAAATACACTCAAGACATGCTCAAGAGATTCAAGCTAAGTGACGTCAAGCCGGCTTCCACTCCAATGCCCACCAAGTGCCAACTTGACTTAGATCCCAATGGTAAAGTGGTGGATCAAAAGGTATATCGTTCCATAATTGGATCCTTGCTTTACCTTTGTGCATCTAGACCAGACATCATGTTGAGTGTGGGAATTTGTGCACGGTTTCAAGCCGCACCTAAGGAAAGTCACTATGTGGCGGTCAAACGAATCTTTCGATATTTGGCCCATACCCCAAACTTTGGCTTATGGTACCCAAGAGGATCAAACTTCAAGCTTGTAGGGTACTCGGATTCCGATTGGGCGGGAGAGAAAGTGGATAGGAAGTCCACTTCTGGAGGGTGCCAATTCCTTGGTTGCTCTTTGGTAAGTTGGTCTTCCAAAAAGCAAAGTTGTGTGTCTCTCTCATCCACCGAAGCGGAGTATGTGGCGGCCGGTAGTTGTTGTGCACAACTCTTATGGATGAGGCAAACTTTAAAGGATTACGGTGTCACTTGTGACAAAGTGCCTCTTTGGTGTGACAATGAAAGTGCCATCAAGATCTCTCTCAACCCGGTGAAACACTTCAAGACGAAGCATATTAAGATCCGGTATCACTTCATCCGGGATCACATTAGGCGAGGAGAGATCGAGCTCAACTACGTCAACACTCATGATAACCTTGCAGATAGCTTCACGAAGCCCTTGGATGAAGCAAGATTTCGCGAGTTAAGGCATGAATATCATCGATTCGAGCAATGTTGCTTGAACCCTTGCACACCCCACCATACTCAATGTGTTGTCCTATTTAGATGTAGGCATGGACATAGTGGGAGTGATGTCTCTCAATGAACTCTCCCTCCCCCCATTATGCATAAATCAATCAAGTCTTTCACATTAGCCATATTTGATGGTACTTGTGCTTCAAAGACGAGTTTTGGTCATGGACCCAAGGATAATTCTTCGTGGTGCCATACCAATTGACTCAAACATAGGTGGCTACGGCCACCGCCCTCTCTTTTGGAGAGGTGGTGTCTCGTGGTTGGTTCGTTTGTGGTGTGCCTTTCTGGTTTTGTGTGTTGCGTGGTCTTGTGGTGTCGTGTTGGCTCGGAGTGGTTTGTGCAAAGATCCAGTTTTTTGCGCTCGAAACGTGCATCTTCTTGAGCCCACGGTACTACCGCGTCTGGGCGCAGTACTACCGCTTTGGGAGGCACGGTACTACCGCGCCACAGCACGGTACTACCGCTCTGGTGCGGTACTTCGGAAGTACCGCGCCGTGCGGTACTACCGTGTCTGGGCACGGTACTACCGCGCCATCAAGGGCGCGTGGGGGTTATGACTCGGGCAGGGGAGTTCCGACTCCCCATACCCATTCATTGTCTCTCTCTCCACGTCTCTGCCTCTCAAGAAAGGCGCCGGAGGCCCTCGCCGGATCTCCGTCTCCGGCCACTCTCCTCGGATTCCGACCGGTGGGATCGTTCCCCACCACTTCCTCTTGCCATGGACCAAGGTTTTTCCCCAAATCCCTCTTTTTCTTGGCTGTTTTCTCGCTTCTAGGATTTTGGGGAGAAACTTGTCGTTCTTGAGATTTTAGGCCAAATCTATGCAAGAGTAGGATGTAGGAGAGTTGTGATGCGTAGGAAACATACTTGATATGCTGTCTTGTGGTAGCTTTGTCCAACCGTAGTACCGTCGTGGTGTAACATCCCAAAATTCTAAATTTTGGAATGTTATATTAAATAGATAGACTTGATTGATTGTTTGATTGATTGACTGAAAGTGAGTGAATTCGAAACTTTTGAAAGTTAAATGAGAGGGAATAAAAGGACTTTCCCAAACTTTCATATTTGCTTTCTGATCTCCATGAATTCAAATTCTTTTCAAATACAAAACCCTTGAGTGAAGATGATATGACTTCTTCCATTTAAAAATGAAAAGGGTGTTTGAAAAATATATTTGAATTCCATTGGGAAATATTTTCCAATTCAGAAACTTTATGCAACTCAATGATTTTCACGAGAGAAGATAAAATGACTTCTTCAAATTATATGAAATATGAGTTGGGAGTTTCAAAGAATTTAATTCAAAGTTCTTTTGAATTTATTTTCAATTTGGAGTTATTTGAGTTTTATTCGAATTATTTTTCTCCAAAAATAAAATATATGGAAATTAGGGTAACATGCTTCCCTACAACAGAAAATTGGAGAGGAATAAATTTGAAATCATTTTGGTATTTTTAAAATGATTTTTGTTGGATTTTAATAGACCAGTAGCACTCTTTGATTTATCTGAATTTGTGTGGATTTTATTTGAAGTTATAAAAATGTCCATGTTGTTGGAAATCTTTTTCTGAAAATTTTGATATATTATATGCCTATATAATACTTTCTCTTATTTTTGTTTTTATGATTATGTTTATCTGGAAAATGTTAAAAAAAAACCTAGATCTGTTTTTTTAGGTTTAGTTATATAGCGAACGCTCGCTAGTTTAGGGTTTGTAGCGAACGGTTTTCGTCCGTTAGCGTTCGGTAACGAACGTTTGCAATTTAGCCTTTTTCTTTTTCTATTTTAATTTCGGCCAGGGACTTATATGTGAGGAGTTTTCTTTACAGTTTAGTCCCTGAACTTCGAACACTCGTAACTTTTTGCTCGTTAGTCCAAATCCAACGAAACCAACGCCCACGTCTTCGTTATGATCCTCTCTATCCGGATAAACAACTTAAACATGTTTTTGAAAAGTTTAAAATTTGAATTAGATCAGATTTGAATTCAAACTTCATTTGATCATAACTTGAGTTTTGTAGCTCCGTTTGAGTTGATTCTTTTTGCAAATCGAAGCTCTTGACCTAAACATTCTAATAAGGCCAAATTCATATAATTTTGGTACTGTTAGAAATTGTTTTATGTTGCAAGAGTTATTTGCTTGGTTTTGATGTTTCCGAATCGTCTTCTTCGTTCTTTCTGATCTTTTGAGTGATTGCTTATGTGTGGTTCTATTACTTGCTTACGATAGATTGACCGGAGTGTGACGAGTAGAGCTATCAAGAGTTTTGAGTGTGAATCATCTTCATCAACATTGCAGGCAAGTAACACTTTGATCATACCTTTTCTACAACCCATGTTTTATTGCATTAGATCAATCCTCTCACATTGCATGATTAGGATCTAATTAAACTGTGGGATGGGAAGTAGATGAGGTAGTACCTATCACCTGTATTATTATGAAACCTTTGGGAGTTACTTCTACGTTGCGTATTATGCCATGCTATGCTAGTATACGTGGATTGGGTGAGTGATATCCATGACAGATGTGAGTTGATAATTTTTAATGGTTTATCTAAGGTGGCCACTTAAACACACATCTGGGACGATTGAGGCACCTGATGTCTATCAGGACTTGCCTGTTTTATTTTGGACCGCCACCCAGGCTCAAAGGGATCATAAGATAATTCATGCTAGAAACTTCCGTGTGCAGCCACAAGCCATTATGGGCTCTGGCATAGTTGACTAAGTTGTGCAAACTCTTACAGTGGTGGACTAGCAGATGTAGGGGATGTAGGTGTACCGGTCTACCCGATCGTAAGGTGCTAGCGCTTCTGAAAGACTATGTCTTGGTCATCCGTCTTCTCAAACACCCTGTAGTGCGAGAAACCAAACGGAGGCGATCGAGTCTTGTGGGAAAAAGTGCGCAAACCTCTGCAGAGTGTACAAACTAATCATGATTAGCCGTGTCCCCAGTCATGGACATCTTGAGTATCTAGTACTTGAATATCATGTGAATCTCATCATGTTACTTCTAATTAATGTTGTTGGGTTTTAATTGTTCACTTAATTGGGATCGGAATGCTGTCAACCATTCTCGATGTTTCACAACCACCATGATAGTTAAATAAATTTATTCCTTTGCAGTAGGGAAAATTGGCTTTACGCAAAAACCCTATAACCATAGAGCTTTTCCACCAGCCAAATATGCATGTAGTGATAGCCATTGTTCATCATTCTCTATGGTGTGAATTTGCCAGTACATTCAATGTACTGACCCGTTTCGGGCTGCAACGTCTCATGTTGCAGGTTTCTTACGACGAGTAAGTGATACGTTAGGGTTACGATTTCTACACTCAACTTTGCCGTTGGTGTTGATGGGAACCACAACCTTGTTGCTTCCGCTATATGGATTGAGGTAATAGTATTTACGTTACTCTATACATGTGATTACCTCTGTTATAAATCCTTCGAGTACTGTGTGTGTCAGCATACCGATCCAGGGATGACACTTAAGCACAGAGACTTGATCCATTCGGGTTGGGTCGCTACACGTGGTTTCGCGGGCTTTTTCAGATTTGAACCAGTTCAGATCTGACGCGGTGCGGTACTACCATGCCCGATGTGCGGTACTACCGCTCTTGCGGTACTACCGCCTGTCAGGTGCGGTACTACCGTACGGTGCGGTACTACCGCTCTGCAGACGCAGTACTACCGCGCCGGCCGCGTCGCTAAGGTCGTACTACCGCTCCTACACCCGGTATTACCGTGATCTTGCACGATACTACCGCGTCTAAGAGCCGTACTTCTATCTTAGCTCCGCAGCTCTTGGCAGTACTACCGTAGGGATCAAATCTCTCTCTAGGACATTTATCATGTGTGCTTTCTGCTTGTTTCACTTGCTTTGTTGTGGTCTTTGCATTAATCTCTCTTGGCTGTTGTGGGTGTTTTTGCGTTCTGTGTCTCAGGTGGTGGCTCTCGCCGTTCCAATCCCAGTCGTGACACTGTCTCCAAGCGTCTGCGCAACCCCCAAGATGAAGCCCCAGAGGGCTCCAATGCCCCCAAGCGCAATTTCAAGACCACTGCCAGCAAGCAAAAGGAACCGGCTAAGGGCATGGACAAGATTTCAACCTCTGAGTATGTCGAGCGCCGAAAGATCAATCCCTATGTGAATCCTCGGGCTATCCTCAGAGGCACCGAGTTGTTTTGGACCAAGCAACATGCTCTCATCTATCTGGATGTGATCAAGAACAAGCAGAATACCTTTGTGGATGTCAAGTGGATAGACATGCATCACCTGCGGAAGGACAAGTTTCGTGACTATTTTGGAGAGGCTCTGGACTTGGTGGAGAAGTTTGCTATTGAGCCGGTGATCTCCTTTCACCTTGACTATGACCCTGAGCTCATCTGTCAGTTCTTTGCCTCTGTGTACTTTCATCCTGGGGAGGAGCGGAGGATGACCTGGATGACCAATGGCCGTCAGCTGTCTGCTACATGGAAAGAGTTCATGGATCTGCTGCACATTCCTGATGACGGGCTTCACACCCCCGTTGGCGTTCGTCCCCATGCCAACTCTGAGTCTACCAACAAGAACCAGCTTCAGCCCTTCCTTGTTGAGAAGGTACTCCCCAATGGCAAGTCTTCTTGGGTGTTGAACTCCTTTCTGGATATCATGCATCGCATCTTCCGCAACACTCTGTTCCCACGCATTGGCGACAAGGACAAGGTACATGCATATCTAGTGGACATGTTGCTCTTGTGTGCAGAGGCACGTTCTTCTCAGACTCAGCCACTTGATGTCTCACACATCATGTGGTGTGAGCTTCGGTTTGCGGTGTTCACTCGCAAGGTACCTATCTATGGACCGTACCTGTTTCTGCTGCTCTCCACCACTTGGGAGAAGACGTATCCAGGTGATGAGTTCCTTGCTCCAGACTGGATTCGCCATGAGTCCATCAGCCTCCGTGTCAAGCCCAACTGGGCCAACACCACTACCCGTGCTGAGACCTATCCTCCATATGGTGTAAGACATATGCACTCTATCTATCTTAGTTATCTTATGTTTGTACTATCTTGTCTAAGTGATAGATATGCCTTGTCTCTATAATATAGGGGGAGCTCTGTTCCTAGTATTCGTGCTCATCTAAGTGGCACACATTTAGGGGGAGCCCGTCTATATTATAGAGAGGAGGGGTTTGCATTTACTTATAGTAGTTTCTTTGTGCAAATCCCGTTTTGTCATCAATCCACCAAAAAGGGGGAGATTGTAAGGACATATTTATCCCTAGGTGTTTTGGTGATTGATGACAATGCATTTGCGAACTAATCGTGTGCCATGAGTATTCCAGACACTTCTTTGCTAGGCACAAGACGATTGGGTGCCCCTCGAAGATTGACGAAGACGGCGTCTTTTCTACATTTCTTTTTGGTGGATTTGAGTCGTAGGAAAGCCGTACTATTAAGAGGGGTCCGCGTTGGAAAGGTTTGGGTGGAATCATCACATACACGTCTCCTTTTATCCCCTCCTTCTTCCTTGGAGCTTCCTCCGTTTTCCTGCCTCCTGTGACTGGCTGCTGTTGTGGTTGCGGTAGTACTGCTCCTGGATCAACGGTAGTACCGTAGGCATCGACGGTAGTACCGCGCGGTGGCGCGGTAGTACCGCTGGTGCCCACGGTAGTACCGCTCCCCTGGAGCCGCACTACCGCCGCCCACCAGGCTAGTGCCGCCCCTTTGCGGTAGTAGGAGCGGATGTAATTTTTTACATCCGCACCTGCCGCGGTAGTACCGCTTTCGTCGTGCGGTAGTACCGCGCTATGCGGTCAGGCAGTAGTACCGCCCCTCGGCAGTACTACTGTGTCGGGTTTTTGCTACTTCTGTTTTTTTGCGGAAGTAGGCACGGAAGTTTCCCTTCCCCATGGCTGGGACTTTTGCCTTGCGGTAGTACCGTATGGGGGGCGCGGTAGTACCGCGCGTGCGGAAGTACCGCCCCTAGCTTCTGTGCGTCTGTTTCTGTGCTGGGGTCGCGGCAGTACCGTGGGTCGGCACGGTAGTACCGCACAGCCGTGCGGTAGTACCGCGCGGCCGTGCGGTAGTACCGCTGGCCGCGGGCTGGTTGGTGGGTAACGTTTGGATCTTTTCCACACACTATATAAGGGTTCTCCTTCTTCCCCGTTGACTCACCTCTTCCACCATTAAAATCTCCATTATAGCTCCAAGCTCCATTTTCCCCCGATCTCACTCCCTAGCCAACCAAACTTGTTGATTTGCTCGGGAGTGGTTGAGAAGGCCCCGATCTACACTTCCACCAAGAGATATTTGATTCCCCCTACTAATCCCTTGCGGATCTTGTTACTCTTGGGTGTTTGAGCATCCTAGACGGTTGAGGTCACCGCGAAGCCATAGTCCATTGTGGTGAAGCTTCGTGGTGTCGTTGGGAGCCTCCAATTGAGTTGTGGAGATTGCCCAAACCTCGTTTGTAAAGGTTTGGTCGCCGCCTCCAAGGGCACCAATAGTGGAATCACGGCATCTCGCATTGTGTGAGGGCGTGAGGAGATTACGGTGGCCCTAGTGGCTTCTTGGGGAGCATTGTGCCTCCACACCGCTCCAACGGAGACGTACTTCCTCTCAAAAGGAAGGAACTTCGTCAACACATCCTCGTCTCCACCGTCTCCACTCTTGGTTATCTCATGCCTTTACTTGTGTAGCTTATTTGTTTCATATATCTTGCTTGCTTGTGTTCCTATTCGTGTTGCATCATATAGGTTGCTCATCTAGTTGCATATCTAGACAACCTACTTTGATGCAAAGTTTAAATTGCTAAAGAAAAGCTAAAAATTGTTAGTTGCCTATTCACCCCCCCTCTAGTCAACCATATCGATCCTTTCAATGTGCATTGCATTTGCATACGTGTTCGTGTCATGCATCCGAGCATTTTCCCCGTTGTCCGTTTTGCATTCCGGCGCTCCTATGACCTCCGGCGTCCCTTTCTACCTCTTTTCATGTGCGGGTATTAAATGTTCTCGGATTGGACCGAGACTTGCCAAGCGGCCTTGGTTTACTACCGGTAGACCGCCTGTCAAGTTTCATGCCATTTGGACTTCGTTTGATACTCCAACGGTTAACCGAGGGACCAAAAAGGTCTCGTGTGTGTTTCAGCCCAACACCCCTTCAAAGTGGCCCAAAACCCACCAAAACCCCTTCTATCAACTAGACCGTTCGGTCACGATCGCGTGGCCGCAAACCGTGCTCAATTTGGAGCCTCCTAGCTCCTCCTACCTCTATAAATAGATCCCTCCACGAAATCCCGGGTCTCCTCCCCCCTAACCCTAGCAATTTCCCCCGCAGCGCGCCGGACAACGTCCGCTCGCGCCGGACGAGACCACCGCCGCCTATCCCGTCGTGCCACGTGGCGGGCGCGCCCCACTTCGCCGCCGACCGCGCAGGGCCCGCCGAAGCCCGTGGCCGGCCCCCGCGGCTCGTTCCCCTCGCGCCGCCTCGCGCCTGCAAGCCCCGCCGTCTTCCTCCTCGCGACCGGCCTCCCGGCGCCACCGCGCGCCATCGCCGGCGACCGCCCCGTTCCGGCGACGCCGTCCTCCGCCACCACACCGCCGACGCCGGCCTCCACCGACCGCACCTCGCCGCCCCGCATCTCCTCTCCGACGCTGGCACCGTCCCGCAAGTCCGGCGACCCCTCCTCCCTTCTCCTCGACTCCGGCAGCCGTCTACAGCTCCGGCGACCTCCGGCGGCTACTGTTCCGGCGACCTCGATCTGCGTGCAAACCGGATCTGGATGTGGAGTTTTGGATCGGTTGACTATCTCCCCAAACCCTAATGTTTTGTGCATACTTTGACATGTCATAACTCTGCAACCGTTGCCCCGATTTGTGCGTGTAGCATATCAAAATGTTCGTCGCAACGAGTACTTCATTTCATCTCATTGCATCATGTTGTTTTGAGCTCATCTTGATGCCCTAAATGCTGTTGGAAGAGGGCAATGTGATGTTAGTTTCAGATTCTTATCAACATATGCACTTTTGTCATTTTTTCCATGATTAATGTGTGCCTCCTATGATCTTGAGCTCTACATGATTTTTGAAGTATGCCATGCCATCTTTACAGGGGTGTATGCCATGTATTTTTGTGATCTCTGTGGTGACTAGCACAAGCATGCAAAGTAGACTTCTCAATGTTGCTGATTTCAGGGACTTAGAAATATTCTAAGTCATTGCCCTGTTTATATTTTTATGCCATGTGTTCATGTTGCTACCAAGTGATCCGTGCCTCTTTTGAGCATGATCAGTAAGGATGTTTTGTAGATATTGTGGTGCTCTATCCATCCATGTCTTTATTTGCATTTATGGAGCACCCTAGATTGAGTCAATCGAGCTCTACTTTTGCTATAAAATGTTCCTGGCAGATTGTTAACATGTTTAGCAATTTTGCCGAGCTTGTTGTAGTTGATCCGTGCATGCTATGTTGTTGTTCTTGCCATGTATAGCTTCCATGCCATGTCTACTTGCTGGTTTTATGCTTAGTTTGTCATGTCATGCCTTGTGATGAGTGCATCGAGCTTGTAAACATGCCTACTTAATATCTGTTTTGACATGTTCCAGTTTTTCACTAAGTCTGAATCTGTTAACGTTAATTGCTATGTTCACGTGGTTGCAATTGTATTTCCTGATCCCTTTTGGCTTATGATTAGTAAGGGACTTTTGTTGTGTGCTTTGAATAGCTTCATGCCATGCCTTGCTTTGCCTTGATATGTTCCTGTAGCATGTTGTTACCTTGCTCTAAACATTGCTTCCTGATGTTAAATTCCTGACATGCTGTTAATTTCACTAAGTATGAAACCTGTTATCTTTTGCACTTTTGCCATTCTTGTTTGAACCTGCTATTGAGTGAATTAGCCGTAGCTCAATGTTAATCTTTTGTCAAGCATCATGAGTGGATCCCTGCCATGTATTTTGTTGCTATGTTAGAGTGCTGTAGCATGTTGTTCTTGATGCATTTAGATGGTCTCGTGCTATTAATCGCAGACCGGTGCCATATTTGTTTTGCTTGCCATTTCCAAACCGTGCATACAAATCTGGTGATCTTTATATCGATTACGACCGAAATCAACTCCTCTTTCCAGTGGCACTCTTGGTTTTCCAAGTTGAGGCCAGGTTCAATCTTTCCTTTCCAAATCATGCATATGCATCGCATATCGCATCCCACATGTCATGCCATGTTTTGCATCATGTTGTTTGTGCATTGCACGTGGTTGATTGTGTCTCCCTTTGCTTGTTGTTCTTGCTTGGGTAGAGCCGGGAGACGAGTACGTGATCGAGGAGCCCGTTGAGTACGCTTACGAGGATCAAGCTAACGTCAACTCGGAGAACTTTGCAGGCAAGATGACCATACCCTCGAAATCACTTCTGTGTTTGCTTGCTAGATGCTCGCTCTTTTGCTATGCCTACGCTACGATACCTACCACTTGCTTATCATGCCTCCCATATTGCCATGTCAAACCTCTAACCCAGCTTGTCCTAGCAAACCGTTGTTTGGCTATGTTACCGCTTTGCTCAGCCCCTCTTATAGCGTTGCTAGTTGCAGGTGAAGATTGGAGTTTGTTCCTTGTTGGAACATGTTTATTGTTGGGATATCATTATTATGTCGTGTCTACTTTAATGCACCTATATACTTGGTAAAGGGTGGAAGGCTCGGCCTTATGCCTTGTGTTTTGTTCTACTCTTACCGCCATAGTTTCCGTCATACCGGTGTTATGTTCCTTGATTTTGCGTTCCTTACACGGTTGGGTTATAATGGGAACCCTTGACAGTTCGCCTTGAATAAAACTCCTCCAGCAATGCCCAACCTTGGTTTTACCATTCGCCACCTAGCCTCTTTTTCCCTTGGGTTTCCGGAGCCCGAGGGTCATCTTTATTTTAACCCCCTGGGCCAGTGCTCCTCTGAGTGTTGGTCCGAAATGGGCAGCCTGCGGGGCCACCTCGGGGTAACTCAAGGGTTGGTTTTACTCGTAGCTTGAACTATCCGAGTGTGCCCTGAGAACGAGATATGTGCAGCTCCTATCGGAATTTGTCGGCACATTCGGGCGGCTTTGCTGGTTTAGTTTCACCATTGTTGAGATGTCTTGTAACCGGGATGCCGAGTCTGATCGGATTGTCTTGGGAGAAGGAATATCCTTCGTTGACCGTGAGAGCTTGTGATGGGCTAAGTTGGGACACCCCTGCAGGGATTTGATCTTTTGAAAGCCGTGCCCGTGGTTATGGGCAGATGGGAATTTGTTAATGTCCGTTTGTAGAAAACCTAAAGCTTAACTTAATTAAAATGAATCAACTGAGTGTGTGGCCATGATGGTCTCTTTTCAGCGGAGTCCGGGAAGAGAACACGGTCTCGAGTTATGCTTGAACGTATGTTGTTCTAGGATCACTTCTTGATCATAGTTGCTCGATCGTGCCTTTGCCTTCTCTTCTCGCTCTCATTTGCGTATGTTAGCCACCATATATGCTAGTCGCTTGCTGTAGCTCCACCTCATACTTTTACCCTTCCTATAAGCTTAAATAGTCTTGATCGCGAGGGTGTGAGATTGCCGAGTCCCCTTGACTCACAGATTACTTCAAAACTAGATGCAGGGACCGATGATACCGCTCCAGGTTATTCGACTAAGCTCAAGTGGGAGTTCGATGAGGACTCAGGACGATACTACGTTTCTTTTCCAGACGATCAGTAGTGGTGCCTAGTTGGGGCGATCGGGGACTTTGTCGCTTTTGGGGTTGTTCTTTATTTTGGTTCCGTAGTCGGACCTTGAGTGTATCTGGATGAATGTAATGATATTTATGCTATTTGTGTGACGTGGCGAGTGTAAGCCAACTATGTATCTCTTTCCCTTATGTATTACATGGGTTGTTGTGAAGATTACCTCACTTGCGACATTGCTTTCAATGCGGTTATGCCTCTAAGTCGTGCTTCGACACGTGGCAGATATAGCCGCATCGAGGGCGTTACAAGTTGGTAATCAGAGTCTTCCCCGACCTTAGGATCCCCCTTCTTGATCGAATCGTTGGCGTTGTTGAGTCTAGAAAAATGTTTTCAGTCATTTAGGATTATATATATCGGAGAGTAGGATTCTTTTTACTCCTCAGTCCCTTCATCGCTCTGGTGAGGCATCCCGACATAGAGTTTTGACTCTTCTCTTCTCAAATTTCACTAATTTTTTTTAGGATCACGCGGGTATCTTGGAATCGTTCTGATGGTTTTGTGAAGAGAACATTGTTCTTGGTGCCTCCTGACATTTAGGGGTTGTGGCAGTGTCCCGGGGAGTTGAGCTCCGAGGTGTTGTCGTCACAATTTTATCGTTGCAATTCTGGAATACCTGAGTTTCGCCGACATCGAAAATCTCTTTTATGCAGTTGTTGGTGAGATAACCTCGACGCCACCCAGTACTAGGGCGGGAGTTCAGGAGTATTGCCATAACTCGTATAACAGATGCTTTTCGAAGGTTGAGGTAAATGATTTCTGAAGGTTTCTTGGTTATGTGTTAAAGGATAGATACAGCTGGATGTAGGATTTGCTAGCTTTGGGTGAGATATTATGCTTCCCCTGTATCCCCAACACCTGACTGCATAACCGGGAGAATTTCGGGAGTTTCATAGGTGGGAATTCTTGTAGCTCTAGTATTTCTTCTGCGGATATTTGGTTTGTGATTGGGTAATCCTCACCAAGTATTTGTTCTTGTCTGTACCTTGTTGTTTTATTCTTCTACCTCTTTTCTAAGTGGCTTCTCAATTTATGGAAGTGTGACCATTTCAATTGGAATGCATTCATTCATTTTGTTCAGATGTTAAGACTATTTGTTGCAATTGCAATCCATTTGATTCAGCTTGAATATATGTCTATCAAGATGCTAACGGACGTCACCCTCTTCAGGATGGCTCCTCCAACGTGTAACAATCCTGAACCGCCACCACCACCTCCACCTCCGGAGGCATGGCAAGCTGTGATGGCCGCTACCAATGCAAACACGCAGCTGATCATGCAAAATTTGCAAGAGCGCAACCAAGGCCATGGCAACAATCAGAATCAGTTTGCTACACTCAACCAGTTCCTCGCAAACCAGCCAAAGACCTTTAGCAACTGTGTCCAGGCAACAGACGCTGATCATTGGCTCGTGGATATCTGCAAGCATTTCGAGTGCAGCAACGTGAGGCCTGAGGACTTTGTCAAGTTTTCCTCGTTCCAACTCAAAGACCAAGCCGCAGAATGGTTTCAGCAATACAAAGATTCCAGATGAGGCCGTGTGATTACCTGGGATGAATTCCGTCAAGACTTCAAAGCTCACCACATTCCTCAGAGTGTTGTTGAGAGCAAGCGTGAGGAATTCCGCAACCTGAAGCAAGGCAGCTTGTCTGTTTACCAGTATAACATCATGGTCCAGAAGCTCGCTCGTTTCGCCAAGCAGGACGTCCCCGACGAGAAGAGCATGATTTACCAGTTCAGGGGTGGCCTCAGAGAAGATCTCCAACTAGCTCTCGTGCTTTTTGAGCCACAGAAGTACGATGAGTTTTACAACATGGCACTGAAACAAGAGACTGCTCAACTCAAGTGCGATGCTTCCAAGAAGCGAGTCAGAGATGCGACTCCTTCTTCCTCAACTCAAGTGGCAACTAAGCAGCAAAAGTATTGGTTGCCTCATCCTCCTCCGTTCCGTCAGCCTTATCAGCAGAAGAGAAAAGGTGGCAATGGATCTTCCCACCCACCCAACCCAGACTTTCAGAACAAGACTTCGTCTCAAGCTCCAAGGCCAAGTGTTCCGTATCACCGTCCGCTCTCGGAGGTCACGTGCAACAAGTGTCAGCAGAAGGGTCACTATGCCAACAAATGCTTCAATCAGAGGCGTCTTCCTCCTCCTCCTCTTGTGAGATCTGCCAGCACCGCAGTGGTCAAGCATAATCCCAAGAACGCCAAGGTCAACTTGTTGAGCGCAGCTCAGGCAGATGACTCGTCAGATGTGATAATGGGTAACCTTCCTGTTAACGATATTTCTGCAAAAGTTCTTTTTGACACTGGTGCATCGCATTGTTTCATGTCAAAGCCATTTTTTTGCCAATAATGAATTCGCTTCTTCTCATTTGGGCAAATCAATGGATATCGTTTCTCCGGGTAAACGCTTGAGTGCCAGTTTGGTGGTTCCAGATGTTACTATCACGTTGGGCGACTATAAGTTTCTTTCTTCTCCAATGGTCCTTGGTAACTTAGATATTGATCTTATTCTCGGAATGGATTGGCTTTCTAAGCACAAGGCTCAGCTTGATTGTGCGGCCAGGCAGATTCAATTGACACATTCGTCTGAGGATGTAATCGTTTTTGCCGCTCGGGATGATACCATCCGGCTGTTTTCTCTCAATGAGAAGGGTGAGTTGGATGCCATCTCTCAGATTCCAGTCGTTTGCGAATATCAAGACGTCTTTCCAGAAGAGCTTCCAGGAATGCCTCCGCACCGACCAGTTGAATTCGTCATCGATCTTGAGCCTGGCACGGAACCTGTTTGCAAACGTCCTTACAAGCTTGGACCTGAAGAGTTGAAGGAGATGAAGAAACAACTCGATATTCAAGAGCGTATGGGTCTCATCCGACCAAGTTCTTCTCCATGGGGTTGTGGTGTTCTTTTCGTCAAGAAGAAGGATGGAACGGACTGACTTTCTGTCGACTACCGTCCATTGAACAAGAAGACTATAAAGAACAAGTACCCACTTCCCAACATCAACGAGCTGTTTGAACAACTCAAAGGTGCTCAAGTATTCTCCAAGCTTGATCTCCATATGGGCTATCATCAGATTCGCATTCATGAAGAAGATATCCCCAAGACAGCATTCAGAACAAGCTATGGTTCATATGAATACACTGTCATGTCTTTCGGCCTCGTCAATGCTCCTCCAACATTCTCTCGCATGATGAACTTCATCTTCAACGGCTACACAAATGACTTCGTCTTGGTCTACCTCGATGACATTTTGGTCTTTTCCAAGAACGAGGAGGATCATGCCAAGCATTTGAGATTGGTGCTGGATGTACTCAGAGAACATCACTTCTATGCGAAGTTTTCAAAGTGCGAGTTTTGGCTCGATGAGGTTCTCTACCTTGGACATATCATCTCCGCCAAGGGCATATCTATTAATCCTGAAAAGGTGTCTGCAATTGTGAATTGGGAACCGCCTCAGAACATGAAGCAACTCCGCAGCTCCCTTGGGCTCGCAAGCTATTGTCGAAGGTTTGTTGAGAACTTCTCTAAGATCGCGAAGCCTCTTTCCAACCTCCTGCAGAAGCATGTGAAGTACGTCTGGTCTCCTGAATGTGACATCGCTTTCAACACCCTGAAAGAGAAGTTAGTCACTGCTCCAGTTCTGACTCCTCCTGATGAATCCAAACCGTTCGAGGTCTTCTGTGATGCTTCCCTTCAAGGTCTTGGTGCAGTGTTGATGCAAGAGGAGAAAGTTGTGGCTTATACCTCTTGCCAGTTGAAGCCCAACGAAAAGAACTACCCCACTCATGACCTCGAGTTGGCGGCAGTTGTCCATGCTCTTTTAACTTGGAGACATCTCTTGTTGGGAAGGAAAGTGGACATCTTCACTGATCACAAGAGTCTCAAGTACATCTTCACTCAGCCCAACCTCAACCTCAGGCAGACTCGTTGGGTCGAGATGATTCAAGAGTATAATCTGAGTATCGAATATACTCCAGGCAAGGCCAATGTAATTGCTGACGCATTGAGTAGGAAGGCTTACTGCAACAGTTTGATTCTCAAGCCTTACCAACCGGAGCTTTGTGAAGCTTTCCAAAAACTCAATCTACAAGTTGTTCCTCAAGGATTTCTTGCCAACCTTCAAGTCTCTCCTACTTTGGAAGATCAGATTCGCGAGGCTCAACTTCTTGATGCTATGGTGAAGAAGGTGAAGATTGGGATTGCCAAGAGTCAACCCAAGTACAAGTGCTATTGCCTTGATGACAAGGATACTCTATTCTTCGAGGATCGCATTGTTGTGCCTAAAGGTGACCTTCGTAAAGTCATTATGAACGAGCCTCACAATTCACTCCTCTCTATCCACCCTGGAAGTACAAAGATATACCATGACCTCAAGCAATCGTATTGGTGGACTCGAATGAAGCGCCAGATTGCACAGTTCGTGAATGAATGTGATGTCTGCAGAAGAGTGAAAGAAGAACACCAACGACCAGCTAGTCTCCTCCAACCTCTTGCCATTCCATAATGGAAGTTTGACCATATTGAGATGGACTTCGTGACTCGGTTTCCAAAGTCCAAGGGTGGCAATGATGCAATCTTCATTGTCGTCGACAAGCTCACCAAAGTGGCTCATTTTCTTCCTATCAAAGAATCTATCACAGCAGCTCAGTTGGCAGAGCTATATACTTCTAGGATTGTCTCTCTGCACGGCATTCCGCAGTTGATATCTTTAGATCGTGGCAGCATCTTTACCTCCAAGTTTTGGGATTCTTTTTAGAAGTCCATGGGCACCAACATTCGCTTAAGCACAACTTTTCATCCTCAAACTAGTGGCCAAGTCGAGCGAGTCAATCAGATTCTTAAAGATATGCTCAGGGCTTGCGTCATCTCTTTCAGTATGAAGTGGGAAGATTGTCTTCCATATGCCGAGTTCTCCTACAACAACAGTTTTCAAGCGAGTTCGGGCAAGGCCCCATTCGAAATTCTCTATGGCAGGAAGTGTCGTACTCCTCTTAACTAGTCAGAGACTGGTGAACGTCAACTTCTTGGCAATGACTTGATCACAGAGGCAGAAGAGATGTGCAAAGTCATTCGTGATAATCTCAAAGCCGCGCAATCACGCCAGAAGAGTTACTATGATAGCAAGCATCGTGACTTGGCTTTCGAGATCGGAGACCATGTCTACCTCCGCATCTCTCCAATGAAAGGTACTCGTCGCTTCGGTATCAAAGGGAAGCTTGCCCCTAGATACGTGGGTCCTTTCAAGATCATCAGCAAGAGAGGTGACCTCGCCTATCAACTTGAGCTTCCCTCCAACTTTGCAAACGTGCATGACGTGTTTCACGTATCTTAACTCCGCAAGTGTTTCAATACTCCTGACCGCACCATCAACTTCGAAGACATTGATCTCCAAGAAGACCTATCTTATCATGAGCACCCCGTTGCTATTCTTGAAGAAACTGAGCGCAAGACTCGCAACAAGTCTATCAAATTCCTGAAAGTCAAGTGGTCACATCATTACGACCGTGAAGCCACTTGGGAACGCGAGGATCACCTCCGTTCTGAGTACCCGGAGTTTTTCCAGTCCTAGATCTTGGGACGAGATCCTTTCGTAGTGGTGGAGTGTTGTAACACCCCATATGTAACTTGCCATATTTGTATTCCAACTCTTGCCGTTTCCGGCACTAAGTTATGTTATTAACTTGTTGTCGGGTTTTTACCTTCGTGTTGTTTTGTCGTTGCCATGCATCTCATTTCATGTTATCATGTGCATTGCATTTGCATACGTGTTCGTCTCATGCATCCGAGCATTTTCCCCGTTGTCCGTTTTGCATTCCGGCGCTCCTATGACCTCCGGTGTCCCTTTCTACCTCTTTTCGTGTGCAGGTATTAAACGTTCTCGGATTGGACCGAGACTTGCCAAGCGGTCTTGGTTTACTACCGGTAGACCGCCTGTCAAGTTTCGTGCCATTTGGACTTCATTTGATACTCCAACGGTTAACCGAGGGACCGAAAAGGCCTTGTGTGTGTTGCAGCCCAACACCCCTTCAAAGTGGCCCCAAACCCACCAAAACCCGTTCTATCACCTAGGCCGTTCGATCACGATCGCGTGGCCGCAAACCGTGCTCAATTTGGAGCCTCCTAGCTCCTCCTACCTCTATAAATAGATCCCTCCACGAAATCCCGGGTCTCCTCCCCCCTAACCCTAGCAATTTCCCCCATAGTGCGCCTGACGAGACCGCCGTCGCCTATACCGTCGCACCACGTGGCGGGCGCGCCCCACTTCGCCGCCGACCGTGCAGGGCCCGTCGAAGCCCGTGGCCGGCCCCCGCGGCCCGTTCCCCTCGCGCCGCCTCGCGCCCGCAAGCCTCGTCGTCTTCCTCCTCGCGACCGGCCGCCCGAGCCGCCCGGCGCCGCCGCGCGCCACCGCCGGCAACCGCCCCGCTCCGGCCACGCCGTCCTCCGCCACCACACCGCCGACGCCAGCCTTCACCGACCGCACCTCGCCGCCCCGCATCTCCTCTCCAACGCCGGTGCCGTCCCACAAGTCCGGCGACCCCTCCTCCCTTCTCCTCGACTCCGGCAGCCGTCTACAGCTCCGGCGACCTCTGGTGGCTACTGTTCTGGCGACCTCGATTCACGTGCAAACCAGATCTGGATCTGGAGTTTTGGATCGGTTGACTTTCTCCCCAAACCCTAATGTTTTGTGCATACTTTGACATGTCATAACTCTGCAACCGTTGCCCCGATTTGTGCGTGTAGCATAACAAAATGTTCGTCTCGACGAGTACTTCATTTCATCTCATTGCATCATGTTGTTTTGAGCTCATATTGATGCCCTAAATGCTGTTCAAAGAGGGCAATATGATGTTAGTTTCAGATTCTTACCAGCATATGCACTTTTGTCATTTTTGCCATGATTAATGTGTGCCTCCTATGATCTTGAGCTCTACATGATTTTTGAAGTATGCCATGCCATATTTACAGGGGTGTATGCCATGTATTTTTGTGATCTCTGTGGTGACTAGCACAAGCATGCAAAGTAGACCTCTCAATATTGCTGATTTCAGGGACTTAGAAATATTCTAAGTCATTGCCCTGTTTATATTTTTATGCCATGTGTTCATGTTGCTACCGAGTGATCCGTACCTATTTTGAGCATGATTAGTAAGGATGTTTTGTAGATATTGTGGTGCTCTATCCATCCATGTCTTTGTTTGCATTTATGGAGCACCCTAGCTTGAGTCAATCGAGCTCTACTTTTGCTATAAAATGTTCCTAGCAGATTGTTAACATGTTTAGCAATTTTGCCGAGCTTGTTGTAGTTGATCCGTGCATGCTATGTTGTTGTTCTTGCCATGTATAGCTTCCATGCCACGTCTACTTGCTGGGTGTATGCTTAGTTTTTCATGTCATGCCTTGTGGTGAGTGCATCGAGCTTGTAAACATGCCTACTTAATATCTGTTTTGACATGTTCCAGTTTTTCACTAAGTCTGAATCTGTTAACGTTAATTGCTATGTTCACGTGGTTGCAATTGTATTTCCTGATCCCTTTTGGCTTATGGTCAGTAAGGGACTTTTGTTGTGTGCTTTGAGTAGCTTCATGCCATGCCTTGCTTTGCCTTGATATGTTCCTGTAGCATGTTGTTACCTTGTTCTAAACATTGCTTCCTGATGTTAAATTCCTGACATGCTGTTAATTTCACTAAGTATGAAACCTGTTATCTTTTGCACTTTTTCCATGCTTGTTTGAACCATGCTATTGAGTGAATTAGCCGTAGCTCAGTGTTCATCTTTTGTCAAGAATCATGAGTGGATCCCTGCCATGTATTTTGTTGCTATGTTAGAGTGCTGTAGCATGTTGTTCTTGATGCATTTAGACGGTCTCGTGCTGTTAATCGCAGACCGGTGCCATATTTGTTTTGCTTGCCATTTCCAAACCGTGCATCCGAATCCGGTGATCTTTATATCGATTTCGACCGAAATCAACTCCTCTTTCCAGTGGTACTCTTGGTTTTCCAAGTTGAGGTCAGGTTCAATCTTTCCTTTCCAAATCATGCATATGCATCACATATCGCATCCCGCATGTCATGCCATGTTTTGCATCATGTTGTTTGTGCATTGCATGTGGTTGATTGCGTCTCCCTTTGCTTATTGTTCTTGCTTGGGTAGATCCGGGAGACGAGTACGTGATCGAGGAGCCCGTTGAGTACGCTTACGAGGATCAAGCTAACGTCAACTCGGAGAACTTTGCAGGCAAGATGACCATACCCTCGAAATCACTTCTATCTTTGCTTGCTAGATGCTCGCTCTTTTGCTATGCCTACGCTACGATACCTACCACTTGCTTATCATGCCTCCCATATTGCCATGTCAAACCTCTAACCCAGCTTTTCCTAGCAAACCGTTGTTTGGCTATGTTACCGCTTTGCTCAGCCCCTCTTATAGCATTGCTAGTTGCAGTTGAAGATTGGAGTTTGTTCCTTGTTGGAACATGTTTATTGTTGGGATATCATTATTATGCCTTGTCTACTTTAATGCACCTATATACTTGGTAAAGGGTGGAAGGCTCGACCTGCCTGGTGTTTTGTTCCACTCTTGCCGCCCTAGTTTCCGTCATACCGGTGTTATGTTCCTTGATTTTGCGTTCCTTACACGGTTGGGTTATAATGGGAACCCCTTGACAGTTCGCCTTAAATAAAACTCCTCCAGCAATGCCCAACCTTGGTTTTACCATTCGCCACCTAGCCTCTTTTTCCCTTGGGTTTCCGAAGCCCGAGGGTCATCTTTATTTTAACCCCCGGGCCAGTGATCCTCTAAGTGTTGGTCTGAAATGGGCAGCCTGCGGGGCCACCTCGGGGTAACTCAAGGGTTGGTTTTACTTGTAGCTTGACCTATCCGAGTGTGCCCTGAGAAGGAGATATGTGCAGCTCCTATCGGGATTTGTCGGCACATTCGGGCGGCTTTGCTGGTTTAGTTTTACCATTGTCAAGATGTCTTGTAACCGGGATGCCGAGTCTGATCGGATTGTCTTGGGAGAAGGAATATCCTTCATTGACCGTGTGAGCTTGTGATGGGCTAAGTTGGGACACCCCTGCAGGGATTTGATCTTTCGAAAGTCGTGCCCGCGGTTATGGGCAGATGGGAATTTGTTAATGTCCGGTTTTAGAAAACCTAAAGCTTAACTTAATTAAAATGAATCAACTGAGTGTGTGGCCGTGATGGTCTCTTTTCGACAGAGTCTGGGAAGAGAACACGGTCTCGAGTTATGCTTGAACGTAGGTTGTTCTAGGATCACTTCTTGATCATAGTTGCTCGATCGTGCCTTTGCCTTCTCTTCTCGCTCTCATTTGCGTATGTTAGCCACCATATATGCTAGTCACTTGCTGCAACTCCACCTCATACTTTTACCCTTCCTATAATCTTAGATAGTATTGATCGCGAGGGTGTGAGATTGCTGAGTCCCCGTGACTCACAAATTACTTCAAAACCAGATGCAGGGACCGATGATACCACTCCAGGTGATTCGACTGAGCTCAAGTGGGAGTTCGATGAGGACTCAGGACGATACTACGTTTCTTTTCCAAACGATCAGTAGTGGTGCCCAGTTGGGGCGATCGGGGACTTTGTCACTTTTGGGGTTGTTCTTTATTTTGGTTCCGTCATCGGACCTTGAGTTTATCTGGATGAATGTAATGATATTTATGCTATTTGTGTGACGTGGTGAGTGTAAGCTAACTATGTATCTCTTTCCCTTATGTATTACACGGGTTGTTGTGAAGATTACCTCACTTGCGACATTGCTTTCAATGCGGTTATGCCTCTAAGTCATGCTTCGACACGTGGGAGATATAGCCGCATCGAGGGCGTTACACCTTCACGTGGATTCCCCTTGATGCTTGTGGAACCTTGCCTTCATCTTCACAGTTCCTACTTCGCTTCCATGCTTCCCTTGCGGGTGGCGTGGGTGCTCGCTTGTGCACGACTTCCTCCATTGCATGCTCATCATTGGCTCAAACTAATATGTGCAAATGGTAGGACGGTCAATGTCGGTGTCAAAACCGGCGGATCTCGGGTAGGGGGTCCCGAACTGTGCGTCTAAAGCGGATGGTAACAGGAGGCAGGGGACACGATGTTTACCCAGGTTCGGGCCCTCTTGATGGAGGTAATACCCTACGTCCTGCTTGATTGTTCTTCATGATATGAGTATTACAAGAGTTGATCTACCATGAGATCGTAGAGGCTAAACCCTAGAAGCTAGCCTATGGTATGATTGTATATTATCCTACAGACTAAACCCTCCAGTTTATATAGACACCGGAGGGGGCTAGGGTTACACAGAGTCGGTTACAAGGGAGGAGATCTACATATCCATATTGCCTAGCTTGCCTTCCACGCCAAGGAGAGTCCCATCCGGACATGGGATGAAGTCTTCAATCTTGTATCTTCATGGTCCAACAGTCTGGCCAAAGGATATAGTCCGGCTGTCCGGAGACCCCCTAATCCAGGACTCCCTCAGTAGCCCCTGAACCAGGCTTCAATGACGATGAGTCTGGCGCGCAATATTGTCTTCGGCATTGTAAGGCGGGTTCTTCTCCAAATCCTGAATATCTGCCAAGTAGTGTCTGGCTCCCATAAATGTTGGACTTCTTGGCTTCTACGCGCAATAAGGGCTATCTTCCACGTGTCGAGCGAATGCGAGGAGCCAGGGAATTTTTACATTCGCCCCCCTAGCCAGGTAAATAAATCGTCTATTAAAGGGATGGGGATTCTTGGATCCAATCCACACCATCCTCCCACGGAGAGAATCCATCGGAGCGCGCTCGGAAAAATCCATTCCATTATGGACGACCATTGCAGCTCCTCCTCTCGCTCCCGTAGCCCTAAGCCAGGTGATTGGGAGAAGTGTTCCGTCCCGCACAGCCGATTAGTAGAGTTGCAGACCCAGGGATTTCTCCCTTTAGCGTATATGGTCCCCGTCCGAGCCGGGCTCGCCACCTATAATGGCGGGGAGCAAGCGGAGAGCTTCCCCAATCCCTCCAAGGGGGAGCGGGTATGCGTTGTCCCTTACTTACTAAGGGGACTTGGATTTCCAATCCATCCGTTCCTCCACGGACTCCTGGAGTTTTACGGCCTCTAGTTGCATAATTTCACCCCTGCTTCCATAATACACATCGCCGGTTATGTTGCCCTTTGTGAGCTGTTTCTGGGCTACGAGGCTCATTTCGAGCTGTGGAAGAGGCTATTCTGCCTTGTGCCCCGTACACAAGAGGGGTCACTTTATCAAGTGGGCGGAGCCGAAATATGGCGCATCGCCGAGACCGGATACTTGTCCGGTACTCCAAAGAAGACGTCCAAAGACTGGCCTTCGGAGTGGTTTTACATGGAGGACGTCCCCCTTCCAGACCCTATTCGGCGGGGTCTTCCCGAGTTCAACAATGCTCCTCTGAAGAAACGCTGAAGTTGGCGCCCACGGAGCCCCCGGGTGGAAGACAACGGAGAAGTCCTTTACCTGATGGACTGGATTAAAGTGCTGGCTCAATCAGGATTGACGATAATCGAGGTTATGTCAATATGCATAATGCGGGGGGTGCAGCCGCTTCAATATCGAGGGCACCCCCTGTGGTGTTTTAACGGGGAAGATGATGCCACCCGCTGCGGGCGTAAGGGACTGAACTCCGCTGCTACCTTAGCAAAAATTCTGTCCGAGTTGTTCAAGGGAGAGGAAGAGGAGTTCATCCGTATTAAGCCACGGGATGGATTCTCCATGTACAACCCTCCAAACTGGGTGAGTTGTCACTCTTCACTCCCAACCTTCCCACATTCTTTGGCGTAGATACTCACCTCGCCATTTCATGGCAGGAATTACGAAAAGCTGTAAGGGAGGTCAACAGCCCACCTCCACAACCGGAGGACCTTGGCCGGGCCCTCGATCCCGGACTCGAAGAGGATCCAGACATATTTGTGGAGCTGATAGACAGGCAATTCTATCAATTGAGCTGTGATGATGCCATGGTGGCCATAACAGCCGACTATCCTGGACTACTCCCTGCATCGCATGTAAGAAAAAACCAAAGTCCCAACTCCCAAAAGGATCCCCTTTTATGCACTTCACCTACCGTACACATACGGTGTTTTACAGGGAAGGCCTTCGGGACGCCGTGCCGAACCCACAGCAACTCGCCAACAAGGGGCACCGAAGCCGGGTAGGCCAAAAAGGAAGGTGGTCAGGACGGAGACGCCGGCGCAGAGGTATGACACAAAACCTCGCTCCATGGTTGTCGTCTTTCTTAAAATATAATGACGTCCATGTTTCCTAGCAGAAAAAACACTCGCCGGACTATATCCGGAGAGGTTGCCGATCACGCCTCGACCAGTCGGGCTCCAGGGCCGGACATAGAGGCGGAAGCTAACGCGGGGCAGACGCGGGATGTTCCTCCTACAGAGGATGCGAACAGATTATCTGCTACAAATTCCAAAGTGGAGAGCGCCATGAATCACATGCGCTGCCGGGTCGTACTCCGTGACGCTTGTTTCTCCCAAGAGGCGTTCGATGCCTTCAACTCAAGAGATGCGTACATCCGTGCCACTCAAAATGGTCTTGCCAGAGCCACGGACCAATATGTAAAGGATATACGGGTAGGAAAATCTGACGATTATGTATATCAGTAGCCCCTGAGACTTGAAACATTTGATGCACCTGATTTAAGGATCATTATTTGTGCAGGTTCTTACAGAGAAGAATTCCCGGCTGTCTCAAGAGCTGGAAGAGTGCAAGGCCCAGCTAGGGGCCGCTTTTTCCGCGTTGAAGGAGTCCAAGAATGGCCCCTCTGGTAATACTTGTTTCCATTGCAAAGAATACAGGTACCCGGTAGTATACGGCATGCATGCAAATCTAACAATAGATGTTGCAGATGACCCCGGAGTGAATCCGGAGGCCGTGGCGGCGAATGCGGCACGGCTGATTGATAGCTAAATGCAGGCGAGCGCGTGCTTACGCGAGTCAGGAAGGAGAAAAATAATCTCCAAGACGCCAATATCTGGCTGGGCGTGGAACTGAAAGATGTCCGAGCCCAGCTTGCGGACTCCGTGAAGGAGAATAAGCGGCTTCGGCGCGGCATTTTTAGTAAGTGCTTGAACAAACTTTTAAAGGAGTTCGGCGAAGAAGCCGGCTAATAGAGTTATGTCTGCAGGTATGATGACGGGTCGTCCCGCGGAGGAGATGCCCAGGTCTTCCGGTGATCTTCTACTAGAGCTCTCACAACTGCACGAGCAAGTTCGGCAAGTGATGCAGGGTATTGCCCAAGCCTTCTGGCGGCGCTTCCGATTATGGAAGATATCATACTGCCGACAAGGTGCAAGGGAAGCCTGGGCTATGGTGAACACGCGATATACCAAAACGGACCCAAACCGCATGGCCGAGGTCGGACCCGTGGGGCCCGATGGGAAAGAGATCGCGATCAGTTTAGTGTATGATCAAGTAGAATTAGCCGCAAAGTATTCCCAACAGGATTGTAGGCTAGACAGCCTGTTGGATGGTATAGAAGAAGAATTTAATCAGTCTCAGTGACTGTGTACTTCAAATGACATATGTAATGTCCCTAGCCAGATTGTAAATCATTTGTCATGGCAGACCTTTTCGCTTCGACCTCAGGACCCGATAGTCCGAAGTGTATCCGAATACCCGCTCGGTTATGTAGAAACCGGGGTATGCATGGAGACCAGGCATAGGGGTCATAAGTGCTTGAACAGACAAGTACCCAACTAGCTATGTTATATTACATGGGTAGTAAGAAACATCTTCCAGGGAGAATAGTTCCGTTAGGGGTTCCTTTCCCTGGGTATGCATGCCCTAATGTGCATGTCCGAACTGCGAAAAGAGACGCATGCTATAAACATCTGGGGGCATGTGTCAAATTTAAATAAAATTTATATTTTATTCACTGACCGAATATTCTCTTAAGAACGCTAGCTTTCGGCTTCACCCAGTCTGAGGTACACATCCGGCTGACCCGGCAGTAACAATCGCAAAGGTGCTCCCCTTATGCCCTAGCCGAATTAAGGGGAACTTAGGGCATAAATACAAGAGCCAGGCAACCCAGCTTGGCCAAAACTTAAGTCATATCGATGCATATAATGGTGAAAAAAGGTACATGTGGAAGAATAACACATGTGCGGGGCATAAAGCCCGGAAAAATAATTAGATTAAGCTTCTGTATAAGAAGCCCCCAGGTATAATGAGCGCGGCTAGCGCATCAAGATTGTGTAACCAAGACACAAGTTTAGCCCTTTAGGGTCTTGAAGAGAATAAAAAAAGAGAGAAAGAGAGAAAAGACAGATATGCGAAAAATTGACAGAGGTGAGGAGACGAACATAGAGTCCGGCGCTAGGCGTAGAATCTTCGGAGTCTGGCTGCGTTCCATGGGTTTGGCTTGAGTCGATTATCCGATGCATCCCGCAGACGGTACGCTCCGCCGGTCAGAACCTGGTCAATAATGAAGGGACCTTCCCATTTGGGCTTGAGTTTGTTCTTTTTCTTCTCCGGCAGGCATAGGACTAGTTCGCCAACGTTATAGGTTTTGGCCCGTACTTCTCTGCTTTGATACCTTTGAGCTTGTTGCTGATAGAAAGCAGAACGGGCTTTTCCCACGTCGCGCTCCTCCTCCAGGGCATCCAAACTGTCCTGCCGATCGAGCTCGGCCTCTTTTTCTTCGTACATGCACACTCGAGGTGAGTCATGAATTATATCGCAAGGCAGAACCGCCTCTGCGCCGTACACCATGAAAAATGGTGTGTATCCGGTAGTGCGATTCGGCGTGGTCCGCAGCCCCCATAGTACGGAGTCGAGCTCCTCTACCCAGTGCGTGTTTGATTCCTTTAAGGACCGCACTAATCTGGGTTTAATGCCGCTCATGATAAGACCATTCGCTCGCTCGACTTGACCGTTAGTTTGTGGGTGATAGACAGAAGCATAATCGAGCTTGAAGCCCATGTTTCTGCACCAAAGTTTCACTTCGTCGGCTGTAAAGTTCGTGCCATTGTCAGTGATGATGCTGTGGGGGACGCCGTAACGGTGTACGACCCTAGATATGAAGTCTATCATTGGTCCGGATTCAGCCGTTTTGACAGGTTTGGCTTCTATCCATTTGGTGAATTTATCCACCATGACCAGTAGGTATTTTTTTCTTATGGGTTCCCCCTTTAAGGGGTCCGACCATATCAAGCCCCCAGACCGCAAAGGGCCAAGTAATGGGGATTTTTTGGAGAGTGGTAGGTAGCATATGGCTTTGGTTTGTAAAAAGCTGGCAACCGACGCAATGTTGGACCAGATGTTGCGCATTTGCCTAGGCCGTCGGCCAATAGAAACCTATACGGAAGGCCTTGCTTACAAGGGATCGGGCTGCGGCGTGATGGCCGCCGAGTCCGGCATGGATTTTTTCCAAAAACTTCCGCCCTTCCTCTTCGGAGATGCACCTTTGAAGGACTCCGGTAGTGCTTTTCTTATAAAGCTCTCCCTCATGAACCTTGTAGGCTTTAGATCGCCGCACTATGCAGCGTGCCTCATTTTGGTCCTCGGGTAGTTCCTGCCTGGTTAGGTAGGCCAGGAATGGTTCTGTCCACGGGGCGATGACGACCATTATTACGTGGGCTGAATGTGTTATTTCGATGGCAGAGCCTCCGATTGTGTCAGAGTGTTCGGTATCTGGTGTTGTGGCCGGGTCCGGACTATTGTTGCCGGTGTTCCCTTCCCATACCACGGATGGCTTAAAAAGTTTTTCCAGGAAGATGTTAGGTGCGATAGGGTCGCGTTTAGCGCCGATACGGGCGAGGATGTCCGCCGCCTGGTTGTTTTCCCGAGCCACATGGTGGAATTCAAGCCCCTCGAACCGAGCTGACATTTTGAGGACGGCGTTGCGATATGCCGCCATTTTCAGATCATTGGCATCGAAGTCTCCATTTATTTGGGATATTGCGAGGTTTGAGTCCCCACGCACCTCTAGGCGTTGAATGCCCATGGAAACTGCCATCCGGAGACCGTGTAATAGGGCCTCGTATTCAGCTGCATTATTGGAGTCTGTATATAGTATTTGGAGTATGTATTGCACTGTATCTCCGGTGGGGGACGTCAGGACGACGCCAGCCCCCAGACCAACCAACATTTTAGAGCCGTCGAAGTGCATGATCCAATTGGAGCATGCGCCGTACTCTTTAGGGACTTCGGCTTCTGTCCATTCAGCTACGAAATCAGCCAGTACTTGCGACTTAATGGCTCGCTGCGGTTTATATGTTATGTCAAATGGGAGGAGCTCGATAGCCCATTTGGCAATCCGGTCCGTCGCATCGCGGTTGTTTATTATGTCGTTGAGTGGTACTTCGGAGGCCACCATAATTGAACACTCTTGAAAGTAGTGTCGTAATTTCCGGGATGCCATGAATACCGCGTATGCTATCTTTTGATAATGTGGGTACCGTGATTTGCATGGAGTGAGGACGGTGGATACATAATATACCGGCTTTTAAAGTGGGAATTTATGTCCATCCGTCTCTCGTTCGACGACAAGCACTGCGCTTATAACTTGGTGAGTTGCCGCTATATATAATAGCATTGGTTCGCCGACATTTGGCGTGGCCAACATTGGGTTGGTGGCCAGGATGACTTTTATTTCTTCCAATCCGGCCGTGGCTGCGTCCGTCCACTCGAAGTGTTCTGTGCGCCGAAGAAGGCGATAAAGGGGGAGTGCCTTTTCCCCTAATCGGGAGATAAAGCGGCTTAAAGCCGCCACTCATCCAGTTAACTTCTGGATTTGTTTGAGGTCAGTTGGGATAGCCAACTGCGACAGAGACCAGATTTTGGCCAGATTTGCTTCAATTCCTCTATTGGAAACGTAAACCCCAGGAGCTTTCCGGCGGGTACGCCAAAAACACATTTTTCCGGATTGAGCTTAATGTCGTATGTTCAGAGATTGTCGAACGTGAGCCTCAAGTCGTCTATTAAGGAGTCGAAGTGTCTGGTTTTAATGACCACATCGTCTACGTATGCCTCCACTGTTTTGCCGGTCTGCTTTTCCAGACATGTCTGGATCATGCGCTGATACGTAGTGCCGGCGTTTTTGAGCCCGAAGGGCATTGTGTTAAAACAGAAGGGGCCGTATGGAGTGATAAATGTCGTTGCGGCTTGGTCGGACTCCGCCATCTTAATTTGGTGGTAACCGGAGTATGCGTCGAGGAAGCACAATGAGTCGTGTCCTGCGGTAGCGTCGATAATTTGATCGATGTGAGGGAGGGAGAAGCGATCCTTTGGGCAAGCCTTATTAAGGTCCTTGAAGTCGACGCATAGGCGCCAGGATTTGTCCTTCTTTGGCACCATCACCAGGTTTGCTAGCCAGTCCGGATGCTTTATTTCTCTAATGAATCCGGCCTCCAGTAATTTGGCTAGCTCCTCTCCCATGGCTTTTCGCTTAGGTTTGGAGAAATGTCGAAGAGTTTGCTTGACCGGCTTGAATCCTTTTAGAATGTTAAGGCTATGCTCGGCCAGCCTGCGTGGGATTCCTGGCATGTCTGAAGGATGCCAGGCGAATATGTTCCAATTCTCGCGCAGGAACTCCCGTAGTGCGGCATCTACGGCGGGGTTTAATTGTGCCCCAATGGATGCTGTTTTTGTGGGGTCCGTTGGATGGACTTGGAATTTGACTATTTCATCCGCTGGTTTAAAGGAGGTGGACTTGGATCTTTTGTCTAGTATCACGTCGTCCCTGTCCACTGTGGAGCGCAGCGCGGTTAACTCCTCCGCCACAAGGGCTTCGGATAATGCCTCGAGGGCCAGTGCGACTATTTTGTTCTCGGTGTGGAGTGCTATGTCCGGATCACTAGCTAGAGTGATGATTCCATTGGGTCCGGGCATTTTGAGCTTCATGTACCCGTAATGGGTATGGCTTGAAAAATCATGAATGCCTCCCGCCCTAGAAGGGCGTGGTATCCGCTACTGAACGGGGCCACTTGGAATGTGATTTCTTCGGACCTGTAATTCTCCGGAGTGCCGAATACCACATCTAGTGTGATTTTCCCAGCGCAACGTGCCTCCCGACTGGGGATGATTCCTCGGAAGGTCGTGCTGCTTTGCTCAATACGGTTGCTGTCTATTTCCATTTTTTGAAGTCTCCTCATAAATGAGGTTTAATCCGCTGCCGCCGTCCATGAGCACTTTAGTGAGCCGAAAGACGTCCACAATTGGATTGAGGACCAAAGCGACTGGTGCTCAGGCTGTTCGGAATTTAGGTTCATCACTAGCATTGAAGGTGATAGCCGTGTCGCTCCATGGATTTATTGCTGCCACGTGGCAGACTTCGGCAAGGCTACGGAGTGCTTGATTACGCCTATTATTTGAGGCGAAGGTCTCAAAGACCGTCAATACCATATTGTTATCCACAGGAAGGTGTTCTGAGGTATTTTGGATGAGGATATCCTCACCGCTCTTGGCCACCTGCCGGAGTACCCAACATGCTCTAAGGTTGTGTGTTGATATGGTATTCACTGTACTATGAATTTTGCAGGGCCCGTTAAGCCATCCCTCCAATACGGTTACATGCCCTGTAGTGGGCTTTTGCTTCCTTGTAATTGAGTCGGGCGACTTATGGGAGTGCACCCTTTTAGTTCAGACTGGGGGTTTTGTCAGAGTCGGATTGTCCCAAAATTGTGTTTGGGTTTTCCAGGCGCTTTCCATCGCACAGTACTTCCGTACTATGGCCGCCAAGTCAGCGAAGTGTGCTATGTCACGGCGACTTATGGCATTGAGGATTCCCTTGTCCGTGCAATTGTTGCAAAATAATGAAATTGCATCTTCCTCGTGACAGTCCTTGACCTTGTTCATTACAAGGAGGAATCTGGCCCAATAGTGATGTACTGTCTCTTGGGGTGCTTGCCTAATGTGGGAAAGATCGTTTGTATCTGGGTGGGTGGGTGGATTTAAGTCCGGACCTTGACCCAATCTGAGACCCCGGGGCAGGGGAGTTTCCGATCTTGGAAGTTTGGGCTCCAGGATGTTGCCCCGTAGGTTCGGTATGCAGCCTGATTCTAGGTTCAGGGTTAGGGCGATGTCCTCCTGTGAGCGGGTATCCGGCTCGAAGAGCTCGGGAATCCGGACATAGTTCATCCTCAGGATAGAGGGAGAATCGCCGCATTGCTCCTCCACCTCCGCTATCTGATGGGTGACCGGCGAAGAGTTAATCTCCCTTTGGTCGGGTTTAAGCCCGATCCGATCGTAGTCCGTAGCGACTCCCAGAGCGGCGATGCGATCCAAGAGCTCATTCAAAGAGGAGATATCCATTGGATCCATCTGCTCGGCGAATTTCGAGCCGATGTGGAGGCTATTTTCGATGACCCGAGAAGTCATTGTCGACGCAGCGGCCGAGCGGGCGGTCATGACGAAGCCGCCTAGTCGGAGAGTTTGGCCTACAACCAGGGCTCCCCCAGAGGTGATGTTGTCCTCGACAACGAGACGAGCCATCCCTCCTTATGATGACGACACAATGGAACTCTCAATGAAAGCACCAATGTTGGTGCCAAAACCGGTGGATCTCGGGTAGGGGGTCCCGAACTGTGCGTCTAAGGCGGATGGTAACAGGAGGCAGGGCTACTGAGGGAGTCCTGGATTAGGGGGTCTCCGGACAGCCGGACTATATCCTTTGGCTGGACTGTTGGACCATGAAGATACAAGATTGAAGACTTCGTCCCGTGTCCGGATGGGACTCTCCTTGGCGTGGAAGGCAAGCTAGGCAATATGTATATGTAGATCTCCTCCCTTGTAACTGACTCTATGTAACCCTAGCCCCCTCCGGTGTCTATATAAACCAGAGGACATCGCCATGGTCCCCGGCGGTAGCAAAAGGGTCAGATTTCGAAAAAAAATTCAAACTAGGGTCAAATCTCGAATAGGTTTTAGAAAAGGGTCAAAACACGAAATTTAGCCGCAGGGAGGACGGTGAAGGATAACATTGCCCTCACGGTTTGCATTGCCATCATCTTCGTCCTGGTCATGGCTGTCACCATGGTGGTAGCTTACGTCTCCGACATGTAGGCTTGGCATATAGGTCCGGAATGCAGTAGCGCAAGGAAGGCCAGTTAAAAGCAAGTCAGCTGCAGCCTGCAGGCACATGAGAGAAGTTCTGCGGACGGCCCCCTGCAGTCAGGAGCACATAGTACTAGTAGCTAGCTAGGCTAGGGAAGTGTCATGTTGATCCGTTGTGTGCATTTGGATGCTTGGTGCTACTGCTCTGTTCCATGATCTTTCACTAATCTTCATCTTCATGATAGTGGAACCCGGTTGTTTCCCGCGGTCTCATGCTGGTCTCTTCTCGCTAGTTTGTATCAAAGTTTGACTACATATTTGACTAGAAAAATGTTAATGTATATCATACAAAATTATATTATTAGGATCGTGTTTGAATGTAGTTTTTGTTGATATTAGTTTTATTACATGTAACTTACATTTTATTAGTTAAAATTATGAGCAAAATATGAGGGGGGCTAGTAAATCAAAAAGGAGGTATGATTATGTTCCCATTCCGCTCCTGGGTTGAGTTCTGCTTGATATGCATGCATGCATGCAGGTGTTTTTCTCTAAAAAAGAAGGGAGGCAAAAGATGCATGCAACATGTGCTTTTTAAAATAAGAAAAAGGGTTATTATGCTGGTGCTGCATTTTTATTTTTGAGGGAAATGCTAGTGCTGCAGTTAAACACATGTTGGTTGGTTTGGCACATCGATACTGGTACCTGATACATGTACAAGACTTCATTGCAAATCTTTGAGAAGTGAACAAAATGGTTTGACACGTAAGACTAGCCACAATGGAGAGTAACATACACCAGTAACATATACATATTTGGGAAATACACTTTGGTTCCTGGTTGTATATACACCCTATATGAAGAATTTTTTTTAATAATTAAACAAAAGTCAAAATAGTTCAGAAGTTTTTTAGAATAAACTTGACTTACTTTTGCACTAGTATGTAAATTTCCACGAAATCAACATTGACTTCACAACGAAAAAGACAAAAATTATTTGCTATTATAGGTCACTATTCACACTATTTTGGTCAAAAATTTGTCTTTTTTGAAAAGAAGTCAAAGGGGGTTTTTTCTTTTTCTGAAAATTTTCTCACAAGTACAATGTAAGATCAAGTTTATTTCAAAAATATTTTCAGAATTTTTTGACCTTTTGTTGAATTACTAAATTATTTTTCCATATAGGGTGTATATGTCCCCATAGACCAAAAGTTCCCCTCCACACATATCCCTGGATTATGTTACTACCTTCGTGTAGTGGGTAGTAACATAAGTGTGATGTCATGCAAAGCTTCATTTATTAGGTTATAGACTCATATTGCATTGGGACATGTAATGTTACAGTAACTAGACACTATAAGAAATATGTCAACTTGCGACCATCACTATTGGTCGCTGAAAGGTCATTGTTTTTCATGTGCGACCTTTTTGTGACCAAAAATAGATGGTCAAAAGCCGACGGTCATAAACTGAAATTCACGACCTTCTTTGTGATATGTAAAAGGTCGTTGGTTCTTTGACCAAATTTTTGGTCACTAGCAGTCTCCCCAAGCCACGTAGGATCAAGCGTGGCAAGCTGACGTGGATAAGAATCAGCCCGGTCTGATTAGGTGTCTATATGGACCGAGCCCATTAATTCAACCCATTTATATATATATATATCCTGTCAATTTTCGCTAGCTACATGGGCCTAGCCCAGCAATTCAGCCTTTTTATTTTCTGGGCCATGGCCCTTTTGGCACAACAATTCCATATTTTTTTTATAATTACATTTTTGTTTTCTTTTTTTATGATGGGTCAATTAGTCAGATGGGTCCCGATTGTAAGTTCTAGTAATTGGTCCCAGTTGTCAGGTTTTAGTAAGTGGTCCCAATTGTTAAGGTCATATTCTTCAGATTTCAATTTCATAGTAAATAAATAGCCAATATTTAAATTGGACAGACAAAAAATACAAGTAGTACTTCGAATAACAACAGCCAAAATCAGTATTGAGCTGCTACTCTATAAATAACACATAATATATTTTCAATCACAGTCTTACAAGCTCTATGTGTAATAACTAGAGAATATACAAGCTCTACAAGTGTCTTAAATCTTCTTCAACACGGAGCTCCTTGGGTAGCGAGCACAAACTAGGCACCTGCATCATCATAGGAAGACAATTTTAGATCATAAAAACGAATGTTCCAAGCACAGTTTAGAGAAAAGAACCAAGTAAATTTGCCCTCAATCATACAAAGTTTAGAGAAAACCAAACATGAACAAGCACTTACTATGCAGGACACATACGTACACATCTCAGGAAAAGCTCAAAAGAGCAAGGTGTTAGCATGATGCTATCGAAAGCATGATTTACAAGTTTGTCTCTGAGACATACGATAGGTTGTTTTCATAGAAGATAGAATAAGTAAAACTATTCATGTTTGCCAACCAAGACTCTAAACGAGACTCTAACCAAGACCATCTAGAAGTGACCCGAGGAGCGACCCAATATAGTGACTGCTACAGTTCATATTTTGATACTGAAACTGATGTGTAATCATATAGATAATAAAATGCATGGCACAATATCAATACATCTCCAAACAGCCAATAAATCTCATAGTACCACAAGGACATGCACCTGTAGTACATCCTGCATTGCAGGTTCACATCCACAGCTCATAGCAAGGTATCAGTTCAACAACACTAATACCACTTCAAGCATCATCAGTTTAAAAAGAATGAACACCAAAACAAAACGGCAGCAGATACCTCTTCAAACTTTTTTTTTCAAAAATCAGCTCATCCTCTTGACCGCTCTAGATATCGTCCTTGTGCATTGCTCAGGAAATTATAAATTATGGTATAGCACACAAGAAAATATCATAGTAGAAAGTGGCATAGAAACTACCAAAAAATTCTCATGCTTATTGTTGTTGCAAGAAAGGATCGATCAGATTTTGAAGCTAATAATAATTAACATGTACTTATCACTTGTTGGTGTTGGTTCTCTTCAATTAATCAATAGCAGCGTGAGCATAAGCATTAAATCAACAGCACCACCACCACCAGTAGCACAAGTGCACACTTATTCAAGCTAGTAGCAGCCCAGCAGGCTAGCAGCAAAAGCATTCAAACAACTAGAGTAGCACAGTACAGCAGCACAAGCATTCAAAGAGCAGCAAGCCAGCAAGCACCATCAATCAGACCGGTAGCTTAATGGAAGAAAAATCTGAAGAATAAAAGATGTATAGCTTGAGGAAAGATGAGAGGATGCTGGGTTGCTTGCGAAGCTACGACTGTGAGGCTAGCAGGCTTGGACTGTCACATGTCATATCTTATAAACTTAGGAAAGTGTTCTCTGGTTATCCTTAACATCATGCACTAACTTGGGTAATTAGCATCAAACAATACATATCAGTACAGGGCTAGGAAAGATAATAAAGACTTGGGAAAATATAGCAGAGCTAAAAAATGATACATGCCCACACCTGATTCTAATAATGTTGGTGCAAGCATACACTCATTTTCCTTTCAGCCATGAATCAATCAGTTCAGAGATAGATACAGGCTCTAGCGAAGCGATACATACACAGGAAAGATCCATCAACTAGGAAAATCATGGCTCCGCGGGAGGCTTGAGCCTATCAGCCTCCGGACCATGTCCTTCTCTGTGTTCTCTGCTACCTCTTGAGCACTGTGTTGGTTTTCCCCGAAGAGGAAGGGATGATGCAGCAAAGTGGCGTAAGTATTTCCCTCAGTTTTTGAGAACCAAGGTATCAATCCAATAGGAGGCTACGCGCCAGTCCCTCGTATCTGCACAAAACAAATAAATCCTCGCAACCAACGCGATAAGGGGTTGCCAATCCCTACACGGCCACTTACGAGAGTGAGATCTGATACATATGATAAGATAATATTTTTGGTATTTTTGTGATAAAGATGCAATGTAAAATAAAAGCAAAGTAAAAAAGCAAAGGAAATAACTAAGTATTGGGAGATTAATATGATGAAGATAGACCCGGGGGCCATAGGTTTCACTAGTGGCTTCTCTCGAGAGCATACGTATTCTACGATGGGTGAACAAATTACTGTTGAGCAATTGACAGAATTGAGCATAGTTATGAGAATATCTAGGTATGATCATGTATATAGGCATCACGTCCGAGACAAGTAGACCGACTCCTGCCTGCATCTACTACTATTACTCCACTCATCGACCGCTATCCAGCATGCATCTAGAGTATTAAGTTAATGAAAACAGAGTAACGCCTTAAGCAAGATGACATGATGTAGAGGGATAAACTCATGCAATATGATGAAAACCCCATCTTGCTATCCTCGATGGCAACAATACAATATGTGCCTTGCTGCCCCTACTGTCACTGGGAAAGGACACCGCAAGATTGAACCCAAAGCTAAGCACTTCTCCCATTGCAAGAAAGATCAATCTAGTAGGCCAAACCAAACTGATAATTTGAAGAGACTTGCGAAGATAACCAATCATACATAGAATTTAGAGAAGATTCAAATATTATTCATAGATAGACTTGATCATAAACCCACAATTCATCGGTCTCAACAAACACACCGCAAAAATAAGATTACATCGAATAGATCTCCACAAGAGAGGGGGGGAACATTGTATTGAGATCCAAAAAGAGAGAAGAAGCCATCTAGCTAGTAACTATGGACCCGTAGGTCTGAAGTGAACTACTCACACTTCATCGGAGGGGCTATGGTGTTGATGTAGAAGCCCTCCGTGATCGATGCCCCCTCCGGCGGAGCTCCGGAACAGGCCCCAAGATGGGATCTCGTGGATACAGAAAGTTGCGGCGGTGGAATTAGGGTTTTGGCTCCGTATCTGATCGTTTGGGGGTACGTAGGTATATATAGGAGGAAGGAGTATGTCGGTGGAGTAACAGGGGGCCGCGCCTGGGGGGGGGGGGGGTTAGGCGCGCCCCCTACCTCGTGGCCTCCTCTTTTGTTTCTTGACGTAGGGTCCAAGTCCCTTGGGTCTTATTTGTTGAGAAAATCACGTTCCTGAAGGTTTCATTCCGTTTGGACTCTGTTTGATATTCCTTTTCTTCGAAACCCTAAAACAGGCAAAAAACAACAATTCTGGGTTGGGCCTCCGGTTAATAGGTTAGTCCCAAAAATAATATAAAAGTGGATAATAAAGCCCAATAATGTCCAAAACAGTAGATAATATAGCATGGAGGAATCAAAAATTATAGATACGTTGGAGACGTATCAAACATCCCCAAGCTTAATTCCCGCTCGTCGTTGAGTAGGTAAATGATAAAAACAGAATTTTTAATGTGGAGTGCTACTTGGCATAATTTAAATTTAATTCTTCTTAATTGTGGTATGAATATTCAGATCCGAAAGATTCAAGACAAAAGTTCATATTGAGTGTTGGGGAGACTATCATTTGAAGCACAAGAGCAAGGAGTTCATCATCAACACACCATTTGTTACTTCTTGGAGAGTGGTGTCTCCTAGATTGGCTAGGTGTCACTTGGGAGCCTCCGACAGGATTGTGGAGTTGAACCAAGGAGTTTGTAAGGGCAAGGAGATCGCCTAATTCATGAAGATCTACCGCTAGTGAGGCAAGTCCTTCGTGGGCGATGGCCATGATGGGATAGACAAGGTTGCTTCTTCGTGGACCCTTCGTGGGTGGAGCCCTCCGTGCACTCGCGCAACCGTTACCCTTCGTGGGTTGAAGTCTCCATCAACATGGATGTACGATAGCACCACCTATCGGAACCACGACAAAAACATCCGTGTCTCCAATTGCGTTTGAATTCTCCAAACCCTTCCCTTTATAATCTTGCAAGTTGCATGCTTTACTTTCCGCTGCTCATATATTCTTTGCATGCTTTCTTGAATTGTGTTAAGATTGCTTGACTTGTCCAAAGTTGCTAAAATCTGCCAAGAACTAAAATTGGGAAAAGGATAGATTTTTAATTGGTCAAGTAGTCTAATCACCCCCCCCCTCTAGACATACTTTCGATCCTACAAGTGGCATCAAAGCTTTGGTCTCCATTTGCCTTGATTTTCATAGCTTTTGGTGGTCATAGCCTTGGTTTCACAACCTAGGAGAGTATGGCGTCTAGCAAGGGAAATTACCACCATAGAGGTCCTTACTTTGATGGTACTAATTTTGCTAGTTGGAAGCATAAGATGAAAATGCATATTCTTGGACATCACCCCGCCGTTTGGGCTATTGTGTGTGTTGGCTTGCAAGGTGAATTCTTTGATGGGAGAGAACCGAATCATGAAGCTACCGCGGAAGAGTTGAAGATGCTACAATACAATGCTCAAGCTTGTGATATCTTCTTCAACGGATTGTGCCCCGAAGAATTCAACAAAATCAGTCGTCTTGAGAATGCAAAGGAAATTTGGGATACTTTGATTGATATGCACGAAGGTACCGACTCCGTCAAGGAATCCAAGTTGGATGTGCTTCAAAGTCAACTTGACAAGTTCAAAATGAAGGATGGTGAAGGTGTCGCTGAAATGTACTCTAGGCTTGCTCTTATCACAAATGAGATTGCCGGCTTAGGAAGTGAAGAGATGACCGAAAAATTCATCATCAAGAAGATCCTAAGAGCCTTGGATGGAAAATACGATACCGTATGCACATTGATCCAAATGATGCCAAATTACAAAGATCTCAAGCCAACAGAAGTCATTGGAAGAATTGTTGCTCATGAGATGTCACTCAAGGATAAGGAGGAGCTCCATAACAAGTCAAGTGGTGCTTACAAAGCCTCATGTGAAGCCCCCACATCATCAAGTGAGAAACAAACCTTCAATGAAGAATTGAGCTTAATGGTGAAGAACTTCAACAAGTTCTACAAGAATAGAAGCAAAGAGAGAAGTTCCAAGTCAAGGTCCTACAATGACAAAAGATCTTCTAGTCGAGAGCAAAACTGCTACAATTGTGGAAGACCCGGACACTACTCCAATGAGTGTACGGCTCCCCACAAGAGAAGAGAAGATTCTCCCAAAAGAAGAAGTAGAAGAGAAGAATCACCATCAAGGGAGAGAAGGAGTAGGGATGATCGATATGAACGAAGACCCTCTCAGAGAAGTAAGGATTCAGAAAGGAAGGACAAGTCATCAAGGAGCTACACAAAACAAAGACATCAATCTCATGTTGGTGAATGGGTATCCGGCTCTGACTCCGACAATGACTCTGAGAGAAGCTATCACTCCGACTCCGAATATACTCAAGATGAAGGTGTTGTCGGTCTAGCACTTGTGTCAACCAACTCCTACGACATATTTGATTCACCAAATGAAGGAATTGGAAGATGCTTCATGGCCAAAGGTCCAAAGGTATCACACCCCGAGTATGTTGATTTCAATAGTGATGAAGATTGTAAGTGCATCTGGTGCCCCTTAGTGATTTTGGTGTATTGAAGACTTATAGGTTAAGGGACTAATGCGTTTGTGAGTGTACACATGTCTATAAGTCTATGAGGAGTTTGATATTTACAGGAAAAGTCGACCCCTAAAAATGAATATCTTCGACTGAAGATTTTGGTATTTCTGAAGACTTTCATGAAGACTTTGAAAGTGAAGAAAATGGTGTGACCGTGAAGACTTGGTATTCATTCGAGGAATATGAAGCGTGAATACTTTTGTTTTCGTAGTTTCATTTTCTCTTTCTTGAGTCAAAGGAAACACCGTACTGTTAAAGGGGGTCGAGGAAATACTAAGGAAAAATTTCCATGTGATGCTCAACTCAAAATCCTACACCTACCAATCCCTTCTAGTGAAGCCATTGGAAATCTCATACAGTTCAGTCAATTTCTTCAGTGACAGAGATGAAGTTCTTCTGGTCTCTGAGGAATTTGTCCTGACTGAGGAGTTAGGAATTCGCCAGTGCGGATTGCCTACACAGTGAGGAACATGATAGCCCTGAGGATTTTGCTACTCAAAATTCCGACCGTTGTTGTGCTATGTGCCAGCTGTCCCAAAATATCTATTCACCTAACGGTCATATCATTGAAGGGCATTTATGTCTTATCATGTCGGGCTGCTCCCTAGGCTATAAATAGCCGCCCCCTACAGCCACTAGCTGGTTGGCTGCTCCGAGAGAAACTGACACTTGTCATTTGAGAGCAACCCATCCTCTGAGGACTTTGAGCGAAAATCATCAAGTGAGGAAAAACCAAAAACCCAAAACCCAAACACCTACAAACCCCAAGTGATTGAGCATCACTGAAGAGATTGATCCTGAGTGGATCCGACGCTTGTTACCCTTGAAGACTGTGCTTCTTCCAGATGGTTAGGCGTCATGGTCTAGAGCATCCAAGAGGAATTGTGGATCGCCGAGTGACCAAGTTTGTGAAGGTTTGGAAGTCGCCTGAAGACTTACCACGAGTGATTGGATGAGGTCTATGTGACCTTAGTTCAAGGAGAATACGGTGAGGAATGGGTGTCCTGAGCTGCGTGTTCAGGACTGGGTGTCCGTGACTGTGTGTCCTCGAGTTTAAATACTCAGTCGCTCCAACCAGACGTACAACCGAGACAGCAGTTGGAACTGGTCTAGCAAATCATTGTCTTCACCAAGCTTACTGGTTCTATTTCCTCAACTCTTTCATTTCCTCATAACTGTGTTGTGTGTTTGTTCATATCTGTGTTTGAAGACTTTGACTGAAGACTTTCTCAATTTCCTCATTTCAATTTCTTCAGTCTGTTTGTCTTCATCCTGTGATATCATGTGAGTACGCTTCCTGTACTCTGTGCCTGTCTTCATTTCATCATGATGACTATGCTTGTATTCTGTTATGTTTACTTTTGAGTACTTATTCCGCTGCTAGTAGTTCTTCGCTAAGGAATTTCCTCACCGGCAAATTCCTCAGTGAAGAATTTCATAAAAATCGCCTATTCACCCCCCTCTAGTCGATATAACGCACTTTCAATTGGTATCAAAGCAAGGTACTCTCTTGTTCTGTGTGATTTTGGTTTAACCACCTGGAGTTTTAGTTATGTCGACCGCAGGTATGATCAAGGTCTCTGCTGGGTGTCCTACCTTCGATGGGACGGACTACCCCTACAGGAAGAATAAGATGCGAATGCATCTTGAAGCAATTGATAACGATCTCTGGTATGTTGTGGAAAATGGTGTTCCCTCAGTCACACCTTCTCTGAATGCTGATGATGTGAAGAGATTCAAGCAACTCGACTCTCAAGCAAAGAATATCATATGTGGCCATCTGAACAAAGGTATGGCAGAGTGAGTGCTTTGGAGACAACAAAGCTTATCTAGGACAGGTTGTCCAAAGTGAATGAAGGAGTCTCAACTCAGCGTGACTCTCGAGTTGATGTTCTTTGCAATCTCTTCAACCGCTTCAAAAGACTCGACAATAAAAATGTTCAACAAACCTTCGATCGCCTCACTGACATCTCAAATGAGCTTCAAGCACATGGTGCCACTGACATCACCGACCATGAGGTGGTGAAGAAATTGCTGAGATCGCTTGATTTCTCATTTGACACTCTCGCATTGATGATACAAGAACGTGCTGATTACAAGTCACTTGATCCCGCTGATATTCTCGAGAGGCTAAATACTCATGAGTTCCAACTTGCTGAAAAGAGAGATCTCTATGGTTCAAGCTATGGCAGAACACGTGCACTGAAGGCCAAGGCAGTATCTGAGTCCGAAGATGAAGACTCTGGTAGCAGCCTTGGTGATCCTGAAGAAGTGAGCCATGATCTGGCTCTGCTCATGAAGAAGTTTCAAAAGTTCTCAAGACGTGGTCGCCTTGGAAGATCCTCAAGGAGCAATGATTCCTCACCCAGTGACTACAAGAAGAGGCTCTGTCACAAGTGCAAGAAACCTGGACATTTCATTCAAGATTGTCCTCAGTGGGAAAAGGAATCAAAGAAGAAGAAATACAAGGATTACAGTTCTGATGATGCGAAGAAAAAGAAGAAATCCACAAAATCTTCATCATCAAAACCCTCAAAGTCTTCATATCACAAGAAGAGCAGCTCCAAGAAGGATAGGGCATTCATTGGCAAGGAAATGGACTCTGAGGCTGAATCTGAAGAAAATGAGGAAGAGGAGACATCTGAGGAGTCCGAATCCGGAGTGGCGAGCCTAGCTCTCGCTACTGCATTCGTCAGCAAGTCTATCTTCAACACTGAAGAAAATGACCTCACCAACAAGGCTGATGAAAGCGATGATGACTACACTCCCACCTATTGCTTCATGGCAAAGGGTGCCAAGGTACTCAAATATACCTCCTCTGAATCAAGTGAGAGTGAATCTGATGAAAACCTTAAGCCCAACTATTCTAAACTTGCTAAGATTTCTATAAAACAACAAAGGGCTTTAGAAAAGGTTCAAAACATGCTAAATAAAAGTGATGATATGTTGGGTGAAGAAATGGATCGCACTGAAACTTTGACTGAAAATCTTCAGAGACTTCAGTCCAAGCTTGACAAACTTCAAAGTCATCATAACACTCTCTTATCGGATCATGAGAAGCTTTCTTATGAATTTCTTAAAAGAAAGCAAGATCTTGAAAAGCTAAGAGTGAGTTATGAAGATCTTCAGAAGGAGCGCGATTCATTACTTGCTCAACAAATCAGCGATTCTTAGGAAGAATTTGTTCCTCCATGCTTGAAGTGCATTGAATGTGAATCTGCTAATTCTTCACCTAAATGTTCAAATGCTGCTAATGTTTCAAATTCTTCACATGCCTCTGCTATCACTAATTCCTCATCTGAGGACATTGCTAGTATCACTGACGATGCAGGGCTAAAGGAATTGTACACGATAGGCATGTACAAAAGCCTCAAAGGGCATCAGGCTCTTTGTGATGTGCTTAAAAAGCAGATCCTCAACAGGAACCCTAGGAAAGAGGGTATCGCCTTTGAGAGGAAACTCAATGCTGATGGTACATATTGGAAGCCTGAGCAGTACCCCAAAACTAAATGGGTTGCTGCAAAGGGACCTCCAGTTGATCCATCTGACTTATCTGGATTTGCATGTGAATCTCCTCATTCTGATGATGAGTCAATTGACTCCAACTATAAACTGTTCAAAAATCAGAATGGTGAAGTATTTGCTAGATATGTTGGCACTAACTGCAGGAACGGCTCCCCTATGAAGAAAATCTGGGTTCCCAAAAGATGCCTTGAAAATCTTCAGGTGAATGTCATCATGACGCCACCTGTGAAGAATAGGAACCCCAGATCAAATTCCTCATATGGATCAAAGTCCTCATATGAACATCATCATGCTAACCCGTCTGTTTCGCAGGGAAGATCTAAGGATTATGGATATGTGCATTATTCTTCAAATCATTATGTCCATAAGTCCTCGAAGAATTTCTCTGCTTACTCTTATGCTTACTCTAACCCCTCTTAGAAACGAAATGGACTGGCTTCTATGCCACCCTTCTCGTATGGAGCTCGTAGAATGATGAACTCTTTGCCACCCCTTTAGATGTGGGTGGTGAAGAAAAAGAACTAATCTCTTCTGCAGGGTCAGGTCTCCAGACGCGCGTAATCGTCTGAAGAATTTGCTGGAGACCTGAGCAATGCCTGAAAGGACGCAGGCTAACCATGAAGAAATGAAGTTTCATTTCTCACGTCCTCATATTGCTTTATTAGTTCTTTTACTTGATGAAATTGATCTGATGAATTGATGTCATATTCTTCACTGATGAAGTATATGAGTTTGTAAGCTGCACTAATTCATCTACAGGATGATCAACCCAAAGCCACTGAGTGGGTCCTCGATAGTGGATGTACAAACCACATGACTGGTGACAAGAATCTATTGATGGATGCTCCGTTATCTCCGTCGCATCTAAAGCATATCATCTTTGCTGACAAAGGCAAAAGTCAGGTATTGGGTCTAGGTAAGGTTGCGATTACAAAGGATCGACACATGGACAAAGTCATGCTTGTTGAGTCCTTAGGATACAACCTTATGTCTGTCTCAATGCTTTGTGATCTTGATATGGTTGTTGTCTTTGGCAAGTACCGTTGTGTTGTGGTTATGGAAGCTGACAATTCCAAAGTCTTCGAAGGCTTTAGGAGGGGAGACCTGTATATTGTTGATTTCTCTACAGGACCACAACCAGCCGTGTGCTTACTTGCAAAAGCTTCAGAAGGCTGGCTCTGGCATTGACGACTTGGTCATGCAGGCATGAGGAATTTGCACACGCTTGCGAAGAAGAAGCATGTCATTGGCATCGAGAATGTCAAATTCCTCAAGGATCACCTATGCGGAGCCTGTGAAGCTGGGAAGATGACGAAGGCCAAGCATCCAGCGAAGACTATCATGACCACCACTCGCCCGTTTGAATTACTTCACATGGATCTCTTTGGTCCTAATCATTATTCTGCTATTTCAAATGAAGCATCTCAATATGGCTTTGTTATTGTTGATGATTATTCTCGCTACACATCGGTACACCTTGTTACTTACAAACATGAAGTGTAGGAAGTCTTCAAACGATTTTCCTCGAGGGCTTCAACCAACTTTGGTGTGAAGATCAAGCACATCAGAAGTGAAAATGGCACTGAGTTCAAGAATTCTGGTCTCGATGACTATCTTGATGAACTTGGTATTACTCATGAGTTATCTGCTCCTTACACTCCTCAGCAGAATGGTGTCGTGGAGCGCAAGAACATGACTCTTGTTGAGATGGCTTGCACTATGCTTGATGAATACAAAACACCTCGTCGTTTCTGGACTGAGGCAATTGATACTGCGTGCCACATCATCAACAGAGTATATCTTCACAAATTCTTCAAAAAGACTGCCTATGAACTCCTCACTGATAAGAAACCCAATGTAAGTTATTTCAAAGTCTTCGGTGCTAAATGTTGGATTAGAGATCCTCATCACAACTCAAAATTTGCACCGAAAGCACATGAAGGTTTTATGCTTGGTTATGGAAAGGACTCTCACACCTACAGAGTCTTCAACAACGTTCTTCACAAAGTTGTTGAAACTGTAGATGTGCGATTCGATGAAACTAATGGCTTGCAAAGAGAGCACCTACCTACTGTGATAGATGAACCAGCACCTGAGGAAACTATCAAGTTCAAGGCTACTGAGGATGTCATTCCTACTGAAGAATCTGCTGAAGAATTCATTCCAGAACATGAAGAACATCGAGATAATGCACCTGAAGAAAATGCTAAAGAAAATGGTGCTGAAGAAAACGCTGATCAAACTCTTCAATGACAACCAGCTCATCCTCGCATTGCAAAATAAGTGCAAGTTGAAAAGATCATCAATGACATCAAAGCGCCAGGTCCCCTCACACGCTCAAAAGCTTCACATTTGTCTAACTTTTGTGGGCAGTATCCTTTTGTATTTATTACAGAGCCCACTAAGGTAGATGAAGCATTTCTGGAGGCTGAGTGGATTCAGGCCATGCAAGAGGAATTACATCAGTTCGAGCTCAACAATGTCTGGGAACTGGTCAAACGTCCAGATCCTCGCAAGCAAAATATCATCGGCACAAAGTGGATCTACCGCAATAAGCAAGATGAAAATGGCCTTGTGGTGAGGAATAAGGCATGGCTTGTAGCTCAAGGCTACACACAGGTTGAAGGAATTGATTTCGATGGAACTTTTGCACCTGTTGCTAGACTTGAGGCTATTCGCATATTACTTGCTTATGCTAACCATCATGATATTACTTTATATCAAATGGATGTGAAAAGTGCATTCCTCAATGGTAAGCTTGAGGAAGAAGTATATGTTGCTCAACCCCCAGGTTTTGAAGATCCAAAGAATCCTGACAAAGTCTTCAGACTCAACAAGGCCCTCTATGGCCTCAAGCAGGCCCCACGGGCTTGGTATGATACCTTGAAGGAACTCTTCATGAAGAAAGGCTTCAAACCCGGTTCACTCGACCCTACTCTTTTCACTAAATCTTATGATGGTGAATTGTTTGTGTGCCAAGTATATGTTGATAATATTATCTTTGGCTGTACTGACCAACATTATAGTGATGAATTTGCCTATATGATGAGTGAAGAATATCAAATGTCTAGGATGGGAGAGTTGAAATTCTTCTTAGGTCTTCAAATTCGTCAACAACACAATGGCATATTCATCTCTCAGGAGAAATACCTCAAGGATGTACTGAGGAAATTCAGCATGCAAGATTGCAAAGGTGTCAAAATTCCTATGCCCACAAATGGCCATCTAGGCACTGATGAAAATGGTATTGACTTCGATCATAAGGTATACCGCTCCATGATAGGCTCCTTATTGTACTTATGTGCATCTAGGCCAGATATAATGCTTAGTGTTTGCATGTGTGCCCGATTTCAAGCTACACCAAAGGAATCACACCATAAGGCTGTGAAGCATATTCTTCGATATCTAGCTCACACACCAACACTTGGATTATGGTACCCCAAGGGCTCGGCTTTTGATCTTGTTGGATATTCTGACTCTGACTATGCTGGTGATCGTGTGGATCGCAAGTCAACATCTGGTACATGTCATTTCCTCGGACGATCTTTGGTCTGTTGGTCCTCGAAGAAACAGAACTGCGTATCACTATCTACTGCTGAAGCTGAGTACATTGCCGCTGGTTCTTGCTGTGCCCAATTGCTATGGATGAAGCAAACTCTCAAGGACTACGGCGTGAACATGAAGAATGTGCCTCTCTTCTGTGACAATGAGAGTGCCATCAAGATTGCTCACAACCCAGTTCAGCACTCGAAGACAAAGCACATTCAGATTCGTCATCATTTTCTTTGTGATCATGTGTTGAAGGGCGACATTTCTATTGAGCATGTGAAGACTGAAGAACAGCTAGCCGATATCTTCACAAAGCCCTTGGATGAGAAGAGATTTAGCAAGTTGCGGTGTGAGCTAAATATCCTAGAATCTTCGAATGTTCTTTGAAAAGGACACTCATCCTAACACTTATGCAAAATTGATGACTTGGATGTGCAATACATGAAGAAACGTTTTTCTTCAATCAATGAAGAATAACACTCTTAGTGTGAAGAAATTAACGAAGAATTTGATTCTCAGAACCCTACGATAATTGTACGCGGTGTCTGAAATCATCATTCTTATACGGTGGGTCACGCCACCACCAAAAGTTGAAATTCTTCAATTATTCATATTCTTCAACTTTGCATTGTCTTCACTTGTCCCGTCGTTTTTCTTCATTGGCTATATATATATATATATAGATATGAGTTTATGTCCTCTACAGCATTCACTTATTGCTATTTCTTCAAGTTGGTTTTCTGCTAAGTGAATGTGATCGGACCCTTCCCCTCTATGCTATACTCAACCCAATCTGTTCACAAATTATTCATGTGCGTTCTATTTGAAACTCATTCAAAATCTTCACTGTGTCCTTGTCAGCTGAAGAAATTGCGAACAGAACTTTAAAACCTATCTTATCAAAAATTTCGGTTTTGCCGCTCAAACCGTTCTGCATCCCACGATACACTTATCCACTCACCCACGATCTAACACGATCTCCACCTCTCACTGCGTGGGTGACACATGTCATGCGAATGAGAAGGGTCAGGGGCACGTTCGTCCAATTTCTTTGGGCGAGCAGTTTTTTCACCGTGGCTATAAATACCCCTCCTTCCCTTCCTCACTTTTTTTACTCCGCTCAACCTCTCTCTCCAGCTCGAGCTTCTCAAAACCTAGCGCCGCCGCTACTTCATCGCCACCGGTGAGGAAGAGCTTCATTGCCTTGACCTCGTCGCCGACGTACTCGCACCGACCGCGGAAATCTTCACTCCACCGTCGCCGTAGCTGTCTTCCTCCGCCAAGTTAGGGCGTGGAAGATCTACACAGACGAACTTCACATCTCCTCACTCCAGTTCGTCATGTTCTTCGTCCAGGGTAATTAAAAGTTACTTTTACTGCCCTCGTTGATTTGTATGATTATCTACAAAATCTTCAAAAGTGTTTTTTTTCATATCTTCACACACTGAACACCTCACAAGTCATCTATTCTTGATTCGTTTCTCTAAGCATCATTTTTCTTCAAGATTCCTCAATTGTGTGGATCCTCGATCTATACAACTCTGGAACCTAAGACAAAGAACGCTTAGTGAAAATCTTCAAGACTCATCTGGTCAAATTTCTCAAACTTGTTCTTTTTGAAAAACCTTCCGAGAACGCATATGACCTCTCCAAATTCCTCGCAACTATACTCTGTTCACAGGTACACATGTCAGCTGCTGAATCACTAGGTTCTCATCAACTTAACTCATTTGCAGCATTCCTCGAAGAAAAGTTGCATACTTCTTCAGAGAATTCAATTGTTCAAATTCCTCAACTGAGGAAAATGGCTGATGGTAAGAAGCCACAGAAGGGAGGAAAGAGGCCTGAGGTAAATACAACGTTTGAGATCCCTGATGACATATATGCTGGGTACTGCACACCTACTGAGGAAACCAAGAATGAGCACAAAGTGTGCAAACAGAGGATAGAGAGGAGATGGGCAAGCGAATGGAGGGAGTACAGATATGTCACTCCTAAGTACATGAAGAAATTCGCACTCAATCCTCCATGCCCAAGAGCTCCATTGGCACCTAGCCAAATAGCAGATCCCACCAGCCTCAAGCGCGGTGAGGACTATCCTGATGAATGGGCCAAGCGCCAAGCCAAGCTGGCTAAGCAAGCCAGGGAAGCAGTGAGGAAATTCAATGAAGACTTTGTTTCTGCTGCTGCCTCTGCTGAGGCCTCTGCTGTCAAGCCAAAGAAGGCTATGTCTAAGAAGCCTGCTCGCAGGCCAAGTTCCTCAGCAATGCCCTCACGGCCAGAATCATCAAAGCCCTCACGGCCAATTCCTCATGCTGCTCCTGTTCCTCCAAAGTCCTCAGCTCCTCCGCCAAAGCCTTCAACTGTTCCGCCTAAATCCTCAGCACATGTGCATCTCGCCTCGTGCCAAAGGACTGCCGGCATCTCCATTGCCTTAGGTGTCTCAGCTCGTTCCTCAGCTGCACCAAGTTCCTCAGCTGGCCCCTCACTGCTGAAGACAAAGGCCACTGCTGGAAGAGGTCCTCGCCCAAGTCCTCAAAAGAAGCAAGTCACTTTCCAAGTGTCGTCTGATGAAGACGAAGCTGATGATGATGAACTTGCAGAAATCATCAGAGACAGGCAAGTCAGGGCCGCTAGAGCCAAAGGATCAGAGGTGCCACTGCTTTTGGATCCCAAGCTGATCCTCGACTACATTGATGATTGACACAAGGACCCTAACACTCCCTTGCCTGACTTCAAGTTGACTCCTGGCCAGAGTCACACGCTGACCCACTTCATTCAAGAAGAAAAGTGGAAATTTGAGAAGGCCAGGCAAATCAAGAAAGCGTAGTACAAGAAGGAGCGCTATCTGAAGAAAAACGTTGTCTCTATGACAACTGAAGAACTTGTCACTATTTAGACTGAGATTAAGAAACTCAGTGATGACTTTGACGCATATCGTGCTGATTGGCTTGGAGCCAAGGTTCGTTTTGTAAAACTTGCGGATAACTTCACTTCCAATGTTGCAGCCCCAACGCAACAGGAAATTCCTCAGGCTGAAGCATCTGCTCACCCTACTGAAGAAAATGCCAGCACCGCTGATGACAATCAGGCTGCTGAAGATAATGTGAGTTCCAGGGCTGATGACTGCATTCCAGCCGCTGAAGAAATTGCCAGGGCACCCACTAGTGGTGTGCCTGAAGAAACGGAAGAACTCAGGGCAACTGCATAGTTGTGCCTGAAGAAAATCAACCAGATTCCTCAGCTGCTCCTGCACCAACTTCAACTCCAATCCTTCCATCTGCATCAGATGTGAAGAAGACCAAGGCTGCAGAGCATGCTGCAGTGAAGAAAAGGAAAGCATCAGCTGCTTCAGATTCTTCAGCTCCGAAGAAAATGAAGCCTATGACAAGCTCATTTGCAAATCCGATTGATGATGTTCCCATCTCAACCAGGCAATCAAAGGACCTTGTTCCTTTTGATGAAGAATATATGATCCCCAGCGGATCTGATGAAGAAACTCCTTCTGCTGCTTTGTCTGAATCATTGGATGAAGAAATTGAAGTGGATGCGATCCCTTCAACACCTATCATATCCTCACCTATGCCTCAGTTCACATCTGAAGAGGCTGGCGTTGAAGAAATGGAAGATGAAGATGTGGACATTGGCTGCTCCACACCCGTAATCAGTGATGAATTCTGGGAAAGTCAGCATCCAAACTCACCAATGTTCACCCCTCTACAGCAAATTCCTCAGTCCCCCACACAAACTGTACACATGGGCTCTGAAGAAACTCATCCCAATGCATCTGTCCATGAGGAAATTCCAGCCACTAGCGCTGAAGAAACTGCTGCTGCTGAACAACCAACGACGCAGACTGCCACTGAGGAGGAACCAGAAATTCCTCAGCCTGAAGAACCTGTGATTGAGATTCCTGAGGTCGTGATGCAACTCACTGACACTGCTCTGCCGAAGCCAAAGGATCCATTCTCACACAAGCAAAAGTTCAAGGCTGATGATTTCTTCGGCGAGCACGTATTCTTCGAAGATTACAACCCATATGACTCTGCTCGCATTAGGAAGAGGCGTTTCTGGACAGCTAGTCAAGCCAATTTCTATTCCTCAGTGCTGTTCAACAAGGAGAAGATCTTCTACCATGAGCATATTCCTCACGTGGATATGGAATCTCTGCCGTGCTTCACACCAGTCCTCAGTGTTCTTCACGACGCTAGACTGCTAAACTTTTGCTCTGACATCTGCGACTGGAATGAAGAACTGATTCTTCAATTCTATGCAACGCTGCACATCAGCGGAGATGCTGAAGATGTGAATTCATGGGTGCTGGACTGGATGTCTGAAAACACTCACTACACTGCACCAGCCTCTGAATTGCTTCGTGCTCTACCACTCAGTCCTCCCCTTGAAGAAGCTCGCTGCATCTACAGTGAACCTGAGCTCACACATCATTACATGAAGGTGCTGATGAAACCTTTGAAACCAGGTCAGGCACCAAGAACCAAATTCCTCGTGAAGGAATTGTTGTATGTGCCCAGAACTGTCTATCATATTCTTACGAGGACAATCAGTCCCATCAAAGGCCACGACTCATATGATGAGGAAATTGTTGGCATCATGAAGAATCTGGTATTCAACATCGTTCATGGCATTCCTGTCAATTATCACGATTTCTTCATGAGGACTATAGCCAATGTTGCACTGTCACCGTTTGAGCTGAAGCCTTATGCACCTTGGATTATGAGATTCCTCACGACAAGGTCTTCACTCAACTACAAAACTGATTTCCAGAATCACCTCAGCTACTTGCCCCCAATTGAAGTCCTCAAGCAGACATATTCCTCAGTTGAAGGAAAGGGCAAGGCACCAGCTGTAATAGATGAAGGCATTCATCCATTGGATGGTCAGTTTCGCAAAGCTGCATCTTATTCCACCAATGATGACTCTACCACAGATGACTCTGCCAATGCACCCAAGTCCACTCCTCAAGCCACTGCTCCACGCGTGATGACTGACCGTGAACTTTTGCTTAGTCTTCACCAGAAGGTGGATCGAAATCACAAATGAGTTAAGCGTCAGTTTGGTTCACTTCTTCACAACATGACTGCCACACACAATGCAGTGAAGAAAAACCACTACTACCTCCATCAAGTCTTCGGTCGCACCTGGGCAATCCTGTCACGTATGTATGGTGAAGAACATCTGAAGAACATGGGTCTCAAAGAAGATTTTGACTGGTCTGCACCTCCACCGAAGAAATTCAAGAAGGTCCAGGTTCCTTCTCTGGTGGCCAGCTCCTATTCTTCATCACGCGACACTGATGAACATGAAGATTTGGACGACACTGCGGTAGGCCGTACATCAACAAACGACCCCAACAATGCTGGCGCTCCTTCTTCAACATGATTATCTTCCGGGGCGTTAGTCCTCATTTTCGATCCTTTTGGTCATTCGATGACAAAGGGGGAGAAATATGAGTTAGTCTTCAAACGGGTCTACTATATGGGCATTTTTTTGCTAAGTTACAACTCTCGTTCTTCTGAAACTTTATTGGATCGAGTTGTAATCTTAAACCCGATGGTGCTCTGATACTTTTTGATGCACTGTGCTTTGATACTTTTGATGCACTATTCTGCATGCTTATTCCTCGTTAATATTATTGCACGCATGCTGAATTTAATCAGGCACCATATTTCATCATGCATTTCAAATTCTTCATATTATATGTTAAATGCGTGTATGAATTACAAGATATAGGGGGAGATCTCCATGATTCAACTCTTCAAGTGTGCATTGCTTTAAAAGAAAATTCCTCACTATGCACATCTTGAGGGGGAGTTCTTCTATATCTTGCAATCAAATTCCTCAATATCAGTATTTACACTTCATATGTTTATCCCCGTTGAAAACTTAACCTATATTGTCATCAATCACCAAAAAGGGGGAGATTGTAAGTGCATCTAGTGCCCCTTAGTGATTTTGGTGTATTAAAGACTTATAGGTTAAGGGACTAATGCATTTGTGAGTGTACATAGGTCTATAAGTCTATGAGGAGTTTGATATTTACAGGAAAAGTCGACCCCTAAAAATGAATATCTTCGACTGAAGATTTTGGTATTTCTGAAGACTTTCATGAAGACTTTGAAAGTGAAGAAAATGGTGTGACCGTGAAGACTTGGTATTCATTCGAGGAATATGAAGCATGAAGACTTTTGTTTTCGTAGTTTCATTTTCTCTTTCTTGAGTCATAGGAAACACCGTACTGTTAAAGGGGGTCGAGGAAATACTAAGGAAAAATCTCCATGTGATGCTCAACTCAAAATCCTGCACCTACCAATCCCTTCGAGTGAAGCCACTGGAAATCTCATACAGTTTAGTCAATTTCTTCAGTGACAGAGACGAAGTTCTTCTGGTCTCTGAGGAATTTGTCCTGACTGAGGAGTTAGGAATTCGCCAGTGCGGATTGCCTACACAGTGCGAACATGATAGCCCTGAGGATTTTTCTACTCAAAATTCCGATCGTTGTTGTGCTATGTGCCAGCTGTCCCAAAATATCTATCCACCTAACGGTCATATCACTGAAGGGCATTTATGTCTTATCTTGTCGGGCTGCTCCCTAGGCTATAAATAGCCGCCCCCTACAACCACTAGCTGGTTGGCTGCTCCGAGAGAAACTGACACTTGTCATTTGAGAGCAACCCATCCTCTAAGGACTTTGAGCAAAAATCATCAAGTGAGGAAAAACCAAAAACCCAAAACCCAAACACCTACAAACCCCAAGTGATTGAGCATCACTGAAGAGATTGATCCTGAGTGGATCCGACGCTTGTTACCCTTGAAGACTGTGCTTCTTCCAGACGGTTAGGCATCATGGTCTAGAGCATCCAAGAGGAATTGTGGATCGCCGAGTGACCAAGTTTGTGAAGGTTTGGAAGTCGCCTGAAGACTTACCACGAGTGATTGGACGAGGTCTGTGTGACCTTACTTCAAGGATAATACGGTGAGGAATGGGTGTCCTGAGCTGCGTGTTCAGGACTGGGTGTCGGGGACTGTGTGTCCTCGAGTTTAAATACTCAGCCGCTCCAACCAGACATACAACTGAGACAGTAGTTGGAACTGGTCTACCAAATCATTGTCTTCACCAAGCTTACTGGTTCTATTTCCTCAACTCTTTCATTTCCTCATAACTGTGTTGTGTGTTTGTTCATATCTATGTTTGAAGACTTTGACTGAAGACTTTCTCAATTTCCTCAGTTCAATTTCTTCAGTCTTTTTGTCTTCATCCTGTGATATCCTGTGAGTACGCTTCCTGTACTCTGTGCCTATCTTCATTTCATCATGATGACTATGCTTGTATTATGTTATGTTTACTTTTGAGTACTTATTCCGCTGCTAGTAGTTCTTCCCTAAGGAATTTCCTCACCAGCAAATTCCTCAGTGAAGAATTTCATAAAAATCTCCTATTCACCCCACCTCTAGTCGATATAACGCACTTTCAAAGATGACTTGTTAGGTGATGATGATTTACTTGTTGACAACTATAGTGATGAATACTATGATGAAACGGATGACAATGATAAGGAGAACATTGAGTCTCTAACTAAAGAACTAAACACTCTTAAGTTAGCTCATGAAACTATCTTAGGAGATCATCGAGAATTTTTAAGGACTCATGAGAAATTACGTTTTGAAAAGCTCAACCTTGAGCAAGAGCATGAGTTCTTAAAGGCAATCAATGATGATCTTCGCAAGAAAAGTTCTTCTTACATTGCCAAGCGTTTACTCTTATCCACTTACATGCCTCAAGTCAAGTCTAGTAACAAGAACAAGAAGGATTCTTCTTCTAGTAGTAGCAATAATCATGCTAAATCCAATGTTGTTGCTTCTAGTAGTTCTCTTGATTCCACTAATGATTCTCTTAGCCAAGTTACACTTGAGCAAGAAAATAGCTTATTGAAGGGAATTATAGAGAAAGGTATTTACAAGAGCCTTTCCAGGAGTAAGCAATTCGAGGAAATTGTACGCAAGCAAGGAAGGCACCGGAAGAATCAAGGTATTGGTTTTGAACGAAAGTTCAATGCCAATGGAGTTGAGTGGGAAGAAGATCAATACCCCAAGACGAAGTTTGTTCCTCAACAAGAGAAGTATGATCCTACTTCTTCCAAAGGGACACAAGATCAAGATGATCTTCCACCACAAGACCACAAGCAAAAAGGCAAGGACAAGCTTCAAGAGGAAATTGATGCATTTGAAGAAGCTCCTAAGGCCTTGGTCAAGTGGGTTCCCAAGACTACATCAAGTTCCACTTCATCAAGTACAACTACAACTCCGAGGATTCCCATCAAGATGGTGTGGATCCCGAAGAAGAAGAACTAGAGAGTTCTTGAGGGTGACTCTGCCAACATACTTCACTCTTATCATTTTGGCAAGAACAAGTGCAATCACCTTCCACATCTTGCACTAGTTCAAGGAGTCACAAACCCTCTTGTTGGTAAGACAAGGGACAAGGTAACCTAAAGCTTTCATAGACATCATCTTGTGTGTGCATCACTCTATGTCTATGGATATCCTTGTTTGTTCCTTGTGGGACTAACCCGTGTAGGTATTGAAAGTGCAACTCACTCCAAAGGATAGCTCCGAATGATCTACATCAACATTGAGCATCCACATCTTCAACATCTACATGAATTCATCATTGACAAAACCCAAGGTTAGTTCATCCCTCTTAGGGGGGATCTCACATCTAGGGGGAGCTTTACTCTAACAATTGAGTTAAAGCAACTCTAATGGTGTGAACACAACAACGCTTTATGTAAAAGTGGTAACCCCACTTGTGCTTAAACAATGAGTATGGCCTATGGTCAAATGTTCTCATTTGACTCCTAAGTCAATATACTCATATATAGATGACCTAGTCATCACCAATTGCTTGATAGATGCTAGAATTGTTTGTGCATGCTTTGCCACATATTTCATTTGCCATTTTATTGTGTGAGCATGTTGGTTGCATAATTTACTCATTCGAGGACATCCACTTGTTGTTTTGATTGATTGGTTTCCTTTTCTTTTTGCCAAGTGGATGGACAAGAATGCCTAAGAACCTTCTCTAGCTATCTATGCTTTTCTCGTCTCAAACTCTACTCATGCTACATCACAAAATTTGATCAAGTCAGATTTGAACCACTCTGTGTGAGGAGCACTCGGAGTCCCCAATTCGTCATAGACTTAAACTTCCAAAACTTCTTTGTGCGTTTCGGTCTGACTGATTCACCCATTTCGGTCATACCCAGATCACTAAGTCGATCTAGGTTTTCAATCTCGTTGCAACCGACTTGAACTTTTCGGTCACACCGAGTTGCAGCAACTGCTTGCAGTTATGCATCTCGGTGCCACCGAGTTGTTCCACTCGGTCACACCGATAGGGTCGGGTTATATATACCCACGGGAAAAATTCTGGAAATTTTCTCCGAACACTTTCGCCCGCGCTTAGCCCGCTCTGCCTCCAGGGTCTCCGGATCGTCCTCCTCGTCGCCAGCCGCCTCCTGTCGCTGGTCTCCGCCGCCGTCAACGGGAATCATCCCCGCCGTTGCCACCGTAGAGAGTTCATCGCCGAACTAGGGTATGAACTTGATCACTGTGCTGTCCTTATCTGATTCCTAGCACATTGTGTTCGCCATGAATCTTGCCATGATTGAAACTATCTTATCCAGTCAAAACACTCCGTAGATTAGAGATGATTTGAAAAATTAGGGTTAGGTTTCTGCCAAAACCATCTCGGACCAACCGAGTTGTGGAACTCGGTATCACGATTCGGCCCAGGCCATTGCACATGTGATTCTCGGTCTGACCGAGTTCAGGACTTTGTGAAACCCTAGCTGTCTCGGTGCCACCGAACTGTGACTCGGTCTGACCAAGTTCACTAGTTTAGGTTCCAAAAGCTGCTTCGGTATCACCGAGTTTACAAATCGGTTGATCCGAAATGCTTTCTGAGGAAAACTAAAACTAAGTTTTTGATTCATTCTTTTGCAAAAACCTCTGTATTTTGTGATGCTCATCCACTCTACCTCATCTATAATCTATTCACAGGGTTAGTTGTCAGAGATTGCATTATGTCTGATCAAAGTGACAGCCAGAACAAGTCAGAGGAGCAGGTTCACTTGGGTGAGGGCACTAGTCCCTCTAGCAACTCAGATGATGGCAGCAGGAGCACACCAAGCAATCTGCCAAAGGCTACCACCAGGGCCAGAAAGAAGAAAACTTCTGAATCTGAGGATGAAGACTATGTGGCAGTTGAGGATGAGGCCACTTCCAAGAAGAAAGTGGTTAAAAAGGAATATAGCACTGCTGCTGCAACTAAGCCTGGTATGAAGACCAAATTACCTGGAAAGAGAATCCCCATGTCTAAAGCCAGAGCCTCTACACAAGTACCTTTGGAATCTGAACCCAAAGAGGGTGCTGCAGAAGGGAAGAAGAGGAAAGAGAGGGTCAAGAAGACCACTGCCAGAGTGCTTGGGAGATCTTCAATCATGAAAGACTCTGAAGAAGAGGAAGAGGAAGAGGATGTTGCACCAGCACCTAAGGCACAAAATCTTATGGGAGATGCCATAAGATCCGGGGCTGCTCAATCTAAGCCCAAAGGAACTTCCAAGCCAGCTGCTCCAAAACCCAAAACTGCACCAAAAAGGAGTACCAGGAACATTCCAGCTGCTGAGAAAAACAAGGCCCCAGTGCCTGAAACTGTTGCTGAAGAAGATGATGATGAGACACATGTTTTGACGAAGCTAAAGCCAAAAATTCCAGATCATAATGATGCTCATCCTGTAGCAGAAAACATGAAGATCAGGAAGGACTCAGGATTGAGGATATGGAGAGAGTCAGATCCATATGCCACCAGAAGGAGAACTGTTGTGGACTACAGGTTCCATACCAAAGAACATCAGGATTTTTATGAGATAGTGTTGCTTGACAAGAAACCAATAGTATGTGACATGAGATGGGTCAACTGGGAGTACATCAAGGAGAATGAAGAACATTATCCAAGAGTGTATGACAGTTTCAAGTCTTGTGGAGTTGATGAGTTTGTGGCTCAGAAGCTCACAAAGTGGAATGATGAGCTTATCATGCAGTTCTACTCCACAGCTCACTTCTACCCAGATGGCAAGATAGTCTGGATGTCTGAAGGCACGAGATACCAGTCCATAGTTGCGGAATGGGCTAAGTTGATCAATGCCCCAGAAGAGAGTGAAGATGACTTGTATGTCTATGCCAACAAGAAGAAGGATCACAACACCATGGCACACATGTACAAGGAGATCCCAGATGCTGCTCTTGAGACACCCAAGTTTGGATCTGTACATTACCTTCTGTCAGGCTTGCCAACTATCAACTGGATCCTCAGGCACACTCTCTTGCCAAAGTCAGGTGATCACAAGATGATCAGAGGCCATGCAATTAACTTGCTTCACATCTTTGATGTCCCACAGAAGTTCAAAGTCATGAGCCTAATAGTGGAAACCATAAAGAGGACAACTGCAGATCATAAGAGGAGTTGTGGATATGCCCCACAGATTCAGGAGATGATTAACTCCAAGATGGGCACTGGCACATATCTGCTGGACAAGGAGCACCTGCCCATCTATCCAGACTTTGAGGACAACCAAGTGGTCATGAATGAGGATGAACCATCTTCTGTGCACGTTCAAGCAAAGAGGGAGAAGGCAAAGGCTGAGAAAGCTGCAAAGATGCCAACCATGGAAGAGGCATCTCAGTATCTTCTGAAGAGCAAGCAAGATCAGCTCGGCTACTTGATTTCATCCACTCTAAGGATTGAGAAAGGGATGGCCACCCTGACTCAAAACCAGGAGAGCTTGGAAAGGATCATAGAGCAGAAATTCTATGACATGGATGTGAAGGTAACTGAGATCCAGTCTGTTGTGGAGCAACTTCAGGATGATATGCATGAGAGGAAGGGCAAGACAACCACTGATGCATTTGCCAGAGTGCCTAGAGCTCAAAGGTCAGCTGCAGTGCCAGTAATAGACACCAGAGCCACTTCATCTGCACCAGCTACAGCTTCAGTGCCACCAGCTCCAGCACCTACTCCATCAGCTCCATCTACATCGATTGAAGCCTTCGTTCTTGGAGTTATCCGGACACCACCACCTGAAGACCAAGCCTGAGAGACGATTTAGTGCTATGCATTTTCTAGGAACTTTTTGGTAACTTGTTGCTAAAGGGGGAGAAAAATTTATAGATCATAGGCTTCGAGAGAGAGCGTTGCTATTTCTATTCTCTCTTGCTTTGGTGGTTGAAATTTATTTGCTTGATTGAAATACTTTACGTCTGTGTGATACTTGGATGATCATGTGTGTTTGATCATATGCTACATTAATGCTTGTTGGATGACATTATCATTTTATCCCTATATGATCATTCACTTTTCTTGGTGATGAGTGCATGTATTTAATTATTACCATTTTGAGCGCTCCACCAAGATGTATGTGACATGGAAGAGTAACCCATGAGCCTAATTATCTGTGCATTTGCAGTCCAAAGCAAATCATAAACTATGCATAAATTTACGGGGAGATCTTGCTTTTCACATACTTCTCAAAGCGACAATGTTTTTCACTCTTACTATCATTCGTCGAAGCTTTGATCTATATGTTGTCATCAATTACCAAAAAGGGGGAGATTGAAAGTGCAACTATCCCTAGGTGGTTTTGTTAATTCCTAACAATATATAGCTCATTGAGCTAATGCTATTCCAAGATTAATATTTCAGGAAAAGCTCAATGAATGGCATGGCATGGATGAGGAAAGTGGATCCCTCAAAATACTAAGGAAAAAAAGATTGGCTCAAGCTCAAAGCTCAAGACTCTACATTTTATATTTTAGTGATCCAAGATCACATTGAGTCTATAGGAAAAGCCAATACTATCAAGGAGGGATGAGGTGTTGCTTGATGAGGTTCTTGCTTCATAGTGCTTAGTGATATGCTCCAAAACCCTCAACTACCTTCCCACATCCACATATGACCTAAACCAAAAGTAAAACTCGGCCCCACCGATTCTTTCTATCCAGCGCCACCGAGTTCAGATGTCATAGCCACTGCCACAAACCCTAGGCAAATCGGTCTCACCAATAGAGATCTCGGTCACACCGAGATGGGGTTGTAATCTCTCTGTTTCCCTTCATAACGTTTTGGTCCTACCGAGATGAGCGATCGGTCCCACCGAGATTGCAATGTAAACTCTCTGTTTCCCTTTTGTAACATTTCGGTCCCATAGAAATGAGCAAATTGGTCCCACCGAGTTTACCTGACCAACTCTCTGGTTAGCTTATTACCAAAATCGGTCCAACCGAGTTTGTGTAATTGGTCACACTGAGATTACGTTATGCCCTAACCCTAACCATATCGGTCCTACCGAGTTGCATCTCAGTCCCACCGAAAATCCTAACGGTCACTAGGTTTGCTAAATCGGTCCGACCGAGTTTCTTAATTCGGTCTCACCGAGGTTGGTAAATTGTGTGTAACGGTTAGTTGTTGTGTGGAGGCTATATATACCCCTCCAACCACTCTTCATTCGTGGAGAGAGCCATCAGAACATACCTACACTTCCAATACACATTTTCTGAGAAAGAACCACCTACTCATGTGTTGAGGCCAAGATATTCCATTCCCACCATATGAATCTTGATCTCTAGCCTTTCCCAAGTTGCTTTCCACTCAAATCTTCTTTCCACCAAATCCATATCCTATGAGAGAGAGTTGAGTGTTGGGGAGACTATCATTTGAAGCACAAGAGCAAGGAGTTCATCATCAACACACCATTTGTTACTTCTTGGAGAGTGGTGTCTCCTAGATTGGCTAGGT